>NC_134206.1:109213281-109833281 GCF_965140235.1 Caretta caretta | reverse complement strand
GCAAAAATATACTTCGCATCAGTGGTATGTTTCTGTGTACACACACAACTGCATAATTAAAAATTAAATGTTTCACAAACCATTTCTTGTCAGATTATCTTTGAAAAATGATCACCACCAACTGAGCATAGTTGTGACATTTAAAATAGCAATAATTTAATTTAGCCTTATTTTGTTCCATAATTTGTCTTTAGAATTTTAAACAGTAAACTTGTTTCTTTCATTTTTACTAGGTAAGCCACAATAAAACAGAATGATCATAGGGCTAAAATCAAATTTGTGGAAACTGAAACCGGTCCAAAACAGGGATGAGCTAATAAATTACTTCAATTTTATCACCTTGAAGACTTAGAACTTGATAAAATGGATCACAAAGACAGACCTGAAGACCTTTTCATACACATTTCAGCTTGAAACAAAGTAAATGAAAATCAAAAATATACATAAAATAACCTTGCAATAAATTCTTCCTTCATACAAAGAGCCAAATTCTAATATTAAGTATATTTGCATGCAAAGTAGGATTTTTCAAGGTGATGAGAAGGCAGGCAACTGCACACATGTTAAAGAATTTGTGCACTAAATTTCCAGTCATATTTTTTGACTTTCCAATTGCCAGTCTAAAATGTTTTTGCTTGGAAATGAAGTATGCACAAAAAACTGTTTTGGTAATAAACACTGACAAACACTTGGAAATTAAACAATTTAAATGGACAATGAATTATTTACAATGTCCACACTAATAATTGCTGACAACAATAACTATCTCAGGATCATTTTACAGCATACCAGAGGTATAATTCCTAAACAAGGTTTATATTCAATGGCAAAACTGTGCAAATTGGAGCAAACTGAACAGCATGCTCTCCTCCCTTACATAAATGTAACACATGCTGGTGGATTCCCCTGCTATGTGGAGTGTTTTACTTACAACACAAAGGACCTCCACAACTGCAGCCTTGTTTTAGATTAAGCGAGGATGTGCGTTGTAAGTACCAATCAGCTGATTGCAAATTTGAAAAACTGAGAATGGCAACCTTACCCAAGACAGAGATCTAAGAAAATTAACAGTTGCTCCCTGAAATTATTATAAGAGAGGATTAAAATTTGTAATAATAAATATTTAACAGCTAGTGGCAAGGAAAACTTTATATGCCCCATTTACCCTTCCACAATAGGAGCGAAGGTTTCTCAGAAGCCCTTGAGCAAACCATGTATCTTGTTGAACAGAACCCTCATAGGCATAAAGCAGATATAGCCCCAAAACCTAAAATGAATATTGCTCTTCCATTTACCTCTGCACTTACCATTTTCTCTCTGAGAAAGTGTATTACAAGTGTCATTAAATCCAGACACTTCCCAGTCCTTGCTGACGCTTGATACAGGTTTCATACCATGGCAAATTTCGTAATATGGATTATATTCACCAAAACTGGACCTCAAGCAGGGCTTCTGATGCTCTAAGTAGAGTGCCCAAGCACCCCACACCGAGACCCACTCCAAAGGCTGATTTTCTTAGGAAACATCCCGTTATTTGTAGTGTTGGAACCCACCATTGTTTTTGTTATGTATCTAAATAGCATTTTGGTTAATTATTTTAGCCTTTTCTAACTTACTTGAATTTAGTGTTTGGCGTGTTTTGGCACTTGTGCAGTATGCTTCAATGACCTTAAGAATCTGAGCATCTTCTTCCAATGCAGCTGTACCTGAAGTCAACAGAAAAATAAACCTTTACCATGGCTCTAGTTATTAAGTCAGTCATGTAACTGTAAAGTCGTTTTAAGCCGAGAGACAAGTACCAGATAATTCAACTACGGTTCAACTCAGTGAGTCTATTTATCACCACCCTGAACTACCCCCACAAATTGTAGATGATACCTTAATCTATATTCAGGAGAGAGTTTCAATGAGCGAAAAGTAAAGAGTTTTAAAAAACAAATATATACTTAAATATTATAATAAAATGTATTGAAAAACACCTCAAAACTGGGCAATTAAGCCAAACCTAAAGAAGGTTTCCGAATATTTTAAAACTGCCCCTTTCTGTTTCTTTTCAAAGAGAGCTATGTGGAATATAAGTGTTTCAGAGAAGCATGTCTTCCCTCTATGGTATAGTGCAAACCGCAATCAGACATAAAAAGTACACCCAAACAGTTATTAGTTGCACCTTAATTCATATCACAGTTTAATTAGAGAAACACAAGGAATGGAATATTATCTTCTAGCAAATAAATAAGAGCATCATGTAGTTCAACAACTAAGTCTTTATTAAGGTTCACAAGTGATACAAACACACAGTTTTTCCACACCAATACTATGAAAGGAAATCCAGAAATCTGAAAATTAAACTCAGCATAATATTACAAAATATACTGTTGTACAATTTCAGCCTTGTGTCCATCAGGAAAAATGCCACTTACCGTATGAGTACTTCTGTGAAATTTGACAGCATTTGACAGCTATTTTCAGACTGTGTTAAGTGAAGCTTGTAGGTTTCTTAGCAGAGCTTAGAGCAGAGAAAACATTCCAGACACAAAATTCTAAGAATATTTGCTTTGGAGTTAATTAAAAAAAAACCCATGTGAAGCTAAATCTGTTCCTCCTGGGTTTCAACTAGATCCTTTTATCAAAGTTGCTTCAGCTAAGAACAGGGTGTGAAATCTTGACCACAACTTAAGTAAATGGGAGTTTTTAGTCTCGACTTCAATGGAGCCAGAATTTCACCAAGGTTGGTTGGTTTGTTTTTAAATTTCCATCTGTTTTTTCCCATCCCCACAAAGCTTTATATACCATTGGCCTTGAAGATTTTCACTGAGGACATCTGAAGGTCTTTCAAAGTCAGCAAGTAACACAATCTTCTCCCAGCAGGCAAGACAGCCAGAAATCCCATTTTTATTTTCAAGTATTTATAATCACAACCAAACAGATACTCTACAGAATATCCACCAGTGATGACTGTTTGCAAACACCACTAATAAGAGCTCATAGCAACATGATGGTCTCCCAATAATGTTTAAGATGTCCAAACATTTCCCACCTATTCCAGAACTATTTCCTTTTTTAAATAAATGCAAAAATCTGTCAGCAAAGTAACTCCTCTAGGCAGGATGTAACACCAGTGTACTGTTTAGTACAGTAGAGCTAGAGAACTAGTAATTACATAGGCATTAACTTTCTTACATTATACCCAGGTCCATGGAAGTATTTGGTTGGTATATCTCACGTATCTGATTTATTTGTTCAAAGCGTAATTAACACAGAAGGACAAAGATGACTAATTACTGAAACACTGGAAAAAAAAGATGAGTATCTGGCAGCATCAGTGAAGTTATTCAAGTAAATAAAAGTCACTGCAAACAAAGTCATCAAGTTTCCCTTTCAGCAGACAAGCCATCCTTTACATCAAAAGTGCTGACAACTGTAATTTTGAAAAGATATCCTTCAATTAAAAAAATAAGTTTATTTCATCTTTCTTTGAAACTAAACAATAGCTCCTGTTAGTGCATGTGCTTTGATCATCTCTCAGGCTGCAGGTGTTTGCTTGGTATCTTGGAGAAGTGGAATGAAACTGCAACTGCATGCTGGTGATTACTGAAGTTCCACACGAATATCTGATGGGATCTGTTGTACTGGGACTACATGGCAGCAGTTTCTTTACTACTTAATTGATCTCCATTGGTTAGAATACATCAAATTCAGCATTGTTTCTCAACATTGCTTCATTTCTATTCCTAATTATAGAAGCTGCGATAGATTAAAACATTTGTATTTCAGCAGTTGTTGAAATTAAAAGATGGTCAGATTAGTAGCGAACTGTTTGTTTTTCGGTTCTATTCTATCCTTTCTTCCATATTTTAATTCTTTATTTCTCACATTCTCCTCAAATAATCAAGTTTGTGACATAACTGCTTTTAAATGGCATAAAAGTGAAACACAAAGGCATTTTAAGATCACAGATCCATTTCCCGCCCCCATCAGCCCATCTGTAACCATCATACCACTCACTTAAAAGGCATAGTAATGAAAAGGATGTTACAGTTGTTTTTAAATTGAGTGGCTTCTGCACCTCTAACTAGCCCACTGTATCAATTAGTACTAGTAATTAATATTTTATTACTGGGAAGCAGTATTAAGCTCTACAATCTTTAAGATAAACACTTAAAGGAAGTATGCTTTGTAAATTTAAAGAGTAACAAGAAAAATGGTCTAATGTAATTATGTTGTATAGGTCCTTTAAAATGGATTTAAAATAAAAATATCAGTAAAGATATACAATTCACTTGGATAAAAATGCCATTGCTGTGTGTTGCTGCAACAGAACAAAACTGTCACATTAAAGAAAGAGCTTCTGTTGCACTTACCTATTATTCAGCAGAATCTGATAAAAAAGATTTCCCCAAATGTTCTCTTCTGTGATTGGGGACGACGAGAGAACTAAAACAGCACCAACTTATTTTGTACTATAGGGAACCATTACTCTCTTTTGTTTTGAAGATTTTGAGAGGACAGTAGATTTAAATAAAAAGGAATGCCTCTTATTTGATCAGTCCAGAATGAAAGTCTTGTGAAGATGCGGAATGGATAAAACAAATCTTTTTTTTAACAATATCAAATAGAAAGTCTAAATACTAAGATGGGTGAAATTGAGTGTCTAGTATTGAATGAGGCTATTGATTATAATAGTCATCACAGAAACTTGGTGGAATGACAATTAATGGGAATTGGTGATATCAGGGTAGAAAATATATAGAAATAACTGAGTAGGTCACGCTGGTAGGGGGAAGACTGGCACTATATGTGAAAGAAAAAATATAGTCAACTATAATAAAAATCTTAAACGAATCAAACTTTCCCACAGAATCTCTATGTATAGACATTCCATGCTTGAATAATAATAAAACAGCAGGAATATACTCCCAAACACCTGACCAAGATGGTAACAGTGACTGTATAATGTCTCTGACATTAGAGAGAGACTATAAAACCAGAAAACCCAATAATAATGGGGGATTTAACTATGCCCATAGTGACTGGGTAAATGTCACCTCATGACGAGATGCAGAGATAAAATTTATGGACACCATTAATGACTGCTTCTTGGAGCAGCGAGTCCTGGAACCCACAAGAGGAGAGGCAGTTCTTGATTTAGTCCTAACTGCAGCACAGGATCTGGTCCAAGAAGTGAATATAGCTGAATCGCTCGGTAACAGTGACCATAATGTAATTAAATTTAACATCCTGTAGGGATGAAAATACCACAGAAATCCACCACAGTAGCATTTAACTTCAAAGAGAAAAATACACAAAAATGAAGAGTCTTGTTAAACAGAAATTAAAAGGAACAGTCACAAAAGTGAAAGAAAGCTACAGGGAAACTATTTATAAACACCGTAACAGAGGCTCAAACTATACGTATATGCCAAATAATAATAAAAACAGTAAGAGGACCAAAAATGCCACCATTATTAAACAGCAGAGTAAAAGAGGCGGTTAGAGACAAAAAGGCATCCTTTAAAAACTGGAAGTCAAATCCTACTGAGGAAAATAGAAAGGAGCATAAACTCTGGCAAGTCTAATTAGGCAGGCCAAAAATGAATTTGAAGAGCAACTTAGCAAAAAGCAAACTAACAGCAATTTTTTTTTAAAGTACATCAGAAGCAGGAAGCCACAATCAGTGGGGCCACTTCATGATCGAGATGCTAAAGGAGCATGCAAGAAAGATAAGGCCATTGTGGAGAAGCTAAATGAATTCTTTGCATCGGTCTTCACTGAAGAGGATGTGAGGGGAATTCTCACACCCGAATCATTCTTTTTAGGCAACAAATCTGAGGAAGTGTCCCAGACTGAGGCATCGGTAGAGCAGATTTTGGAATGAACTGATAAACTGAACAGTAATAAGTCCCAGGACCAGATGTGATTCACCCAAGAAATATGAAGGAACTCAAATATGAAACTGCAGAACTACCAACTGTGGTTTGTAACCTATTGCTTAAATCAGCCTCTGTTCCAGGTGACTGAAGAGTAGCTAACGTAACGCCGATTTAAGAAAAGGCTTCAGACATTACATTACAGGCTGGTAAGACTAACTTCAGTTCCAGGCAAATTGGTTGAAACTATGGTAAAGAACAGAATTATCAGACACACAGATGAACATGACTTGTTGGGAAAGAGTCAACACAGCTTTTGTAAAGGGAAATCATTCCTCACCAATCTATTAGAATTGTTTGAGGGGGTCAACAAGCATGTGGACAAGGGTGATCCAGTTTCTGGACTTTCAGAAAGCCTTTGACTCCAAAGGCTCTTAAGCAAAAGTAAGCAGTCCTGGGATCAGAGGGAAGGTCCTCTCATGGATCAGTAACTGGTTAAAAAGATAGGAAACAAAGGGTATTAATAAATGATCAGTTTTCTCAATGAAAAGAGTTAAATAAGGATCTATACTGTGACCTGTGCTGTTCAACATATTCATAAATGATTTGGAAAAGTGAGTGACCACTGAGGTGTCAAAATTTGCAGATGATACAAAATTACTCGAGATAGTTAACTCCAAAGCTCACTGCAGAGAGTTACAAAGGGATCTCACAGAACTGGGTGACAGAGCAACAAAATGGCAGATGAAATTCAATGTTGAGAAATACAAAGTAATGCACACTGAAAAAAATAATCCCAACTAAACAGACAAAATGTTGTGGTCAAGAAAGAGATCTTGGTATCATTATGGAAACTCTGAAAATACCAGCTCAGTGTGCAGCAGCAGTCAAAAAAGGAAGTATTAGGAAAGGGATAGATAATAAGACAGAAACGATCATAATGCCATTGTATAAATCCATAGTACGCCCACACCCTGGTGCACAGTTCTGGTCACCCCATCTCGAAAAAGATGTATTAGAATTGGAACATGTATAGAGAAGAAAAACAAAAATAATTAGCAGCTTTCATATGAGGAAAGATTAAAAAGACTGACCGTTCAGTTTAGAAAAGAAACAACTGAGGGGGGAGATGATAGAGGTCCATAAAATCATGACTGGTGTGGAGAAAGTGAATAGGGAAGTGTTATTTACCCCTTCACCTTACACAAGAACCAGGGGTCACCCAATGAAATGAATAGGCAGCAGGTTTAAAACAAACAGAAGGAAGTACTTCTTCACACAACGCCCAGTAAACCTGTGGAACTCATTGCCAAGGCCAAATATATAACTGGGTTCAAAAAAAGAACTGGTTAAGTTCATGGAGGACAAGTCCATCAATGGCTATTAGCCAAGACTGATGGGTCACTAACTTCTGAGTCCCAGAAGCTGGTACTGGATGACAGTGTATGGATCACTTGATAAACGTCTTGTTCTGTTTGTTCCCTCTGAAGCATCCAGCACTGGCCACTGTCAGAAGACAGGTCACTGGGCTTCATGGACCCACTGATCTGACCCGCTATGGCTGTTCTTATGTTCTTAAAATGGAAAGACAGAAGGAAAAGAAAAGGAGTACTTGTGGCACCTTAGAGACTAACAAATTTATTTGAGCATAAGCTTTCGTGAGCTTCAGCTCACTTCATCGGATGCATTCAGTGGAAAAAGAATCGCTTTTAAAGAAGAAAATATTGTGGTCAAATGATGACCATTGTATATTATAATCTGTTTCAGACTTCGTAAATTTTCAAACAACATTTTTTTCCCCATGAATCAAAAATTATATTCAAAACCATATAGCCCAATATTTTCAAATTTGGTTAATTACTGTATAGCATCAAATGCCATATTAAAGCACCTAAACAAACAATGGCTTGGATATTCAGAGTTGCAAAGGCATTCTTACTGCTCCCCTTCAAATACTGAAGTGTTGGCCAGAGTATTTAGTTTCCTAAACTCCCAACAAGTTTCTTTTAACTTGCTTAATAAAATTACACAAAAACTACTTCAAACAAACTCACACAATGTGAATTCCTTCAAGGGCCGGGTATATGCTGTATCCAGTTACATCCACCACAGAACGTAACAACAAAACTAACTTTTAAATATTTTATTGGGCCAATCTGTATTAAGGACATTGAAAAGATGTCTTGGTATGATGTAGAATACAACTCATTGGTAATTGGTTTAAAAGGAAGGAACAAGTTTCTTCATGGGAGGCCCTGTATCTGTGCTTGGTAACAAGTTCCTTTCTTGAGGAGGCCTTATGTCTTCTCCACTGTCTTTCATTCCATCTATATGCAAGGTTCTAGTGAGAGGGATGCTTGCTTATGCAGCTGGCACATTAATAACAAACAACCCAAGCTTTATAGCCCAACTGTGTCATGCAAGTAAACTTGATATGGACAAGTCAGCTATCCACATATTACTCAACTAAAGTTTCCATCAACATATGTGTAAACAACAAATCATTCCCTTCACTAACTTAAGTTCCTGCCATCAGAAATCCATAGCACATCCTAGGGAAAGAGAAAGCTCCCACGGTAGGTCAGCAAGTGGTGTCTGTGACGTTGCACTCCATATGCTTTATGAAAATATGCTTATGAATGTAAATATGATGTAACTGGAATATGATTTATGCAAAAGGTCTCTTGTAAGGTATCATTACAAAGCTTATAATCTACTAAATTTGTTCATCCTGTTTATCTGCATGTATTATTTCTATGTCTGAAGTTAGGAGAATAAGATATAAACTTGTATTACTAATGTAAACATATTAAGTGGAAGCCATTAAGGGTGCTTCAGAATCAATGAATGGTAAATGGCTCTGTTTACTTACAAACCGTCCTGGGTACCGTGGGCCAGCCCAGGAAGAATGGAGGCTGGGGTCTCACAGGACATGTGACCATGTCACCTGATACTGGAATCCATCTTAAATCTGGTATTTTTTCATTTAGAAGGAGGGGTGGGGACCCAGAGAGAAAAGATTCCCACCTTGTGCCAAAGATATAAAATGGGGTGGACCAGGACAAAGAGGTGGTCAGTCATGAGAAAGCCCCTGCTTACAACCTAGGATGTCTGCTGGAACTAACAAGGACTGTACCAGGGGAAAGGATTGGGCCCAGACTAGGAAGGAGTCTAGTCTGTGAAAGAAGCTTACTGGAACATTTCTGAGGGTGAGATATTACCTGTAATCAGTTTCTTAATGTATTTGGCTTAGACTTGCGTGTTTTTGCTTTATTTTTCTTGGTGACTTACTTTGTCCTGTCTGTTATTACTTGAAACCACTTAAATCCTACTTTTTATAACTAATAAAATCACTTTTGTTCATTAATGAACCCAGAGTAAGTGATTAATAGCTGGGGGAGCAAATAGCTGTGCATCTCTCTCTATCAGTCTAATAGAGGGCGGACAATTTATTAATTTACCCTGTATGAGCTTTATACAGAGTAAAATGGATTTATTTAGGGTTTGGATCCCATTGGGAGCTGGGTGTCTGGAGATAAGTACCCTGCTGAGCTGTTTTCAGTTAAGTCTGCAGCTTTGGGGGCATGGACCAGCCCCTGGGTCTCTGTTGCAGCAGGCTAGTGTGTCTGGCTCAACAAGACAGGGTTCTGGAAGTCCCAAGCTGGCAGGGAAAACGGGCTCAAAGGTAATTTCAGCACATCAGGTGACAGTCCCAGGGGGATCTCTGTGACCGAACCTGTCACAGTGTCATGGGAAAAATTCCTTCTCAACTCAAAGTATGGTGATTCTTTATGACAGCATTCACTATGTGCTTCACATGTTCCACAAACTCAAGATAGACAGGTCTTTGTTCTAAGGAGCCGACAATTTAAGGATACAGAAGTAGACAAAAACTGAGGAAAGCGAATGTGGTTTTGAGTACATGAACTAGATCAATCTAAATGGCTTAATTATTTTAAGTGCCACACAGACCCCTGTTATCACAATTGTTACTTATCCGTGCGCACATGTGAATCAGGACATATTAGTACACACTAAATAGACAGAACTGGACTGAAGTTAAGACAGCAGAATACAAACTGTTTCCCCCCTGGATAACACAGTTATTAATACTTGTCTTTTCTTTCATCCTTCCTATTTCCCCCACACTTCTATTATACTGCTAGTGCTCCCTCTATACTTGCTTAAGCTTTTGTTCTTTATGGTATTTTTTATCTATAAACTCATCTTGTTCCTTGGAAACTTCTCTAGCTTTGTCTTATAGCCTATGGAACACGGAAGTCCAGATCTTTCACTGACCTCTGTCACAAATAAATGACATACAGAAAATACCCTGTTTCTAAGGAAATATCAGTACAGTTGTTAGAGCTAAAAAATGACCTACCCTGACAGATCTCAGTGTCAGTACCTAGAGAAAGTTAAAAATGGCAATTTTCAATGGGAAAAAAAAATTAAAATACCATCCATTTCTCTGAAACTTTCTTTTATATACACTGGCACCTTATGAATATGCTGATATTTATTCAGTCTCACTTACTTTTTCTCAGTGCAAACTCTTCGTCTGATGGCTTCCGTTCAGGCTTGCGCTTAGGAAGCAGCTTTTTCATGGTTTTAGGGCTTTTACTGAGATCCTGGGTGAAAAGAAAAGAAAAAATAAAGCTTCTTTTTTTAAAAAAAAAATTCCAAATGCTGAAATTTTAATTCCTGTTAAGTAGCTGTTAACTGTAAAAATCTTACAAAGCTACAAAAAATGTTGCTGGCTGATATTATTTTTGGCATATTTCAAGTTTACTTGAATCCACTTATTCCCCCAACCCCATTGGCTGTTTGCATGTTAATCTTCTAGTCCAGGAGCAGGCAAACTTTTTGGCTTGAGGGCCACATCGGGTTTCTGAAATTGTATGGAGGCCCGGTTAGGGGAGGCTGTGCCTCCCCAAACAGCCAGGCGTGGCCCGGCCCCTGCCCCCTATCCGACCCCCCTTTCTTCTTCCCCCCTGATGCCCCCCCCAGGACTCCTGCCCCATCTAACCCCCACTTTCTCCGGCCCCTGACGACCCCCCCCGGAACCCATCCACCCCTCCCTGTCCCCTGACCGCTCCCAGACCCTCCGACTCGGACTGCCCCCCACTGCCCCATCCAACCCCTCCTCTCATTCCTGACTGCACCTCCTGGGACCCCTGCCCCATCCAACCCCTTCTCCCTGACCGCCCCCGGTACCGCTGCCCCTGACTGCCCCCCGCCACTCCATCCAACCCCCCCTCCTTCCTGACTGCCCCCTGGGGACCCCTGCCCTCCTTCAACCCCCCGTTCCACACCCTCTGACTGTCCCTACCCCTATCCACACATCCCCCCGACCACCACCCCAAAGTCCCCTGTCCTCTATCCAACCCCCCCCGCCCCCTTACCGCGCTGCCTGGAGCACCGGTGACTGGCGGTGCTACAGCCACGCTGCCCAGAGCACCAGGACAGGCAGCCGTGCCGCCCCGTTGGAGCCAGCCACACCACCGCACAGCACAGAGCACCGGGTTAGGCCGCGGCTCTGCAGCTGCGCTGCCCGATAAGAGCTCACAGCCCCGCCGCCCAGAGCACTGCACCAGCGGCACAGTGAGCTGAGGCTGCGGAGGAGCGGGGACAGCAGGGGAAGGGCCGGGGTCTAGCCTCCCAGGCCAGGAGCTCAGGGGCCGGGCAGGAGGGTCCCACGGGCCGGATGCGGCCCACAGGCCGTAGTTTGCCCACCTCTGTTCTAGTCTTATTAACAGAAATACACAGCAATGCTGCTGTAAGTATGCAGGCTGTCTGGGAGCTAGAGCGAAGGTAACAATGGCAAGCGGGACACAATCAAAGTATTTTTCTTAACTTTTGAGGGGTAAACCCATCATATTTAGAAGCAGATAAAATAAGTCCTAAAGTGGAAGGTTGGTAGGTTATACACATCTATTTCTTTAAATCAAAATTTGAAGAGTGCTTGTTATAGCTTTGAAAGGAGAGAGCTACAGCAAAAGAATACATTGACAGAGATTCAACACTTCTGCTCTACAGTGAGTCATGCTAATGTATAAGGATACAAAATACATACTGATCTACCCCTTACCTTCAGAATACAAGACAGCCTCTATACATGTGTAGAACAAGAAAGTGAAAAGATGAATGAGCAGGACAAAGACCAAAGAGGATGAAGATAGGTTTCAAACATTCAGTCATATAATAAGCACTGTAAAGATGAGTGAAATTTTGCCACATTTAAGAATTAAACAAATGTTATGAATACCAACGCATGAAAGAAGTTTACTTATATTTAATTTAAAAGATGGACATACACTGCAGCTGAATAAGCTAACGTAGTAATTAAATCAAAATGTTTAACCTTCAAATTAAAGGCCATCTCTCTCCCACATTCCCTTTGGAGGTGGTGGTGGTGGTTTTTTTTTTGTTTTTTTTTTTGATTAAGTGTTTCATGAGTGACAACTGTTTGTCAAAAGACTGACCCCATAATGTAAACAGAGCACAATTTGTGTGCCTGCAAAAAATTCAAATTTCAAACTCATCTCCTGCATGCACACTCAAGATATTTGCAGGAACAATTGTGCACATTCCTTTGGGAATTGGTTCTTAACATTAAATCAGAATCATGACAATGCATGAAACAAGTTTTTCAACAGAAATTTAATATTGCTTCTGAATAAAGTATAATACTTCTCTGTCATATGCCTATTACCTTGCCCTTTTATAGTGCACCCCCATAAGAGGATCTCAGCATGCTTTATCAAAGTGACTAAACATTATTTCCCCCATTCTACAGCTTGTAAATAGAGAGAGACAAAGTGGCTGTGAGTTACCCATGGTCTCACAGCAAGTCAGTAATAGAATCTCTGGCTTCATTTACTAGACACAGCTGCCTCGGTCATCAAATTACACACACCACCAAATTCTGCATAAACCAAACATTTTAAATATTCTTCATTTTTACAGAAGGGCAGAATTTAGTGATAAGAACAAGTTAGTCTACCACTGCCATCCTTTTGTGGATTACTAAAAATAATTTTGTATTTCTTTTACAGACCAGATTAAAATCTGCAACATTAAAGGATGAGGGGTGGAGTATAAAGAAGAACGAAGAATCATTACACGTCATCATAAATGATACCACAATTTGAAGCTGATGCACAAAAAGTCATATACTATAAGTCCTAGGATTAAATTTAAAGGTTTACTAAGTGCATGTAAACAACAGTTTAATATTCAGGAATGAAATTAGTCATAACAATTGTAGATACTCAAAACTATGAGAGAATCCTATGCAGTAGGAAATGCCGGTTAGATTGTTGATTCTGGACTCTTTCTCCATTCACCAGCAAGCAGTGGCAACACTCTGATCTCTGAGGTTACCGAGAGAATGTCTCACTTTGGTCAATTTTAAACACAGCATTCTCTCACTGCAAAAGGTTTTCCCGCACCCTATCGGACCAGAGGGATTGTAGAAGTAGAGCAGGATACAGAGAACTAGGTATATGGGAAGTAGAAAAAAAAAACTAGGAGAAAATCTTCATGGCGCAGATAGGGATGCATGAATGCAGAGGATTTCCATTCCATCTGCCCCAATAGATGATGATGATGATAAAATAATAATAATAATAATAATGAATACAAGTGGGCACTAATCAATTACCACTGTTTCAGTGTTAACTTAAATGAAGTTAAGTTCCAATCTTTAAAAAAGGGAAGGAGGAGGATCCTGGGAACTACAGGCCAGTCAGCCTCACTTCAGTCCCTGGAAAAATCATGGAGCAGGTCCTCAAAGAATCAATCCTGAAGCACTTGCATGAGAGGAAAGTGATCAGGAACAGCCAGCATGGATTCACCAAGGGAAGGTCATGCCTGACTAATCTAATCGCCTTTTATGATGAGATTACTGGTTCTGTGGATGAAGGGAAAGCAGTGGATGTATTGTTTCTTGACTTTAGCAAAGCTTTTGACACGGTCTCCCACAGTTTTCTTGTCAGCAAGTTAAGGAAGTATGGGCTGGATGAATGCACTACAAGGTGGGTAGAAAGCTGGCTAGATTGTCGGGCTCAACGGGTAGTGATCAATGGCTCCATATCTAGTTGGCAGCCGGTATCAAGTGGAGTACCCCAAGGGTCGGTCCTGGGGCCGGTTTTGTTCAATATCTTCATAAATGATCTGGAGGATGGTGTGGATTGCACTCTCAGCAAATTTGCGGATGATACTAAACTGGGAGGAGTGGTAGATACGCTGGAGGGGAGGGATAGGATACAGAAAGACCTAGACAAATTGGAGGATTGGGCCAAAAGAAATCTGATGAGGTTCAATAAGTCCTGCACTTAGGACGGAAGAACCCAATGCACAGCTACAGACTAGGGACCGAATGGCTAGGCAGCAGTTCTGCGGAAAAGGACCTAGGGGTGACAGTGGACGAGAAGCTGGATATGAGTCAGCAGTGTGCCCTTGTTGCCAAGAAGGCCAATGGCATTTTGGGATGTATAAGTAGGGGCATAGCGAGCAGATCGAGGGACGTGATCGTTCCCCTCTATTCGACATTGGTGTGGCCTCATCTGGAGTACTGTGTCCAGTTTTGGGCCCCACACTTCAAGAAGGATGTGGATAAATTGGAGAGAGTCCAGCGAAGGGCAACAAAAATGATTAGGGGACTGGAACACATGAGTTATGAGGAGAGGCTGAGGGAGCTGGGATTGTTTAGCCTGCAGAAGAGAAGAATGAGGGGGGATTTGATAGCTGCTTTCAACTACCTGAAAGGGGGTTCCAAAGAGGATGGCTCTAGACTGTTCTCAATGGTAGCAGATGACAGAACGAGGAGTAATGGTCTCAAGTTGCAGTGGGGGAGGTTTAGATTGGATATTAGGAAAAACTTTTTCACTAAGAGGGTGGTGAAACACTGGAATGCGTTACCTAGGGAGGTGGTAGAATCTCCTTCCTTAGAGGTTTTTAAGGTCAGGCTTGACAAAGCCCTGGCTGGGATGATTTAACTGGGAATTGGTCCTGCTTTGAGCAGGGGGTTGGACTAGATGACCTTCTGGGGTCCCTTCCAACCCTGATATTCTATGATTCTATGAAGTGAAAACATACACAATATAAACACACATACAGAACTATGTAAGATCATGATATGAAAAGAACTGAGTTACACCTCTTAAGTGTAGTCCTGTAATTTTACGGTCACATTTCTGGGTTCCGATACCTCACCTCTTTATAACAGAGAGCTGCTGAAGGCCGTAGAGGAGGTGCAGGTCGTAAACAGCTCAAGCTCCAAGGTTTGGGAGTTTTAGGAGGTTCCAGAGGTCCCCAGTTTATAGTGGTATGTGGAGTCCCATGATGTGAAGGATGTGGAAGCGTGTGGTATGCAGGAGTCAGTGGTACTGGTTTGCTGTCTGAATGTTTGCTGGATGGTGTTACTGGATGAGAAGGAAGCTGCCAAATTAAAAAGTAATTTTCAAAAACAGACAAAATCACTTACACTGGCTACCTAACATTTCTATCTATTACAGCTCCAACTAGCACAGTTTTAAAAGCTGAATAATAATTACTGACACAACAGAACATAATTTCATTCAACAAACTATTATCATCTACCACAGAAACAGTATGTATTGAACCACAACAGCTTCGAGATCCTTGCTCACACCCCTTTCACGTTTCACATTTAAAGAGTGAGCGCAAAAGAACAATTTAGCTTAACTCACTCAAATTTAGAATTGCCAGGAAGTTACTTGCAGAGCAGACTGAAACTCAAAAGTTCTGGTTTGTGGGGACATTTGAAATTAGTTTTTGAACTGAATTAGAACAAAAACAAATATTTTCCAAATTGCCTGAAAAGCAATTTAATAAAATTTTCATTTCAGAATTTCGTTACAAATTTTGTTAACATGTTCTCCATTTTTCCATTAATTTTCCATTATTTCATAACATCCACTAGTACTATTAGTGACATCATAATATGGCATAATATAATAGTTGAAATATCTTATTATTTTATTTTTAAAATCATTGTAGACACCTGCTACTTAGTACAGACTGAAACATTTTATCTTCTTTTCTAGGTCCAAGTGTCTCCTCTGTGTTATAACGAAACAATCTGACACAAATAAAATGCATGAAATATAACAGTTAACGTAAAATTTAAAATACGAAGAGAATGTTATGTTATGACATGTCAAAAACAGCAATGTAAATTGTGCATGGCTCTAACCGACATATTAGGAAATGATGTAAAAATCATATACAAATGAAAAAAAGCTCTGAAATAAATTGCAATTCAAAATGATACTTCAGAATTTCCCAAAAGGTTTTTCAAAACTAACATTTTTTTCGTTTACAGGTTTCTTTGCCCTGAAGGAACGTTAGCTCAAATCAACACTTTCATCAAAAAGAACATTTTGAAAAAGAAGCATTTTTAAACAGAAAAAAATGTTGTGGTGAAAAAAGTGTCCAAACAGTTTTAACCTGCTTTGCCACGGTGATGCAACATAACCCATTATTCTAAGAACCATTAAAGGAAAATATCAAATGCAATTTTCAGGCATAACAGTAGTAAGTTAGAGATGGAGTCTCAGCCTTAGCCACGAATTTCCTGGGAATTTTCTTTTGATCTGTTGAAGCCAAACTGTTAAATTACAATATATATTTTGTATCTGTGCATGAGTGACCAAACCTTTCCTCTAATTTTGAAAATATATAAAGCAAATTGGGTAAACAACAAATTGGGTCAATTAAAACATCTGGTTCCTGTTACTGGTGAAAAAAAATTAGAATGATTTATATAGTAGTATGAGATTTATAATCCACATAATCTTTCTCCTAACAACTCAAGCAAAAGCTTGTTTGTTTCAGCCCCTATGACTGAAGTATTTCTTACAGTGTGAGATGGCACAGAATGAGGTTTAATAGTGGGATTCCCAACAGTTGTAACTTTGGTTTGCTTCTGCAGATGATCCACCCATTCATGCAAATCTTGTTGGTTGTTACACGATACTAATATCCGCTCAATCATATTTCCTAGGAGAAAACACAAGATTTAGAAAGTCTAAAAAACAATTATTTTATTCTTTAGAAACACTAAAATAGTAATCGGTTTTTGTCACGCACTGAATCCTTGTAATACCTAAGAGCTAAACAAAGACTTAAAAGTGTAATTTCTGTCCGAAGGAATGATGTTTCAACTCCTTTCCTCACTGTGACAGATTTTTCTTCAGATGTCCGTCTTTATAGACACAGGACGTTTTGCAATCTTTATTAAGGAAAGTTTATGCAAAGAAATTGATCTAGCAATTGAAGTCATCCTGGTCTCGACTGAGAAATGCAGATGACGCCCCTCCACCAAAAACAATCAAGCAATCAAAAAATAGCATCTAACAAAAAAATACTACTTCACCTACCTTGACTCTCTAGTATCCTGGGACTGACATGGCTACAACTCCTCTGCATATAGCATCTAACCCTACAGTTTGTCCCTAGACTCTATACAGGTACAGAACCACAAGATTAAGGCACACAGTTAGTGAGGAGACATGGATTGCTGAATCTTCAGCATGCAGATGACACAGCTTAGAGTCTCCATTTCATTTGACCTGGCCAGAACAGTTGATTGCACTACTCAATGTTTAAGGGTTGATCCAGTTTGGCTGCCTGACACTTAATCTAGATAATAAAACTGGGGTGAAAGTATATCACTTGGGGGAAGCAACCGGAGGGTATTATGAAGACAACATCAGGGCTGCTAGCTGAGAAGAGAGTGAGCGAGAGGATGGGTGGGTGGGCCTTGGCTGTTCTGGTTTGCTACAAGGTATGCGAGGTTAGATTTTCAGCTGCTTCTGAAAGCAGCAATTGGTAGCAGCAATAACTAGCTTTGGCTTTTTCTCCCTCGTCATATAGCCAGGAGGTTATTCTTCTGGCTGTAGGCCTTATGACCCTCATGACACCTTCGTCCCCCTGAGATTAAACTATTTCAATAGAATCTACTTGGGGCAATACCTTAAATTTACCCACAAACTGAAGCAGGTGCAGAATTCAGCAGAGCAGTCCACTTGCAATGCAGTCTGTTTTACTGTGAGCACGTAAAACCTGTCTTCAGTAACCTGCACTGGATCCTTTTGCTTTCTGGGGCAATTGTAAGGTGTTTGTGTTAATCTATAATACAATAAATGGCCATGAATATATCTAAGCAACTGCTTCTCTCCCCACGACATACCACCAGTGGAGAAACCTGAGCTGAGGCCCCTTCATGATGGGAGTTTGCTTCTGGTAGCGAGTTCTCTGTTAGAGACTGTCATAAATATAAAGGGAATGGTAACCACCTTTCTGTATACAGTGCTATAAAATCCCTCCTGGCCAGAGGCAAAACCCTTTCAACTGTAAAGGGTTAAGAAGCTAAGATAACCTCGCTGGCACCTGACCCAAAATGACCAATGAGGGGACAAGATACTTTCAAATCTGGAGGGGGGGAACAAAGGGTTTGTCTGTCTGTGTGATGCTTTTGCCAGGAACAGATGAGGAATGCAGCTTCCAACTCCTGTTAAGTTAGTAAGCAATCTAGCTAGAAAATGTGTTAGATTTCCTTTTGTTTAATGGCTGGTAAAATAAGCGGTGCTGGAGGGAATGTATATTCCTGTTTTTGTGTCTTTTTGTAACTTAAGGTTTTGCCTAGAGGGATTCTCTATGTTTTGAATCTGATTACCCTGTAAGGTATTTACCATCCTGATTTTACAGAGGTGATTCTTTTACCTTTTCTTTAATTAAAATTTTTCTTTTAAGAACCTGATTGATTTTTCATTGTTCTTAAGATCCAAGGGTTTGCGTCTGTGTTCACCTGTACAAATTGGTGAGGATTATTATCAAGTCTTCCCCAGGAAAGGGGGTGTAGGGCTTGGGGGGATATTTGGGGGGGGGGGGGGGGGCAGGGGAGACATCTCCAAGTGGTCTCTTTCCCTGTTCTTTATTTAAAACGCTTGGTAGTGGCAGTATATTGTTCAAGGACAAGGCAAAGTTTGTACCTTGGGGAATTTTTAACCTAAGCTGGTAAGAATAAGCTTAGGGGGTCTTTCATGCAGGTCCCCACATCTGTACCCTAGAGTTCAGAGTGGGGAAGGAATCTTGACATGGTGGCAGTGGTGGGATCATTTTGAACCAGAGATCATTTTGAACCAGAAGCACAGCAGGATTTTAAAAGCTTTTGTAAAAGGTGATTGCAGCTGTAGATTATGTCTTTGTGCCTGGGGGACAGAGCAGCAGGCATAACAAAAGGATTTTTCTGTAGGCTGAGAACAGCTATCAGGTTACAGCACAGCAAAATTTTACAAGCCAGTTTTTTTTTTGTTTTCTTTCTAACTCTCGGGTGTAAAGTTAGTTAAAAACAGAGAGTTTAGCTTCTTAAGCCTTTACAGGTGAAAGGGTTTTGCCTCTGGCCAGGAGGGATTTTATAGCACTGTTTACAGAAAGGTGGTTACCCTTCCCTTTATATTTATGACAGAGACCCTCTAGAATTTTCTTCCTTTCTTGGTCCAAAGTAGTAGCCTGAATTTGCTGACTGTTAGAGACAGGCTGTAAGGCTTGTCTGTTCTTCCTTGCTTTTAAAGGGAAGAGGGGGAGAAAACATTTGTGAGGGTCTAGGCAATTGTGTTGATGGGGCCAGGGGCCTGGGGAAGAGCTTATGTTTACTATAAAAAGGGCTGCTTGGGGTACACGGAGAGAACAGTGGAGTTAAAATAATACAAAATAAACGGAGTGTCAAGGGCACACACAGCCTGGGATGGGCAGTCTTTTTTTTTTTTTTTTTAATTTATTTTAAACCTAGGAGGCTGTGGCATCCCTGTGACTGGAGGTTTTAAAGAACCGGTAAGATGAACTGGAATGATCTAGCTGTATTTAATCCTGCCTCCGCGCTGGTAGATGGACTAGATCACCTCCTGAGGTCCCTTTCAACCCTATGTTTCTATGATCAACAAAAACAAATCAATAATGCTCATGAACATTACCTGCTATTTCAAATGAATTTTTGTGATTTTCGCTGTCTTCTAGCTTTGTGATGGTCATTCCTGTCATTGGCAGTTTTCCCTAGAAAAGTCATAACATGTTTTTTTTTTCTTTTTTCTTTTTTCTTTTTTTTTTGAAAAAAAAAAAAAAAAGAACCCAAAGATGTTTAATAGCTAAAAATACATACATTTAAAATACGCATAATTCAAACAGATGATAAACCAGTAAATTGAAACATACACATTAGATCAGCAATAATATTTAAAATACCATGGAAAAAGAATAACCAAATTACATAGCTTTTTGTGCCAAGAACAACTTCTGTGCTTAATATCATGAGTCAACTTGAAATCTGCACGAGCTATGGGTAGTGCATGTAAATACATTACAATGCAAACTCACTAAGAGAGGACCTTGACCATCTGTGGATTTGAGACCTACTAGGAACACATATTTCCACACATGTTCCATACTTAGTGAAGTTGATAATTCAGTACTATAGATGCAACTTCTACCTGAGACAGTACTGAACCAAGACACCAGCATGATGCCAGCAGATCCTATGATACAGTGGAGCTGTCTTTCTGAAGACATGTAAAACTGAGGACCTGTCCCTTCTTGTCATCAAAAGCTATAAAATTCTTTATGCAAGAGTACCAAGGCTTTAAACAGAACTGGGCAGGTAATTCACAGTGAATAACATAGTCACAGATTACACTTCTTTTTCTGACCTAAAATGGTCTGCAAGCAGATTGCAGTTTTCTCATGTTTACTTAATACTAAATTAAAACGATTCAATAATTTCTGCACATAATTTTTGGTCTGTAGCTCATTCAAGTATTCAGTTTTCAACATTTGATCTCTTTTGATGGCATATATAGGCCACATGATATGTTTCTGTGTGCTAACTGGATGGCTAACTCTTAGAATCAGGTTTCCAGTGTAAATAAGTATATATACAAAGGGAAATTCCACAAATAGTCACCTATTTTTGCTTTTTCGAACGCTGGTCCCTATGGGTATTCACTGTAGGCAACTCACAAGAGTACTCATTGAGGAGGAGGGTGCGAGGACCCGTGCTGCACGATGGAATACAGGACTGCTGAATCAAAGGATATACCTGCTGAGGTAGCATGGACCACTGCATAGTGCCCGGTAGAGGTGCATAGTAAGCTCCATGTTGCCACTCTGTAGATTTTTGGAGGTACACCTTGGAGAAAAGCTACAGAGGTAGCATATGCTGTAGTCAAATGAGCCCTCACCCTCTGAGGAGGATGGGTTTCCATTTGTTCAAAATGCAGCCAAATACAGCCCAAAATCCATTTCAACAGCCTTTGTGATAAAATTTCATCCACTCAGTGAAGGAGATGAATAATCTTAGAAATTTTCTAAGGAGCTTTGTCCTTTGTAGATAGAAGATAACAGCTCCATGAACAACCAAAGAATTAAGTGTTCTGTCTTTTCTAGTGACACAACGTTTTGTGTGGAACACCAGTAGATGTCTGGCCTGATTCAAGTGGAATTCGGAGGAAACCTCTGTAATGAACTTGAGATGTAACCTTAGGGACACTTTTATCCCTATGAACATCACATAGGGAGTATCTGCCATAAGCATCACAAGCCTCCCTAGTCTCCAAGCAGAAGTAATTCCCATTAGGAAGGCTACTTTCCATGGAAAGATGGGGAAAGACGCAGGAGGCCAAGGGCCTGAATGGTAGATTCATACGTGCTGACAGAATTAGACTGAGGTCTCAGTTAGGAATCAGTGTTGATACTGGAGGGAAGGTTGGGACTAGACCTTTTAGAAACCTCGCAGTTGTAGGGTGGGTGAATATCGAGCAGTTATCTATCAGACGATGGAAAGCACTGATCGCTGCCAGATGCACGTGCAACAAACTAATGGATAGTCCCACTGACTTGAGGGAGAGAAGATATTTCAAGATGGCAGGGATTCCAGAGTCTAGTGGAGCTACCTGGCAATGCACCAGATGGAGAATTTCTTCCACTTGGCAGGATAGTATTTTCTTGTGGAAGCCTTTCTGCTGTTTTGAGAATGAACTCACCAGCCTCTGAGCACAATATTTCCATGCTCAATGCCGATCCAAACACTAAGCTGCGAGGTAGATGGATCTCAGGCTGGGATGGATGGTTCTACCTTCATCCTGAGTCAGGCAGTTCAGCAACTGTGCAAGTAGATGCATGGACACATGAACATCTGAAGGATGCTGGTGAACCAAAACTGTTTCAGCCATGTAGGTGCTGCCAGAATCACTGTCAATTTGTCCTGTTTAAACTTGTTCAGGAGTCATAGTCAGAGGGAGGCAAGAGGGAAAGTATACATTAGTGACTCTCACCACTCAACCAGAAATGAATCCCCTCTGGAAACGTGCCACTGAGCAGCACAGGAGCAATAGGCTCAGTTGTGAGCTGGAGCCGGTTCGCAACGGTTCGCTAGAACCGGTTGTTAAATTGAGAAGCCCTTTTAGAACCGGTTGTTCCGTGAGGGACAACCGGTTCTAAAAGGGCTTCTAAATTTAACCGGCCAAAAGTGACGCCTTAGGCGCCGACTCCATGGGTGCTCCAGGGATGGAGCACCCAAGGGGAAAATTTGGTGGGTGCAAAGCACCCACTGGCAGCTTCCCGCCCCGCGCCCGGCCCCAGCTCACCTCTGCTCCGCCTCTGCCCCCTCCCCTGAACGCGCCGCCCCGCTCTGCTTCTCCACCCGTCCCCTGGCTTCCCGCGAATCAGCTGTTCGTGCGGGAAGCTGGGGTGGGCTGAGAAGCAGGTGGCGGCTTTGCACTCAGGCCCAGGGAGGCAAAGGTGAGCTGGGGCAGGGAACATGAGGAGGGCCGCCCGCGCCACAGCAGGTAACCCGGTGGCAGCATGTAGGGGAACTGCTCCCCGCCCCAGCTCACCTCCGCCACCCTCGGCCCGAGCAGGAAGCCGCCGCCTGCTTAGCCCTCCCAGGCTTCCCGTCGAATAGCTGATTCTCAGGAAGCCGGGGGGGGGGGTGAGGGGGGGCCGGGCGGAGAAGCAGAACAGGGTGGGGCGTTCAGGAGGAGGCGGCGGAGCGGAGGTGAGCTGGGGCCGGACGCGGGGTGGGGAGCTGCCGGTAGGTGCTCTGCACCCACCAAATTTTCCCCATGGGTGCTCCAGCCCCAGAGCACCCACAGAGTCGGCACCTAAGGCACCACTTTTAATGTGATCAGTGGGGGGAGCAGCCGCCCCCCCTGCTTCTCCCCTAGCTACGCTCCCCCGCCCCTAGGAGCCAGAGGGACCTGCCAGATGTTTCCTGGGAGCTGCCCCAGGTAAGCACTGCCGGGACTCCCCAGCTCGCCCCCCAGCAGGTCCCTCTGGCTCTTAGGGGTGGGGTCAGCACCCACTACAGTGGCCCACGAGACCCTCTTGCCCCATTCTGGGGGCAGTCAGGGGACAGGGGTTGATGGGGCAGGGGTCCTGGTGGGGGTGGGCGTCAAGGAACGCGGGGGGTTGGATGAGGCAGGAGTCCAGGGGGGCAGGGTTGGGCAACGACCCCCTCGTGGGGTGAGGAGGGAACCGGTTGTTAAGATTTTGGCAGCTCATCACTGAATAGGCTGGATACTTCTAAAAATTTCAAGCTGCCTGGGGCAGATGAGCTCGGCCTTCCCAACCAGTCTAAGGCAGCAAAGTCATCTGAAGTGCAAAGAAGTCCCATGACGGTGACTCCTCCCCCACCCCCCAAGCTGGAAGATGTTCTGTACCACTGAACTGCGAAGTTCCCAATAGTGTTGCCTGTGGAAGTGTCTGCTGAGACTGTCTGCTAGGGTATTCATTATTCTGGGAAAGCACACTGCTGAGAGAGTGATCTGGTGTCAGAGGCACTGATTCCAGAACCTGATGGCCTCTGTGCAAATATGGGCAGAGCTTGTTATCCCCATGCTTGTTTATGTATAAAACTGTGGTTAAGTTGTACAACATGACCAGAACACAATGGAAATGTGGGAAAGGCAGAAACCTTCTGCAAGCCTCCTGTATTACTCAAAGTTCAGGTAGACTGATATGTAGCTAGGATTCCTGTTGGGTCCAGGAACCTTGCACTACTTGGTTGTCCAGATGTGCTCCCCAACACAGTAGGAAAGGTGCATGTGATTAGTTTCTTTAAAGATAGAGGGGGCTTTCTCATTTTTCCACCAGGTAAGAGAAGACAGAACGATCTGAGGGTTCACAACTCACTTATACTGTGCATAGCCATGCCTGCAAGCAACGAAGGAGGAGTCTGGAGAAGGGTGTTATGTACATGCAGCCGCCCATGTAGTCGAGAAGGACCAGACAGGGACAAGCTGTAGTTTGGGGACTCAGTCAGAGCTTGAAAAGGAGCTCTCTCATCATGAGGAACCTGTCCTGAGGTAATAGATTTCAGAGTAGCAGCCATGTTAGTCTGTATCCGTAAAAAGAAAAGGAGTACTTGTACTCCTGTCCTGAGGTAAGCAAGCTTTGACTGAAGTCAAGCCCAGAGGCACTCTAATGAATTCTATAATCAGCGTGGTGATTGAAGTGGACTTTTTCTAGCTTTACTTGAAGCCCTAAGGATTGCAGGAGGCTGAGGAGGGAGTGTACTGTCCACTGGACTTCCTGAGATGATTACTCTGCGAGAAGTAAGTCATCAAGATAAGGAAGCATGGACCAACGCCCACTGCTAGAAAAGAATCTTCTGGGCTTGTGTGCTTGGAGTGTGTGCACACCCACAGTGAACAGCCATTGGGCCCACCACTCAAAGAATAACCAAATAAATAACCTTTTCATAGGTGACCACCAACAGCATGTTCCTTATTTTCAGTGTGCCTAACATGAGACAGGTGGGGCCAGATTTACAGAAATGCTGAGCACTCGCTGCTGCAACTGAAGTCAATTGAAGATGAGCTTTGAACATGCGTGTTGTATAATGCTAAGTACTCTGCAAAATTCAGTCCTAGGTGGTTACCTCACTTCACTGGGATATTCTGAAGATAAATTTATTAATGACTGCTTAGCACTCAATTATTATGGTGACAGCATCACAGAAACACCCATAAGGAAGTTAATAATTTTTTATGCGATGCATACGTGAATGTTAAATAAGGCCTGGGGCCACACTGTGAATGCGGACTATAAAAAACACAGAATGAAAAAGGGGACTTTTGGGGGAAAAATATAGTATGTGATCTTAGAATTAAAGACTGTATCATAATGCATAATTGTTAGGAGATTGAATAATTTTGGAATTTCCTAACTTCTGAGTGCTTGACTTCGCAACCTGAATGCTTAACAGTTTATGTAATATTATGAATAAGCTCTTATACTGCATTTTCCTTTATAAATCTAACAGCACTTTACAAAGGAAAGTATCAGTAGTAGGGAAACAATAAAGACAGAGTTGAAGTTACTCGCCTACGTTCATAGAGCAGATCAGTGGCAGAAACAGAACCTAGGATCCCAATAGCTGGACAATTCTGCCTTTCAGAGTACATATGCATACTGAATACATATAAAAAGAGAAGTGAAAATAAGTTTAGAAAGCTTTTTTAAGTTTGCTGTGAATAACCATAGTTAAAACATCTGTTTTACCTGATAGATAAACCCACTCATCCTAGGGCTGGCAGACAACATAAGCAAAATATTAGGGAAGAGAAGAAGATATCTTTCATTCTTTTCCTTATGAAAAAACAAAGAAAACAATTAAAAAAAATAAATAAGGCAGTAGACCCTAATTTTTTTGTATTTAAAACATTCACTGGTGTAGTACCAATACTACCGTACTTTTAGCAAAAGTTAACCTATGTATACTTAGCAATAAGAGGAGTCAAACTGCACTCAATTTTCTGTTCAAAAAGGTTTGTAACAAGCTCTTGTATTCAGGTTTTTATATTGCAAGTTACTTTGAAGAAATAAACCTCAACACTAGCAACTGACTATACTGCCACTCATGGGATTCCTGTTGTATATGAGACATTTCTTTCATGCTAGCTATCTTTATTTAGGAGTTGTCTTTTTTTTTTTAAAGCAAAATATTTACCATTTTCCCTCTCTGCCCCTCCTAAAAGTTCTCTTTATCCAAAGTATTCTAAATGGAGTTTTTCAATATTTGTAGAATATAGGCCAATTTCTCAGCTGGGATAAAATGGCATAGCTACTTTATAAATTCATGGCCAATAAGCTAAGCGACCCAAGCTGAGGATCCAAGGTTTTCATATGCATTTGATAAGAGACATATGAGAGTATTTGAGGGAGTCTGGGGTTTTGTTGGGTAAGACATATGTTTATGAGTGTTATAAAAGAAACTAACTTGCTACAGTGGCAAGTTGCCTTATGGCAGAAATCTGGATTCATACCATTACTTTTTTTGGTGCAAGCTTTGTTCTTAAATGGTTTTAAAATCTTCTAAAATTCAGGATAGTGCATCTGATATTTTAAATTTTCCTATGCAAAAACTTTGCAACCGCACTCCTGAGTTTTTCACTGCCTTCCCACTTCAATTTAGCTGGCTATAGGTCTGGCCTCGATCCTGACACAGAGACCACCTCTAAAGCGTAGCTCATAATTCAGGTCCAGTCAGTTCTTTGGCCTCTCTGCCAACAAGCCTGTCGATTAGTGCCAACTGTGGTGATGGTTTCTGTGATGTGGTTGCTTGTGTGTTAGGAAACTGAGAAAGAGACCTTCAATTATTTTATATAGGACACTGCACATGGGTCAGAAGGTAAAGATTTCCGATCACTACAAAGCAAGGCTGGCATTAAAACCAATGATCTCAAGGTGAAAGGCATTACAATTCCCCAGAATCACTCAGTCCCCTGATTTTTGTCATTTTAATATTCAATATTTGAGGAAGGTGTCCAAAAACCCCATCAACCAAGGAGGAGTATGTCTGGGACAACAACAACATAAAGTATTTCCATATTGTCTTTACCATGTAGTAATAGCTACCATGGCAAATTATTTTGTAATGTAACCAATACACAGAGAAAAGTCCCTTTAATTTGCACTTTGGACTCCCTTACAACCCCTTAAGACTTTATAATGTTTCCAACAGCTATATCTGGCTATTTAGTCAGCTTTTAGCTGAGCTTGTACATCTTAGAGTAGTTTCCCCCATTTATAAGGACACTTAGGTTAAACAAAATACTACATAAAATTTGTTCAGTCTATATCCTTTTTCTTGGAGTGGTCTTCTTGTTCCTAACACATACAATCCATTATTCATTATTAATTGTAGTTGCAAGAGAAGAATATTTAATGAAGATTGAACTGCGTTACCTCACTTCCAGCACACTGAATCATGACCTGGGACATGTAAATTACATTGCCCAGTGTTTTAATGTCCTCTCCCTCCCAGCAGCGGATGGCTTCCGTCAGTATTTGGAGTTCAAGTTCTTTTCTTTTCCGTACCTCTTGACATTGAGCCTGTTAAAGATAGGGAAGGTGCTAATAAGGTGGTGTCTGCGTGAACTGTATTTAGGAGTCAGTATCAGCTGAAGTAATTACTTGTCCTCAGTGCTCTGCTTGAAGTATAAAATAAAGCACAGTGACAAAGCTTTCACGTGTGAAGTATTTCTTTCAGTGGACTACATTAAAGTAGCTTTTTAAAATGTACATTGTTAATTACAAAACTACTACTTTTCTTTTAATTTACTGATCTCAACATCCCTTTAAAAAGTCACTACCTTGTTCTTCTTCGAGTCTTAGAGCCGCTTCTAATGTTATGCGTATTATTCACTCCCAAACAATAACGAGCTACCCAGCAGAAAGCAGAAATACAGATCTAATTCATACTCCCTCCCTTATCCTTTCCGCTATTTGTTCTCCCACTGGTCTGAAACTCTTGGGGGCAAGGGCTGTTTCCTCCTACTTGTTTTTACAGCATCCAAGAAAAAGGGAACCAAGTCTCACAGTGGCCATAAAATATATATAACGAAGTCACACTAATGGCGCAACCCCATCCAACAGGAAACACACAATGTTGACTATTTTAGTAGCTATAAAAAGTGTTAGTGGGTTGCACACACATGTCACTAACAACCACACCTCTTATTTCTTTGCTTGGATATCCATGTTAGAACTGACAGGTCTTATCCCCATCACCAGGAGCCTCTCAGCTCGTCCATTCTAGGCTTCAATGATGTAATGCTCATTTTTACTCTTGCCCCCTTGCACTAGGGATGTACACTACAGGCTGGATTCCTTAGCCCACTATCACCACATTCCCTAAGCGGCACAAACAGGCCATAAGGTGGCTGGAGAAGGCCAGGGACAAGTTCTAGGTGCAGGTGAGCCTTCTTCTGGTGTAAAGCTAAAAGGGGGATGATTTGGAAGCAAGGAGTGGACTGGAAAGGGAAGAGGTAAAGCAGAGCTCTGTTACACCTAATTTGCAGCTGACATTAAGTTAGGGCTGCTAATGTACTGCCTTAATTTCCAGTGGGGCTGGGCAAACAGGAATGAAGGAGCTGGAACAGGCTGCCAGCGCACACCCCCCACACACCTCACTATGCCTGAGCACGGAATCAAGCCCTACATTTCTAAAGATTTCACATATCAAAATATTAACTTTTACAGGGCATGAAATTAGCAAGCATTCTCCTAAATAAATACACATCTACTCTTCAAAATTCTTACGGAAAGGTTTTTGAAGGCTGTCATGGATTTCTGAATTTCTGGTCGATCGGGATGATAATCCTAAAAACAAAAACAATAGTACTGTAATTCCCGGGGATGGTAATGAAATGTTTCCTAGGAGACATAGTAACTACAGTATAGACAACTTTGTAACACTTGTAACAACCCTTTTTGTTCTCCTCTTTATGCCTTCTTCATTGCCTCCTTCCATTGATAGGACACTTGTAGCAAGAATGCAGAATCTCTGATGATGTTACTACAAATGCTATTCTTTCATGAATCCATAAAGCAAGGTCTGGAAAAAATATACCTGACTTAGATTTCAAAAGATTACTTGCAAACTTAAGTTTCTGCCATTAGTACTCCTTTAAAAAGGTTAACATACATCTTATGCTCTTATACTGCTCTTTCCTTATTGTCACAGTTAAACCATGCTCTTCTTTTCAGGTTATGCTAACATGGAACACTATCACAGCCGGCAAATCACAGACATGACACACCAACTCCACCCCCCCGCCCAAATTTTTTTTTAATAAAACATTTAAATGCAAATGTAGGCCCTTAAAATACTACCACATTAGAACACTTCCAGGTCTCATTGCCAGGCATATTTCAATAGAAGTAAGTGAGACTGTATCAAGTAGGGAGCATTTGAACAACGAGACCACTACTATGAAAAAAAAATCCTTTCTTGTAAGAGAAAACCTTGAGTAGCCTTAATTACAGTTTTTAGGAGACAGGTTCAAAACACAATCCACCTGGAGAGCTTGTGGATCAGATCCATCAGTGAGAAATTCAGATTCCTAGGTGGGTTTTGCTTTACACTTACTGAGTTGTTCAGTTAATCTGATTACACTGAGTTTTAAGCCTACTGCTTCTCTTATTTCAGAAGCAGGGCTCAAGTAGTGCCGGAACGCCATTTTGGCACTTTTCATGGTGTTCCGGTACCTCCAATACTTTCACTTTATGAGTGATAATCCTGGAAGTGCTTTCTGCCCCCCCACCCCGCCCCGTTTCCCCCCCACCCCTACCCCAATGACTGGAGCACTGTTCAGAAGGCAGAAAGGAGAGACAAGGAGCACAATTTGGGGCCCAACATGCTTGACATGTACCTTTAAAATAACTGTTGTCAAATCATCATTAAGATGGAACATAAATGCTGATAAGATATACCTCCATGTGCCTTTCAAGCTCTTTGAGTAACGTGGGGTATTTATCCAGGCGCATGAAAGGTTTGCTGAGGCCAGTGGTCAATACAAGGATCCCAGGGCTGTTGGCACCTTTCATTTCCATAAATTCTCCTAGTTCCTCACTGCACATGCAAAATATTTAAACAAATGAAGAATTAATTATCAACAGGTGAAAAATAAATTAGACTCTTGATTATTTTGATCCTTCTGCTCAAGGGAATTTTGCTTGAGACAGCAAGAGGTGAAAACAAACAAGAAGTAATTCAAATACAAAATATGTATTTTTATTTATTGTTTATTGTTCTGAGCTGAAACTCTGATGAATTTATAATACAAGGATACCCCTAGAGTGGGGTATTAAAAGACTACACTTGCCAGAGCGCTTGAGAGAGCTCAGATGAATTCTGATAAGCTTATTAGCATGCGTGCAGGTTCTTTTATTATTTTTATGTTTTTTCTGTAATGTTTTGTACCTAAATTCCCTGAAAGTTGACATGTGGATTTGGGAATTACTGGGGTTCCCAAATGAATTTCTTTTAAATATCTAATTACTCCCTTTCAGGTCCTGTAACTGGGCAGTCTGAACTAGTGCTCAGAGCCGGGGCGGAGTCAAGATCACAGTCAGAAGTCAAGCCAAAGGTCAAAGCCAGAATCTGAAGCCATAGCAAGGGTGAATCCAGAGTCAGAGTCAGAAGCCACACCAAGTGTCAGTGCCAGGGTCACACCAAGGGCTAGGCTGGAATTGGAGTCAGAAATTACGCTAATAGTCAGGCCAGAGTAAGTCACTGGAATTAGGGCTGCGGACCCTCCACCTGCCTGGAATGGGGTGGGGGCTGAAAGTAGCCCCCAGACCATGTCCCAGCATCATCAACTCCCCATGTCTCCCAAAATCAGTTAAAGGCACAAACAAGTCCTTACCCAAAAAATAACAGATTCAGACTAATAAGGGGTTTCAAGACCAAGCTGTGTTGGAGTTATGACAAGGCAAAATAGATAAATTTAAATAAAACTACTTTCTGAACATTTTCAAAAAGTAGAGCTACCTGATTTTAATATCTGAATCTCCCGCATGCCTCATCAGACCTGCCTTAAACTTCCCAGAACAATTCTGTCTAACCTGGCATAAAATCACACTGATTTTGGTAACTGATTATTATTTGTGTCTGATAGTACTCAAGATGTGCTATATGTTTTCCAAACAAAAATAAGGCTCAATCCCGGTCCCAAATACAACACAATTTAAAGTCAAACAAGTTAGCAAGGGTGTGATTGTCAAAAATAGATCTTATGTAAAATTAACATTAGCAGCTATGGAAAGTATATAGCCTCTACATACCAGGAGTTTTGTTACTTACTAGTTCTAGACTCAGTATAAACTCCATTTGGAAGAGAAACTATGTCTTCATACTTGCCTGGACAATGCCATGCATACCCATGGATGACGCTATATATAAGTGACCTTTATCTAAATATGAACAAAGTGATAGCTATTTCCTTTACTGAATATCAGACAAATGTTTAAGCCTATTATTTGCCTCTTTACCCAGATCTTGTTCTCCCCACCTATGAACGCTATCTACCTTCTTTGTCCTGCTCCTCCTTTATAAATTACTTCCTTCACACTATCTGCTCCTCCACCCCCCTTCATGAAACACTATCCAATTCAATGTTTAGGCAGCCTCCCTTTGCTCCTCAAAAAAACCTCATCTGTTCCATGATACATTCCAACTACAAAGATCACAGCCTACTCTTTTAGCTGTTTTGTATTGTTCTCTACAGCACCAACATGTGCCTTTAGACTATACTACACATGAATCCTTGCCCCTCATCATTCAGCACATTATACGCACTGCACATGGTTGTTTACATAAGATGGCATAATATAAATAATATTTGCTGATCTATCTTCAAGTACAATGCCCCCTTACTTATAAGGTCCTCTTACTTTAAAGCAATTATGATCACCGAATCCCCATCCCACCACCAAAACACCAACTTCTGCTCCTTCTGCTGGCCAAATATTTTGGAGGAAAATACTATTGTTCCAATTCTTTCTGACTTTGGCACCATGGAGGTTTCAGTGGGTCACAGATTTGGCAGGGTATTGGAGAAGAGCCAGTATGAAATACTGCCCCATACAAACCCATTTTGACCCCTGAAATAAAGACAAATATTATCCATAACTGTTTCCATTGCATGCTTTGTGATTCCTTCCTGTATTTGTTGACTTCAACAGTATTTTCTGAGTTATTCTCTGTTCTTCAAAACAAAAGATACCTTGCAGAGTGTTGCATCAGTTTATTTGCTCACAGCATGAGAACACAAGTTTTAAACCTAAACCAATTTTAAACAGATTCAAAACCTGGAAAAAATATGTTTATTAATGGAAGCATCAAAGACCATTTAATAGAGTGGTGATAATAGATGTAATTATAATTGAATTACACAGTTTTGTTCCTAACATTCCTAAGATGACTGTTTTCTTTCACACAGTGCTTCTCTAAACTTTAGTCTTGCAAGATTTGTCATGCTAACTTGTACAAACAGCAGGATTTTAAAAAACAAGTACATCTTTTTTTTTAAATGCAACTGACATTGAATTATTCAGACAAAAACGTTCTATCATGCAGACCCTATTAGGAGTCTGTTCCAGCCCATCAAAGAGTCTCCTACATGTGCAGTTTCATGAATAGCCTTAGATTCTTCATGCCTGCTAAAGACAATGCAAACAAAATGGAACTTCATTCAGATAACAGAACAATCTACTTTCAGTGAAATATGTGTTGTTTAGCCAACATATTTTTCAATGCTAGAACATAAAACACTACTGGAGCTGGGGAACAAACTGCAGGTCATACATCAGTTTTATTTACTTTTTCACTAGATCATGAGAACTAAAATCAATGCCATTAGCTCAAGATCACAGCTGTTTTGACAAAGACAATGGCTCTTTCATATCATGCAATTTTGACTGGCACTTACAAGTTTAGCACAGTGTATTGCCGCTGTAATTACTGAAATGACACAGTTAAGAAGCAGAGCACACACAAAAAGAAGCATCATTTAACTAAGCACAAAGTAACAATTATGCTTTTGGAATCATGTATATTTTTAAAAAGGCTAAATGATCAAACCTATGATTTATTCAGAATAACTGATCATGAATACCTACTTTCTGAAGAACAATAAATAAGAGTTATTTCAATATGCTACCTGTGACATTTTACAGAATTAGTATATGAATAAAAGCATACTGGAAGCCTTTGTTCTCTAAAGCGATCGTTACAACTTCTATCTTAAAGTCTGCAGTTCAAACTAAGGCTAGCTTAGCAATATTTTTAGAAATCAGCACTACAACTTCTGTCTTTAAAATTTATCAATATTCACACCTTAGTACGTATATCTCCATAACAGACTCAACAGTTACAAAACAGATGAGAAAAAAAGCTAAAACAAGAAAGAATCACTCAAAGTTCAGACTGCCTATAGTAATTTGGAGGGCAGAAAAAGCCACATAATATATCAGACACAAAAACCAAGAGCTAAACATGCACTTTTAAGACTTTTTTTTAAACTTACACTTCTGAAGCAGATCTTTGTTTATAGTAGATAGAACATGAACTCTCACTGCTGAGGGGTCTGAGGACAGCACATAAACATCGCATTCTGACAACGTTACAGCAAGACCGTGGCTCACTTAATGAATCTAAGTCTTACAGCTTCTAGTTCTCTAGTGCTGAATTTCCAGAAAGAGCTCCTTACTCTGGGACTGTTGCTTAGAGTATGACATCAGCCTGCACGCTTGCAGGCTCTGGGATACACAAAGCGGAGGAAGTACAAAGAGTTTTCTGACTCAAATTTATCCGTATTCCATGCTCCAATTATTGGAGTAACTAATGTACAAGCTCCACAGATTTATCCAAACTGCTATTAAGGTGAGGATGTAAATATAAATACAGCAAATGCTTGACAGGCATTATCCAATAAAGTTGAAGTCACAAGAGCTAAAGAAATTGATTTGTTTGCCTATCTTTTAAAAGCTTTAAATTAAGGATAATTTCATCTACCATTGAAAATCGACTCATTTTAAGTTTTGCACTGGCAAAGAAAAAAGCTAAACAGAGTTACAATAATAATGATTCTGGCTTCTTTTGGGGCCATTAAATAATTTTTGGTATTGAAAACGTTATTCTGTCTTTTTTCCATTTATTTTGAGATTATGCGCTATTCACTACCTAATATAGTAAACTGTAGTTTGTCTGTCTTTTTAATCTGAGCAAATGTTATTTTACTTTTTTCAGTCCATTGTCCACAAGTTTAAACACATATATCACACTTGGCACCCACATACTTAATGTTAAATTAAGGTTATGCCCCACATATTTCTTCAGAACAATTACACAATAATGACTGAGTGTAACACTTAAAGCGATTTTTCTTTTTTAAAGACGTCATCACTCCTCCCCCCCATGCAATAGGTTATGTTTCTTCGTTTTATGGACAGTCCATGTAAGGTCCCACTCCAAGTCCCTCCTTCCTTTTACATTAATTCTCCTTGAGCTTTTTTGCTGGAGTTTCCCTCATAATAGTTTTGGTGGCTCAGACTCCTGCCCAGGCCCACACATATCCCCTCATGCTTCCAATAAAACAGGTGCCACGTCTTGACTATTTTTCATGTCCCTTCCCTTCCCAACAATTATGTCTCCATTCTTTACCTCAACTTACCCCCCCTCCTTTTTTCTTATTTTGTTCCATCCCCTTATTTCTTCCCCCTGCTCCTTCCCTCACAAGAAGACAAGCAAGTTATCAATGTGCAGTACTGTATGCAAGTAGCCTCATTAAAGGTCAATGCTACTTAGTAGGCACTGAACGTGCATCTTTAAATATCCCTCCCTTTACTGCTACTTCTACATACATTCAGCTGGAGCTGGAAATTTTCTGTTTATCTAACAAAAATATCTCCAAATACACAAATGTCCACCATATAGGGATGGGATTTTCAAAGGAGTCTAAGGGAGTTAGACACTCAATGCCTACTGAAATGAAGCCACAGAGACAAGATCATCAAGGGATAAGGTGGAGAGGAAGAAGAGAACTTAGAGGACGCTAGCAGGCACTTAAAGTGAGAGACAAGAGTACCAGACTAGGAGAGGGGAATTGAGGGAGAATATGAAATACTGATTTCTTCCACAGTCTTCATGTCAGAGAGTTCATCAAACTTATTTACGTCTAAGTTGACTGCATCCTTTAAAAATCTCATCAGTATCAAAAGACTGACGTTTCTGGTGAGACACCTGCATCTAGACCTCTGTAGTTTTATAATCATAATTTCCTATTTTTTTTATATTTTTTCTCTCCCTTGCTGATACGTTAAAGCCCCACTCACACAACAGATGTTTGTGTATGCTTTTGCTCCAGCCCTGGAAAACATTATACCTGAGAGTAGCTAAGGGGTTTATTCACATGCGTAAAATTCCTGGATCTAGGCCTGACTACATGCAAAGCACTGTCAAACATACAATGTAAACAGGAAAATTACAAGGAAAATATTTTTTCCTCTAAGCTTTTACTTAGTTATCTTAAACATTACTGATATAGGTTAAAAAAAAAACTGAAGCTGATAAATTCCCCCCAGAACAAAGACTCAGGACATTTTTAAGAAAAAGCCTTGTAAGGTTTATTCCTGGGAAAGAAGTTGATAGCTCTGAAATAATCCGTTGCATATAAAAACACTGGCCCAATTTCACAAAGAACAGTATTCACTGGAGGAATAATACCTTGGTTAGTGACCCTAATGCTTGGATAAAGTTACACTCCCACAACCGAAACAGAATAACAGGGCTAGTTTAGACTGTCCCAAACTTAATGGAGGAGGTGAAAAGTGAGAGTTCTTGTCTGAAAGCAAGGAACAACTCAAGAACAGATGGTGCAGCAGTCAAACTTCAGCATGCATTACACTAGATATTACCCCCATTTTTGCACGTTCGTTCATGAAAATTTAGGATTCTGGTTTTTATTTTCATTTATTTCAATGGTTTATTTCTGACTACTTTATTACTTTGAATTCAGAGAAAAGAAGAACAATGTATTTGTTTGTGGCTTTGTAAATTTGAACAAAACTCTGTTTCATTCACAATGAAAGTAATAAAAAAAAAAAAAGGAGAGAGAGAGAAACTACTCCAAAGCTTTTTTAAACAGTCATTTATTGTTTTCATCCTATATTTCAATACTATAACTGTACAAAAAAGCCTTTTTTCATGCTGATTCTATCTATATATGACTAAGAAGAAAACTATGAAGAATATGAACAGGAAGTGATACAGACTGGAATTTACAGTGGCTGATGCAAACAGCAGGTTAACTCCACTCAGTGTCCCTTTAAAATAAACCTCGCCATTTTCTTGCTCTCTCTCTCTCTTTTTTCAACTGATGCATGAAAAATTACACTTCACCCAGACTACACTAGATTTCTAGAGAGAAAAAGTCTGTTGGTGTGAATAAAAAAGGGTACACCAGCATGGAGCAGGAAAAGGATGATCAAACGGGTGAAATGTGTGCTAGATCAGGGATCGGCAACCTTTGGCACGCAGCCCGCCCGGGTAAGCCCCCTGGTGGGCCGGGCTGGTTTGATTACCTGCCACGTCCGCAGGTTCAGCCGATCGTGGCTTCCACTGGCTGCACTTTGCCGCTCCAGGCCAATGGGGGCTGCGGGAAGCAGCGTGGGATGTGCTGGCCACTGCTTCCCGCAGCCCCCGTTGGCCTGGAGTGGCAAACTGTGACCAGTGGGAGCCGCGATCAGCCGAACCTGCAGACGCGGCAGGTAAACAAACCGGCCCGGCCCGCCAGAGGACTCACTCTGTCGGGCCGCATGCCAAAGGTTGCCGATCCCTGTGCTAGATATTGGAAATGCCTCCAATAGGACTCACTACAGGTTTTTATACTGTGCATTAAAGAAATCTGAATTAAATAATTTTTTTCATTTGTTGGACTAAAGCCTGAAATGAATTTAATCCTGAAAGGTACAGAGCACCTTCTCCTTCCACTGTAATCAGTGGGAGTTGAGGGTGCTCAGCACCTTAGAGGATCAGGCCTTATAAATCTTCCCTATCTCTTCAAATCACAGATGCAGCCTCAAAACTCTTGCAGACTTCCTCCTTTCTGAGCCTCTGTGGAACCTCCCCTCCAAGATTTGAGAGATGACTGAGAGCAAGCCAACAGACGTTCTCAACATCTGACATAAATGACGAAAAATAAGCACATATGTAGGTCTCGGTCCTGCTCCCACTGAAGTAAATGGGAACACTCCTTTTAGCTTTAATAGGGTCAGGTTTGAAGCCCCCAATTTTTAAAAATTGGTATGACTTCAGACTAAGCTAAACACAAGGAGATGGGGTTCAGTGACAAGAGTATAAGAGTGACCAAAAAATAAATTAAAAAAATCACAGCAAGGGGAACTGCTCTCGGCATTGGGGCTAGAAGAGTTAACTCAATAACGTTAGTCTGAATTGCATGCTGAACATTCAAGGAAATTAAAGCCAATGTATGTCCTGACAGGAAAGCGGTGTTTTAACATGTATATTTTGGCAGTGTTCACCTCATCTTTATCTCCATCCCTTAACACTTTAGTTGAATTTTAACAGGCATCAGGATACCAGCTCACAGCGATGTACAGCTTGATATGTCTTTTGAACTATGAAGCAGAAGAAGCCAGCTACCGAATGTTTCCTTCAAAAGGACTGGATGGACGCTTATCGTATGATCTTGATATTACTGCATTCAACTGGCAGCAAATGCTACAATGAATGCTGTAAAATGGTTTCCATTATAACCGGTATTTTTGCATGCTCATGACTATGAAAAATTCACCTTTATGGATGAACTTCTTCCTGATCGAAAGTCAATTTTTATAATTATATTTTTTAAAAGCTGGAACTAAATCCTTCTAGCAGCTCTAGAATGTTATGAAAGTGAAAAATATACTATTGTTAACAATTAAAATAATCTTTTTAAAAAGTCTTAGCTATAGTAAGAATATCCTAAATGTTTTTTATAACTTGGCATGGACTTAGTCCTCTTTGAGGTGCAGTGGCTTTGATAAATTGTTTATTTTTTTATGTAGCAAAAGTTATGACTTTAAAATTGTATACTGAGCAAATGAAGTAGACCATTTTGTAGGCAAGCGCTATGCACAAATGTTTAGTTACTGAAGCACACAGAGGCTGAGTGCAAGGAGGGTACAATCTCTGATGGAAAAGCTGTAGGATGATAGTTCCAAGCCATTTTCCATTTTCCTCCCTCAAATACTATTAAATCAGTTGCACACTGTACAATTCAAATCCCAAAAGTCAGTGAATGAATTCAGAGTACACATGTAATATTCTCTACCTTTTTCTTGTTAAATGTATTGCTCAGTAATATTCATGTTTCTGCTGCTAAATACATACCATAAAAATATACAGGCTTTGCAATGCAACTGAGCATTGCTTTTGCAATCTTAACTTTTCCATTCTCTGATTTAGTGTAAATTTAACTGTGCAGTCTTAACCTAGTTTTTGGCATTTAATAATTGTAATGAAGTTCCCTCATTTACTGTTTTAGAGGCTGCTATCCCTGAACCTCAGTGTAAACTAAACATTTCTCACAGATCTTTATGGTAACAGAAAAAGTTCTATGTAATTAGGAGACAATACATGGTATTTATTAGAATTTTTACATATTTATATATTTTTACTTTGTGCCATCAGTATATTCAGTGACATTCAAGGCAGAAAGAGACACGTTTCCAACCCTTAAAATCTTATAATCTAAGGCAGGGGCGGGCAAACTTTTTGGCCGGAGGGCCACATCGGGTTTCCAAAATTGTATGGATGGCCGGTTAGGGGAGGCTGTGTCTCCCCAAACAGCCAGGTGTGGTCCGGTCCCCACCTCCTATTCAAACCCCCTGCTTCTCGCCCTGACGGCCCCCCTGGGGCTCCTGCCCCATCCAACCCCCCCGTTCCCTGACCCCGACGGCCCCCCCAGGCCCCATCCACCACCCCCTGCTCCCTGTCCCCTGACCACCCCCAGACCCTCCACCCCTGACTGCCCCCTGCCGCCCCATCCAATCTCCCATCTCATTCCTGACTGCCCCCCGGGACTCCTGCCCCATCCAACCCCCCTGTTCCCCGCCCCCTGACTGCCCCGACCCCTATCCACACCCCTGCCCCCTGACCACTCCCCCGCCCTCTATCCAACCCCCCCGCTCCCTTACCGCGCAGCACAGAGCACTAGTCGCGCTACAGCCATGTCACCCAGAGCACTGGGTCAGGCTGCAGCTCTGCAACGGTGCTGCCCGGCTACCCAGAGCGTTGCGCCGGTGGCACGGTGTGCTGAGGCTGTGGGGGTGGGGGGGGACGGGGGACAGCAGGGGAGGGGCCGGAGGCTAGCCTCCTGGGCCAGGAGCTCAGGGGCCGGGCAGGAGGGTCCCGTGGGCCAGATGTGGCCCGCGGGCCGTAGTTTGCCCACCTCTGATCTAAGGGGTTTCTGTTGTTCTGTAAGAGAGGTCAACAGTTTTGGAGTTGCACTGTTAAATTTAACTTCTTGCTTCTTTATGGTAGATTTTGAAAACAGTATTTTCGATGGCATACGTTGTGGTCTGCTATAGCAGGGTTTAATAAAAGAAAAAGCACTAAACATTTTAAATGGAGGCGTAGCAAGGTGGAGAGGCCTCCCACCGAGACTCACAGGTAGGAACCACTCCCCGCCCTCTAGTGGGTGGAGCCAGGCTGGGCCTGCCCTTGTGCTGGAAGCAAAGGGGCAGAACGGGAAGTATAAGACATGGGGCCTCCAGCTCAGTTGGGCCAGAGCCAGGGACGGAGTTGGATGCCTCTGCCTTGCTGCTGGGCCCTGGGCCAGGGACTGAGCTGTGCCAACCCCTACCCCCGGAGGAGGACCCTGAGGGAGGGGAATTGCTGAGGCTGCCATCGGCCAAATACCTCGAGGAGCTGCTGGGACTGCCGGCTGCCGAGTTCCCCAAAGAGACTGAGGACCCAAGAGCAACAAAGCCCTATGAACAAGGAGGGATAGGAAGTAGCCCAGGGAAACCAGACATTATTCTGGCTGTGTTGTCAAAACCAGAGCCAGCATGTTCTGGCAGGATCCACGCTGACCCAGTGGCAGGACTGCTCGCCACTGGTATGGCCCTGGGCTGGGACACGGGGGAATAGGGTGGGGCTGGGCCTCCTACCCCTGGTGCCAACCCCACCCCTGGGGTGGCAGCCTCCCCACCTTAGGCTGGACAGCCTGTCTGTGTTTGCCGTCTGCCTCAGCCAGGGATCTGGGCTAAAGACTGCCAATTGCCCTGCCCCATGCCAAGGGGCCAGGGTCCTAGACTCTTTGATGACACTTACTGTGCTAATCCCCTGGCAATTGACTATCAGCCGTTAGGTGGTGTAGCAAGGTGGAATGGCCTCCTTCAGCGACTGACAGGGAGGACCCACTCTAAACCACTACAGGAGGCAATTACAAATCCAAAGTTCATATTTCCATTGACACATCTCATTCAAACAGACAAAACAACATGCTAAACGGGAGCTCATTCATCAGGACATGCTTCCCTTTGCTCTCTGCCTCTGGCAAACAGTCAGATTACCTTGAAACTAGCTGCATGCCTACAGTGTATTATTTGATTGTTCTATGGTATTTTTGATGACTTCCATAGGGATTCACAAAGTTGATTTTACAGACCAGAAAGGGACTGCAATATCTTTTATCTGGGTGATACCTTCCAGAAGCAGCATTTCTTCTTCTCCCCAGTAACACAACTATAATCTTCCCCCATTATAAACATTTTATCTGTAATTCTAAAGGCACCAGTTTTCTCCTCTGTTCTCTGAACAGTTTTGAAGCACGGGATAAATTTTTCCCCTACACATAGCCAAATCTTAAGAAATATATCTGTTCACTTTGCTATCAATTGCCAAGTCCTATTTACATGGAATCCCAGCCTGGCATGTGGGAAGATGGCAGAGGCACTAACTACTTAGCAGAAAATGTGAGAAAGTCCTTAGGCTGAACAAGATTATTAAAAATCCTGGACGCGTATTGTCTGAATACTTCACAGTGTACAGAGAATGCCAGCTGAGACTAGTCATCAGCAAGAAAAAAAAATTACAGCATTTTATACATTTTATTTTCCTTCCTCTTCACCTCCCATACAGAGTACTCTGTCACTGTTTGCTTTCACTGTAACACACAGCAAGCATTTCAGTTTGTTCTTTCACAAACACAAAACATTAGAAAACCTTAGTTAAGGAGGAAGTTGGGGTCAGGTCACCTGTATCAAATGATTCAAAGGTTTACATTTTACATGATTGTGAATGAATAAGAGGCATGACTAGACCATAGAACATATTACTGAAAAACGAATATTGTTGAAAATGAAGGCCTCAGTCATGTCTGACTTTGCACAGGGAAGGTGGAGAGGTTGCAAAGAGCCTTTTTCCCTGGCTCATTGCCAAGGGCAAAAATTCTGGAGGGAAGTACAGGCAGTGCTCCCTGCTTGCTCCCCTATGGCTTCTAACTTCATGGAGAAGGGCAGGGTAGGATGGCTATGGTTCTCTGACTCATGCCCACAGCAGCCACCAAAGCTTCCTAGACTTCCAAGGCGAACACACACTCAGCCCCTTGAAAAGTTACTGGAACAAATACCACAGCATTTGCTTCTCAGGAATTCTTAGGAGGAGATCCAGTTGCAGGACAGCTCCCCACCTTTACTAGAATGCGGCTGTGGCTTAAATGCAACAGTCTAGCTCCAAACTTTCTTCCTCTGTAAGACACGGTGCCTGCAACTGTGCTATACATGAATGGGGCCCTAAACATAGCCAAACAACCTCAGCAGCTAAAGGTAGTCATGTTAGCTCAAATGCTTGTTTCTGACAAACAAGAGATGATCATTTTGTAAACTATACAAAATTAAGGCCCTGATCCTGCAACACCTATGCACGTATTACCTATAGTCACATAAATCGTGACACTGACTTCATTAGAGTGAAGTTGAAAATAAATATAAAATGTTTTCAGAACTATTAAGTTAACATTTTCTGAATGCTTTCCATGCAAATTTATTGCTCTCAAAATGTAAGATCCAAGTTCTAATTCCAGTATGTGGAAATGCACACCACCTCTTACTGTATGGAAAAATTAGCATTTCACATGTGTGTGGAAAGGTATCAATTTTTTCAAGGCATGTCATGATTTATGCTTATGCATCTGAGATTAGACTCTAGCCCTGCACTTGGTCTTTCCAGAAGCTGGAAGGTTAGATCTCCAACACAACCCTTCAACAGTTAAGATACAGATGGCAGACAGTAGAAAGTTACAGAAACCAAAATCAGTCATGCCAGAACTTTCAAAATCAACAACATTTTCACACAGATGCTCTCAAAACTAAGATAATATGTACTACTGTTTCCTTTACATGTTGACAGTTTATGTGCATTCTTTAGGTTATAAAAATCTTCTCAAAGAATAGTTTTCCAGAGAGTGATACAATGGCCCTGGGTGTGCAGAATAGCTTTGGTTTGGTTAAACAGGCTACAATGCAATGAGCACTCACCAAAAAGGCTGTAGGGTATTTAAAGTAAGTGCACCTATCAGCTTTTTTTTAAAATTACATACTTCTTATTTTAATCACTTTTTCTGTAGGAGTTTTAATTGACTATAAAATAAACATACCTGTGTTCTGTGAGAACATTTACTGCTGACGGGTGGTTGGCACAGTATGCAAGGTATAAGTTTTTCATTTGTGGCATTAAATTTAGAAAGCATCCTCCAACCCTTTGCTGAGCTTCAGGCAACCTAAAGTAAGTGACATAAAGGAAGATTAAATTATAGTAGCACTATCAAGACAAAACAAAAGACTTAAACAGCAAGAACATGTTACACTTTGAGAAAGGTGACCTCAAATTACTCTACAACCATCAGTCTATCACAGAATCAGTAACTACAAATATCTTCCTCTCCCAATGATTCTACCCTATAATCTCCATATATTGCCATGCAAAGCTATGTCACCATACTGTAGGCAGAATGTACAGTGACACTTATAATTAAGGCTACAATTTAATCGTGGGTATTTTTAGTAAAAGTCATGGACCGGTCACAGGCAATAACCAAAAAGTTACGGGCTGGTGACCTGTCCATGACTTTTACTAAAAATACTCCTAATTAAATCTTAAGGTGTGTGTCTGTGTGGCTTCCAGGGATGCTGCTGATCCTGGGGGGAGGGGCACTCCAGGCCCCCAGCTGCTGGGGTAGTGGGGTGGCCCGGGGCCCCACCACCACTGCTGCTGCTCTGGGCAGTGGGTGGCCAGGGGCCCTGCCGCTGCTGCAATCCGTGACCTCCATGAAAGACTCGCAGCCTTACTCATCATTAAAGGTAGTCTTCGGCGGGATCTTCACATCAAAGTTGTACTGGTATGATAACGTCAGTCAGGGGTCTGATATTTTTGCCAATATAGTTATACTTGTTCAAGCCCTAGTATGGATGTAGCTATACCAGAATAAAGGTGCCTTACACTGGTATAGTTACCCCTCTCCCCCGAGTGGAATAGTTATACTGGTTTAAAGGACCTTTACACAGATATAACTGTGTTTACACTAACTTAACAACAAGTTGTAAAGTGGTACAACTTTCTATTGTAGACAAGGCCTTTGTCAGTTGTTCATAAACCTTTTCAATCATTTACTTTTTAGGGTGGAATTTCCCGTGTTTGGTTTCTGCATGAGGGTGAATTTGGCTGAAAAGTTTCAACAAAAACAATTTATCAACCCCAGCACTAATTCCAGCACCACTGCCTACCAGGACTGCTGTGATGGGAATCCAAGCCTTTGGCACTCTGGATCTCCAAGTTCTTGGAGCCTGGACAGAGCCCAACCACTGCCCCAGTCAGGCAGCTCCCCGCTCAGACTCCCTCCCAGGGAGGGCGGCGGAACACGATGTGGGGACAGGCGCAGCGGGAGGAGAGCGCCCCCTACAGGTAACGTGCAGTGGAGAGAGCGCGGTGGCCTCGAGCTGGGTGCGCAGGGGTTGCTGAAGGAGGCGGGGGGGAGGGGACGGGACAGATGCATGACCGGTCATGTGACCTCCCCTTTAGATCGCTCCCCCATTCATCTATGGCAGGGCGCACTCAGGGGAGGGGGCAGGGCGGGAAGAGGCAGGGTGGGGCTTTGGGGGAAGGGGTGGAGTGAGGATAGGGCTGGGGATGGAGTGGGGGTGGAGCACACCACAGAGAATCAGAAAGTCGGCTCCTGTGCTTCGGACTCCCTGGTATTTAAACACACCCCTCTCCCAGAACTGCACCCCAAAGGTGGCAAGCTTCTGGTTTACAGCTGAACTCTCTCAGGTGTACCCAGCAGTTGGTGAAGCAGAAAGAACACACATTTTGTCCAGTTTAACATCTTTACTCTCTTTGTATTCCTACTCATGTAAAGCACAAGATAGTACAAAGCATACTCATAAAACGTCCCTCATGTGCTAGTTCACCCTTTCCTTGTGCAACCATCCGGGTCCAGGCAGACAGCCAGGGTCCTCTACCCCCTTGCCCACCCACCCTGCCCCTCCTTCACCTTAATCTGTTGCAAAATAGCTCTCTCCCCTAGTTCCCTCCTCTGAGTCCCTTAATACACTTCTGTTTCTTTCATTCTGCCTCCTGGAAACTTTCCATTGCTTCTAAATCCCCCTCTCTTCAGATAAGAGGAGGAAGTGTCTTTTCCCAGCTAGAGCCAACCCACTGTCCCAACCTGTTTTGCTTTGAACAGACCATCCTTGTGGGCTGATCCCTCACTATTGTCTCTGGCCAGGCAGAAGCAGGATACAACCTTGTTAATTCATGGCTGATCCACAAACATACAGGCTTTCCATGACAGTAATTTCATGATGCAATTTCATGAAGTCATGCACCATTTAGAAGTGGTACAGACAGTACCCCAAACAGTCACAATGGCATTGGAGAATAACTGAGAGGCCTGTCTGCCCTCCTCAGCTGGTTTTTGGGGGAAAGGAGTGCATCTCTCAGCCATCTGAAGAAATAACAGCTGTTCTTGTGGATTTCCTTGTAGCATTTTTTCTGTCTGGACCCAAGGTCCCTTTAATAATTCTAATCTGGAGTTAACTGAACATATCTGATCACAGGCACCGACTTTCATTTTTCTGGGTGGGTGCCTCAGCCCCACTCTACCCCTTCCCCTAAGGCCCCACCCTAGCTCCGCCTCTTCCTGCCCCCTCTCCCCAGCGCCTCCAACCTGCCACTGAACAGCTGATCAGCGAGTGTCTGGTGGGTGCTGAGCACCCTTTTTTTTTCTTTTCTGTGAGCGATCCAGCCCCGGAGCATTCACAGAGTCAGCGCCTATGCTTCTGATCTAACCTCAGAGTGCTCAACAAAAATCTCGAAGCACCTAATACCAAGATGACTCAACAGCACAGTTCTACATCCTCGTGGGAGTACAAGCATATGTCACCCTGTTAGCATCCTATGTGGATTTGTGGTAATGTAAAAACACTCCATTTAAGGTAGGACAGTTAAATAGAAAATATAAAAACGATTATATATATACTTGGTGGGGTGGGAGGAAGGATGCAAATAGGTAACAGAATGTTTGGAACATTATGAGGGGAATATGTTCAGAAGTAGTAGCCTTAGGGATTGTCTACACTGCCCCACAACTTGGACTAAGGGGGTGTGAATACCAAAGCACAGCTCTGTAACTCTCCCAAGTGGACACTGCAAGTAAAAACTAAAAGGTTCCTTGTTCACGTTAACATAGTTCTGACTGAAGATGATTTTCTTCGTAAGAGGGTCATACAATTAATATCAGTAAAATCAACATTCCTACCCCAGTATAAGGATATATAGTGAACCAACAAAAATAATCATAACTACAGCATAATTTTTTTCACGTTATTTCAAAGCCACACAGGCTTGGTCTTTACCAGGAAAATGACATGCCACTAACAATGTTTGTTGGCAACAGGCCACCCCCTCACCCCCTGAATTGCTGCTGAAAAAGGATTTCTTGGTCTCTCTCAATATTGTTTTCTGTTTACCTGACACATTTTTGATAATTTTTCCACACAGAGACATCAAATTACCTGTACCTTCCCCTCAGACATTCTGTACTTTTACCAAAAGACCATGAAATTATTCTCTACTGTACATTTTTAGAGGCATTGTAATATTAGTCTATACATTCCCCACCGACATCAGCTAATTAACATACAACACACAATGTGAGACAGTTGGTAACCCATTTCCTTTGACTTTTCTAGATCATGCATCAGTCATTAATATTTTTCTATTATTTTGCAGGAGCAATGAATACATTAACTATTATAATGAGCATGTCATTTTTATCTCCTTTAGCTGTTGAAGAACAAAGGTTAATATCTGTCACCACATCGCATGAAGCTATTAGCAATTAGCATGTTCAAATCCAATAAAGATGATAGTTATTTTATATAATTTATTCTCAAGTTGACATTCCATTAGTATTCTCATATGTTTGGTATTGTAATTAAAAAGCAATTACAGGAATTAAAAATACTCAACAGATGTATGTATATAACATACACACAAATGATTTAGAAATGACAATTTTTCTCTGCTAGCCAAGTTATAGTTAAGGGTCTGTCAATAGATCTATTACAAATGACAGTGTTATGGTTTTGGGGTTTTGGTTTTTTTTTTAGCTCTATGAAGTTTCAAGATAATATAATTTTTGAAGTATCAAGTCTCAGACCAACAGCTACTTTATTTTCAGAGAAATTTTGAATTAAAGTACAGTAGTGTGACAGTTTGAGTTATGAGAGGACCAAAAATGTATATTTACTCTCTATATGAAATTATAAGGTCTAATACACAACCTGCATTGTTGCACATTTACTATACCAGCTGACCTATGACTACATAGGAGTGTATCTGTAGATTACAGTTACTCATTATGAGATATATGAGGACTAGCCTCAATGATATTACTTAGGGTTAAAATGGAACACTATTCCCTGATTTTTCAAAAATAGTGACTAAAAGTGGGATATGCAGTAGCTCAGTCACAATCTTTTCATGAGTCTGGACGGCCAGGACCATGAGCTATATCTAAGACTAGACTGGCACCCAGAATAGACAGTAATATTAGTATTATATGCCACTAAATCCTATATTGAAGGACCTATGTATTTTGCAGAATACTGGACCTAAATTCTGCTGCAAGGACTCTGGATACCGCAATACTCCGGTGAAGATCTTAGAAATGTGGTAGCTTCAGACACATTTTTTTTAAATTTAGTTTTTTATAGAATTAAATATAACAATAAATACAACTAGTACTGCAGACCCATTGTTATTTAATTTATGCTGTCCCCACACTTCCAGTTTTCAAAACATCACATGTACAAGATGTCAGAGGAAAGCTGGAGGTTGTGGCAATTGAGTAAGGCTGTTGGCACTCGAGGATGCAGTTTGGGATAGTGGAATAAACACATTAACTCAGAGGTCCCCAAACTTTGGGCCGCACCGCCCTAGGGGGCGCAGAGGAACATCTGGCAGGGCGTGGCAGGGTCTAGGCCAGCTCCCATGGGACCTGCTCTGCCCCTAGTTCTGCTCTGGTCCTGCCAGTAGCTGTGTCCCCAGCTCCTGGCCCTGTTCCCAGCGGCTCCGTTCCTGGCCTGGGACCAAGGCTGGGGACGGGGCCAGGAGCGAAACCCCACCTGGCCACAGGTCCGGCTGCCAGCCCCCACCACAGCCCGGCTGTGGCTCTGCTCCCGCCACTGCACTCAGCCTCAGATCCACCCACAGCTGCGGCCCCAGGCTCGGCCCCCTTATCCCTGTCCAGAACCCCCTCCCCGCGCAGGTAAGGGGCGGAGCGACCCTCAAAAGTTTGGGGACCACTGCATTAACTGGATGTTGATGTTTATATTGTCACGTTTAGGTTTCACAATTAATAACTCATTGTGAGGAATGGAAGGAGGCATTTCACACTTCTCCAAGCTATCGTTTTAGGCTGCCTACAAACTCAGGAAGAACTGTATTTGTTTACAATTCAATTCACATTTTCAAGGTTTTCTTCGTGATTATGAGAAGGTTTCAGTTAAAGCCATCCTTCTTCAACCATTGCCCTTACTGGCCCTTCTACTCCTCTCTCACTCACACTTTTACACACACACACACACACTCACTCTTAAGTGGTATATCATAGACAATTTGTGGACCTCACTCAACTCCACCCAATAATCATATTCCCGCTTCCCTTAGATACTATTCAGTGAAACCAAAATGAGACAACAGGCTGGGCAAAATCTGTAGAGACAGCATTGTTTAACTTAATTTAAATCTAGCACTAGGAAGAATCCTGAAGTGTAGGTTAGTTAGGATCTTTTCAAACACTGCACTTTTACTGTCACTTACCTGATGAAGAGAGAAGTACTGTAACCCTAAAAGAATTTATCTGATGGCAGCAACTGCCCAGGCAGCCAGACGAGAAATGTCTGTGGGGCACCACATTGTCTATGCTGTAATATAAGTGTCCGGAAGCAAGTTTAAGGAGGACAACCCTTCTATAGAACACAAGAGAAACTTCCAGAATGCTGCAAACGAAAAAATCAAACTACCCCGCAAAGATTAGATTCCAAAACACTGGAGATTTTGCCATGCCAAAAAATCCTACAACAAACCACAACTTTATCAAGCTGCTAAGGCGTGTGTGTTCTGTAATAATCTAATTTACACCAGTAGCAGGATTAAACAAGTTAGATAGCAAGCTGCCTGAAAAGACACTTAACAATGCACTGGAAAATCTCTGTTGTTGAGATACGAACCAATGAACCTTTTGCAAGCAACTCAAAGGACAGAAAAAAAATGAACCTACTTGAAAAGAGGAAATGATATTCAATTTATTTCCATTCTCATGCATGTCAATATGTCACATTATTTAGGCTGGCAATACTAACATAAAAACTATTTAAAATTACTGGCAGAGTGTCTGCATTTGGTCATTTGTGTACATCTCATCTTTTCACTGTACACTGCAACATGAAGTGCCTGAACGATGAAACCTTAAGATCCCTGCCAAAAAATAAAATGGTAAACCTATTTTGAGCCTAGAAGCTGCTGTCAGTTTATAGAGCAGGTTTGCCAGCCAAAACAACATGGCAAGTTGACAAAAATCAAGACATCATGGCAGGCATTCTTCTACACTACAGGAGTTATGATGGATTGGATTGAAACAGCAGGAAGTCAGCAACTCAAGTCAGTACACAAGGATGAAAATTAAATTGAAAATACAAGTTGGTATTGCCAATGTGTTGATGAGGAGAATATAAAACAGAACATTTGCAATCTTCTGTAGTCCTGGGGCATTGTTTCCTCTGCCCACCTACCAGCATCTGTTATGTTCTCAATATATTACACAGTAGCATTATTTTAAGTAGCAAGAACAGGAAATAAAGGACATTACAGGAAGGTGATCTGATACAGTTTAAATCAGGTAGCAAAGTCTAAATAATTGTCTTTGTGTAATTTTAAATGCTGAAAATCATCACACTAATCTATATGTCAGAGGTACACAAACTGGCATTATTATATGGTAAAGGAGAAGAATAGACAGGCCTGTAACCAGAGCTGATCCAGAGAATAGAAGGGTGTGCTGTCTTCCAGGTGCTAAGATACAGGATGTAGACCTGAGGTTCAAAAGGATCCTAAAGGGAGCAGGAAAGAATCCCCTAATTATCCTTCATGTGGGAACAAATGACACGGATAGATTCTCACTGGAAAGTATTAAGGGAGACTATGCTAGGCTGGGGAAGATGCTTAAGGAAATCGAGGCTCAGGTGATCTTTAGTGGGATTCTGCCTGTTCCTAGAGAAGGGCAACAAAGGTGTGACAAGATTCTGACTATCAACAGATGGCTTAGGCAGTGGTGCTATAAGGAGGACTTTGGGACGTATGGCTACTGGGAGGCATTCATGGACAGAGGACAGTTCTCTCAGGATGGACTTCATCTGAGTAGGGAAGGAAATAGACTTCTAGGATGGAGGCCGGCACAACTGATTAAGAGAGCTTTAAACTAGGAATCTGGGGAAGATGGCTGGGAGATGTCCAGGTAATCTCCACGACGGATTTTAGCATTGAGAGGGAAGAAAACAAAGTAAGAAAGGTTACAGCCATGGGTAGGAGAATGTATATAAGGAGGAAGGGCAGTGTGGATACCAGTCTAATAGGTTATACTGGCTGTAGAATGACCGTGCCTAATAGGGTACAGAATGTGAGCGAGGCCAAACAGCAAAAATTAAGATGTTTGTACACCAGTGCGAGGAGCCTAGGTAACAAAATGGAGGAACGAGAGCTACTGGTGCAGGAAGTGAAACCAGATATTATAGGGATAACAGAAACATGGTGGAATAGTAGTCATGACTGGACTACAGGTATTGAAGGGTATGTGCTGTTTAGGAAAGACCGAAATAAAGGTAAAGGTGGTGGAGTAGCACTGTATATCAATGATGAGGTAGAATGTAAAGAAATAAGAAGCGATGGAATGGATAAGACAGAGTCTGTCTGGGCAAAAATTACATTGGGGAAGAAAACTACTAAAGCCTCCCTTGGGATAGTGCTTGGGGTGTGCTATAGACCGCCGGGATCTAATTTGGATATGGATAGAGCCCTTTTTAATAAAGTAAATACTAATGGAAACTGCGTGATCATGGGAGACTTTAACTTCCCAGATACAGACTGGAGGACGAGTGCTAATAATAATAATAGGGCTCAGATTTTCCTAGATGCGATAGCTGATGGATTCCTACATCAAGTAGTTGCTGAACCGACTAGAGGGGATGCCATTTTAGATTTGGTTTTGATGAATAGTGAGGACCTCATAGAAGAAATGGTTGTAGGGGATAATCTTGGTTCAAGTGATCATGAGCTAATTCAGTTCAAACTGAACGGAAGGATTAACAAAAATAAATCTGCAACTAGGGTTTTTGATTTCAAAAGGGCTGACTTTCAAAAATTAAGGAAATTAGTTAGGAAAGTGGATTGGACTGAAGAATTTATGGATCTAAAGGTAGAGGAGGCCTGGGATTACTTTAAATCAAAGCTGCAGAAGCTGTCAGAAGCCTGCATCCCAAGAAAGGGGAAAAAATTCATAGGCAGGAGTTGTAGACCAAGCTGGATGAGCAAGCATCCTAGAAAGGTGATTAAGAAAAAGCAGAAAGCATACAGGGAGTGGAAGATGGGAGGGATCAGCAAGGAAAGCTACCTTATTAAGGTCAGAACATGAAGGGATAAAATGAGAAAGGCCAAAAGCCATGTGGAGTTGGACCTTGCAAAGGGAATTAAAACCAATAGTAAAAGGTTCTATAGCCATATAAATAAGAAGAAAACAAAGAAAGAAGAAGTGGGACCGCTAAGCACTGAGGATGGAGTGGAAGTTAAGGATATTCTAGGCATGGCCCAATATCTAAACAAATACTTTGCCTCAGTCTTTAATAAGGCTAAAGAGGATCTTAGGGATAATGGTAGCATGACAAATGGGAATGAGGATATGGAGGTAGATATTACCATATCTGAGGTAGAAGCGAAACTCAAACAGCTTAATGGGACTAAATCGGGGGGCCCAAATAATCTTCATCCAAGAATATTAAAGGAATTGGCACCTGAAATTGCAAGCCCATTAGCAAGAATTTTTTATCAATCTGTAAACTCTGGAGTTGTACCGTATGATTGAAGAATTGCTAACATAGTTCCTATTTTTAAGAAAGGGAAAAAAAGTGATCCGGGTAACTACAGGCCTGTTAGTTTGACATCTGTAGTATGCATGGTCTTGGAAAAAATTTTGAAGGAGAAAGTAGTTAAGGACATTGAGGTTAATGCTAATTGGGACAAAATACAACATGGTTTTACAAAAGGTAGATCATGTCAAACCAACCTGATCTCCTTCTTTGAGAAAGTAACAGATTTTTTAGACAAAGGAAATGCAGTGGCTCTAATTTACCTAGATTTCAGTAAGGCGTTTGATACCGTGCCACGTCGGGAATTATTAGTTAAATTGGAAAAGATGGGGATCAATATGAACACTGAAAGGTGGATAAGGAATTGGTTAAAGGGGAGACTACAACAGGTCCTACTGAAAGGTGAACTGTCAGGCTGGAGGGAGGTTACCAGTGGAGTTCCTCAAGGATCAGTTTTGGGACCAATCTTATTTAATCTTTTTATTACTGACCTCGGCACAAAAAGCGGGAGTATGCTAATAAAGTTTGCGGATGATACAAGGCTGGGAGGTATTGCCAATTTAGAGAAGGACCGGGATATCATACAGGAGGATTTGGATGACCTTGTAAACTGGAGTAATAGTAATAGGATGAAATTTAATAGTGAGAAGTGTAAGGTCATGCATTTAGGGATTAATAACAAGAATTTTAGTTATAAGCTGGGGACGCATCAATTAGAAGTAACGGAGGAGGAGAAGGACCTTGGAGTATTGATCATAGGATGACTATGAGTCGCCAACGTGATATGGCTGTGAAAAAAGCTAATGCGGTCTTGGGATGCATCAGAAGAGGTATTTCCAGTAGGGATAAGGAGGTTTTAGTACCATTATACAAGGCACTGGTGAGACCTCACCTGGAATACTGTGTGCAGTTCTGGTCTCCCATGTTTAAGAAGGATGAATTCAAACTGGAACAGGTACAGAGAAGGGCTAGTAGGACGATACGAGGAATGGAAAACTTGTCTTATGAAAGGAGATTCAAGGAGCTTGGCTTGTTTAGCCTCACTAAAAGAAGGCTGAGGGGAGATATGATTCCTCTCCTTAAATGTATCAGAGGGATAAATACCACAGAGGGAGAGGAATTATTTAAGCTCAGTACCAATGTGGACACAAGAACAAATGGATATAAACTGGCCACCAGGAAGTTTAGACCTGAAATTAGACGAAGCTTTCTAACCATCAGAGCAGTGAAGTTTAGGAATAGCCTTCCAAGGGAAGCAGTGGGGGCAAAAGATCTATCTGGCTTTAAGATTAAACTCGATAAGTTTATGGAGGAGATTGTATTATGGGATAACATGATTTTGGTAATTAATTGATCTTTAAATATTCATGGTAAATAGGCCTAATGGCCTGTGATGGGATGTTAGATGGGGTGGGATCTGAGTTATCCAGGAAAGAATTTTCTGTAGTATCTGGCTGGTGAATCTTGCCCATATGCTCAGGGTTTAGCTGATTGCCATATATGGGAATCGGGAAGGAATTTTCCTCCAAGGCAGATTGGAAGAGGCCCTGGAGGTTTTTCGCCTTCCTCTGTAGCATGGGGCACGGGTCACTTGCTGGAGGATTCTCTGCTCCTTGAAGTCTTTAAACCACGATTTGAGGACTTCAATAGCTCAGACATAGGTGAGGTTTTTCGCAGGAGTGGGTGGGTGAGATTCTGTGGCCTGCGTTGTGCAGGAGGTCAGACTAGATGATCATAATGGTCCCTTTTGACCTTAGTATCTATGAATCTATGAGATAGGTGTTCTGCTCTCTTATATATATGTAGAATATCTTAACCATCAAAATGCATGAAGAATTACAATATGTACATGCGGAACATTTCACTTAAGTGACCTCCAAAATTCAGCAACCGTTATATTGGCACCCACAGAACTCGGTAACAGAAGTGAAGCAATGAAGTAAAGAGGCATTTAAGAAGGCACGATATAGTTTCTCTCAGGGTTTTATAAATTTACCTAACCCATTCGAGCCAAGGACTAAGGCTACGTGGCCGGGTGAAATGCCTGTCTCCCAAAGCACGAGTGGGGGGAGCACTGCTACAAGAATTCCCCTGTCACCCTGCATGTAGTCCCAAACTCTTCCTTACCCTCTCTCCTTGGTACAAGTTCTCCAGATTTGGATGTGGAGCCAGATGCGGGGAATAGGATAAGGAATTATAGAGAGGGCCATTGCTAAAAGAAACAAGGTTCTTAATTCCTTAAGTGTGCTTAGGTTTTTGTCACCATAAAACTTTCATTCAGAAAGTATTAGCTCATATTCTGTACCATGTAGTACAAGGGCATAAGCAGTAAACATCACATTAACATGTCAACCTAATCCTGCTGGGGGAGGCCTTGATAACCCGATCCGCCCCCCATGGCTGCAGGTTTGGCAGCACTAGGTCTTTTCTGCTCATGGCACAGCCCATATGTAGAGTATGCTACCGAGACCGATGATCCTTCTAATTCCCTCTGTGCCCCTCCCCCTCGATGTGTGAAACAAATGACTAGCAGAGTTCAAGATTTAAACCTATGAACATAATCTTTCCCACACATAGTCCATCTCCTGATTCACACATGCTCTTTTTCTTTTTTTACATTATTTCCCTGCCATTTTCCTCACCTTACACGTTCTCTCCAATCCCAACAATCTTTCTCTCACTCTCGCCAGTGGACAGGGAGAGTTCCCTTCTCTCACAATAAAAGGCCTCTTTCTCTACCAGTAGTACCATCTGCTCAGCTTTGCCTCATCATACATGCAGTGACATAATGCAACATCCCCACTCCCAACCTGCTGCTGCTGCCACTGCTTCTTAAGCAAAGAGCTGAGTGGGTTTTTCAAGCCTAGATTGCTGTAAGAAGATGAACCAACCCTTGAGATGACAGCACTGAAAAATGAAAGTTTCATTTTCCAGAAACAACAGTGTCCCCCAGAATATGCAGAAGAAAGAATTTCCCAACTTTAATTCTGCAGCCTGTTTGTGTAGTACTTACTTGGTGCATTCTTCTAATGACTGTACAAGCATTTGCTGGTAAGAACTGATTTCTTCCAGGTTTCCCATTAAATATGAAGTATTTGCAGAGTTTAATCTGAAGCCAAGAAAAATAAAGCTTAGTAAGCAGCTGCAAGCTCAAAAAAAACCCCAACCTACATATAAAACTTTACTTCTATTTCTGCTTTAATCAAAGTCATAGATTTGACAACAAAAATATGTATTTACTATTATCATTTATTTGCATTACCATAGCGCCTCGGAGCCCTAGTCATGGAGCAGGACCCTACTGTGCTAGGCACTGGACAAAGAGGACAAAAAAACAGACCCTGCACCAATGATCTTACAATCAAAGCCTAAGAGATTATAGGCAAACATTTCAATGCCAAGTGACTACTTAACTGTAAAGCTTGTAAAACTGAAGTTTTGATCATATGAAAAACAAAATCTAAGCCCTAGGTAAATTAAAAGAAAACAAAACACACATACTTTTCACTGACTTGTAACGGTCGCAAGTAGTTTGAAAGCATTGTCTGTAGTTCCTTAGCATATTCATTTTCTGTTTCTAAAATATTTTGTAGCACCTATAATAAATATATGACAATTAGTGACTATTTTGTTATTTTCAAAGAGACATTACAAAATATTTTTTAAAAAGTGAAATATTCTTTTTAGCATTTACTGTAACAAGCATACTGTAAGACCATAAAACTTACCCAAAGAGCTAATAATCAGATACTGAATTAGATTCATACACTGACAATAAGTTGTTAAATATTACGTTTTGCAGCTATTAAACTTTTCCTTCAGATGTCTATGTACCACAAAAGCAGTAAGCCCAAAGGAAGGTTTCATTAAACTTAGCAACAATGTTTCCTGTAGAATTTAAATACCTACACACTGAGCTTTTTCAAAAGTAGGAGAATATTATTGCTTCTATACACTTTAAAACGGTTGAGGGGTTTTCAGAAAATGACAAAAAGTACCAGAAGTTAGCACTAGTCTTTTGAATCCCTTGTTACCATCTATTCTTCTATTGGGATTATTTCCTCAATCTTAATGATTAAAACCAAGGCAGTCACCAAATCTTGACTGCCAAATTTGTTACTGAGTTTACCTGGAAGTGCAATTCTGTGTCTATGAGGACTGTGGGTAAATTTTAAATACACAATGTGATTATTTTAAGATAATTCTGTTTAAAAACACATTACAGAATGTTGACTGAATGTGAATGTAACAGCAGTAAACTACTGCAGAAAAATTACCAGTTTCGGACATAAAACAAAGACAAACAATATGGCACAAGACTTTTTTACATCACATCACCACATGTACATCAACAGCAGTAATTTGGAATAACTTGAAATGTATACAGGAGATCATTCTTTATTAGGCAACCTCCTCTAAAGAGACTGCCCCAAAAGATCCTAAAATGTATTCTGCTCGGTTCTAAGAACATAAGAACGACCATACTGGGTAAGATCAATGATTAACACTAAGTTTTAGTCATGGGTATGTTTAGTAAAAGTAATGGACAGGTCACAGGCAACAAAAAAAAAATTCATGGCCTGTGACCTGTCCATGACTTTTACTATATACCCCATACTAAAACTTGGGTGGGGGGCCGCGGGTGTTCTGGGGGGGCATTCAGAGGTGCTGCGGATGCTGGGAGAGGTGGCCCAGGACCGCACTGGTGCTGGGGAGGTTTGGTGGGGCTCGCAAGCTCCCTACCCGGCTCCGCCATGTGTCCCTGCAGCTCCTAGGCAGCGGAGGGGCCAGGGAGTTTTGCACGCTGCTCCTGCCACAAGCATCGGCCACTGCAGCCAATGGGAGCTGCAGAGGAGGGGGCATGTGAGCATGGGCAGCACACGCAGCTCCCTGTCCCCTCCGCCTAGGAGCTGCAGGGCCATGCCAGTGGGAGACGGGGAGCCCCCCCATCCTGAGAAAAGCACCCCCCCTCTGCTCCTAGCCCCCTCCCACACACCCAAACTGCTGCTGCTGGCCCTGGGGCTGCTCGGCTTGGGCAGCCCCTGAGCCAGCACCCGCCACTGTAGAAGTCACAGAGGTCACGAAATGTCACAGAATCTGTGACCTCCATGACAGACTCACAGCCTAACCAATGATCCATCTAGCCCAGTTCTGGTCTTCCAACAGTGGCCAGTGCAAGATGCTTCAGAGGGAGTGAACAGAACACGGAAATTTATCAAGGAATCCACCCCACCATCCAGTCCCAGTTTCTAGCAGTCAGGGGTTTAGGGACACCCAGAGCATGGCGTTGTTTCCTTGACCTGATGCATTTATAGTAGAAGTCCCTCCTTTGTTAAGCAACCACAGTTCTGTAGCCCCTTCAGACAGGTTTCATTGTCTCCAAAATGTCAATAGATATGCACAGTACAGATTTTACTTACTGGTGATTCAGCAACAGAATGGCCTTTCGTGTCTGAATTAAATATACTTCCCTAAACTTGTTAGAATATTTTATATGTAAAGAAACAGACCATTTTTAAGCTTTTCTGCCTTACAGAATCACAATTAGATTTGTTCTTGCTTTAAACCAATGTAACATGGGTATGTTCTGGATAGTTCTGTGACTTTTAATGCATTGCATGTAAGTTGCCACATTACCTTCTCTCTCGTGTTATATTTGTCTATATTAACATCTAATTTCATCATTTATAATAAGGACTGCACTAAATGCATTATTCACCGTTGTAGTCTATACTCTGTTTTAAGACATAAAAAGCCATTCATGTCTAAATGCAAACCTGATGAAACAAATGACATCTGAACTATTTAAAATGAAGAATTCACTGTTTCTTTCCTTGGTGTCATTGAATTCTGCTTTATTCTCTGAATGGTTCTATTCATCTGAAGGAAAAGAGACCACTTTCGAGTTCATTCTCTTGTTGGAACTCTGAATCCTGACCCAAAGATTAAAATGTCTCCATTCTTCAAGACACCGTGTCAGAGGAATGCCACAGAGAAAGCATTAGCTATTAATTGCGCAGCTAGAACATACAGTACAACATTAGCACACAAACTGTAAGGGGAATAAACGTATTAGTTTTAACGTATTTGGAAAGGGACTAAACAAAGATAAAAACAATAGCTGATCATTACAGAATCACAAACAAGAGTGAACAAGGTTTCATGCAAAAATATAACAAAAAGAGTGCTAAAATAAAATGCATAACACATAGAGCCATTTGCCCTCTCAGGGCTAACTCCAAAATTAATTTTCCCAACACGGCTTTCCCATAAAACAATATGTACACACACAAAACTTTCCAAAGCTGAGAAGAAGGAAGCAGATGAACCAACATCAAGAACATGACATCCTGAACATGACAAAGTGCTCCAGTACCAAAGTGAAAGAAATTTGCTGGAGACTTGAAAAAAGCCTCAGTACCATGGCAGTCTCCATGATACAGCAAATATTCTGAATGTACATTCTGTTTCACAACGTAATAACTGCCTGAAAATCTGGTGACTAAATAATATTAACCTGTACAGAGATCGCTTGATTTTTTTGAAAAAAATCATTTAAAAAGGTAGCAAATATTTCAACATTTTTAAGAATCAATATGCAGCAGTACCCCCAGGAAATTAAAATGCATTGAACAGTCAATATCACTGTGCTGTAAAGCCCTACTCAAAAAGGTAAGTTACCAGATTCACCTACTTCGTTTTAAATCATTCCAAAACTCTACTGGTGCGATGCAATGCTATTAGACATGCACATATTATTAAAAGTCATTTAAAATACATTAAACTTCTCCTTTAGTTGACTTTCCTGTCTGCATAAAGAGTGATGACTGTCATTGTATACAGCATTCTTGTTTCTACTTTGAGAAGCATTTTTTTTAAACCTGGTTCACAGAGATCTAAATGCCATTTTTCTGTGTCACCCTGCCCCCAGCAACTTTCAGTATTACTTACCTACCTCACAAGGAAGTTGTGAGGATTAAATGTCTGTACAGCACTTTGAAGATATAAAGTTCTATAAAGTGCTCAGTATTACAAGTATAGAGTATTACAGTGCCTCTCCAGAGCACTTCTGAATTCCTAATCTCACCACCATGCCTGTATTCTCTAATAATCACCTTTCTTGCCTTTCCTGCTTTCTGCATGTTCTGGCTGCTGCAAGACCCCATGAGACCTCAAAGACCTTGTTCTCAAAGCTCCATCACAACATTTGCACAGATAAATCTGGGTACCAAAGGAACGGGTCGTTTTCATTGAAAGGGCAGCTTTTACAATACGTAACAGTAATGAATGGCATAGAAAGCTGAGCTCATCCAGTGCAAGCTTTCCCTTAGTCACAAGGCATGGAAAAATCAAGCGTGGTTAACAGTTCTGTCACACAAACCCAGTAACCTCCCTAAGGCAAAAACTATCACCCAAAAATGGATTTAAATGACCTACATAGAACTGAGCAACTTTCAAACCACATGAAAAGAAAATCAGATTTTGTTACAACATTAGGGACATGCGGCACATTACCATTTTGTCACACCACTACCATCACTCATCTAAAGCATCACCTCATTATAACAAATAAAAAACATTGTGTACTTTGCTTTTATCACTGGAACTCAATAAGCCACATCCTCAAACATGAACTCCTAAGCAGGGCATGCAAATGTTACACATGCACAAATTCTACATCGACAAGCAAACAAAGGGTACTTGGAGATTTGTAATGAACTATTTTGCACGCGCAAATGCCAGCTGATGCAGCTTGGGAAGTTTGGCGTTATAGAAGGGCTCTCATTTTAAAGCATATAGGAACAAATAATGGAAAATTAGAGTCAGAAAGTGAACTACTGCTTTACCTCGTTTTCCACCCCTAGATCAGTCACTAGAAATCCTCTACTTGAATTTGTGCTATCTGCATATAGTAGACCATTATCTTATAGACTTACATAATAGAGAAATAAAACTTGACACATTAAGCTTTATTATTCTATAATGGTCAACTAGCAAAAGGTGAAAGTACAAATAATTTTTTTTAAAGCCTGTCCTACAGTGATGTCATGTGATAACATGCCCACTTTGCAGCATCTAGTTACTTATTTATCCTTCATTTAAAGTAATGTATTTCATTGTTAATTCTACATCTGGTTCAGATTATGTAGTTCTTAAGTATCCTTATATGTCAAGATGGATGGGCTTTGCATCAAAATAATTCACTGCAATTTATTATTTATATATTCCCCTGCCAAGCACATATCTTGTCCTGCATACTCAATTACATAGTGTAATATGTACTAAATCAAACTTACTTTGAGATCAGAATGTATGAAAACAGTTTATTAATTGCAGATGGTGCTCTATAAATTGATAAAATAAAATAACATGATCAGGGAGGAGTGGGTAGCATATTTGTGGAAAGAGCCCTGAGGTCATCAGATTATGAGATTTTCCACTGCCCTGTCCCATCCTGGAAGGGGAGTTGGCAAAATTTCCCCCACCATATTCAGAGTTTCCTCTGAACTGCACTTTGACTCCTTCCTCCTTCCATGAGGGCTGTCTAGTATCACAACTCCTTCTCCAAAAACCTACTGTGAGGCTTGAACATAAGAACGGCCATACGGGGTCAGACCAAAGGTCCATCTAGCCCAGTATCCTGTCTACCAACAGTGGCCAATGCCAGGTGCCCCAGAGGAAGTGAACCTAACAGGGAAACGTCAAGTGATCCATCCCGTCGCCCATTCCCAGCTTCTGGCAGAGGCTAGGGACACCATCCCTGCCCATCCTGGCTAATGGCCATTGATGGACCTATCCTCCATGAATTTATCTAGTTCTTTTTTTAACCCTGTTATAGTCTTGGCCTTCGCATCATCCTCTGATAAGGAATTCCACAAGTGGACTGTGCGTTGTATGGAAAAAATACTTCCTTTTGTTCGTTTTAAATCTGCTCCCTATTAATTTAATTTGGTGACCCCCTAGTTCTTGTGTTATGAGAAGGACTAAATAACACTTCCTTATTTACTTTCTCCACACCAGTCATGATTTTATAGACCTCTACTATATCCCCGTGGAGATTCCTGCCATGCATCAATATGTTACAAGAACAACATGACTAGAACCCAACAAGCACCACCACATCCAAGCGTGCCAGTTTCCAAACACCCATACAAGAGCTAAGATTTTGGGGCAATCTTGTTCAAGACCAGAGGTTGGAACCGTGGCTATGGGTCTATTGGCATTGTTACACTCTGTCCCTAGGTTAAGTAACGATTCCCAACCTTAACTCCCCTGTAGTTTGCCCATGAAGAGTCCATTTACTTCAGTTTTCTGTAGAGGGGGGAATTTTACCCCTAATACAGATTGACAAATTTAAAAAGTATTCATTGTTTATGAATCAAGTTTCATACCTAGGATAAAATTTTCTGAAAGCTTCAACCAGGTCAAATTTTGATTTGTGTTCATATTTGAAAACCTCATACTAATTAAAACACAAGTAATAAATGTAAAACGCTGATCAAAACAACAGGATCGGTCCTGCTTTGAGCAGGTGGTTGGACTAGATGACCTCCTGAGGTCCCTTCCAACCCTGATATTCTATGATTCTATGAATACAGAGCAATAGGCAGAGTGAAAAGAATTTTAAAAAACTAGACATACCCAAGAGACCAAAATGTATGTGATGTAAACTAACAGCACTACTGCAAAGAATGCTGAGCTTTACATCCTTATTTCAAAGGGACGCTTAGATACTAGCTTCTAAAAGATTTAGTCAAAGTCTAGAAAACTGAATTTCACACCTTGATTATTCTTTTCCCTGTAGTCTCTGCCAATATTAAAGTGCCATTTACTACTATTTATGAAGAAATAAAACTAGAGAGATACAGGTTGCACCTTTGTTCAACATAAATGTTTATACTCTAATAACTTTAGAAAGGTTAATCCTCAGACAATAAATGCAAAATGTATTCTAAGTAAAGGCTGCCATGTTCATAGAATCATAGAATATCAGGGTTGGAAGGGACCTTAGGAGGTCATCTAGTCCAATCCCCTGCTCAAAGCAGGACCAATCCCCAACTAAATCTTCCCAGCCAGGGCTTTGCCAGGCCTGACCTTGAAAACCTCTAAGGAAGGAGATTCCACCACCTCCCTAGGTAATCCATTCCAATACTTCACCACCCTCCTAGTGAAAGTTTTTCCTAACAGCCAACCTAAACCTCCGCCACTGCAACTTGAGACCATTACTCCTCGTTCTGTCATCTGCTACCACTGAGAACAGTCTAGAGCCATCCTCTTTGGAACCCCCTTTCAGGTAGTTGAAAACAGCTATCAAATCCCCCCTCATTCTTCTCTTCTGCAGACTAAATAATCCCAGTTCCCTCAGCCTTTCCTCATAAGTCGTGTGCTCCAGTCCCATAATCATTTTTGTTGCCCTCCGCTGGACTCTTTCCAATTTTTCCACATCCTTCTTGTAGTGTGGGGCCCAAAACTGGACACAGTACTCCACATGAGGCCTCACCACTGCCGAATAGCGGGGATGATCATGTCCCTCTATCTGCTGGCAATGCCCCTACATATGCATCCCAAAATGCCATTGGCCTTCTTGGCAACAAGGGCACACTGTTGACTCATATCCAGCTTCTCATCCACTGTAACCCCTAGGTCCTTTTCTGCAGAACTGCTGCCAAGCCATTCGGTCCCTAGTCTGTAGCGGTGCATGGGATTCTTCCGTCCTAAGTGCAGGACTCTGCACTTGTCCTTGTTGAACATCATCAGATTTCTTTTGGCCCAATCCTCTAACTTGTCTAGGGCCCTCTATATCCTATCCCTACCCTTCAGCGTATCTACCACTCCTCTCAGTTTAGTGTCATCTGCAAACTTGCTGAGGGTGCAATCCACACCATTCTCCAGACCATTAATGAAGATATTGAACAAAACTGGCCCAGGACTGACCCTTGGGGCACTCCGCTTGATACCGGCTGCCAACTAGACATGGAGCCATTGATCACTACCCATTGGGCCCGACGATCTAGCCAGCTATCTATCCACCTTATAGTCCATTCATCCAGCCCATACTTCTTTAACTTGCTGGCAAGAATACTCTGGGAGACAGTGTCAAAAGCTTTGCTAAAGTCAAGGAATATCCACTGCTTTCCCCTCATCCACAGAGCCAGTTATCTCATCAAAGAAGGCAATTAGCTTAGTCAGGCATGACTTGCCCTTGGTGAATCCATGCTGACTGTTCCTGATCACTTTCCTCTCCTCTAAGTGCTTCAGAATTGATTCCTTAAGGACCTGCTCCATGGTTTTTCCAGGGATTGAGGTGAGGCTGACTGGCCTGTATTCCCTGGATCCTCCTTCTTCCCTTTTTTAAAGATGGGCACTACATTAGCCTTTTTCCAGTCATCTGGGACCTCCCCCGATCGCCACGTGTTTTCAAAGATAATGGCCAATGGCTCTGCAATCACATCTACCAACTCCTTTTCCACCCTCGGATGCAGTGCATCCGGTCCCATGGACTTGTGCTCGTCCAGCTTTTCTGAATAGTTCTAAACCACTTCCTTCTCCACAGAGGGCTGGTCACCTCCTCCCCATGCTGTGCTGCCCACTCCAGCAGTCTGGGAGCTGACCTTGTGTGACATTATTGACATAAACTGGGACCGTATAGATCATTGTTGCAACCAAGGTCCTGTAGTGGCACCAAATCTTGCGTAAAGGGGGTCAAATGAGGTGTCTAAGACAAGGTTATGGTTTGCTGGATATGATTATGCTGTCTAGATGTGTGTATCATTTTTATAGTTAAAGTTATGAATACTGGCTCTATACTGTCTGTATTTCAAACTTGTGCTATGCTTCTGGGGAACTCTCCAGACAAGTTGGTGTCAGCTCTGCCTAGCCTGCTTGATGGCCCATTAAGGACCATCAGCTATACAAGTGAGAGAAGGCAGACACGCCTTGTGACTCAGCAAGGTATGCAGGGACATGCCTATGGACAGAACTCTGAGGCTTTTCCAGGCCATGTGATGGACAGCTTGTCTTTGGGACAAAGAAAGCAGAGACCACATGGCAAGGGAATATAAAAAGCTGCTGCAGCTCCTCCATCTTGTCTTCAATCCTGCTTCTTACCTCTGGAGGGACTTTGCTACACTGAAGCTTTGAACCAAGGACTGAAAGACCCATCCCAGCTGTGGATGTATGTACTCCAGAGACTTGATTTGAACCTGCAGTTTATTCTATCACTGCTGCAAGCCTGAACCAAGAACTTTGCTATTACTGTATGTAATTGATTCTAACCAATCCTAGCTCTCATCTATATCTTTTTCCTTTTATGAATAAACCTTTAGATTTTAGATTCTAAAGGATTGGCAACAGCGTGGTTTGTGGGTAAGATCTGATTTGTATATTGACCTGGGTCTGGGGCTTGGTCTTTTGGGATCGAGAGAACCTTTTTCTTTTACTGGAGTATTGGTTTTCAGAACCATTTGTCCCCATAACGAATGGCACTGGTGGTGATACTGGGAAACTGGACTGTCTAAGGGAATTGCTTGTGTGACTCGTGGTTAGCCAGTGGGGTAAAACCAAAGTCTTCTCCATTTGGCTGGTTTGGTTTGCCTTGGTGTGCACAGAAACCCCAGCCTTGGGCTGTAACTGCCCTGCTTTAAGCAATTTGTCCTGAATTGGCACTGTCAGTTGGGTCCTGCCAGAACCAGCATTGTTACACCTTGTTCGTGAAGACAGAGGCAAAAAAAGCATTGAGTACATTAGCTTTTTCCACATCCTCTGTCACTAGGTTGCCTCCCTCATTCAGTAAGGGGCCCACACTTTCTTTGACTTTCTTCTTGTTGCTAACATACCTGAAGAAACCCTTCTTGTTACTCTTAACATCTCTTGCTAGCTGCAACTCCAAGTGTGATTTGACCTTCCTGATTTCACTCCTGCATGCCTGAGCAATATTTTTATACTCCTCCCTGGTCATTTGTCCAATCTTCCACTTCTTGTAAGCCTCTTTTTTGTGTTTAAGATCAGCTAGGATTTCACTGTTAAGCCAAGCTGGTTGCCTGCCATATTTACTATTCTTTCGACACATCGGGATGGTTTGTTCCTGTAACCTCAATAAGGCTTCTTTAAAATACAGCCAGCTCTCCTGGACTCCTTTCCCCCTCACGTTATTCTCCCAGAGGATCCTGCCCATCAGTTCCCTGAGGGAGTCAAGGTCTGCTTTTCTGAACTCCAGGGTCCATACTCTGCAGCTCTCCTTTCTTCCTTGTGTCAGGATCCTGAACTCAACCATCTCATGGTCACTGCCTCTCAGGTTTCCATCCACTTTTGCTTCTCCTACTAATTCTTCTTGGTTTGTGAGCAGACAGACCCATTACCTTGTGCCTAAGGTCACTGAAGAACAAAGTGTGACTTCATGAAAAACATCTCTGGTCCTATTTGGGTGTAAAAATTTCAATTTTGAAACTAAGAATTTTGGAATTTAACTTGGTCAAAGTTTGAATTTCTGAATAAAAAAATATAAGATAGATAATATCCCCTCCCCCCCACTTCTCTCATATTTTGAACAAAGCCAACCCTTTCTCAAGAGGCCCATTTGTGGGTCATAAAATGGCCTGGAACAAACATCTGAATACATTATTGTGAAAATGAGTCAGATTTTTTTCCGTTTTCTTTTTTCATTTTCACATCAACTAGCTATCTAGACCCAACAATATGAAATAAAATAGCTGGGATAAGAGAGAAAAGCCAAAGAGAAATGGCGCTAACTGATTCCTTACTGACAACTTCAAACCATAACAGGATCATGCACATTTCCATGGGATGGTATCATTGAGAAAATCACTTCACAGATCAAAATTTTAAGATTAACATTTTCAAATCAAGGAAAAACACAGGAGTGAAAAGTGAGCAATGTTTTAAAACCCCAGAGCAACACTGTCAATTTTTTGAAGTTTTCTACTGAAGATTACATACCTTTACACACTTTAAGAAATTATTAAATAGCAAGTTGATTGTCATGTTACAGTTACAAGCATGATTCCTTCAGAGATTGCAAAGGGTACATGGCAGAACTGCTATTTTTTATCCTGGCTATCAGGTATTGGATGCAATACATGATCCATCAGCAGCCCTCCATTCCCAATAATATTAACTACTGAGACAGTTTCAGAGTAGCAGCCGGGTTAGTTTGTATCCGCAGAAAGAAAAGGAGGACTTGTGGCAGCATCCGATGAAGTGGGCTGTAGCTCACGAAAGCTTATGCTCAAATAAATTGGTTAGTCTCTAAGGTGCCACAAGTCCTCCTGTTCTTATTGAGACAGGCACTCGAGGGCAGTGGTTCTCAACTGTGGGTTTGGTTTAAAGGTGGTATCAGGGGGTCTGTGAGCCCTGGAGCCCCGACCCGAGCCCATAGGCGGAGTTTGGGGGAGGCACGGGGAAATTGTCTCCCCCCTGCAAACAGCAGTGCCGTAACCAGAGCTGGGGCAAACCCAGGCGTGGCTCCATCCCCACCCTCTTTCCCTGACCCCCTGAGGCTCTGGCCCCTGGCCAGGTTGGACATAGGAAGCCACAGCCAGGCAACATGGGGCCGGGATGCTGCCCTAGCTGGTACCATGGAGCACCATGGTGTGATGCTTCCCTGTCTCCTCTGTCTGCTGCCGGTACATGGGGCTGTGGCTGCTCCTTAGTTCCCAGCCCCCACCGACTGCTTGTGGGGGACCCAGCTCCAGGGCTGGCAAATCCCTCAGGGAGCAACGACCATAATGACGGGGCCCTCCCAGCACACAGCCCCTCGCTACCCTCTTCCTACACCTTGAGCTACCCCCTGCCTGCATGGAGCCCCAACTACCCCTCTCGCTGCACCCTGAACTACACCCCTGCCTGCACACAGCCCTAGTTACCCCTCTCCCTGCACTCAGAGCTACCCTCTTGCCTGCATACAGCCCCAGCTACCCCCTTCCTGCACCCTGAGCTACCCCCCGCCTGCACACAGCCCCAGCTACCCCCTCCCTGCATCCTGAACGGTTTTCAAACTTTTTGAGCTGAGCCTTCCACCCCTTTGAATTATTATTTTTGGTTGCGCACTCCCCCCTCATGCCAGACAGTTTGGGGGGCCTGCTGAGGTGACTCGGGGGTGGAGGTGGCACTGCCTCCCTGGACCCTGCCATGGGGAGCTGGCCTGAGCCTGCTCCCCAGATATAGAAGTCAAACTACGCCTATGCCCAAGCGCCCCTCCTCCCCTACAGCTGAAGCCTAAAATGGGCCCCACCCCGTGCTGGGCTCTGGCATTTTTATAGCACGTTGAGGGAGCCTCAGAAAGAAAAAGGCTGAGAATCCCTGATATAGGGGGGGTGTGTGTGTGTGTGTGTGGGTGTGTGTTTTTCAAATAATTGAGCTATATACAATCATTGCATTCTTCGAGGTGGTTCCTGTTAGCCGCCGCACTTCTTCACAAAACATAATAACTATCAACCTATAATATCAAACTAATAACTATATTCTCTACTTTAAGACCCCTGCTGAAAATATATTAACACATAAAAAAAAAACAGCTGCATCAAAGAAAAAGAAAAAGACTTGATGTTGTGACATCAGCAAAGACCAGTAGTTTACAATTAACACATTTATCATTTTTGTTAACAAGATGACAGAACTTCCATAAGTACCCATATTTTATAAAATACGGGATGAAAGCTATTGTATTCATTAAAAAAAGCAAGAGTTTTATAATATTATATCTTGTATTTACGAAAGAAATGTCAGTAATATGCTAAGAAAATATATAAAATATATCAAAGGTTAACCACCTCTGTCTTCGCATTTCCTCTTTCTGAAAGTTCAGATAAACTGTGTAAATGAGAGGTCCCAGCAGCTGATTACTCAGTTATGTAGGTTGATTAAAGAGCACAGCAAAGTAGACAGGGAGGTCAAGAAACGTCTCTGCCAAAATGTTTAACCTCTTTGGTTTAAGACAAAGGACAAGTAAAGTATAACCTTGTTAATTTAAAATGACTGGAAGAGACTTACTGCAAATAGCCGATTTTTGCAAACTAACAAGCGAACAAAAAAAAGTATGCACTCCAGAAATAAACTTTCTTCACTTACTCTGTTACTTACACTTACTTACACTGTTTCGTTCAACTTATTTAGGATCACACTTATAGCATATTCATAAATGTACAATAGAATATTTTGTAAAAATAGTGAAGGCCTTGGTAATGTGAAAATTCACTACAGCCCTTGGCTTTTTAATTTTGGCTAAGAGGTGGCACTTTTTATACAGATTCTGAAGTGAGCAAATTATTGAGGTTCTATCGTATACAATTCAGAATAAGGAAAGGGCTCACTCACCACATTGTAATAGCTTTTGCTAATTGCAGACGTATCAAAACCTTTGGGAGGACTCTTCAGTGTTCCTGATTTGGGGGAGACTGGTTTTTCTGAAATGTAAAATGTTTTGTCAGTGGGATGCAATTTCATATTTCAACGCTAGAGGTCAAACAAGCTGCTCTAAGATCACTGAAATGAGATACAGTGGAAACAAAAATGCTTTCCTGAGAAATGTACAGAGCTGTGTTAAAGTCAAGTCTTACATACTAATACAGGATCAAAATGGTGTATATATTCACAAAAAATGAAATTCCAGAGCCACTGAAGTCAATGGCAAAACTCCCATTAACTTCATTGGGACCAGGATTTCAGCCAATCAGAATAACTTGACCAAAATATCTTTTGAAAAGTGAACACATTATCACAGGCAGGCTGTGATTTTAAAATGAGATATTTGCAGTAGTCCAGAAGGTGTTATATGTTTAGACAAAAGCAGTAAATTACTTTTGCTTTCACTAAATTAAAATGGATAAAAGCAAAATCCACGAAAAAGGTCTAACTTTACTGTACTTGTAGTTTGTAGAAATAAAATATAAAAAATTGTACAAGTTAGTACAGAAATAAAACGATTTACCAGATGATCTTCTGGAATATCAATTACACTTATTATCTATGTAAAACAAATGCCTCTGCGCTGAAAACAATTTCTCCATCAACACAGAATATGTGCAATTTTCCAAAAACAAACAAAAAACAAAACAAAGAAAACCCCAACCAACATTCCCTGAAAATGCAACCCTGTAAAAAGAATCTATTCCTCAATTATGCTCTCTGTGGAGAGACAACATATGTCTGCAAGATTAAAATGACTGTCCTGACAGCTTGCAGCACAAGACCGAATCACTTAATGAGCTGTTCTGAGAGTTGCCTCTCTCAGCAGTACATATAGACACAAAATAAACACTCCCAACCCTCCTTCCACCTCCTCTTATTTAACACTAGTGGGATGCAAGAATTTCAAATGTAAAGCTGCTCTCTGCTGAATCAGAAGATGGGATATACAGTATATAGAGTGTCCTCCTGACCTCGTGCACATGACTGAAGTAACAGATCTGAATGAGCGCACTCTTTTGGCAATTGCCAATTATACTATAAAAAGGCTTTATTCATCTGGACATTATGCTCCATTCACTTCATATTAAAACAGACTGGTTTCATAGGCAGACTTCAGACAAGTACCTTAGTTACGAATACCAGATTGTCTGAGATGAACTGTAGTAGGATCAAAACACTCCTACTGAAAATCTAGGCATGCCTCTATTTTGAAGACAAACTCTTCTGTTCACTCAAGCTTTAACTCATAAATATATTTTATTTAAAATTTAACTTTAATTCTGGTGAGTTGATTTTTAAGAATCTGGGGTGAGACTCTCAGGTGCAGAGCAGCACCTTACATCACATGAGGAATCTGCCATTGAGTTGGATAAACCAGTCATGGGAGGGGGATTCTCCGGTGGCTCTTTTGCCAATCCCCATCACACTGCCAACCGGGAGGAAGTTTCCAGAGGAAAAGGGGTGTGGGCCAGGGCAGGCCATGCTGCACCAATACCCAGCTGTGGCTTTGGGGCTGGACAGCAGCTGTTAATTTATAGCCATCCACAGGCTGCCATGCATTATTCTCAGGGCCTGGCCATGCACACAGCATCCCCAGGATTAGGCTGAGTGAAGAGGTGATGAGATACTCTTTTGCCTTCACACCCCACAGCTGCCTTGTGCACGCTTTGGCCTGACCGCAGGATTTGGTGCAAGTGATTGATAGCTTTGTCCCTCAAAACTTTCTTTGCTCTGACATCAGGGAAACATGGATACATTGCTGAGGAGTAATTCCAGAGAATAGCACAACCATGCAGAGACAAAATCAGAAAAGCTAAGGCACCAAATGAGTTATTGCCTTGTATGTCCCTTACCAGGTGTAAGAGGAGGTTCTTTAAATACATTAGAAGCAAGAGAGGGATGAAGGAAAGTATAGGTCCTTCTAGTTAACAGCGGAGAGCTAACAACAGATAATAACATCAAGAAGGTTGAGGTGTTTAATGCCTATTTTGCTTCAGTCTTTGCTAAAAAGGTTAATGGCGACCAGACACTCAACACAATATTAACAATAAGGGGGAAGGAACATACCTCAAAATAGGGGAGAACAGGTTAAAGAATATTTAGATGAGTTAGATGAAGTCAGAAATTCATCCTAGGGTAGTTAAAGAACTAGCTGAAGCAACCTCTGAACTATTAGCAATCATCTTCGAGAACTCACAGAAGATGGGTGAGGTTCCAGAAGACTAGAAAAGGGCAAACATAGTAGCTAGCTTTAAAAGGGGGAACGAAGAGGACCCAGGGAATTACAGACCAGTCAGCCCAGATACTGGAACAAACTATTCAACAATAAGTATCTAAGCAACTAGAGGAGAATAGGACTATAAGGTCAAGGACAAATTATACCAAACCAACATAATTTTCTTCTTTCACGGGGTTACAGGTCTAGTAGATGGGAGAAGCAATAGATATGATAGATCTTGATTTTAGTACAGCTTTTGACACAGTCCCACATGACATTCTTATAAGCAAACTAAGGAAATTGAATCCAGATGAAATTACTATAAGGTGAGTGTACAACTGGTTGAAAGACTATATTCAAATATCAATGATTCGCTGTCAAACTGGGAGGACATATCTAGTGGTCGTCTTGCAGGGGTCAGTCCTGAGTCTGGTACTCTTCAATACTTTCATTAATTACTTGGATAACGGAGTGGAAAACCTGCTTATAAAATGTGCAGATGACACCAAGCTGGGAGAGGCTGCAAGCACTCAGGAAGAGAGGATTAGAATTCAAAAGGACAATGACAAATTGGAGAATTGGTCTGAATTCAACAAGATGAAATTTAAGAAAGATAAATGCAATGTACCATACTTAGAAAGGAAAAATCAATGCACAACTACAAAATGGGGAATACACAGACTAGGCTTCAGTGCGGGGTGGTAGGCTGTAGTGACTGTGAAATCCTAACAAAACGTCACATCCACCACAATCTCACCACTGCCGAGAGGACAGTTATACAGTCTCTGAAATCCAACCGCTGATAGCGATCAGCAGATAAAGGGGGCACCATCGTGCTCCCAACAGTGCTGACTACGTCAACAAGTCCAACCAACAACTCCCTCCGTGTACATCTACACTGCAATAAAAGACCCACAACATGGCCACAGCTGGCCCAGGTCAGCTGACTCAGGCTCATGGGACTCAGGCTGTGGGGCTCCAGCCCAAACATCTACACTACTATTTTTTGCCACAGAGTCCGATCCCTGCGAGCTCGAGTCAACAGACCCGGGCTCTGAGACTTGCTGCCATGGATTTTTTAATCTAGTGTAGACATATCTCCGACACCACTTCCTATAAAGAACTCAACGAAAATCCCACACCACAATGCATCCAAGAATTTGAGGATATCATCACATCTTTCTCCAAAGAACTCCAAGAGAAACTCTACAACCTCGTCCCCCATGAACCTACCCCAGGGGCCTTCTACTGGCTTCCCAAGATACACAAACAAGGGAACCCAAGCAAACCTATCACATCTGGCCACAGTACCTTACTGAAGGAACACTGGGACTCAGACACCATTCACCACACAAAGGACCAGCTTCCTCCAGGACACAACCAGCCTCCTCTAGAAACACCGCAACATTAACAACCCCCGCTCAGAACATCATCCTCGCCACTGTGTATGTCACTTCCCTATACACCAACATCCCTCACAATGACAGCATTGCTGCCTGCCTCAAACATCTACAAGACAACAGACAACACTCACATATGCAGCCCAAACACATTTCATCCTCACCCATAACAACTTTACAAGCAACAACGAACACTTTGTCCAAACCATGGGAACAACCATGGGTACTAAGATGGCTCCCCGATATGCCAGCCTCTTCATAGGCCACCTTGAGAAAGAATTTCTGAAAAACACCACTGTGAAACCAATGATACACCCGAGATAAATCGATGATATTTTCATCCTCTGGACAAAGGACCTAAACTCCCTCAGAGATTTCCACTGCAACTTCAGGAACCAGCACCTGTCTATCAAACTCTTTTTAAAACCTTTCCACACTAGCATCAACTTCCTAGACACCATGATCAGCTTCAACAATAGAACCCAGCAGACAACTATATACAAGAAACCAACGGATCACCACACCTACCTCCACAGATTCAGTAACCACCCCAAACACACCAAGAAATCGGTTATCTACAGCCAGGCACTCAGATAGCACAGAATATGGGCAAGGATAAAATCCAGGATACACTCCTTAGCACACTTAAAACTGCCTTCCCAAAACAAGGGCATTCCACCAGAGAAGTAGATCACATCATGGAGCAGGTTCACCCAAACACCCTGGGAGAATCTACTTCCATGCAGGGGGGAAGAAAAAAAATGGCTGCACATCCTTAGTTGTTAACTATCACCCCATCCTGAAACCCACACAAGGTCTCATTACACAATTACAATCCATATTCAATGGGGACCACATCCTGAAAGACATCTTTCCCAAACCTCCTCTTCTGGCCTTCAAACAATGTCCCCAGCTTGCCAAGCTTGTCATCAGAAGCAAGCTCCCCACTGACCAGGACACACCAACTCAAAGGGGCACCAGAGCCCGACAGAACAGATGCAAAAGCTGCAGACATATCTCCACTGTTATGATACTCAATACTCCCCCACCACACACCTTCCAAGATCCATGGGTCCTACACATGCCTCTCACAACATGTGGTGTACCTCATGCAGTGCATCTAATGCCCCAACAACTCTGCGGGCGAAACCAGACAATCACTTAAATGAACTTACACAGAAAAATGATAAAAGACAAAATCATATCACATCACACGGGGTTTGAACACTTCACAAAGCAATCACTCTATATCTAACCTCTCAGCCCCTATGCTCAAAGAAAATCTGCACAACACCTTCAAAAACAAGCCTGGGAACTCAAATTCATAACTTTGTTACATACTAAAAATCATGGATTTAATAAAGATGCTGAATTTATGGCTCTTTACAACAATCTATAACTCACTACCCTCCTTTGTCCTATGACTGCAGAGGAGTTAACTTCCCGGTTCACCTTGAATGGTCTTACAACATGTGAACTCCTTATGCAAAACAATTTTTTCCACCTTGTATTTAGCTGTGACACTCTGGGTAGCTTTCCCAGATCTGTGGAAGAGCTCTGTAAGCTCAAAAGCTTGTCTATTTTACCAACAAAAGTTGGTCCAACAAAAGATATTACCTCACCCAACTCGTCCATCACACACATACAGGTGGTCTGAAGACTATCGTAATACAGAGGTTCTTAAACTGTGGTCTATGGACTACCATTTGCTAGTGACTTGTAGAAAGCTGGCTGGTTATATAGTGTTGGCTCTCTTCTTCCACCTGTTTCAGAGGAACAGCCGTGTTAGTCTGTATTCGCAAAAAGAAAAGGAGTACTTGTGGCACCTTAGAGACTAACCAATTTATTTGAGCATGAGCTTTCGTGAGCTACAGCTCACTTCATCAGATGCATACCGTGGAAACTGCAGCAGACTTTATATACACACAGAGAATATGAAACAAAGGGGTAGGAGGAGGTATTGTTTCATATTCTCTGTGTATATATAAAGTCTGCTGCAGTTTCCACGGTATGCATCCGATGAAGTGAGCTGTAGCTCACGAAAGCTCATGCTCAAATAAATTGGTTAGTCTCTAAGGTGCCACAAGTACTCCTTTTCTTTCTTCCACCTGCTACATCACATAAACTTGGCAAGCTGGTGAACTGAGCAGACAAATAATGTCCATTGATCACCTATTTGTTGACCATGCTTAATTATTAAAAAATATTCCAGCGAGAATGCCCTGAAGTACGCAGAAGCCTATCTTTTTCATTGCATCCTAGTGCCATCTGTTAACAAGACTACTTAAATGCCTTGATCATTCACTTTGACCATATGCTACCACCACCTGTTAGGAAAAAGGTGACCAACTGAAAATGGAACATCTTGACTGGATGCAATCTTCTGGAACTACCAGTGCATGTGTGTGTGTAGATATCTTTCCTGGCATACCAGGACACTAACATACATGCTGCTTTACCATTTAAAGACAGAGTTCCTGCCGAAAAGAACCTACCATCTAAACTGATTAGACAAACATAGGGTAGATCAGGGGATGGCAACCTTTGAGAAGTGGCACGCCAAGTCTTCATTAATTTAAGGTTTCGCGTGCCAGTAATACATTTTACATTTACAGGGGCCCCCCGACGGAACCCCAGACTGGCAGCGGGCTGATTGGGGCCGGCAGCTGCGACTCCAGGCCGGCAGACAGAACACCAGGCCAGCGGCAGGCTGAGCGGCTCAGCATGTTGCCAGTCTGGGTTCCGTCTGACACCTGCGCTGCCGGTCTGGGATCCTGGCAGTGGGCCGAGGGACAGAACCCCAGACCGACAGTGCAGGCGGCAGGAGGGACCCCAGACCGGCAGTTCGCTGAGCGGCTCAGCCTGCCGCCGGCCTGGGGTTCTGTCTGCCGGCCTGGGGTCCCAGCCACCGGCCCCGCTCAGCCTGCTGCCGGCCCGGGGTTCCGTCCATCCAGGCCGGCAGGGGGCTGAGCGGGGCCGGCGGCCGGGACCCCGGCTGGTAGCAGAGTGCCACTAAAAATCAGCTCACGTGCCGCAGGCTGCCGACCCTTAGGGTAATCTACACTGCAATCAGACACTTGCAGCTGGCCTGTGCCAGCTGATTCGGGCTCGTGTGCCTTGGGCTGTGGGGCTGTTTATTTGCAGTGTAGACTTCAGGTCTCAGACTGCAGTAGCTCGAGCTCTAGGACCCTCCCACCTCACAGGGTTACATCGTGAGCCTGGAAGTCTATGCTCCAATTAAACAGCCCCGCAACCCCAGCCGTGGGTTTTTAATTGCAGTGCAGAAATTAAGCCAGAAGGGAGTGAGGGAGAGAGAGGAAAGTTCACGGTCATTAAACCTCCTCCCCCAACAAAAAGAGAAAAGATGCACAGTCATTAAGCTGCTAAGAGAGTTGGCCTGCTGCTTACCTATCATAAGTGCATTTCAAAATGACTTTTCTTTTTTAGTTGCTACGTTTGTTTTATTAATTTCATTTTTCTTTCCTTTTTGTAACTGTTCACCCTTGAATAATGTTCACATTTAAATGCTAGCCTAACATTGATAAAAAAATGTAATAATAATTATTCTTTCATTTTTTAGAACTTCATTGGGTTTCACATTTTTCCGAGTTAAAACAACTCAGTTAAGAAATAGGCCTAATTAAAAAAAAGTTAAGTACCTATGGCTAAGCTTACTGCGACCATAAAGTCTTGCTCTTTTTGTTACTGATGTTACTGTTCTAATAAATTAGTGCTTTAAAATATTTGACCATTTTTGACATTCATTTGATAAAATTTGACCAATCGACCAATTATTTTTTGGACTGGTCAAATATCCAACCCTAAAATCACATTCAAGTAAGTAAAAATTCATTCCTTTTCCCTTTAAAAAACTTTAAGTTACTAGATATTTTTGTTGGAATAGATAAATAATTAGAATTTCAGACTATGAACTACTCAGCTCAAACAACTCTTATCGATTAACAACAGAGCCATAGGATCAAAGTTAGATATTCCCAAATCACTTGGTAGATTCATTATATACTGTATTTTGAGTGAATAGCCCTAAACAAATTCAACTTTTAAAACCTTTTGAAATATAGGATTTGTTTAACTGTAGAAATATAGGATTTGATATAGCACGTCAGATAAGCTGTCAGATCATGTCTGGTATTCTGCCTCTGGTCGGTGCCTTGCTTCATAAGTGGGTATAAAAAGAGCCACAATGGAAATGACCAACGGGGTGATGCAGCATGTGGAGGTGGAAGCAAGGAAGGGTGAGATGAAGTTACTTTCTTAGTATGAATAATCAGAAATAACAAAACTTTTCATTTTTGTAGCCTCTTTCTTCAGAGGATCTCAAATAATTTGACAAACGTTATAGTGCATAATTTATTCATACAGTGGTTCCCAAACTTTTTACTAAGCCAACCCACCACACTCATTTTGTTGACCCATCTTTACACGTAAAGAATGTGCGTGTGTGTAAATATACGTGTACACACACACTTTCTTTTTTAAGTAATTCAAACACAAAAGAAAAAAGAAAAATCAAAACATTACATGCTTTCCACACTACTAGTACCCCTGCCCAACTCCATTTCCCTCTCCCCTCCCCAGCTAGGCCCCCTCAGATTCCTACTGAAGTTTTCCCCTGCCTTGCCCAGGCCTGCAGCCCAAGCTAGCAGGGGAGGCCCTGAGGAGACAGGGGATATTGGAAAACAAACCCACTTCACACTCACTTGCAGCAGCGGCTCCTGTCCCACAGCACTGGGCCTGGCTACTGGGTGTTGAGACACAGCCCACAAGGTCACAGCACCATGTAATTTGGCTTGGCCCCCCTCTATCATGATGGAGGGGAGGCCATGCTAAACTCAAGTGGTGCCATAACCCAGTGGTGCCGTAACCCAGTGCATGTCGTAACATTAGGGCGGGTGCTTCTAGGATGCGTGTGGCAGGGAGTGCCATTGTGGGCAGTGACTGACAATCCACCTAGACCAGGGGTGAGCAAACTTTTTGGGCAGAGGGCCACATCTGGGTGGGGAAATTGTATGCAGGGCCGGGGCAGGGGGTTGGGGTCCGGGAGAGAGTGCAGAGTGTGGGAGGGGGTGCGGTGTGCAGGAATAGACTCAGGGCAAGAGATTGGGGCAGAGAAGGGGTGCAGGGTGCAACAGAGGGCTCAGGGCAGGGAGATGGGTGCACGTGGGTGCAGGGTGCAGCAGGGAACTCAGGGCAGAGGGTTGGGGTGCATGGGATGCAGGGTGCGGCAGGGGGCTTAGAGCAGGGAGTTGAGGGGGCAGAAGGGGTTCGGACTCCAGCCTGGCACTGCTTACCTAAAGAGGCTCCGGGGTGGGAGCTGTGTGCACTGGGGCCAGGGCAGGCTCTCTGCCTGCCTGCCCTGGCCCCAGGAAGCAGCCGGCACCACATCCCTCCGCGGCCCCTGGGGGAGCGTGGGGGCACAGGGCTCCGCGCACTTCCCTTGCCACGCCTCCAGGTACCTCCCCCGAAGCTCCCATTGGCCACAGTTTCCCGTTCCCGGGCATTGGGAGCTACGGGGGGCGGTGCCTGGAGACAAGAGCAACACCCAAAGCCCTCTCCCCCCCCCCCAGGGACGTGGCACCGGCCGCTTCTGAGCGTGGCGCGGGGCCTGCGGCACCACAAGGGGCAATCCCACGGGCCAGATCCAAAGCCCTGAGGGGCTGGTTCTGGCCCGCGGGCCATAGTTTGCCCACCTCTGACCTGGACCCTTTCCGCAACCCATTGGTGAATCAGGACTCACCGTTTGGGAAACACTGTTTTAATACACCCTATGTAATAGGCACTAACCCTATTAAACATATGGGGAAACAGACAGAGGCTACATAATTCACCCAAGTAAATCCAGTAATTCACCCAGTGAGATGGTGTCAGAATCAGGAATAATACCCTGGTATCCTGTCCCACACTCGTCACTAGGTAACACTCCCCTCATTATTATGTGACAAAAAGCGCTGAATGCCATAACCTCCTGCATGTGTGAGCCTTCTGTCATAATGAACTGACTCAGAGACCATTTCTTGATAAGACTCAACCCCCCAGGTCCCAGTTTTGTGAGTCCCAGTTCCTTTCTCAGTGAAAATATGTAAAAATCTAAAAATCAAATCCCATAAAAACTAGCATCTGACCCAGCACTCAAAGGGACAAATCTAGAACAAGGATGGGACAAAGAGGTCACTTGTTACTGCAGTTTCCATTCTGAGTAGCCAAGAATTATATTCCTTCATATCTAATTCTGATTAAATAAATAGAGAACTCGCACCTGTAATCATCATTACCATCAGAGACCTACTTCCCAGAGCCTGATTAAAACATTTTCTTTAAGCTACAGGTAAACTCAAGATTCCCCCCACACACACACCCTTGTTATAGCCCATAGTACCTGTTACACAGAGTAGAAATGCTCACCCTTGTGCTCATGACAACAGCTGGGAAGACTATTTGAATAAACTTTTATAAATGCACATAAAACGTCTCAGACTGTCTGAAACAAATGATTTTAGAGAGACAAGGTGGGTGAGGTAATATCTTTTACTGGACTAACTTCTATTGGTGAGAGAGACAAGCTTTCAAACCTACACAGAGCAAAACCTGAAGAAGAGCTCTGTGTAAGCTCGGAAGCTTGTCTCTCTCACCTACCTTGTCTCTCTCATATCTGGGGACCACAGCTATAACAACATTGCATACAACGAACGATTTTGTCCTTTACAAATAGCTGCTTTTTTAAGAGACTGAAAATGGCTCTGAGCCACACCTGACTCTTTCCAAGTTTTTTTATTTTTATTTTTTTGTTAGACAATAGAAATATTTGTCTGGTTTATCTTCAATTCAGTCTCATGCTCTGTCACTCAAGGCTCTTCCATGTGTTGCAAACTTACATCAGGTTTATTGTCATGGGGCAAACTATTTCCTTGCACTCTAGAACACAATTCTTCAGCAAAACATTTCAACCACAACTTCCGCAGGATTTATCACCTTAAATTCCTATCACTAGACTGTGTGTGTTAACTGTTCTATTTGCACCTACACTAAATTTAAATTCCTAGTACGTTTGTACAGCGCCAAGCGCATTATAAGTGCTCAACAAATCTACTTCGCAAGTCTACATTCATTAAGACAGCTGATTTGAAAAAGAATCTAAGTAGCAGGTTAAATTTTAGAAACAGAAAGAGGTAAAGATATTTTATGGGAACAGAGTGGCAGGAAAAGTAAAAAAAATTATTCAGTAAGTCAACAGTACATAAAAATAGTTTAATAAAATCATATCATCTCTCCTCACTATTACAGCCCCGGCTTAAATGCTGTCTCCAAGGCTAAGAATTTAGAATGAAAGACCAAGCAAGCAATATCTCTGCTACAGCAAAACAATCAGAAGAACTAGTGCACAAATGAAGGCAATGGGAAGAAGTAAACTATACAAGTGAAGAAAGCTGTTGGACAACAAACATTAAGATAGAATGTACTACTGAAAATAGCATGGAGAGAAAAACATGATTTTTATTGCTTCTACTCTCTTCCTTATGTCAACTCGCTGTGAGAGTGATCAATGCCAAATGGTACCAATGCTAAAAGGTTTCCATAAGAGAAAGTTTACAGGACCAGGTCCAGTAACAGTTCATAGGCAGGTAAGACATGGCCATGCCTTTTTTCCCTTGGAAATTAGTATGCTACCTAACTAAGAGCGTCAAGCATCTGACTACAGAATTTTTTTTTTTTCGGGTGTAATTAGGAAAGAACATTAAAGTTTTACCAAGTGATCGCATGATTGATTAAAGATCTGTGAATCAAATGACAGTCACATGTAAGTACCTGTATCATTGCGAAGTATGATTTCTTATTCATCTCAAATTAACCACCTCTTAAAACAAGTCTCCAGATCTCTCCTTTTACTATACTAGACACAGCACTGCCTATGTGAAATGACACATTTCGCACCTTCTTAAGTTCACTTTTGTGATTTTTTAACAAAAAAGACATGCTATCAAATACATTACCCAGTAAATATTTTTATCCAACAAATCTTTTTTGCCCCGTCATATGTAGTAGTTACCCAGAGGGATGAAAATAAGGATATTCTCTCACTTCAAATAACTTTCTATCTTCTGCTCAAAATATCTCTTGGAAGAAAAGTAAGTACTCTGTAGGCTTTAAAGGGGACCAAAAGGGAAGCAAAAAAGACGTACCCTTCTTTTTGATTCTTTACAATGTAAACAAAGGCTTAAAACGGGTTTATTTTTCTGACAGAAACAAAACCTGCTTTTTGTTTATCTCAAACAAGATGCCAAAAAGAGTTTTAAAACTGCAATGACAAAATGGAGAATAACTGGTGAGACAACAGTATTGCCAGAAAGGACCTAGGAGGTTATAGTGATCAATAATTGAATTTGAGTCAACAGTATGACGCTGCAGTTGAGAGCCTGAGGCCCACTGCCCGGGGCTGGGCCTGAGAGCCTGAGGCCCGGCATCTGGTGTCATTGCTCATCCCCCGAAACATTCCTCTGTATCCTTCTGGGGGGGGGAGCGGTACACCCCACCTTTTTGGCTGCCTCACTGAGAACTGTGTCATGTTGGTCTTGTTGAGCTTGAGCTCAGTCCCCTTTGGTTAATCAGTCTGATCTCTTTGCCATTTATTCTGCTTACTCATCTTATACCTTTATTTCCTTTACCAAAATAAACAAATTAATAAACTCCAACCTTTACTTTATTTGCTTGCAATCTTTATTTGTTTGCAACCTTTTGAATCTCTGAGTCTCTGGCTTATAAATGCTGGCAGAGCGATTTTTTGCTAGCAAACAGGGTACCGATCCTGCCAATTATGCCACTGTGATGTTTTTCGGAGCACCCAGGGCTAACAATCACCTTGTTACCACCTGCCTCCAGCATCAGGTAGTGCTGCATATATTTAGGGCCCTTCCAAATTCATGGCCGTGAAAACCATGTCATGGACCGTGAAATCTAATCTCCCCTACGAAATCTGGCACTCAGCCAGGGGCTCCTGCCCTGTGCAGAGATCCAGCTGTTAATCCTCTGGGGATGGGAAGGGAGGAGAGTTCTTCTTCCCCTGCAGGGGCTGTTCCTGGAGAGGGTTAGACCCACCTCTGGGATCTCCTCCAGTTGCAGAAAGCTCGGATGGCTTCAGCTGTCGCCTCCCCCCGGCGCACAAGACTGCGGCTGGAATTATAACCCTTCCACATGGGGAGACTGCAGCCCCAGCTGTCAGCCCCCACTGGGACAGGAGACTGCAAGGAAAACCAGACCAATGGTAATCCACCCACCATGCCCTACGGTCCTCACTTCTGTGCGGCTGTTGGAGGTGATGCTGGCTTTACAGCGGGGCACGCAGACAGCAGCCTTCCTCTCTGGCTGCCCAGCTCTGAAGGCGGCACCCCTGCCAGCAGAAAAGCAGAGGGTGGCAATCCCATGCCCTCTCCCCACCCCAATAGTCTTGTGACCACCACCCCCCAAACCCTGGCCGCTTTTTGGGTTGGGACCCCCACGGTTACAATACCGTGAAAATTCAGATATAAACATCTGAAAACATTAAATTGATTGATTTTAAAGCTCCCTGGCCGTGAAATTCACCAAAATGGACCATGAATTTGTTAGGCCCCGACACATATTGCATGGGTGTTAACTCCCTAACAAAATCAGCCTATCAGCTACTCAAGCACTCTCCCTCTTAAATCACAGGGAATATGTGCATAAGCCAGTCTACAAGGCAAAGACAAGGCTTGTAACAGATGCACCCCAACCTCCTTGTCCTTTCGAAGTGGCCCCTGTGGAATCCAGCCCCAATCACTGGATGCACCCAGAAATCCCAGATCCTCTGTTCCCAAAGCGTATCTCAGTTTACCAATTTTATCTTAGACCACTGCTCCTGTACGACACACAGCACTTGACCTCCATTATAAAATGAAAAGGAAATTTATGTAAAGAAGAAAGATTTCACATAAAAAAAATCAGTGTGACAGATGGGAACAGTTACATGTATATCATCATAACACGCATCCAAATTTAACTAACAAGTTATCCTCCTGTCTAAAGAAGCTAATCTTGCCCAAAGTTTATGAATATTATATATGTGTGTATGGGCGTGTGCACGCTCACCAGTATTTTTCCGTTTACACTGCAGTCATAAAAAATGTATAAAAAAAATCCAGTGTGTGGAGACAATTTATTGAAATACACAATGAAATAGAAAGCCTGTCTCCTCTCAAAATAATATGCATATTTTGAGCAGGGAGACAGAAAAAATCACTTTGAAAATGTACAAAGGCATCCTTAAAATATATAGCTAGTAACACAGAAATACGGTTATTCATACTTACTTCAAAAAGATAAATGTTTTATGAAAAATATGACATGTTCCATTTAAAAACTTGCTTTGTCTTGATGAGGGGAAAACCGAAAACTTTCAATTCCATGCTGTTGGGAGATTATCTTTTAAGAACACTCAGGCTTCTTTAGATATTATATGCAAAGTACAGAACGTTAAAAGTCAAAGGTTGTCCATGCAGTGGTCAATAATAAAAAAGCACAAAGGGCATTCATTTCCATGAAATGCCTATGTACTAACGAGCCTAGGTAGATGCTAAGATTTTAGTAGAAAATGTTTGAGAATGTGGAAAGCCTCCCTTGAAATCTTATTGATCAATAACAGAAGTCAACATCAGAACAAACGCCCACACACACACACACACACACACACACACAAATACTGAAATCAATAGTTACAGGTGACAAAGGCTAACGTAATTGTAAATATAGTGGATACAAACAGAGATATGTCTACATCTCTATAGCACATTCTCTCAGCTCCTTGAAAAGTGTACCTCCCCCATGCACTCAATCTAGGAACAAGAACTATGTTAATAATTTGTAAGAATTAAGGATTCTTATGGCTGGGACAGATTGAGTGTGCATACTGAACGCTAATCACACATTCATTAGCATTAGGAAACAATCAGTTATTTCCATCTCTTCTTGGAAGCCAAGAATCACATTTTGCAAATATGTTCTCTTTCAGACTTACCATTTGATTTTATTTCTCGTACATAGTTACTAGGAAACCATCCTGTTTTGCCATTGTGAGTCCCTTCCCACCAGCCTCCTTCTTCCACTCTCGTAACATGAATAATGTCTCCTTTTGCAAAAGAAAGTTCATCTTCATTGGTCTGTTGAAAACTGAATTTTGCTCTCACCACCAGCTGGTGATTGCTGTTATCGGTCATGTCCTAAAAAGTGAAATCGCAAATGAAGGACAGAACTTTAGATGCATACGGGTTACTTCATGACCAATATACAAGTCTCTTCATTAAACAGAAATATATTTAAATTAAAACACCATTTTTATCAGAAGCTGTACAACAAGACCTGCAGACCCCAATATGCATCTATCTTGACGTTGTATTTCTGTGATTTGTGTCTTTCAATCTAGGTAGTACTTTATTCCACTCAGACTTCTTAGAATCAGGCAAGGCCAACAAAAGTAAAATGAAAAAGATCTGTGTTTTTCAAAGATCAGATTCAAGATCTCTATGAACAGAACAAATTGAAAATGTCTTTGGCTACTACCTAGGGTTACCATATTTCAAGTTCCCAGAGGACACTGCCGGGGGGAGGAGAAGGGGAAGCTGGGGGGGGGTTACAGTTGGAGGGGCATGTGTGTGTACTGGGAAGGGGTATTTTGGGGTGCCGGAGGGTTGTGTGTACTGGGATGGGAGAGGGTATTTGGGAGTGTTGCTGGAGGCATTATTTGGGAGGGGTGCTGGAGGGGGTGCCTACAGCCTCACACTCTAGGTGAGGGGCAGTGTTGCGCTCCGTCACAGTGGCAGGACAGCTGGTGCAGGCCCAGGACACAGCACCAGCCTGTCAGTCAGCGCCTCCCTGAGGGGTGTTGGGCCTAGCTCTGGCACCCCTCCCTGCTAGGCTCTGAGGCCCAGCAGTAGGACAGGCAGCCCAGCCAAGAGGCTCTTGGCAGCTCCACTTACCCAGCAGGCCAGGGCGGGCAGGATCCAGTAGCTGCAGATGAAGGGGAGGGACCAATCAGAGCGTGATGGAGACGCAGGGCTGTAACCAGGCCAGGGCAAGTGGGGCCCAGGGCACGAAGCCACATGAGTGGAATAATGACAGGGACCCAAGGGCAGGGAGCTCAAGTATGCTTGCTTGCCCCAGGAGCTAAAGAGCCTAGCTATGGCGCTCTGGAGATGGGTCTTTCTGATCGGCAACAAGCAAGGGAAAAATCCCAGACATTTCCTCACATTTCAAGAATCCGCCCAGATGGAGATCGGAGGACCAAAAAAGAGGTCATGTCTGGGAAAACCCAGATGTGTGGTAACCCTACAACTACCAAGAAACATAACTGCTTTACTGGAAACATGTTCTTTCCAAAACAGAGACTGGAGGGGGAGGACGGGAAAACAGATGGACCTGAACCAAAATCTTAAAGTTAGATCTATGTCAGAGTTTGCCACTCAAACTTATTTCGGTAATACATCGTATTAGGATGCAATGGAGTGTTTGGATTGAAGAGTTTAAATTCTAGTTAAATTGGGGAAAATCATGACAACCCTGCTGTGGAAAAAACCCACAAAGTTTTATTGTAAGTTACACAATTACTATGTGATACATTTATTTGCACAGCCATTCTTCAAACAGAAGAATGATGGTTGCAGAAGTATTTTTGAACATCCACAATGTGTTTTCAGTTTGTGTTAGGTGTTACTTCTTCCTCATTGATATTAAATAGTCCTTGGCTCAGAAGTTTAGGTTGACGACACTCACGAAATTCTCTTTTTTTCATTATTTGAGCAAATGGTAGTCACATCCTTGTCATATTTTTCCTCTGCTTTCTGGGATGGTGTTTTCAGCAAAAGCCTGGACACATTAGTTAGTGGATTTATTTTGAGATCCAGAATCAACGGTAGTAAGCAGTAACAATATTTGCCTGTATGGATGCTTATAGCCATTATCAGGTCATATTTTGTATTCAACCAACCATCTTGTATTAGTATCAGTGCTGATTCTTTTTTCCCCTCTATATCCTCACTTGCAGCATCTATTAGTAAACCTGCAACTTTAAATCTAACTGGAGGAGTAAACGCAGGGTGAAGTGTTTCAATAATTTCTTTGTTTGATTTGTGCCACATGCAAGGCGGTTCCCAGGGGAGTAGTGGGGGGTGAAGGGAACCTAACTTGTTTCAAGACTGAGCTTGATAAGTTCATGGAGGGCATAATATAATGAGGCTGCCTATAATGCGCATATGGTCCCTCCACAACTGCTATTAGCAAGTATCTCCAATGGCCAGAGACGGGACACTATATGGGGAGGGCTCTGAGGTACAACAGAAAATTCTTTCCCAGATGTTTGGCTGATGGGTCTCACCTACATGCTCAGGGTCTAATGATTGCCATATTTGGGGTCAGGAAAGAATTCTTCCCCAGGTCAGACTGGCAAAGACCTGTGGGGGGGGGGGGGCGGGTTTGCCTTCTTCTACAGTGTGGGGCATGGGCCATTTGCTGGTTTGAACTAGTGTAAAAGATGGGTGCTCTGTAACTTGAAGTCTTTAAATCAAGATTTCAGGTCTTCAGTAACTTAACCATAAGTTATGGGCCTATTAGAGGAGTGGGTGGGTGAAATTCTGTAGCATGGAGATGTGCAGAAGGTCACACTTCTAGCCTTGAAGTCTATGAGTCTAAGTTATTAGTTTCAATGGGTGCAACCTTCTTGTCGAAGTGTTTGCCTTTCAGTTGTTTTTGGTATAATTACAGAACAATTTTTTGCTATTGTTCTGATGTCAAAGACTAACAGAGACTGCTCCTGAATGAAATTTGTTTAGAGGCTCTGGAAGGCCTGGAACTGGGATGGGACTTAAATTATCATTGTAACTATGTTTTAATAATGACAATGGCATAAAAATTCACCATGAGTGTCAGTAAACTGTTCCAATGGCTAATTACTCTCACCATTAAAAACGTATGCCTTAATTCCAGCCTGAATTTCTCTAGATTCAACTTCCAGCCACTGGATCATGTTACACTGTTCTCTGCTATATTGAAGAGCCCATTATTAAATATTTGTTCCCGATATAGGTAATGACAGACTCATCAAGTCATCTCTTAACCTTCTCTTTGATAAGCTAAACAGAGTGAGGTCCCTGAGTCTAACACGTTTTCTTATCCTTTAATCATTCTCACAGTTCTTCTCTGAACCATCTCCAATTTATCAATATCCTTCTTCAATTGTGGACATCAGAACTGGGCACAGTATTCCAGCAGCAGTCGCACCAGCGCCAAACAAAGATATAAAATAAGCTGTCAGTTCCTACTCAAGATTATCCTGTTTATGCATCCCATGATTGTATTAACTCTTTTGACCACAGCTCATGTTCACCTGATTATCCACTATAACCCCCAGATCTTTTTCAGAGTCACTGCTTCCCAGGATAGACTTTCCCTTTTGTAAGTATGGCCTACATTGTTTGTTTCTAGGTGTATACCAAGGATCGGCAACCTTTGGCACACAGCCCGCCAGGGTAAGCCCCGTGGTGGGCATGGCTGGTTTGTTTACCTGCCGCGTCCGCAGGTTCGACAGATCGCAGCTCCCACTGGCCGTGGTTCACACCATTCCAGGCCAATGGGGGCTGCAGGAAGTGGTGCAGGCCAAGGGATGTGCTGGCTGCCACTTCCCACAGCCCCCATTGGCCTGGAGCGGCAAACCACGGCCAGTGGGAGCTACAATCCGTCGAACCTGCAGACATGGCAGGTAAACAAGCCGGCCCGGCCCTCCAGGGGGCTTACCCTGGCGGGCCGCGGGCCAAAGGTAGCCAATCCCTGGTGTATAAATTTATATTTGGCCACATTAACACGCATATTGTTTGTTTAAACCCAGCTTACAAAGCAATCTGGATCTCTCTGTATCAGTAACGTACTCTTCATTATTTACGACTCCCCCAATGTGTGTGTCATCGGCAAGTTTTATCAGTGATGATTTTACATTTTCTTCCCGGTAATGGATAAAAATGTTAAATAGCACAGGGCCAAGAACTGCTCCCTCCAGGACCCCACTAGAAACATACCTGCTCAAATACGATTCCTCATTTACAACTGCATTTTGAGACCCATCAGTTAGCCATCTTTTAGCCCACTTAATGTGGGCCATGTTAATTTTATATCTTTCTAGGTTTATTTTTTTTTTAAATCAGTGTCATACACTACCAAGCAAAATGCCTTACCAACATCTAAGTGTTCTAGATCAGCACTATTACCTTTATCAATCATGTCACCGTAGCAAAAAACCGGTATCAAATTAGTTTGACAGGATCTATTTTCCATAAACTCATGTTGATTGGATTTAACAATATTACACTTCTTTAATTCTTTATTAATCAACTCCCTTGTCAGTCACTCCATTGTCTCGCCTGGGATCTATGTCAGACTGACAGGTTTATAATCACTTAGGTCATCCTGTTTACTCTTTTTAAATATTGGAACATTATCTCTCTTCCAGTCTTCTAGAACTTCCCTGGTGTTCCAAGCCTTATTGAAAAAAACTCAACATTACTGGTCCAGCAAGATCCTCAGACAGCTTTTCTAAAACTCTACAAGTTATATGAACCTGATAATTTAGAAAGGCCTAACTTTTAGTAGCTGCTGTTTAACGTCCTCATCAAATACTAGTGGAATGGAAAGAATGTTGTCGTATGACTACATCATCTGTTTTTTCTCCAAATACAGGACAAATATTTATTGAACATTGCTGCTTTTTCTACATTATTATTGATAATTCCATCATTTACATCTACTAATGGAACAATATCACTATTAGTATTTTTTTTTTGTTCCTCATATACTAAAAAACTCGTCATTTTCCTTAACTCTGCTGGCTAAAGATTTCTGCTTGTGTCCCTTATATATTTTCTCCAATTTATAGCTTCTGATTTATATTCATGACTATCAAATTCCCAATTCTTCCATTTTTGAGTGCAGCCTTCACTTCCCCTCTAAACCAATTCTTTTTTTAAAAAAACAACATGGCCTTCTTTTTCAGTTGTGGGATTGTGGCTTTTGGGACATCTAGTAACATATTCTTAAACAATCCCAATTATCCTTCACATTTTTCTGATTAAATTTGCTGATTTGGCTCGTAATTATTTTCAGTTTTGTGAAGTTAGTCCTTTTAAAGTATGAGGTATATAACACTGGTGTGGACTTCATTCTGTTTGCACATTATAAATGTAATAAAATTCTGGATCCTCTGTAACTGTCAAGATGAGATCTAATACAGAACTCCCCCATGCTGGATGCAACACTTTCTGAGTTAGGAAACTATCGTCTATAATATTTAGAAGTTCCTAGGCTGTTTTAGTACTGGAAGCATGAGACCACCAGCATGTGTGATTCAAACTGAAGTCCCCCATGATCATGCAGATTTTTTTCCCTATACACTGTAGATAGGGTGACTGGCTCCATATGCACCTATTACCTTGTGTGATCTGGTGCCTGTAGCAGACACCAATACCCCATCTTGTGCTTTATCTGTTAGGACATTCATCCATAAGCATTCAAGATCAAACAGGCAATGCCGTTTTTGACATAGAGGGCCACTCACACTTACCCTCCGTTTTGCCTACTCAATCCTTCCTAAATAGATTATAACCCTTGATTTTCACATTCCAACCCTGGGAATCATCCCACCACTTTTCAGTAATACAAACAAGATTAAATGTATGCCCAGTGTAAACAATTAGTTTTATTATTATTCTTAAAGTTTCATTCAATGGCCCATTTCGTCTTAGACTACTAACGTGGAAAAGCAAAATGCTGGATCTGGAGCTCCTCCAAGTGAGAATTTTTTAATGCCACTGTCATTATCAAAATGTAGTCCCATACCAGTTCCAGGCTTTCCAAAACCTTTTAAACATCAATTTTATTCAATCTTCAACATCTCAGAGATCACTCTGTGATTACACCACACATACACAACTGCGGGACACAACGCTCATTTCTATTCCCCTGGAAGGACCCCGAGATATCAGACTTTAAAATCAGGACACATTTCTGAACAGAAAAGCAATGTTGCACAGAAATGTTTTACATATATTAGTTAAAATATTTTCTCTCTCTGAAACCCTCTGTGGCCGGATTCATAATAAAGAAGGCATCTGGCTTTGCAAGCTGAAGAATAGTGGCAATTATTTATTTATTTTTTTAAAACTCTAGCACAGGGGTTCTCAAGCTGCAGGTCATGACCCCTCAGGGGGTCGTAAGATGGTCGCAAGTGGTCAGCTCCATGGGGCTGAAGACCCCGAGCCCCCATTTAATTAAATTACCCACCCCCTTTTTAATTTATAATTCACACGCTCAGAGGCTTGCTGTGTGAAAGGGGTCACCAATACAAAATGTTTGAAAACCACTGCTCTAGCGCATTTCCAAAGTACTTTCTCTAACTTATGTGGTACATATAGAATACATCAGGCTGTATTGTAGTACAAACGGTTTATCTACCCTCATTTTGGATGACCTGCGTAATTAATCAGAGTTTACCCCACACACATGTGCTCATGCAGATACAGCCTTTAAATCACACCACACATGTATACTATTTAATCATGTATGTGAGTGAGTAGGAGAGGGAGGAAGAGAGAGAGAGAGGGGGGAAAAAACAAGCCCAAGGACTCCATCTAGCAATGCAGGCTACTTCTGTTAATCCACCCTGTTAGTAGTAGTTACAGCTCCATATAAAGCAGCTGAGTAAATTCTACTAACTCATTCCAGCGGGTACTGCTTGTTAACTTCACCAGAGAGGTTAGTGTGACTTTCTGATTAGAGGGATCTAGAGCCTGAGACTGAGAGGTCTCTGGAGGGAAACCTAGAAACAGCCATAATCGGGATGAGGGCTTAAACAGATTTATGTTGTGTTAATGTTTCACATACCAGTCAGTATACAGCTCTTCAAACATGAACTAAAAGAGGAGGTCTGGGCTCTCCCTTCACACTTTTTCACTGCTGAAAGGGATCTCTTTCTTGGAGCTCCATAATGTTTAGAGACAGGTGAGAGTCACGGATCTCTTGGTACCAACTGGCAAGTGGACACAGAGGATGCACAGGCCTGTATAGGGATCCCCTGTGTTGGATGAATTCGTAATAGTTCACCGAAAGGTGGCATGTGAGATCTCAGAGCCAGTAGCACACTGGTTGGCATAATCATGCAAAACATAGGTACAGATAATATTTAAGGAGTTAAGTATCTACAGTGAAAAGAAAAGATTCTTAAAGACTTGATCTGGCTTAACTCCACCAGAAGGTGACATACCTCGGGAATGTTTCTTTCAGGAAGAAGATAACAGACAACTCTCTCACTGTCTGGTCATTTGTGTATCGTATGCCTTACGGAGTATGCCCGTTTACATACTGAGCAATAGGGCTAAGTAACAGATTGCAAAATTTACAATAGAGGAAGTCTACAGGATGGAACAAAGAGCAGGAGCATGTCCTACTTTAAAATAAAGACAATAGATTGTTTGGGTATATCTTGGAGTGCCAAGCGCCACACTGGATCCTTCACCTATGAGGCAAGCTGACAGCATGTCTGGCTCATGAAAGGAGGATAACACTCAGAAGGCTTGAGGGGTGGAGTGTGCCTATCACTAACCTGTAGAGACAGGGAGGCCTGGGAGGCCTAGGAGAGAGTGCTTGGGGCCGCCAGCAGGCACAGACAAGGCTTCCTCATGTGAAGGGCAGGTGATCGTGAGATGCCTCACAACTCCAGGTTCCCCCTGGAAGCGTCAGAACAGGAAGGTACATTTTGGTATAGGACTTCTCTGCTCGACAATCTGATTTTAGAAAACCAGTGGCGAGGGCAGTCCACACAGCCCAGTGTGTTTTGTGGCATGCCTCCACATTTGTTCTCTCTAAATCTGAAAGTGAGTCCAATGGCCAAGCCAGCCAACAACTACCACTACCTTCTTTGCAGAACAGGCTGTATATTCCTAGACAGGCCAAGTCAGTTTTCATATCATGCCCTCAGTAATTAGAAGTCTTACAACTAGAACATCACTGGGTTGGGATGTCCTGCAACAGATGTTCCCAACAGTGGAGTCTTGAGAAAAAGCTTGAAAAAAAAATTGAACAATCTGGTCTCACATGTCCTCACCTGCAAGAGGGTACATTTTTGACTATACACTGACTATAGTGTATTCAAAACACGGTGGGAAGTCAACTGCTCAGAGGGTGTGACATATACACGTACACTCACATAGAATCACAGTGATCCTATAGCTATTGCTGAGGAATCAGTCATTACAAGTATACAAAGACAGAACCTCTCAGGCCACCATACTTTGGGGGTAAGAAGGAACTAGGAACTGTTTGAGGACCGTGCTGTAGGTAGCAGTCTCTTGCCCTTTGTCTATCCAGTAAAGCTAAAAGTCTGTTTAACTATGAGATTCTCAATTTGGTGGAGATTCCCATATTAGTTGCTGCAACACTAAGCTGTGTATACCTGACACTTCAACAATGTGGTTCTATGTATGTTGGAACCATGTGGTTGTGTGTGTGTGTGGCTTCAGAAAACTGGGACTCAGTGTACAAGGCTGCCAAAACTGCTAAGTGGCTGGGAGATCTTCCAAACCTCTGGGACTGAGTGAGCAAAGCTTTAGAGGAGGCTCCCTGCCCTTGGAAACCCTGGAGCGTTGGGATGGCACAGTCCCATTGGAGGAGATGGACAATTTTCCCTTTTGAGAGGAACTTCTTTATTGAAAAAAAGAAATCAAAGAAAATAATATTTACGCATGCATACAACAAGAAGTTCTTAGTGTTACAACAGAAATACTTCTGGCTGCAAGCATGCAGAAGACTGACTTTCTAACTCAGAAGAGAATGAAAAAAAAGCCACTGCAACACAGCATAACTTCAGAGGCCCCAGTTATATGTAGGCAAGAGCAAGAGAGCACTCAAGGACTTGTGAAATTGGGTTCACACATCTTGGCTTGCAACACTGTTTTAATCCAGATTGATAAGGAGAAAAAAAAATCCTTGAACATGATTAAATTCCAGCAGAACTTACCAAACTTCGATACTGTCCCTGAAAGAGTTTTGAAGTTCTACTGTGCAAAGACTGGGATCCAAGGGAATCAAAAGATTTTATCCGATGAGATGAGGGCCGTGCACATACGGAATCACTTCCTAGCCCAATGTCTGTAGAGATGACAGCAAAATACTAGAATTGCAGAAATTACATACACTTTTTACACACCAAGATCAAGCTTGGGTACCTAAAGCAGATCCATGGAATTTGTGGGTGCTCAATACCTCTGAACACAAGAAATAAGATCAAATATACCTAAATGTGGATTTAGGTGGCCAGCCTTAAGCACCCAAATTTGAAAATCTTGGCCTAAAAAGAAAAAAAAGAAAAAGAAAAAAAAAAAAGCCAGAGGAACTCCAAACAACCATAAAAGGTTTTGGAAAAAAATTGATACCAGCCCTTTTCTGTTATGAAAACACATTCTGAAGTTAAAATATTTATTCAAACAAAACAAGGTAAATTAGAATGTCAGTTAAAAACTATGCTTAATACCTACACCGATTACATGATTTCAGGTGATCTGTGCCATAATTCAATCTTCAGCCAACGCCCGTTACTTGCAAGGGACTAATTTAATCTAATCTGCGACAGTGGCAGTTTCCTTCATACACATTCTTATGGAGGTCAGGAAGGGTGGGGAATGGATTCCAAAATTTTAGGAGAAGAGAAAGGACAGAGTATTTCTCATTTTCTACCAGCTACCCGTCCAATTAAAGAGTCTAACAACGTTGGCTATTTCAGTTGACAGTCAAAAGAAACTCAAATAGCTTAAATATAGGCAAAAATAATGTAACTATATCTGTTTCTTCGCCCTCTTCCTCCTATCCACTCATTCTCTCTTTGATATCTGGACTTTGCTCATTTAGTTTTTCATCCACACCCTTTATTTCTGCCCATCCATCATTTAATTAAAAAAATAACTCTTTCCACTGCCCCTTTTTTCTACATTTGTCTCCTTTTTCTCTCCGCCAAGGCTGAGGTTGTTGCTAGGGGCGGAGGGTTGCTGTTTTTGGTTTTCTGTTTTTTTAAACCTCTTCATTTGCTTCCCTTCCCAATAGGCCACACAGCTGAGACCTTCTATCCAAAGGAGGAGTGCTGCCCTCAGCTTTCTTTAGAGCTTCTCAGTGCTGCTCCTTCATCAGACAGCAACACAAAGTCACTTCTTATCTCAGCTTTGTTTGGGCAGTACTCCTGGCTCTAGTGATCCCAAACAGCAAGGCAATACATTTCATCCCAGCTCTGATGCTGTACTAATAGGCTACCAGGCAACTCTTCCGCTTTCTTTCTGCCTCTCTACCATTGCCCCTGTTTGGAGCATGCCTTATGGACATTCGGTTGGTAGGTGGAGAAACAACTGTTCTCCTGCACATGGCACTTTCTCAGCAGCAAACTGAAACAGACTAACAGCTTGCAATCAGAGTCTATTCCTGTTGCACTTCCCTAGCAGTGCCATGTACAGAAACAAAAGGAAATGTAACATACCTACCATTCCATGTCAAATTAAATCTGAGGGTAAAACAGCTCATTTGGTGTGGCAGAAATGTAATGACGTGTGTATGTATGGAAAGAATGAATGGAACAGCAGGGAAGCAGAGTGCTGTCGAATTCATAGGATGCTCTAGTTCCTTCAGGAAGTTCTCCTAATACTCTTATCTTGTACCAACAACTCATTTTTATCTTTCAGAAAGATTATAAATATACTATGTTACAAATGCATCGTGTTTAACTGGTGCATTATTAGAGCTATTTTTCTCTCTTCTTACTAAAACATACATTTTATTCAGATTGACATCAACATACTAGAACTTGAAATCAGTGGAGCACTTATATTCCAAACAACTTCCTATGCTAAATTTATTTTTTTTTAAATCACTGTGTTACTATAAGAGCTTAAAATAGGTTTGGGGTTTTCTTCCATTTGTATTAAGCCTAAGCTCTAAATTTTTTTTAGGATACACTGGGAGCATGAGGGACCAGACAACATTGCACAAGACAGAACATTTCACTTATGGATCACAAGTTTACTACCAAGGTAGTTGTCTTCGTTACTTTAGTACTCCTTATAGTCAACTGTAAAATTCCAGATATGAGGACTGTCCGAAAGCAAGCAATTTTAGAGAAAGGATAACAGTGACCTGAAATGTCTTTGTGATGCATATATCATCATGAAAAAAAACATATTTGCAATTTGCAAATAAAGAGAAGCAGCGGAACGGACATGTCACCAAATCCAGTGGTAAACCTGGAGGCAGGTCATCTCTGTGTTTCCAGATGGGAAATCCCTATCTCCCCACTTCCTGCTTCGATCAAATTTGGGTTTAATTTGTTCATGGTTTGTTTCTGTTTTTTTTTAAATTCCCGAACCCCCCTTTTCTTTTGTGAAACTGAAAATTTTTTGATTTTCAAAAATGGACAAGAAACAATTATTTTCAGCCACTGCAAAAAAAAAAAAAACAGGAGGCTCATCCACCCCTTCCCCCCCAATTTTGAGTTAGTGGAAACATTAAATCCTGCAAAAGTGCACCGTAGTAAAGTCATTTTTCCACTAAAACCTTTTGAAAACGTTTCTGCTAAACTTGCGTAAATACAGAGATTTGATGGCCTGCTGTAATTTGCATATTTAATGAATATGCATTGCCTCATTTGCATAGAATCTCACCACCTTATACCTATCACTTCTCTGGCTCCCCGCTTTCAACTTTCCCTTCCTCCCTGATTCTCCTCTATCTCCTTGGAGTTTCTCCTATCTTCCTGCAATGTAGTCTGTGATCATAGGACACTGCCTGGAGTGTGATAATCCCCACCCCATGTGTGGTTATAGAAATACTGTTGGAGTGAGTCTTTGCATAGTAGCATTCTATCTCACTGACTAGTACTCGAGCCATATCCCTGTGCCTGTGGGTAGGCTAGGAACTGTGCTCTTGGAAAGGTCTGTATGGTTAGAGTCTTTGATGGAGGCAGTGCGGCCTAATGGCTAGAGCACTAGACTAGGACTCAGGAGACATGGGTTCTATTCTCACCTCTGCCACTGGCCTGCAGGGTGAACATGGGTGAGCCACGTCATCTCCCTGTGCCTCAGTTGCTCCATCTGTAAAATGGGGCTGATACTGACCTCCTCTGAGGTCTACTGAAAACTGTTATATAATAGCTACATATTAATTATTATTAAGAACTCATTGGAGATTGCAACAGCAGTCCACCAGGACTAACCATTGATATACTGCCTAGAGTGCCTCCCACATACTCTCCCCATCAAAATAGGAAAAGCAACTGTTTGGAAGAGGAGCCAGCCTCGGATATTTAACAGCTCTGGACACTTCTACGAGTAAAAGGACAGTTCAGCTTGCATGAACATCCAGTCTTTGTTCTCTCTTTTGAAAGATGAGCAACAACTTATTTCACGCACAGACCACCACAGTCACTGGATGGTAGCAACTTTAAAGGAATACTGAAATGGTCTGCATTCACACTAGTGACTTAGACTGAAGGTCAGCTGGTGACTTCACTGGAGCTATGCCGGTTTACACCAGCTGAATATCTGGTCCTAAATGTTCTTACTAATCTACTAAACCAGTGCAAAAAAAATATTTTAATTTAAAAAAAAAACAAAAAAAAACCACAATTTTGCACATACAACAGATGAGTGTGGTATATTGAGGGCTGTGTTGAAACTGCAATCTATTACTTTCAGAGTGGGGGAGAGGGCGTTTCCTAGTCCTGCTTGCAAGCTCAGGAGCTCTACAGGGAAGCGTGTGACCTCTGACTCAGTCTGCTGGCAGACAGAAAGCTTATATAGTCAAGTGGTATGGATTGTGCCTCTCTGTATTAGGGAGCAGACTGTTTTGTGTGTCTGTTTTAGGGTTCTTGTGTTAACACTCTGATTTCTAAGAAATAAAGTAGTGGTATGTTGCTACTTTCTAGCAAGAGTATTTACATTTTTACCTAGCTTCTGTGTGTTTATGCCATGAACATAACAATGAGCACAATCAAAATGAGAAATTGCATTTGAAGAGTTACTATCGTAGTAAGGAAAACTCATTTACAACTGACTTCTCTTTACATCCATTTATAAAAAACTTTTCTCCTCTTAAAAGTTTGGAGTGTTTAAATAACGGCCTTCATCCTTAAAGCTCATCTTCTCTTCCTCATTTTGATACCTAATATGATGACGTAATGATTACTTTGTAACATTTTCATGACAGAACAGTGTCCTGTCATAAATACAGGATTATGGACTCCATGTAGGTTCAGAAAGAAACTTAATAAGGAAGGAGAAAGTCTTTACTGGCCATCAGTCCAATCCTGCAAACCTTACTCACGTATCATTTACTTCAATTAAATTAGTTGCACAAGTAAAATTGACCCGTGTGTGAAGACTGCAGAACTGGACCCAATGTAGATGCTAGAAAACATACAAAGAAACACACACACCGATCAGGTACTTTAAAAAAAAAAAAATTAAAAACCTCCACATGTACTTCACTGTGAAACCTCCTCTAAAAACAAACTAGACAATACTGACAAATCCTTACGAGCTCCTTTAAAACAATGCAAGACTAATACATGGGAAGATGAAGAAAATATAAAGAGAAAGCATCTCTGAAAAATGACCATTGGCAGCAATTTTAGAAACGTCAATTATATTAACTTATCTGAGCTGCTTAAGGATGACATCATAGATCACCTTCCCCACAGTATGCATCAAAGTAGAACAGATTTTACTTACCTGCAGTTACTTTATTTAGAGCAACTAGGGAGCTGAGAACCTTGCTGAAGTTCTGTCCCTGATACAGATCATTTGCGTCAAAAGTCTGAAAAGGAACAGGAAAATAACATTAGGACACCAGTCACTGAGAAAATAATACTAAAAGCTAGGTAAGTCTGCAGTTACCAGTAAGGAGAAAAACAAGCAATCACAAGTAGAAACATTTCTTACCAATGTTTTTTGTACTATGGTTTTTTTTAAAAGCTACAAGGTAAGAATTACCGTGCATGTTTTTGTTTTATTTTAAACTAGAGATGGTACAGATAGTTCTATTTGGACACAGTGAAATATGGAAATGTGAGTTTAAGATATCCGAGGGTAAATTATAATGATGTAGAATTGGTCCAGCTTTGGCAATTACAGTTTGCCTACCTAGATTTTCTCTATAGTTTTCAAGCAGAAAAAGTTATTCTTCCCATCGTATCTGATGGGGGATTATGAGGATTGAACACACGCACCGATCGTCAGAGCCCTGGGTGCATGGGACCCCAGTAACGAGCGAGTGTTGCGGGAATGCAGAATCAGCGCTACGCTCAGCTGATGCGGCAACTTGTGGTATTGGACACCATCAGGTGGCTGAGGGACATCTATCTAGAACACATCACTGGACATCGGCAATACCAGGCAAGATGAGCTGGAGTGCCACTGAGAAGCAGTTGGGAAAGTAACTGGAATGCTCTGATGGATTATAACTCCTGAGGGACAACCTATCCTAAATGTTCAGTTACTGAGGGACAATCTACACTCATTGCTATATGTTTTCTACAACCAACTCTCAGTATTAAACTTTTCTTGAGTGATGTACCAGAATATTTGGATGCTAACATCTAAACTGCATCGTTAAATTTATTAATCTAAATTTGAGTTATTCCTGATTACGTACTATATGTATTGTATGACTTTTAAACCAACTTTGTACTTTTGGATAATTTAAGTGCTATACCCAGATGTACAGACACTCCTTCCTTAACCTGTGTATTAAATAATTCTAACCTTAGCTTCAGTGAAATTTTTAAATCTGTTCTTACTGTACTGTTAAATGGCTGCTGTGTTTTACCTGAGATATGGATACATATACATATATACACATACATATGCACACATATATATATACACACACACACACACACACAGTAGTTCATAAAGCACTTTGAGAAAAGACTGTATTGCATAAAGTACTGTACTATTGTGCATTATATCCATAAAGCGCTGAAAGAGCCTCTGGTGCACTACAAGACACAGAAGACGAGCCCCCAGACAACGCAGCAATGAAGTTTTCTGTTCTGAATAGTCAAACCACTGGAACTTAACAGCAGCTAAAGCACATTCAGAAAAAAAGAATTTTTTAAACACAAACAACTGCTGAAGAGGAATCTAAATTCACAAAAATCCGTAATTAAATATAATTATTCGGTAGACAAAACACACTTGAAACTTTGCAGAACTAGGCGAGGACATGAAACATTTGGATTTGCAGACAAAAATGACCCTGAACATTTGCTTGAAACGAATCCCAAACTTCATAAAAAAAGATATTGCACATGACCCTATTCACATTGCAAGGCGTTACAGAATTCTCACGTGCAAGTTCACAAAGAGGACAACAATGCCAGCCCTCTTATAGTTGCTCTGTCTGGTATAAGACAGAGAGAAAATCTTAGTCTCCTGCAGCACAGCAGCTTTCATCTACAAAGTCAACAAACTCCTGTTTCTCTTGCTGAAAAAAGACCCACCCCACAGGCATGTCGGAAAGAGTCTGTCCCTCTGAAGAGAGAATTCCGATAGAAGGGAAATGAAAAGATCATATTGTTTCGGGGCAGGGAGAGCGAAGGAGAGAGGAATTAAGAAATGAGAAGACATGCAAGTCAGGCAGAGTGAAACTTATCTCAAACAACTATTTATGGGACTGACAAAGTAGGTTTTCAGCTCAGGGGTTTTCAAACTTCATTGCACTGACCCCCTTCTGACAGCAAAAATTACTACATGACCCGGGCGGGGGGGAACCGAAGCTTGAGCCCACACAAGCCCTGCCACCCCAAGCAGGTGGAGGGCCAAAGCCCAAGCCCCACTGCCATGGGCGAAGCCAAAGCCCGAGGGCTTCATCCTCAGGCAGGGGGCCTGTAAACTGAGCCCTGCTGCCCAGGGCTGAAGCCCTTGCGCTTCGGCCCCAGGCTGTGGGGCTTGGGTTTGGCCCCGGGTCCCAGCAAGTCTAGCACCAGCCTTGGTGATCCCATTAAAATGGGATCGCGACCTACAGTTTGAGAACCGCTGGTTTAGCTGATTTTCTAATAAAGGTGGAACAAATTTCGGAGGTTGTTAGCCAGGCAGTGTCCTAATAAAGAAAGTCTTTTCTAAAGGAAAAGGAGTACTTGTGGCACCTTAGAGACTAACCAATTTATCTGAGCATAAGTTTTCGTGAGCTACAGCTCACTTCATCGGATGCTAGCTCATGAAAGCGTATGCTCAAATAAATTGGTTAGTCTCTAAGGTGCCACAAGTCCTCCTTTTCTTTTTGCGAATACAGACTAACAGGGCTGCTACTCTGAAACTTTTCTAAAGGATTCACTCTATTTAAGATGTTCGTAACTGCACTCTTGCTTAGATTACCAAAAAATAAAAAAAAAGGTTGCCAAAACCATAGCTTGTCCTTGACTCTACGTACAGCCAAACAGCGTTCAGCTCCAGTTTAGCTGCACTGGTTGCTGACACCAGTTGTTAGCAATGGTAATTTTCATAGTATAGTACAGTAGTTCTCAACCAAAGGTACACAGAGGTCTTCCAGGGGTACAGCAACTCATCTAGATATTTGCCTAGATATCAGTTTCACAACAGGCTACATAGAAAGCACTAGCAAAGTCAGTGCAAACTAAAATTTCATACAGACGGTGACTTATTTATACTGCTCTATATACTATACACTGAAATGTAAGTACAATATTTATATTCCAACTGATTTATTTGATAATTATATGGTAAAAATGAGAATTAAGCAATTTGTCAGTAATAGTGTGGCTGTGACACTTTTGTATTTTTATGTCTGATTTTGTAAGCAAGTCGTATTTAAGTGAGGTGAAACTTGGGGTACTCAAGACATATCAGACTCCTGAAAGAGGTACAGTAGTCTGGAAAGACTGAGAGCCACTGGTGCAAAGAATAGAATCATAGAATATCAGGGTTGGAAGGGACCTCAGGAGGTCATCTAGTCCAATCCCCTGCTCAAAGCAGGACCAATCCCCAACTAAATCTTCCCAGCCAGGGCTTTGTCAAGCCTGACCTTAAAAACCTCTAAGGAAGGAGATTCCACCACTTCCCTAGGTAACGCATTCCAGTGCTTCACCACCCTCCTAGTGAAAAAGTTTTTCCTAACATCCAGCCTAAACCTCCCCTACTGCAACTTGGGACCATTACTCCTTGCTACCACTGAGAACAGTCTAGATTCATCCTCTTTGGAACCCCCTTTCAGGTAGTTGAAAGCAGCTAACAAATCCCCCCTCATTCTTCTCTTCTGCAGACTAAATAATCCCAGTTCTCTCAGCCTCTCCTCATAAATCATATGCTCCTCCTTGAAGACCCTCACATCCCATCTTGTAGTCAAGGCTCAAGAGCTCTGCATGCCTACAGAATCAAGTTGATAGTCAGCGGCTAAGTACTAAAATCCTCCAAGGAAGTACAACTTGTATAAAATATCCCAGAGAACCTCTCTTTAAATATCACCATACCAGAGACAATTCTAGGACATCTAGGCGTATTTAAAGTTAGAAGAAATAATAAGGGGCTCTCAAGTATCCCCCCAGCTGCGAGTCTGTGATGCCAACTATGAAACATGAGAGAAAGTATTAAAAAAACAATATCTACATATATAATATACAATGTAAGTGAATGAAACACTGCCAACCTCTATAAGAAGCGAACAGAGAATTTGTTGATTTTGCCCTTTTGGCAAAGTTGCATTTTAAGTTAAAGAGAAAGAAAAAAGGACACCAGGATGACACAGTATTAGGAGGACGGCATAGGTTGTATATATTCTGCTGGAAATCAACTTGCTGATGTGTTTTGGGTTTTTTTTTTAATTTGGCATCCAATTTGGAAAAATAAAAAGTGCCAAAAGAGTTACAAAGATTCAGGCTTCCTGCAGGTATCTGTTTACTGTGGTAGCTTTTAAGTGGACATAAATTACAAAGTGTAATAGAAGTATGAAACTACAGTGTGCTAATCCTATAAGAGGATCCACAAGAGCAGAGACTGACTCCCACACGGAGTCCTATTGACTTCAATGTGAATATAATTTGTGCTTTCAGAACTCTTATTGGACTGGGGACTCTAACAATAAGTAGACATCAGAAATGCTTCATAACCTGGTACCACAAGGAATGACTGCTTTATTAAGGACAGAAATTAAATTAAAAGGATGGGAGGGTATTGCTTACAAATAGTGACTCAATTTCAATTTTCCTAAACTTTTTTTTTGTAAAGTAAAAAGTAAGTCTTTTGCTTATAAAGATGAGCCCGGGTCCATTATACACCGAGGAACAAGAATTCTCTGTTTCTGTCCTTCCATGTAAAACAGACTTAGGCTAGCAGCATTTATGCCTCAGAAAGACAGCAGATCAAATATAAAGAATTAACTTCTCTTTTTTAAAAATACAGTTTAAAAATGTGGACAACAAATTTATGCAAGTCTAAAATAAAAAGCATAAAGTATATTTAAGCTCACCTTCATTGTGGATTCTTCTACAGCAAAAAGCTCCGCATCAAAACTAGTTTAACTCAAGAATAACAGGAAGTAAAAAAGCCTTAAGTTTCCTGTTATGCTGAGACTTATATGGGATACCGGGAACAATTTAATGGGTTATCCCAGCATGCATAATGTCGTCTAGAAACTGTAACTAGGAAGCAAATCTTGTCTGTATGACTTCACAGGAAGACAGACAGACAATGAGAGGATGGAGGAAGGTTTTGCTTGTGAGTAATATATAGTTTTACTAGAAGGGAAGCAGCCCTTATAAAGGCTGTCTAGCCATGACAAAACACAGTTCCTAACCTGTTCAGTAACTGCTGTTCTTTGAGACATGTTGCATGCGTCCATGCCACTCAGTGTCGGTACACCCAGCGCATGGCCATCAGAAACTTTTTCCCCTCAGCGGTACCCGTTCGTTGGCTCAAACTCCTCCTGCTGCCAGGCAGCATTAGGCCTTAATCCCCCACCCCTCCATCCCTTCTTGCTGCAGCTCAGATACAAAAGGACAGGCGGATGAATCATGAAATGGACATGTGCAACACATATCAAACAACAACAGTTATGGAACAAGTTAGTAACCATTTTTAGTTTGAGTGATTGCACATGTGCATTCCACTCCTGGTGACCCACAAGTAGTAAGAGCAGGAGGTGGGATCGGGATCTAGATTGGAGAAAAACTCATCCAACTCTAACACAGTCTCTGGAGTCTTGAGCCACAGCATAGTTGGCGGTAAATATGTGGACAGAGGACCAGGTTGCTGCACTACAAATGTCATCAATTGGAATTTGCGCCAGAAAGGCTGCCCAGGCTGACTGTGGCCTCGTCAAATGAGCTGTGACTCTGACTTGGGTAACGTTGCTCTGCCAGACATAGTGCATGCGTATACACGATACAATCCAGGAAGAAAGTCTCTGGGTGACTGACCAACATCTTATTCTGTCCACCACTGCTACAAACAGCTGGGAGGATTTATGAAAGTGCCTGGTTCTATCCAGATAAAACATTAAAGACTGACGTCCAAAGTATGCAAACGCTGTTCCTTTCTGCTCACATGTGGCTTTGGGTAAAATACTGGCAAATAAATTGCTTGGCTGACATGGAAAGAAGAAACCACCTTTGGGACAAACTTCGGATGAGGACGCAGGTAAACCTTGTCCTTAAAAAAGGGACTGTATACGGAGGCACCAACACTAATGCCCATAGCTACCCTACTCTTCTGGCCAAGGTAACAGCTGCCAAAAATGCCACCTTCATTGATTGCTGCAGCAGAAAACAGGGGAACAAGTTCAGATGGAGAACCTAATTCTTGACAATTCTAAATTTAGATCTTTGTCTCTGAGAATATAATCTGACTAAGCTTTTTAAAAATCTTATGCACATGTCATTGGGAAAAAAAAGTGATTGTCCACTTTAGACTGGGACACTGCAATAGTTTCCAGATGATGGAACCTATTGCAAAACCTTGGTGTTTCAGATATAAATAAGTAGTCCACACTATGTTGAGCTGAAGAACAGGACAGTGATACTTCATACTGGCGAGACCAGATAGAAAAACGCTTCCACTTAGGAGAGGGAAGTAGCGCTTGAGGAAGGCTTTCTACTATTTAGCAGGATCTCTTGAATGTCTTTTGAGTAGGCCTGCTCTACAGTATCTAGCCACGGAGTTGGAGTACCTAGCCATGCAGGTAAGTGAAAGGATTGTAGGCTCAAGTGGAGCAGGAGACCATGATCCTGGAGGATTAGGTCCAAATCTAGTGGAAGTGAAATTGGACATATCACTGACAGTAACAGGAGAGTGGAGAACCAGTGCTGATGGGCCTATACTGGGACAACCAGTGCTGATGGGCCTATACTGGGACAATAAGTATGACTCTGGCCTGGTCCTATCTTATCTTTAGTAATACCCTGTGAATAAGCATGACTGGTGGGGAAGCACAAAGGAGCATGCCTGACCACGTCATAAAAAAAAAAAAAAGACGTTTGATATGGAACCTGGACCATGACCCCATAGGGAGCAGAAATGATGACACTGTCAGATGGACTTTGTTGCAAATAGGGCTAACTGGGGAAACCCCCACCAGTGGAAGATATATCTCAAAGAGACCACTCTGGTGACTCATAAACCATCTTCTCAGATCAGGGGTGAGCAAACTACGGCCCAGGGTCTGCTTCCAGCCCTCCGGACGTTTTAATCTGGCCCTCAAGCTCCTGCCTGTGAGTAGGGTCCGGGGCTTGCCCCACTCCAGCACTGCAGCCGGGGAGTGGGACTTGCCCCACTCCGTGTAGCTCCCAGAAGCAGCGGCACGTCCCCTCTCCAGCTCCTACATGTAGGGGCAGCCAGGAGGCTCCGCATGCTGCCCCCACAGCTCCCATTGTCCGGGAACCGTGGCCAATGTGAGCTGCAGAGCCACTGTTTGGCAGAGTGGAGAACAGCGGGCTCCTCCCTGCTTGCTGAGGTAAAACACTGCCTTTGTGTTGTCTGTGAGGACTAAACAGTCTGCTTCCCCTGATCTGTAATAGAAATACTTGGCAAGCCAGCCTCACAGCTTTTAGTTCTCTGATACTGGTCCTCAGAGAACTTAGCTTTACACATCCTAGACTCTGCATATGTAGAGAACACAGGGTGGGCTCCCATCCCAGAGCAGAAGCCTCTATCACTAGCGTGGGAGGCGATTCTGGGTGGGAAAATGGAACATTTACACTTACATTGGCTGGATTAGTGCACCAATCTAGGGAGGTGAGGACATGAGAGGGTACTCTTACCACTGAGTCTAACTTATGGCAGCTTGGCAAGTAGGCTGACATCAGCCAGCCCTGCGGAGTCCTGAGGCGCAGTGTGGCATATTGAACCACGTAGGTGCAAGAGGCTAGGTGACCCAAACTCCAAAGTTTTGCACTGCTGTGACCTGGTGAGCCTTCAAACCTTAAACAATTGATCAGACGGCCTGGAACCCAGAAGAAAGGCCCTGTCTTGAGATGAGTCCAGTACAGCCCATATAAACTCTAATCTATAGACCAGGGACAGGAGAGATTTTTCTGCATTGATTAACAGTCCCAGGGCACTAAACATTGACTGGATCAGGGCAACACTGTACTGTACTTGTAGTCTGGACCAGCCCCTGGCCATCCAGCCGTCCAGGCAGGGGCAAATCTGAACTCCCAATCTTTAGAGGAATGCCGCTTCTACTTCCATGACATTTGTAAAGACCATGGGAGATGCTGAAGAGCCGAAGGACAGTACAGTAAACTGGAAATGATTTTGATTTACTAGAAATCAGAGGTACTTCCTGTGAGCTTAATTGACTGCCACAAGGAAATAGGCATCTTTTAAATCAAGGGCAGCATATCAGTCCCCAGGATCCAAGAAAGGGATAATATAAGCTAGGGTGACCATGCAAAACTATCTTCTTTAAGAATTTGTTGAGTTGTTGCAAGTTTCAAATTGGCCGGCCTGCCTGCCTGCAACCTCCTGTTCTGCTTACCAGAGAAAAATCCTCACAGGGCTCCTCCTCCTTCCCCTTTGTGGAGCAGAGTTCTCCTTTATATTGTCCAGCTAAGAGTGTGGGCCAATAATGAGGTGCTGATCAGCTGATTCCCAACACCTGTGCTTCCCGTCCTTCCCTCCTCCCTCCCCCACCCCAGGGCTATTAAAGGGGTAGATCATCCTGTTACAGTATCATTTAAGTTTAGAGGCATAATGTCCCTCTCAGTGTGGCTGGCCCCCATAAATAAACTAGTTCCAGCTCCCCTGTGACAGCACAGGTGCTCCCATTTAGCCAATGAAGAGGGTCGGGCAGCATCAGAGGCTATAAAGGTCAGGAAGAGACCCAGAGAGGGAGAGTCCTGGTGAGAGTCATTCAGGAGACTGGAGGAGCTCTCTGGAGAACGCTGCCAAGAGTAGCAAGTTCTGTGCAGATCCTCCCTGGGAAGAGGGAGGAATTGGCTAGGAGACTATATGTCTGGGACCTGGGAGAAGGCTGAAGGCAGGAGAGCAGCAAGAGGAATTTGCTGTTGGCATACCCAAGCCTGAATCAGGGCCACAGGGCTGAAGACGGAGAGAAGCAGAGGGAGTTGCCCGCTGGCTCAAAGCAAGAGAGCCACAGTTAAGTGCAGAGAGGGCTAAAGGCTGGGGAGCAGAGGAGACATCTCCAGGGCCTGAGAGCTGAACCCAAGCGAACAGTGAGGGATGCTCCCCTGGCAAGGCTGCTCACAGCAGAGAGGTATTCCTGCTGGGAAGAGCGGGTTTGCACTTCAGTTGAAAGGACTCATGTGACTGTCATGGTACAAGGACAGGAGAGGGCTGCACTGGAGACTCAGTGTGTGGTGACAGACACCAGGGCTGTGCTGGAGGGCCAGGACATAAGTGATGCCAGGGCTGAAGGTTGCATGCAGAGGCAGTACCGGGGCTGTATGTTGCATTCAGAGACAGTGCTAGCCCATTAGGGGCCCTATTTTGGGGAGCCCCCCATACACACAACACATACTAAAAAAGTGAATAGGGGACCCTTGAGCTGCTCAGGGTCCTAAGTAATCGCTTAGTCTGCTTATGCCTAGCACCAACACTGGTGACATGTACTTTTTGGACTATGCTGGGGGAATTCTGGACTATGGTTATGGGACCTTTGTAATAAATTAAACCCACCAGAGCTGTATTTATATTTGGGAAGACTCTGGGGACTTTTTCTGGAGACTCAGAAGAAGGGAAACTGAGGCACACAGACCTGTCATGCTGTGGCTTCCTGCAGGAAGATGCCTTGGATGAGGCTGAACAATGACAGTGCCATACTTACATCCTGAACATCTGTAAATCTGTTGAGGTTTCTGAGGTCCAGAATGGGTCTCACACAGTCTCCCTTCTTGGGTATCAGGATACATCTGGAGTAGAACCCCTTCCCTTGATGTTGTAGAGGAAATTCCTCTAGAATCCTCCTTTTGTGGGACGGGAGAAAAAATTATTTTTTTTTCTGCCACAGAGTTTCTTGAGATAAGTTCCCAAAGGGAGGGGGAGGGAAGTCAGGGGACCTGGTGGGAAATTGGATTAACTGTCTGATGGTATCTAGTACTCAGTATTCCAAGGCAATCTCACACCAAGCACTGTAAAATGATGAGAAGCAGTATGAATTGCAGAGAGGTGTGGGGTTCTCCAGGGTCAAATCAAAATTGCTGTTTTGCAAGACAGTAAGTGACAAAGGACCCTGCCTCCATACGGAGGCCTTTTAGCAGGAGCAAACCTGGAAGAGGCAAAAGACTAGTATCTTCTCTGAGACTGGGTGCTCTGCACAGAGGGAGACTGTCATACCACACCTGGTGGTACCATTCCATTCCTTTAAGTTTCAGTTTTGCAACCATACTCCCACCAGAGCCCAGCGGCCCCCAAAATCCTAATTAACTATACACTAAGAAATTATAAGAAAAGAGGAAAAGGAGCTTGTGGACATAAAAGGTAGTTCCGTTTAGTTCTCGGTGATGGCAGCAAAAGAGTTGAGGTGGGTTGATGGTGCACTCCTTTAGTGAGAGTGCTAATACACCCACTGCTTTCCAGCAAAAATGGCTTTTCTATATGGTTCTGCAATTTGACAGTAGAGGCCCCAACTCCCATAAGAAAGACTACACTGAGGCCCTTAAAGAGCACACTCTCATCCAAGACCAGAGATCACCATAGTTCTATTAGCAACAAAGGTGGCAGCACAGTTATGGTGAAACTGTGAAGATAAGATCCTTGGACCAGAGTATTTAAACAGAACTATTTCCTGACCATTAAGCCCTGGTTTTTAAATCAATATAACTGATTACATAAAATGTTCATATTCCATGAATACAATCTAATCAATAAAACTATTTTAGCATTAAATTTGTATACATTTTAAAATGTTGTAGAGCAATTCCCTTTTGTGACGCAACAATGTTTGCGCACAATGTGTACTTCTGAAATGTGATCACGAGGACGACTACCTTAAAAGCATTCTTTAATTAGCTCTTGCAAAATATTGCAAGTCTCCAGTACATCATAGATTAAAAGGCCGGAAGAGAACTTTGGATTTAAATAGAGGAACCTCCAGTATGACAGATCATAGGACTCCCCTGAATTAATTCCCGTTTGTATCAGAGCATATCTTCTAGGGAAAAAAAAAAAAATCTAATCTTGATTTAAAGATTCTCAGGATGGAGAATCTACCACAACTCTTGGTAACATGGCCTGTCATAAATATAAAGGGAAGGGTAAACCCCTTTGAAATCCCTCCTGGCCAGGGGAAAGCTCCTCTCACCTGTAAAGGGTTAAGAAGCTAAACGTAACCTTGCTGGCACCTGACCAAAATGACCAATGAGGAGACAAGATACTTTCAAAAGCTGGGAGGAGGGAGAGAAACAAAGGGTCTGTGTGTCTGTCTATAGTCTGTCTGTATGCTGGGTCTTTGCCGGGGATAGACCAGGAATGGAATCTTAGAACTTGTAGTAAGTAATCTAGCTAGGTATGTGTTAGATTATGATTTCTTTAAATGGCTGAGAAAAGAATTGTGCTGAATAGAATAACTATTTCTGTCTGTGTATCTTTTTTGTAACTTAAGGTTTTGCCTAGAGGGGTTCTCTATGTTTTTGAATCTAATTACCCTGTAAGATATCTACCATCCTGATTTTACAGGGGGGATTTCTTTATTTCTATTTACTTCTATTTTTTATTAAAAGTCTTCTTGTAAAAAACTGAATGCTTTTTCATTGTTCTCAGATCCAAGGGTTCGGGTCTGTGGTCACCTATGCAAATTGGTGAGGCTTTTTATCCAACATTTCCCAGGAAAGGGGGGGGGTGCAAGTGTTGGGAGGATTGTTCATTGTTCTTAAGATCCAAGGGTCTGGGTCTGTAGTCACCTAGGCAAATTGGTGAGGCTTTTTACCAAACCTTGTCCAGGAAGTGGGGTGCAAGGTTTTGGGAAGTATTTTGGGGGGAAGGACGCGTCCAAACAGCTCTTCCCCAGTAACCAGTATTAGTTTGGTGGTGGTAGCGGCCAGTCCAAGGACAACAGGTGGAATATTTTGTACCTTGGGGAAGTTTTGACCTAAGCTGGTAAAGATAAGCTTAGGAGGTTTTTCATGCAGGTCCCCACATCTGTACCCTAGAGTTCAGAGTGGGGGAGGAACCGTGACATGGCCCAATGATTAATTACCCTCACTTTTAAAAATTGTATCCTTATTTCTAGTCTGAATTTGTCTAGCTTCAACTTCCAGCCACTGGATTTTATTATATCTTTGTCTGCTACACTGAAGAATATTATCAAATATTCCCTCTGCAGATACTTATGACCTGTGATCAAGTCAGCCCTTCTCTTTGATACACTAAATAGAGTAAACTCCTGGAGTCTCTCACTGTAAGGCATGTTTTCCAATCATTCTCGTAGATCTTCTCCGAACCCTCTCCAATTCGTCAACATTGTTCTTGAAGTTTAGACACCAGAACTGAACACAGTCAGGGTGAATAAAAAACAATGATTTTTTTTTAAAAATTTTTAAGGATTTTTTTATTTAAATTGGATTTTTTAAAGATACATTATAGTTCAAAGATGGCTCATCATTGAATATGGATTATAAATTCTAGTTTATAGTATGAGACAATATATTCTTGTAATGTTTAAGAAAAGTTTTGTAAATGAATTCCAATAGTTCATGGCTTAGGAACTCAATCTTACAGAATTCCAGGGGCTTCTGTATACATTATTTGGGTTAATCTTTCTATCTACTCAATGGGACTTGATGCTCAGTCTAGAAGATACCAGAGATGCTTAGTTTTGCAGTTCTCAAACTGTGGATTTGTCTCTCCGGGGATAACATGCTTGTTAACAGCAAAAATTATTTTAAATAAATATACAGAGGTGAGAAATAACAGACCTCAACCCTATTGTCCCTCTGCAAGGTTTCTGTACACAGAGTCAATCCCTTACCTCTCTCAAAGTGCAAAGTTTCAAAAAGTTCAATGAATAGAAGATTGTTGGGGGCGGAACAGATCTGGACAAAGAGAAGTCTGGAGATAAATGTGAGAAGGGAGGGACAGGCAGTAGAAACAAAAGTGAAACTGGTTGAGCGCATATTCCAGAAGTCTTGAGGTCTTTCTGAGTGTAGCTTTCATTGATTTGAGATCTACCATACCATTCTCTCACTAGGAGGGAAAACTTATAATGGCAGCAGGCTGTAAAAAAAGACCCAGTTTGGGAATATTTTAATGAAGTTCCTCTATCTGTAGGTAAGACAGGCGTGTGTGCAAAATATAAATGCAAGGCCTGGTTGTCCCAATGAAACAACATCATGAGAAGTGTTCCTTCTCAGGAGGAACCTACATTGAAGACGATGAAAGGAACAGGTCTGAACATGCAGGATCTTCAGGTTGATAAACTTTTTTATTTCATGTTCCTTTCTTAAGGACTGCCGGTCTTCCTTCTGGACTATTCTTGAATTCTCATGTTTGAGCAAAAAAATATAGTTGTTACTCTATGGTACTATCATTTTAGATGCAGATGTGAAAAGAAATAAATAGCTGAATAGACAGATCTTCCTTTTACAGTTTCACTTTTAAAGCAGTGCTGAGTGTCAGTCAATGCAATGAGTAATACTAAAAGAACAGTATGGTAATAATAATTAAACAACTGCATTGACTTGTTTTGTTTAGGAGAATCCGTCCTCGACAGAATTCTGAAGACTATCCACCTTCAGGATCACCATTCATTTTCTATAGTTTCAGAGTTATCTGCCAATGATAGTGTTTTGGTCACATCATGTACGTCATGTAGCCATAGTATATCACCTATAGCAAAAAGAAAAAAAATCTCCATCACCCGGAAACAACCATAGATAAGTTTGTGATAAGAACCAGCAGATTACAAAAAGAGGTAATTGATGAAAAAACTCCCCAATTTGTTTATGCAACAAACTCTCCTTTCCATATGATTGAGAACCCACACTTCATTAACATGGTTCAGTCATTCAGACCAGGATACAGTCCACCCAAAAGAGCAGATGTCGCAGGCAAATTGCTGGATAAAGCATATGAAAGAGAAATTGAGAGTATGCAAAAGATCTAGAAGGTAAAATTGTTAACCTGAGCCTTGATGGGTGGAGCAATGTTCACAATGATCCTGTTGTATGTGCTTGTGTGACAACAGAAGAAGGGAATGTCTTCCTTAGAGAAATAATCAATACATCAGGATATGCACACACTGCACAATACTTACAAGAAGTGGCAGCAAAAGCTATAACAAACTGTGAAAAAAAATTCAAATGTCTAGTACACAGCTTAGTCACAGACAATGTTGCAAATGTATCCAAGAGGAGAAGAAATTATTTAGAAGAAGAGCCCCAAGCTAATAAAATACGGTTGCAGTGCTCATTTGATGCACCTCCTAGCCAAAGACTTCAGTGTTCCAGAAATAAAGGCTAACGTTGTTGAAATTGCAAAATCCACTTTGCAGCAGCTACTCTGAAAAAAGTGGGAGGAACCAAGCTAACTCTCCCACAAGACGTGTGATGGAACTCAGTAGTGGACTGTTTTGAGCACTACTAATCTGATGACAGTTTGTGAACAAAATCATGGAAAAAATAGATGGCACCGTCACAGCCAAAGTTCTCAACACTGGGCTGAAGAGAAATGTCGAACACATGCCAAGTACCCTGAAGCCTATTGTTGTAGCCTTGAACAAAATGAAGGGAAACAGCGGTTTTATTGCTGACGCTGTTGAAATTTGGAGGGAACTGAGTGAGATCTTAAAAAGAGAAATATACAATAACAGAGTTAAATTACAAGCATTAAAAACACAAATGGGACAAGCACTATCTCCAGCGCATTTTCTTGCAAGTATTCTCAGTACTCGGTACCAGGGTCAAACCTTAACTGCTGAAGAAGAGAGTTGGCTATGACATCAACATCCAGCAGTCATCCCTCCATAATGTCAACTATAATAAACGTCAGAGCTAAGGGTGAACCATTCAAGAAATATATGTTTGCTGATGATGTTTTAAAGAAAGTCACACCAGTGAACTGGTGGAAGTCACTTAAGCACTTGGATTCAGAGACTGTTGAAGTGATAATCTCACTTTTAACAGCAGTAGCTTCTTCTGCCAGTGTCAAAAGAATATTTTCTTCCTTTGGACTAATTCATTCCAAATTGAGAAACTGTTTGGGACCTGAAAAAGCAACAAAGCTTGTTTTTCTTTTCCAGATTATGTAGAAACAGGAAAATGAAGGTGAAGCCAACTGAGTTAGCTGCAGAAGCCAATATGTTAAGTTTCTTATGTTGACCTGGCTGACATAGTTGATTTAATTTTTGTTTTATTTTTTAAAAAAGTATTTCATTTAACTATTTTAGTTCAAAACAATTTTAACAAAAACAAACCTGATTTTAAAAAACTTGAATGTTTAACTAAATTCAAAAATTCATATGCTTGTTTTGTTAAAATATTATATGTTTGCTGTTGAAGAAAAAAAATCCAGAATACATCACTGTTTTTTGCAGGGATCGGCAACCTTTGGCACACAGCACTCCAGGGTAAACCCCCTGGCGGGCCAGGCCACTTTGTTTACCTACCACGTCCGCAGGTTCAGCCGATCGCAGCTGCCACTGGCCATGGTTCGCCGCTCCAGGCCAAAGGGGACTGTGGGAAGCGGAGGCCAGCACATCCCTCGCCCCGTGCCGCTTCCCGCAGCCCCCATTGGCCTGGAGTCGAGCCAGTACTCTACTCAGCACAGCATTCTTCTTAGAGTGTCCATGACTGTTCACCCTCCTGGTTCCTTCTACTGGCAATGGTAGCTCCTTCACCTCACTACTGATGTTCATCCCTAGAATCCCTGGGACTCCTTCTCCCATATTGCTCCCTTCAGAGTCTTTGACTTTCAGGATGAAGATGCATTTCCCTGGCAGTGTCTGACCCATGTAGTCTATGTCTGCTTCGAGACATCCCACCACTGGGATTGCCAGTCCATTAACTGCTGTTAGACGTACAAACTGTGTGTTGTGCACGGTCAGCTCCTTGTATTTCAAATATTTTTGAAAATGCGACTCAGTAATGGTGGTGACTTCTGAGCCAGTATTTAACAAACATCTGGTCTTCACCCCTGCTATACATACTTCAGCAGTTAGTCTCCAAATGCTCGCTTGCAGAAGTCACTAGATATGCTGGCATTGCCCACATTCCTTTCAACACTGTATGCAGAATGATTTCCATCAAGGAGAGGCCTAGGAATCCTTCTGCCACTGCTTGGCCTTCTACTGTAGATGGACCACTCACCCCTGGTGCCCCATTGGTTTTCAGTGCCTGGGACTCTGTTCTCCTTCTCAGTGGAGACTGCTGGCCAGTATGCCCTGGCCTTTCACAAGTGTAACATATGTACCTTCCCAGCTCATCCTTTAGTGGGGCTCTTCGGGATCCTGGTGCCCTTGGATACTTTGACATACTAATAGGATTTTTTTCTTTCATTAACTCAGTCACCACTTTTATCATCTCCTCCTGCTGGACCGCCAGTTTTTGGACAGCCTCACTTAAACGTTCCAGTTTTAACTGTGTTTGGGGCAGGGCCTTTCCCCCAGCAGCTGCATTCACTAGGCCCCCACTTAGTGTACGGGGGTTAGGCTTGGCTGTCTCCGTCACAGGAACTTCCTCTTCTTCTGACCACATAATGGCAGCCTGCATGTGTTCATGGAACTTCTTACTGGGCTCTTCCTTAAACCTCCTTTCCATTTCACGGCGGAGGGAATCATCCTGGAGCCCCAGCACTAACTGCTCTTTCAGAACCGTATTTGGGTCTGGAACTCGTTGAGAGAGTCTCGCAGCTCCACTTTGCTCATTCTCTCCTGGAGGTCATACGCATATGCCTGGACAGTTTCACCTGCTTTCGCTCAAAGAACTCCTTTAGTCGGGTTCCAATAGGTACCTTATCTCCATACACTTCCAGGAGGAGTTCAAACACCTTTTCCACATCTTTTTTGTCTGCCACTGCCATGAACTTTACTGTGGCCTTGGCCTGGCCCTTGAGGTGCTCCTCTATGAAGTCCACATGATCTTCTTCAGGTACTCTTAGCACACGCAGAGCCGCTTTCACAGAGTTGACCCACTCCTCTACCGTAATGTCTCCTGGTCTAGTTGGGAAGCCACCAAACTCCGTGACCTTCCGCTCCCGTGGGACATAAATAGTAGGGGGTTTCTTAGTTTCTGCTGCCTGTTGGTCTATTACCGCCTTAGCCAGTGATAAGGCTTCTCTATGTTCTGTTCTAGCTTGTTGTAATGCCTCCGCTTGGTCTGACAATCTGCGCTGAAGTTCAACAAACTGGGCCCATAGTTCTTCAATTCCAGCCATGGCAGGGTTCTGGACCAGGCCCAGACAGTGCTACCAGAAATCAACAAGTAAACCAATGCGGTGGACCCTCTGGATAGGATCCTGTTCGTGACGCCAATTATGTAAGCGGAGTAATAGTCCCGCTCTTGTGGAGAACTTTCCTGGCTTCTGCACTACCCCGGTGAAGTGGGCTAGCGAACGGATCCGAGTCCTCACTCCCACTTCCTTTACCCAGTGGCCTCCCAGTCCTTGAGGACTCCCTGCCCTGGAGGACTCCCCTTCCACTCTCCTGTCTGGCACAGTCCTCGTAACCCCAACAAGGCTGGGCCCAGAATTCCTGGGGGGCTCAACCCCCAACCCTGCTGCAGTCACCTAGGACAGGGGCTAGGGTGTCCCCACTCTGGGGTACTCGCTCTGCACTTCTCTGACCCACTGATTATTACATACAATTTGAAGCAAATGCAAGTTATTTAATCAACAATTGATTTTGAAAAGAATAAGGGAAAATGGGAAAGGTTAAAGGAAATACATCACCCTGCTCTGTGGCAGGGATCACCACAAACAGTGTCTCTGGAATGTCCGGGCAGTTCACAGTCTGTTCCTTGTAAGTCCCAGGCCTCCTTCTCAGGCTCTGGCTGTGCTGCAGGGATGCTGTGAGTTGGACACTCGCTCTGGTGGCGGCCACAGGCTCTAGGCGGCAGGGCCCTTCTTTCCAGTGTTGCCCCCACCCTGTCGGGGTTACCAATCCCCCTTTGAGTCTGGCCTGCAGAGCCTCCTGGCTGAGGCGTCTCCCTGTGCTGGGCCCACTGCCCAGGATCCCCCCTCGATCTCCCCAGCTGCTCAGAACACCCGGCTCTGGACTGCTCCAGCCCCAGCCCCAACCCCACCTCCACTCTCTCTCAGCACGGCTGCTGCTCTTCCTCCAGCTCCCTGGGCTGCTTCTCTGGCCCCTCTGGCTCTGGTTGCTACAGCTCTCCTCCCAGGACAGGTCTGCTCTGCAGGCTGCTTCTGTGACTCTGCTCCCAGCACCGACCTGCTTCGTGGCTGCTTTTTTGGCCCCTTTGGCTCTGGTTGCTGCAGCTCTGCTCCCAGGGCAAGTCTGCTCTCTCTGGGCTGTGCCGCTGGCTTTGGGGCTGCAACTCTGCTCCCAGGACAGGGTCTGCTCTCTCTGGATCTGGCACAGCTCTGCTCCCCAGCTCAGCGCAGGCCCCTGCTTTCTCCTTAGCTCAGCCCCACTCTGTCTGACCCTGGCAATTCCACCTCACACGGAGGACGGGACCTCCCGACTCCCTGATTAGCCTGCCCGCCCTGTCATTCAGGCTGACCTGGAACATTGGCCTCTCCCCATTGTTCCTGGGGGCTGTCAGTCTCAGGGTCCTGATTCCCCATCGACCCTTCCCCTTGGGAGCTAGCAACTAAAACACCCCCACTGAATGTTAGTAAGGGGGCAACAGTCCCCTTACATAATTCATAGAATCCCCAACTAAATCATCCCAGCCAAGGCTTTGTCAAGCCTGACCTTAAAAACATCTAAGGAAGGAGATTCCACCACCTCCCTAGGTAACGCATTCCAGTGTTTCACCACCCTCATAGTGAAAAAGTTTTTCCTAATATCCAACCCACTGCAACTTGAAACCATTACTCCTTGTTCTGTCATCTGCTACCACTGAGAACGGTCTAGATCCATCCTCTTTGGAACCCCCTTTCAGGTAGTTGAAAGCAGCTATCAAATCCCCCCTCATTCTTCTCTTCTGCAAACTAACCAATCTCAGTTCCCTCAATTATCTATCATGACTCCAGACCCTTATGCAAACTCACTGCTTCCCAAGGAAGAGCTCCCCCATCCTGTAAGTAAAGACTGCATTCTTTGTTCCTAGATGTTTGACTTTACATTTGGCCATACAAAAAAAAACAAAAAAACATAATTTGCTTGGGCCTATTTACCAGGGGACCCAGATTGCTCTGAGTGACCTGTCCTTTTCATTATTTTCCTCTCCACATTGCAGACTTGCTCTGGTGGCTGAAACTAAAGCAACAGCTAGACTGAAGCTGTTGGGGAAAAAAACCTCAACCTTTGAAAATGGTGACACTGAGAAAAAGCCACCAAGATTAAAACTCCCTCTCAGACCCTCCCAGAATTCCTATTCCTTCCCAGGCTTTTTATTTTATTTTTATTTTTTTTGTTGACCAGCTGTCTTGGTGGCTCCCTGAAAGCCACTTGTTCTTCCTCTGCTCCTGCAGATGCCACTAATGCAGCCTGCCTTAGGAGAAGACCAGGTGTGCAAGACTGTAGCCTAAGACAGAAGCCCCTCTGCCCAAGCTTCTCTTTCTTCCTCTACCACTCAGATCAGCATTTGAGAAAACAAATGTAGCTAGCCTCTTCTAGCCAACAAGTGACAGCTCCCACCTTGAATAGCATATTTCCCTTCTAGGCTGCTCAGAAGGTTAACAACAAACAAACAAACAAACCAACGGCAGACAGACAAGGAAAAAAGGGAACCAAGACAACAGGAACAGAGACAGGGGAAAGAAGAGATGGTGATGACAACTTGCTGGGATATGGCATGAGGAACACTGCTCCCACCCACATCTGCCAATTCGCTGCAAAAAGTTGAGAATCATAAGATTTTTTTTTTTTTTTAAAGAAAAGGGGGAGGGGGAAGGAGGGGAGAAGCATTATATGTGATTGGGAGGCCAGACAGCTTCAACGTAGGAGTGCCATATGGTTTAGTAGCAAAAAAAAATATTAGTATTAAAATGTAACGTTGTTTCATGTGTGCAAAAATCAGAAGCGGGGGGAGGGAGAGAAGACACGGACATCTAGGACAAAATCTAACCCAGATATAAATCCAGTTCTTCAGAGGTAAAACTTCATTGCATTAACGCATTGCAAAACCTAAACAGTTTTCATTCCAATATTTCGTAATACATCTTTAAGAAATCTACAGGAGTAGACAACACAAATACAGATTATGTAGAGAAAATGTACATATTGGTACACACTAAACAAAAATTCGAGGTAATGTAGTGAGGTGAGAAATTTCTTTTCTTTTTTTTTTTTTTAAAAGCCATCTGAAAACCTTCTGCTAGAGCCCTTCCCAGTCACACGGTGGATAAAAATGAATGATTTAAATAAGTAAGTACATAAAAATTAAAAAGAAATCTGATTTTAAAAAAAAATTAAATTAAATACAGGTCTATCTTTAACATAAACCTATTTAAAATTAAATTTGAAATTAACAACTCATGTTAAGGCCCAAAATTATTATACATTTATTTTAATAACAAATTAAATACAAAAAATAAGTAATGCGTTTGCTGTCAAGCTTTAAAAAAGTCAAATCACTGAACTAGTAGAAATCACTGGTGACACAGAGGCCCATGGTGACAACTGGCAAAGGGTTCACCACTCTTTCCAAGCAACTCCTGTCTTAGACCTGACAAACTCACTACACCTAATACATCACTTTCATGGTATTTATCCACAAAAGGCAGCATGTGAGGTCTTTACTGAAAGGTTGTACCTTATCAATACTCAGTCATTGTGAGATGTGTGTATGAGCAATATTTAAGGAATAATGGAACCACATTGAAAATTATGCCCTTATGGTCTTGGAGTGAAGGTGAGTCACCAGGGAATAATGGCTCAATGATGGCCCATTTGAGTTGTCACCCCTCCCTGGCTAGCTTATCTAATGTATTGCTCATCTGTCTACCTTTGCACCAACCCAGAAAAGTCAATGGAAAACCAGCAGACTATCAATATCAACACCACTTGGAAGTGAGAAGGATGACATGACAGTGAGGGGGATCCCTCTGCGTGAATAAAAGACAAAACTACTTCAGGATATCACAGGATGGAGAGAGACACTACAGATCCACTCACTGAGGAAGTACCTTCATGAGTGGGGGCGCTTCATGAAACACTGGGTCCTAGCTCCTTACAACAAGCAAGCACTGCAAAAGACTGAACTTTGGGGGGTGAGAATCTACTTTATTAGATAGGGAAGGTAACTATTAATACATATAGGACCCAGTTCACATTTTATTATTTTGTTCTGTATGTAACCATTTGTATTTATCACTCACATTTGTTTTGAATCTCCATTCTTTCTTGAATAAATCCCCCCACCCTCCTTCTCTCTCTCTTTTTTTTTTTTTTTTACATACTATAATTCAACTCAAGTGCTGGATGTATGCAGGAGTGGTGGTCTAAGGTAAAACTGGGATTTTTGGAAATATAGGAATTTCTATAGGTCCCTCCAGTGATTGGAGGCTGGACATCACAAGGGGACACTCTGAAGGAGTTCTGGGACTGGAAAACCTTGGTTGTCAACCTGTAGGGAAAAGGCAGGGCTGGTATAGCCCAGAGGAGAGTGCTTGAGTGACTGGTTGTGTTAGGGAGCCAACACTCAGCTGGCACAGGCAAAACCCCCTCACACTGGTGGGTGGTGGCAACAAGGTCACTCTTAGGCCTGGGTGCCCCAAGAACCATCACAACTTGCATCTGGAACCAGAGTCTGTTGAAGTGCTAAGTCAGCTTTTGACAGCAGTAGCCTCTTCTGCAGGTGCAGAGGAACGTTTCCTTCATTTCATTTCAGTTGATTCAACTATTCAGTTCAATTATTAGTTCATTCAAACTTTAGAAATCAGCTGGGAGTAGAAAAAGCAAGAATGCTTGTTCTCCTCTTCCAATCTATAAATCAAAATGAGGCCTGAGAAGATGACATCTACGGAAATCTTGAAAAGCATGGTGACCAGTTCAATTCACTAGATATGGATAATGCTTCCTTTGTTTAATAAAAAATTAGTTTTAAATGGCAAACCTGTTTTGATAAGAATAAAAGATTATGTTCAGCACATTTAAGATAGTTTTTCATCGATTAAAACTGAAATGATTTTATGCATTTTGAGCTGGACACAAATCATAAGTAGAAAATTAATTATCTAGTATATAAGAAGTGAATCATTCACCATTTTCTTACAATCAAAAATTGAAAACTTAAGAATCTGAATAAATCTAAGATATAATTACTTAATTACTGTATAAATTAAATCATTTTGTAGTGTATAATCACTTAAATCTGTATAAATAGTATATCAACCTTGTTAAACAAAAAGTAGCACCAAATTTAGTGTAAAAGCTATATTGCAAATTAATTGCAAATCACATGTTTTAATGGTTACCACCCAATGAGAATCAACCCTTTTTCAGGAAAGTAACTAAAAAGTGCAAATAAAATTGAGGATTTAAATGAAGGTTTCCTGATTGCTGATTCAAATCATGATTAAAACTGGCAATTTAAATCACTTTGATTTCTGCAAGTCACACTGCCAAATTCCAAGCTACTTTTCCAACTGTCTTTAGCATTAGGACACTAGCTATATCAATTATCTGGCGCATATTTTTAGATTTAAATGCTAAGTTATATTTTATTGTATACAGAGTGGCAAACTCCAAGTCAAATTTTAACATTAGTGAAACTACTGAAGGCACGCTATACAACTTGCATTTGTGAACTCAAGCATGGATGGCTCCAGAAAATGTAATTTTGGCAGACTTCAGGTAGTATCAGATTCCCCTCTCAGACGCAAGAAGACAACTGCCTAGATTTTCTGAATCTTTGTTTCCAGCTAGGCCCTTAAAATGGCACTGTCAGGTTTGCAGGAGGGCATTCTTGGTATTTTAAAGCAAGTTCTTAGTGGACTTTCTTTGAAACCTAAAATGGAAAGAATCTTTCAAGAATCTTTCAAGTCTTACTAGACTTAGAGTTGTTGGAAGAGGCAATCAGACAAACTATAAAAATCAGTGAGGAAAGGTTTGAGAATGCAACTGCATTTGTACTTTCACATGAAAAAAGCCAAAGCATCTTCAAGCGCCTACCTGCTCAGCTAATTATAATAAACTAACATTAGAGTCACACCTTAATCCTTATGCATTGCAAATTGCTTTATAAAGTTAAAATGGTACCCAGAGGGATAATCTCATCCACCTCTGAAATGTAGTTAGGGTAAAATACTGTAAACACTTAGCAGTTTACAACAACACTACAAAATGATTTAAGGCAAGAGTTAAAGGATATTTTTTCCAGTTGAAACTGCAGGTGGAATGTGGGTTGTCATAATGCAATTGCCGGAGTTGTAATTTGACCAGAACACTAGGGCTCAGAATCCTCCTCTTGCAAACAAAAACGTGTGCACTGATTGATTTCTCAGATGAGATCTAAAACTGAGGTCCTACCACTTGCACAAATTAAACAGTGTCTTGAGCAGCTCAGACCCTCCTGACACCACGCTGTGGAATTAGTTTAATACTAACTCAAAGGAAAGAATAAACACATGCAGAATCATTAACTCCATGTCTTGCAGCACACCCAGGTGTGCCTTGGAGGTCTCCTGCAGAGCAATGACTCAGCCTCGCATTGCTTAGCTTACAACATGGTGGCATGACTGCACACGTATCAGTGAGTCAACATGTATACAAGAGACTCTTAAAATTGATTCCATCTTTAAAAAAAAAATAATCTAATTTCCTTTGGACAGACAAGTCGTCAGACCTCAAATGGCCTTCACTCCATGAGGACAACATTCTGAACAAACAACTGTTACCACATCATCTTGCTTCACAAACCTTCTAGAAATAGAAAACAAAATAAATGACATTTCTATCATGTATCTCTTATGCTTTTGTAAACAGGCATTGAAAATAAAGTATTGTGCCTCATAATGACTGTCTATTTCACCTTGGACCACACTAAGAACGCTGTCATGCCATAACTCTCCCAATACAGTTGATGTTTTCTGGCTCAATATGTTAACAAAATACACAAATCCTGCCAACCTGACAGACACCAAGATAAAAATATGATTGAACAGTTAAGTATTTGAAAAAAAAAAACAATACGACCATAATAGTGGTGGAGTGTAAGGAATGCTACTAGAAGTCAAAGGTACTTCTCTTTCCTAAAGATGCAGGCATGGATCCTACTTTAGGTTTTGGTCCACAAGAAGGAGTTAAAAACTGGGGGAAGAGACAGAAGTTGTTGGCCAAACCAGATAAAAGAATAAATGGACAAAAATCTGACATCAGGAATCATAACATTCAAAAACCGGTAGGAGAACACTTCAACTTCTCTGGCCACTCAGTAAAAGATTTAAGGGTGGCAATTTTGCAACAGAAAAGCTTCAAAAACAGACTCCAAGGAAAAACTGCTGAGCTTGAATTAATATGGAAACTAGACACCATTAACTTGGGTTTGAATAGAGACTGGGAGTGGCTGGGTCATTACACATACTAAATCTATTTCCCTATGTTAAGTATCCTCACACCTTCTTGTCAACTGTCTAAATGGGCCATCTTGATTATCACTACAAAAGTTTTTTTCTCCTGCTGATAATAGCTCATCTTAATTAATTAGCCCCTTATAGTTTGTATGGCAACTTCCACCTTCTCTGTATGTATATATCTTCTTACTATATATTCCATTCTATGCATCCAATGAAGTGGGCTGTAGCCCACGAAAGCTTATGCACTAATAAATTTGTTAGTCTCTAAGGGGCCACAAGTCCTCCTCTTCTTTTTGCAGATACAGACTAACACGTCTACTATTCTAAACCCAAAGTTGTTGGAAGTAGAGCAGAAATGGAGTAAGTTACAGTACTCTGATGCATTAAGTTGAAGATACTGAGATCCCTTTCCCTTTTCTTTCTTTAAATGGATTGTTTGGACCTGGGTGTGTATCTGCTTTGATGAAGTTTTCACTTGTTTAACAACTGCATGTACTGGGAAGCAAAGCTAGGCACTTAATTTAGTAAGTATAATTTTTTCCAACACACTGAGAAAAGAGGAAAAGGATCCTACCGGACTTCCCTCTACCCTCCACTAAAAGGTCTCGGATCACAGCAACTCACCCGCAGCTGGACTTTTGGAGACCGTTAGTGCTTCTTCGCAAAAAAACCAGCAACAAGTCCCTTGAGAGCGCTGTAAAATCTGGTCTCTAGCCCAGAGAATGAATGTGCTGCCAAGACAGCACAAGTGATAAAAACACCTATGCTGACAGAGAATGCAGAATGTGTATGTTAATATTAAACTTGTCCGTAAGCCTTTTGCTAAACACAGGCTGCCACCTTAACATCAACGTTATATTCAGCCACTGCATGGCACAAACTTAAAAGCACATGGAGGCTATGCCCAACACCGTAATTTGTATTAGATACAGAATCCTAGTTCATAAAACTGCAGGCCAAATTTTTCAAACCTAGGCACCTAAACTTGGACTCCAAAATACTGAGGCTCCTCAACAGAAGTGGCCAGTTTGTCAAAAATATCAAGTTGCAGGAGGAAAAGGGATGAGGATGTCAGTTGCTTTTTATTAAAGATGTTGGGAGACCTCTGCTCAAGAAATCATCTCTTGATGCTGGTAATCGTGCTAGCAACCCACCTGCGTCCAATTTCCCTTGTTGGGATAAACTGGAGGAAAAAGATTACAGAAGGGCAAATCTGGTGTTCTCAGACTCTCTCTCAGATTTGTAGGCCTGGGCATGGGACAGAAATTGAACGGGTGGCACTGTCTGATTATTCTCATCTGAAATTAGATTAAGTCTTCATGCTCGTTCTTCTAAATTTATCATCTGTCTGATAGTGTTGACATATCTGCGGCCCCTGGCAGGTATGGATGGAGTCCCTCTTGAGTAGCTGTATTCATTTTTATGTAAGGTCCCAGAGGTTAGTTTTGAGGAATTGCTCATCTGCCCCAAAGTTTCTCCCATGTTGAGTACCCCCGGGGTTGAAGCTTGTCAGCCATCCTGTTCAACATGTATAAGAGGCCATTGGAAGGGTTAGCATGGAGACACAGGCTATAATGCCTTCAGCATGTTGACAATAACCATGTATGCCTGTATTACCTCCAATCCTGCCAACACAGTGCAACAAATGACCCAGTGTCTGTACAAGTTTAGAAAGTCTGAATGACAGCAAGCTGGCTAAAACTCAATCCAGACAGGACTGAGGTAATGCAAGAAGGTTGAGGGAAGCAACTTGAATAATTGGAGAGGAGTATGAACATTATCCTGATTGAAGGAGTACCCCCGTCGTCCCCCCCACACACACACCCCCGACTGAAGGAAAGACATGTCTGTAATTTAGAGGTCTGTGTTATACACTGGCCTTCTTCTGGATGCAACTGTCAGGCCAAGAGCACTCACTCTGTCTCTGTTAATTAATGTCAGAATTAATTCTATGTCTAAAAAGCAAGACTATTTCTGTGAAATTTTCATGACCTTATTTCCAGTCTGAAAGCATAAAGCAGTATGAATCAGGCATTGGCAGCTACCCAGAGATAATGTCATATCTATTCTATCAATTTTATAGACATTCAAGATTTCTTCCAATGTCTGGATAAGGTTATAATACAAATGTCTAAATAAAGTTGGAAAACAAGGGGGGAAAAAAATGCAAAAACAAATACACACAGGAACACAAACAATTACAAAGCCACTTTTTAAACACAGGTACAAAAAATTTGGGTTCAGAAAAAGAACTATGTTACCTCAAACAGACCAGCTATAACTGTAGCACAAATCAAAACACACGACTGGACTCTGTCAATTGCAGACTCTTAAGATTAGAGAAACAAACCACCCAGCTGGTTTCCACCAGTGAGAGAAAACAGTCTTCTTGATCATTCAGTTCAGCATGCCCCTCCTAAATACAAATATGCCCAGTCATGTATGTACATGCTGTTTCTGCAATATAAACTATTGTTCATTAGTGGCTGAGCTGAGGGAAAAACTCACCATACTTTTATAAGGGCCAGGAGTCAGAATACAGATTCTGCTATGGACATAAAAGAGGAAACTTTAAAGCTATGTTTCAGGAAACCAACAATTAGGAAGAATGGTTTAAAAAAAAAAAAAAAACACACACACACACACGCAGAAACAAGAAGTTGTCTCATTCTGGAGGGCTTTAAAAAAAATTTAGATTTGTTCCACAATGCAAAGAATGGGAACATATCAACTAAACTAAGAGTAGTTACATATTCACATCTCAAACACAGGAACAAAATATTTGCCATAATGGATCAGAGCAGAGAGGCAGTTTAACTCCTCTCAGGGCCAGACTGTGGCCACAGATTTCTTGTGTGACCTTGAGCAAGTCAGTGTCTCTCTGTACCTCAGTTCCCCATCTGTAAAATGGGATAAAAACACTTTCCCACCTCACAGAGGTGTTGTGAGGATAAACACATTAAAGTTTGTGAGGAACTCATATATTGCTGTAGGGAGGGTCACATAAGTACTTTAAGCAGAATAAATGTGAGCCCCTTACTTACACTGGTAGGTAATTACACATGCAAACAGTCCCTTTAACTTCAATACAGCTTCTCACGTGGGTAACTCTGCCTCCCAATTTGAGTAAGAGGCTCACATCCTGACCCCCAAGTAATTTTACTATATATTAAGATATCTTTCAACATATCAACAACTGTGGAAACAAGAAAAAGGAAGATTAAATAGAATTACCTTACTGTATATAGAATCACAGAAAAGTAGGGCTGGAAGAGACCTTGAGAGATCACTGAGTCCTGCAGGGACGCATGACGAAGTAAATCTAGACCATACCTGACAGATGTTTATCTAACCTGTTCTTTAAAACCTTCATTGACGGGGATTCCACAACTTCCCTGGGAAGCCTATTCAGGTACTTAACTATCCTTAGAAAAATTTTCCTAACGTCTAACCTAAATCTCCCTTTCTGGAAATTAAGCCCATTACTTCTTGTCCTACCTTCCACAGACATGAAGAACAACTGATCACCGTCCTCTTTATCACAGCCCTTAATATATATATGAAGATTCCCCCATCCCTCCATTTTCTTTTCTCAAGACTAAATATGCTCAGTTGTTTTGTTTTTAACCTCTCCTCATGGATCAGATTTTCAAAACCTTTTATCCTGTTGTTTCCCTCCTTTGCACTCTCTCCAATTTGTTCACAGTGCTCCTAAAGTGTGACACCTAGAACTGGACAGAGTACTCCCGCTGAGACCTCACCAAAGCTCAGTAGAGCAGGACAATTACCTCCTGTGTCTTACATATGACACACCTGTTAAGATATTCCAGAATGACACTGGCTTTTCCCCCCAACTGCACCACATTGTTGATTCATATTCAGTTTGTGATCCACTATAACCCCCAGATCCTTTTCAGCAATACTACTGCCTCGCTAGTTATCCATTTTACAGTTGTGCATTTGATTTTTCCCTCCTAAGTGTGGTTCTTTGCACGTGTCTTTATTGAATTTCATCTTGTGATTTCAGACCAGTTCTCTAATTTGTCATGGTTGTTTTGAATTCTAATCCTGTCCTCTAAAGGTACTTGCAACCCCTCCCAGCTTGGCAACAGCTACAAATTTTATAAGCATGCTCTCCACTCTGTTATCTATTCAATGAAAATATTGAATAGTACCAGACCCAGGAGCTGGCACCTGAGGGATCCCACTAGATACGCCCTCCCAGGTTGACAGCGAACAATTGATAACTACTGAGTATGGTTTTTTAAACCAGTTGTGCATCCACTGTATTGTAATTTCATCTAGACTACATTTCCCTAGTTTGCTTATGACAGGGGCCCTTCAGAAGTTAATATGTGGCGCCTATACAAGGAGCTAACTCCTGGGCTAGAGCTACAGGCACCAACTTTCCAATGTGCCGGGGGATTCTCACTGCTCAACCCCTAGCTTTGCCACAGGCCCTGCCCCCACTCCACCCCTTCCTATCCCCTCAGGAAGTGGGGGAGGAGGAGGGAGGCACTGATCGGCGGGGCTGCCGGTGGCTAGGAGGTGCTGGGAGCAGGGGGCAAACTGATGGGGCACTGCTGACATATTACTGTGGCTCTTTGGCAATGTATTTTAGTAAATTCTGGCTCCTTCTCAGACTCAGGTTGGCCATCCCGGGCTTATGAGATCATCATGTTGGACTATATCAAAAGTCTCACTAAAATCAAGATATATCACATCAACTGCTTCCCCCCAACCACTAGGCCCGTGACCCAGCCGAAGAAGTAAATTAGGTTCATTCGGCATGATTTTCTCTCGACAAATCCACGCTGGCTACTATTTAAGTGGGCAAACTTTTTGGCCTAAGAGCCACATCTGGGTGGGGAATCTGCATGCAGGGCCGGGGCAGGGGGGTGGGGTGTGTGTGGGGGGGTGCGGTATGCAGGAAGGCGCTCAGAGCAAGGGGTTGGGGCAGAGGAGGAGTGTGGGGTGCTTGAGGGGGCTCAGGGAAGGGGTTGGGGTGCAGGGAGGGAAGCAGAATACAGGAGGGGGCTCAAGGCAGGGGGTTGGGGTGCAGGAGGGGTGTGAGGTGCAGCAGGGGGTTCAGGGCAGGGAGTTGGGGTGCAGGAGGGGTGATGGGTGCGACAGGGGGTTCAGAGCAGGGAGTTGGGGTGCAGGATGCAGGAGGGGTTCGGGCACCACTTCCCTGGAGCGGCTCCAGTGTGGCAGCAGCACGCACCGGGGCCAGGGCAGGTTCCCTGCCTGCCCTGGTCCCGTACCACTCCAGGAAGCAACTGGCACCAAGTCCCTGAGGCCCCTGGGGGTGGGGGGGCAGAGGCCTCCACGCGCTGCCCTTGCCTGTGGGTACCTCCCACAAAGCTCTCATTGGCCGCGGTTCCCTGTTCCCGCCAACAGAAGCTGCGTGGGGTGGTGCGTGCAGACGAGGGCAGTACATGGTGCCCTCTGCCCTCCCCCACCAGGGGCCGCAGGGACATGGTGCCGGCCGCTTCTGGGAGCGGCGCTTGGCCCGCGGTGCCATAGGGGTGGCAATCCCACGGGCCAGATCCAAAGCCCTGAGGGGCCAGATCTGGCCCGCAGGCCGTAGTTTGCCCACCCCTACTCTAGGAGCTTACAAATTGACTGTTTAATAATTTGTTTTAGGATCTTTCCAGGTATTGAAGTTAAGCTGACTGTGCTATAATTCCCTAGGTCACTTTTTCCCCTTCTTAAAAGGTACGTACTATGGTTTTCCCTTTTTCAGCCCTCTGGGACCACACTCATCCTCAATGAGCTCTCAAATATGGTTGCTAACAGTTCTGAGATCAGCAAGTTACTTAAGTACCCTAGGATGAACTTCATCAGGCTCTGCCAACTTGATTACATCTAACTTATCTAAATATTCTTTAATCTGTTCTTTCCCTATTTTGGCTTGCATTCCTTCCCTCTTGTTGTCTGTGTTGTGTCTGGTCACCATTACACTTTTTAGTGAAGACGGAAGAAAAAAGAGGCATTAAACACCAAAGCCTCCTTGATGTTATCAGTTATTAACTCTCCTTCCTTACCTAAGCAGAGGACCTACGCTTCCCTTAGTTATTCCTGGGAGGATTCTGTGCCACTGCGTGCATGCAGAATTCATGTTCCTCTGCAGAATTTATTTGCTTCCCTGCAGAAAAAGACAAGGAACCAAAGGGAAGCCATGTGGGGGTGGTGGCGGGGTTGGGGAGGCATAGTTTGGAGGTGGGACATTGCCCCCCGAAATAGAAGCAAGGGGCGGGGGGGAGGGGGGGAATGCAGGGTCACATGCCACTGTCCCCCCACCATGTCTGCAAGTGCACAGATGCCCTGCTGAAGGAGGGTGCTGCTCGGCTCCACTGATTCTGCAGCTGGACAGCGCCTCCTGGGTCCTAGCGCCGGTCATACTCCCCTTCTATGTGCTGGAAGCCATCCTGTTTTCTGTACAACAGTGAGTGCCCGCGGTGGGGCAGGGTAAGGGGGACAGGGTGAGGAAAAGAGGCAGTGGCAGGGAAGGAGGGTGGGACAGAGCAGAAGGAGGGGGATAGGGACAGGGTACAGTGGGGAGGGAAGGGGATAGAGGAATTGCACAGGAAAGTGGGAGCCCAGCATGGGGTGTCCCCACAGCGGTGGAAGCAGCTGGGACTCTCCCATTAAGCAGGCCCACTGAGCCCCAACCAGCTGCACCCAGACCCCCACCCCACCAAGTCCCACTCCCCCAGCACCCCAGACCCCCCAGCTGAGCCCCATGCCCCCAAATCCAGACCCCTCCTGCTGAGCCCCAACTACCATCACCTAGACCCCCCTCCAGAGTCCTATTGCCCTTGCACCTGAAACCCCCAATGAGCCCCTGTGCATCCAGATTCCCCACAGCACCTGGACTCCCCCTGAGCTGCCCACACACAGACTGCCCCACACACAACTCTCTCACCCCACACCTGGATTCCACCCACACTGAGCCCCTCCACACGTGGATCCAGCTTGCCTGCCCTCACCTGGTTCGCCTGGCACAGAGGGGCAGGGCCCTGGAATGTTTCTGGGGCAGGCCCAGCCCTTGCACTGTGTCAGGGTCGGGTGCAGCCTCACCACCAAGTCCCTGTCCCGGGACTGAGGCGGGGGGAGATTTCAGGGTGATCTCCCGACTCCATGCAGCCAATGGCCTATGCTCCCCATTGCCATGCTGGAATCTCCACATTTATTTATTGACAAATAAAATTTACAGAATTTTGCAGGATTTAAAATATTGTGTGCAGGATTTTTACTTTTTTTGGTGCAGAATTCCCTCAGGAGTACTCAGTCTCTCTCTTGCTCTTAGTGTATTGTTACCTCTTCTTATTGCCTTTGTGACCCTGGCTAGGGGTAACTCATTTTGTGCCTTCGCTTTTCTAATTTTGTCCCTATTGGTGTTATTCTTTTGTACTCCTCTCCGCAAATGTGTCCATGTTTCCACTTTTGGTAGGATTCCCTTTTGATTGTCAGGTCATTAAAGAGCTCCTAATACAGCCATATTGGCCTCTTACTCGTCTTCCTGTCTTTCCTTCAAATAGGGATAGTTTACTGTTGTTCCCTGAATCTTCTGCTCTCGCTCCTTCCTTTCCTTAGAATCATTACATCTATAATTTCATGATCACTTTCACCCAAACTGCCTTCAACCTTCAGGTCTGCAACAAATTCCTCACTGTTAAGTCAGCATGAAGTCTAAAATGGCTATCCCCTGGCTACTTCCTATACCTTCTGAAACAAAACATTTAGATTAGTAACTATGGGCGGAAAGGAAAATTATTTTCAAATTTCTGGAATAGGACAGGATTGGTTTATGAGGAGACGAAATGCATAAACCCTGACAAATCTAGAACAAGGGGAAAAGGAAAGCTATTTAAAGGACATTTTAAAATGCAGCAATAATCATACAAATACAAAAATAAGTGTTACCGAACAGTCTTCTTGCAGATGGGAAGAATTCACTGTGTTCAGGAAACAAATTAAGATCCTTGTTAAAGTGCCAGAAACTAAAACAAGAATAATTATTGCAGGAACTCTATAGTTAATGGCTGTACAATTTTCATTTAGAATCCTGTTTTGGGGGCTGTATGTTTCTTCTATTTCTAGTGTTGGATCCAGATGAAATTTGGCATGCAAAAGAGTTGTGTGCTATAATCCACTAAGATGGTTTAAAACTGCTTATAACATCTTTGAGCTACAGCTATCCACAAAAAAAAATAACTCCCTCCCCCTTCTCTCCACAACTTACAATTTTGTTTTCGGCAAGCTTGACTACAGTTACAAACACTTAATTTTGCAGGTACTTGGTATTTAAAATGTGGTCTAGGCTCATTTGCTATTTAAGTAAGTAGTTTGGAAGAGCAAACTAAAAAAGTTTGGGATAGTTCAAAATAGTTTCCTGAAAACCCCAAACACTAAAGCTTGAAGGACATAATAATGCAACCCTTGTGAAACTCCTGCTTAAAAAAACATCTATGGTTTTACAGAGAAGACTTTTGGTGGGTCCCAATAAACTAATTATGGTACACAAAATAAAAAATATTCTCTCTGACTCTATAATATAACGCAGAAATAGAGGCCTTCTGGCTAACAAAATCTTCATTACTCCAAGAATCTTTCATGCTACACGGTTAAGCTTTCACACACATGCCAATCAAACAGTTTATATGACTCTATTGAGATGTGGCAGTTAGGAAACCATGAAGAGACCCTTGGGCTATCAGATAAGGAAGGCAATTCCCAAAACACCTGTGAGTCCAGGCAGCAAAGTGGCAAGAAAACCCACTCACCTAAACACCACTGTAAGAAAGACAACAACATTTCATAGGTAGGACCAACTGTCTATTCAGCTCATCTGTGAAAAGATTTATTTCTCCAACAAGTGACAGACTCTAGGCAAAGTTTGATTCCTCTGCTCACTGAAATAGCAGGCTGGACTGATGAGACAGTGGCTTTTGGTAACTTTAGGCAATTTAGTTAGGCAGCCATGACTGAGTTATCCCATTGGACTAGGACTTGCTTGTCAACACCTCCCAGAATGGAAATAAGACCATTAATAGAACAATTATATTTACTATTGCTCCAACTTGAACAGAGAACATTTCACCTGAGCCATCCTACTCCCTTTCCAAGTAAATTCACATCTTGCATTACAGCTATCCATTGGAGATGGAAGAAAGAAATCCCCTTTAACAAGTTAAAGTCTCAGAGATTCACAAGAAAAGGGCAGTTCATCAGTCTCTAAGTCTTTGGTCCAATGTGTTCTGGCACAGCTAAGGAACAGACATCAAGTCCAAAACTAGGAAGAGGCCTAGGGAACAGCTGCGAGGAAAAAGAAAATGGCTGCTCACGTACGGTCCCTGGCAAAGAGAGCAGTGTTGGAGAAAGGAATTCCCTGGCTGTTGACTACTTTGGCTGCCTTCTCTACAGTCAGGAAGGGTCTCTCAAAGGCACTGCACAAGTAGACTCAGAAGGATGATGTTCTGCAGTGGGATGACCATGCTCTGGTCCAGTTTCATAACTATGAACAGGTTCCAGCACTACAACGAAAATGTGGGAAACAGTAGAGTTTTGAAAAATGAGATGCCAGTGAAGGTAGGAAATTAACATGATCCAGTTCTTCCAGAAGTGAGCAGCTACCAGAGTTTTGAGAAGATTTGGGATGGATAAAAGCTGAAGGACTGCATGACAGAGGTACGAGAGACAAAACAGCAGTATCTGGAAAGCAACTGGACACATGAAAGGCAATTTAGAAGTCTCTTGAGGCAAGGAAGTTCACTATGGACACTGACTAAAAGGAAAGGGTGTCTGACTGCTGAAACACTGGGGAGCAATGTAACAGTTACAATTCAGAAAAGGGCAAATTCAACTAAGATGCCAAGAAATACTGAGCTAAGAGAACTGAGATCATGCCTATATCTAGTGATAAAGTCCTCCAGGGAATTTTATGCCACAGTTTATGAAACAGGAGAGAAATTCAGAACTAACCAACTAACTGATTAAAATCTCTGGCAGATTACAGTGAATAGAAAGAGCCAAATGGACACACACGAAAACTGTAGGACCTTAAAGAACTACTAATCCATTTTCCAGAGGATACTTGGGGGCAGTGTTGCACTCTAAGTAGGGAGAAAGAAAAGGAGTACTTGTGGCATCTTAGAGACTAACAAATTTATTTGAGCATGAGCTTTTTTTCACTTCATCGGACGCTGAAGTGAGCTGTAGCTCACGAAAGCTAAATGCTCAAATACATTTGTTAGTCTCTAAGGTACCACAAGTACTCCTTTTCTTTTTGCAGATACAGACAAACACGGCTGCTACTCTGAAACCTCTAAGTAGAGAAGACTTTCCTGAGCAATTGGCTATTGCAATCTTCTTTAAGAGCAAGTCACCCATAGCTCTGATTTGTCATCTGGTAGTTTTTATAATTTGAAAAAAAACAGTAGGGAAGGTGAAACCAATATCAAAACCCCAGCTGAAGGTAAAGAACACCATCAAGTGAGGTGGATAATGGCATAGAGAGTACACTTATAAATCATTGATGAAGATACTGAACAGAACTGGACCCAGAACTTGAATTCACATAAACCATTTAGAAAATGTTGACACGGGTTAAACTCTAGTACTTCTTCAAAAAACAGCTACCAGTCAATGTCAAGATGAGCACTGACCTGGAAATGGTAAAGAACAGAGGAATACATAAACAAGAATTATCAGAGAAATAACTCCCTATATGATCTTACACTAACAAGTGTAGGTGGGGTGGCTTGGGTTCTTTGGGGGGGGTAGTCTACATCACAATTGTACCCCCCAATTGTGATGTAGACTACCATTTACAACAAAGGAAATTCAGAATTAAGGTTGAAACACTATCCTGCATTAATTCCACCATGCCTAGGAGTGATCTTACAAATTACAGGCTACATATTGCTCTTGGTTCATAGACACAGCTGACATTAATGGGACTTCTGCAGGTGATTCAGGGTTATCCTTTGACACCAAATACATCAAGACACAAGAAAGCCCTACTGGGGAAAAGGGAAGTCATACTGCAAACATATAGCTTAAATACAATTTCAAAAAAGAAAAAAGGAAACTATTATGTACTTATAAAAACTCTTACCATCCATCATGTAAATCCACATGAAGGCATAAATGGCTAAAATATTCAGTCATTTAGTGAGCCAAAACAAGAAACACATTAGACTGATCTCCAGAACACCCACAGAACTCTGATGCAACTCCATTTGAAGTCCGTGGTATGATTGAGATCAGAATATGGCCTCTAATGCTAAAAGGAAGGGGGTCACAGTAGAGTAGCTAGCATGTGTTCCTGGAGTGACATATTAAATAGGAGACCAGGACTATATGATAGGATAGACTAGGTGGGATGTTAAGGTAGCGCTGAAGAGTGAAGGGAGGTGGCACTGGAGAACAAGGGGTCACACTGAGGCCTGGTCTACGCCTAAAAGTTAAGTCAACCTAGCTACATCACTCAGGGGTGTGAAAAATTCACATCCCGAGAGACAGTTAAGCTGATCCCCAGTATAGATACCACTAGGTTGACTGACGAATTCTTCTGTCAACCTAGCTGCCACCTCTTGAGACGGATGGATTTAGTACAGAAACAGAAAAACCCCTTCCATCGCTGCAGGAAGTGTTTACACTCCAGCCACGTAGCACAGCAGTGCTGCTGCTGTGGCACGACAGTGCTTGTAGTGTAGACAGCCAGAGTAAAAAACCAAGAACCCCATTTTAACAAAAACACAGAGTAGATCCAGATAGGACTTAATTTTCCATCAAGTCTTAGAAGCGTTCAATAGGACATCCAGCAAGATGCTTTGTAAATGTCAAACTCTGCCACTGTACCCCGCACCATCTGAGGTGGCGTACTCTCTCATTTGAAGTGGGAAGAGAAACAGAACTATGCAGTAGCAATTAATGTCAAGCTTACATACAAAGCGAGGTAGCAGAAGAAGGCTCGTGTGTCTGCAACACACTCAAAGGACTACACTAGAATTTAAATATGCGACGCTACCAAGTGTTATCTAACACATACTAACTAACCCATCTTAAAAGTCTAGCATAGACAAGGCACACATGCTAAATTGGGAGAGTTAAAACCTAGGCTTCCCCCTGCAAGTAGCTTGGCAGCTGGCAGAATAAGCGCTCCGAAACATCAGAATTTTAACTGAAGAGATTGCAGGAGCATTATGGGATCACGCTGGGAGGATTAGCTGCACCGGTGTACATACAGACTAGCACGGCAGTGGTGTAGAATGACCTGCTGCAGGATACAATTATGGTGAGACTTGTCCTGGGCAAATGCAGTTGCTAGCAAAGTCTACAAACCACTGAAACAACTTCTGCGTGTGAGCACCAAGTGAGTTTCAAGTCTGCCAGATACCTGGAACAGAGCTGGCAATACCAATTCCTCTAACATGCCGAATGCGTCTACGTTTAATCCTCCTCCTCCTCTCCCCCAATTCAAAGTATCAGGAGTTAACAGCTTATTATCTATTCTCTTCTTGTTCTGTGCATGTGCAATATATGCTTAGGGACTTGGACAACTTTCCAAAATCCTACAGGTTGCTCTCATGTGAAAAAGCAAAATGACAACAGATGAGACAAATAAAAGAATGAAATTGCTTAGAAAAACATCACGGAAAAAACAAACAATCCTAGAAGTAGGTTGAGAAGCCAAACAATAAGTCATTCCAATAGGATGCTGCTGGAAACTTTGATTAAATCAAAAGCTTAGCTCCAGCAAAGTGGAACTGTTTTACAATCTCTGGCTACAGACTCACACAGTTGGTGTTACAAATTACATCATTTTCCAGAATGATGGCCACAACTAACTGAATTAGGTTCAGAAGACTGAAATTCCAGTCATTTCACGTATAAGTTATTTCAGATAGCTATACTGCAAAACAAACAAACAAACCACAGTACTATGGTACAAATTTCCTTTAATGTGTCTTAACTACAATTCTGGCAAACATAGAATTTTAACATGAGTTGTTTCTTTTCAACCTTTTGGAAGCTGCAGAAAAGGGTATTTTTATGTGCATTCATACTGTGTTTAGCAGCCTGGAATATGCCAGTCGGATACACAGTAAAAAGATGAGCGTAAAGTCAACATTATCAAACCATTTTCAGAGGGTGCTGAGTGCTCAGCTAGGTAAGACTGCATGATTGAATCAGCATGCATAGATGGTGTCTGAGACGAGCCAAAGGAGATTGTTTCTAACCTGAAACACACCTGGAAAAACCTGTTCCAATTGTCTGCAGCCTCATCTTACACTTACACACTCACTCACTCTGATGACCTGGAAAGACCAGAAACTCACGAAATAAGTAAACCCAGAGGTGAGGTAGCAAATGCTGCCCTCTGTTTATTTCAGGAATACTATTTCAAACTCTGCTATACCATTGCTCACATGCTAGCCACTGGCTTGCCTTAGATATTTATACTTTCATGCTGAGTCTATGGCTCAGCTGCCTATTCCTTTCCTCTCCTACAATGGTTGTCTGTGTCTCATTCCCCTTATCTAATCAGCACTATTCCCCGCTTGTCTGTTTCCCATGCCATGGCCCATTATACAGTACTCTCACTCCACCCTGTACATGGTGTGAAGACAGGAGTCCTGCCATCTGTGGGGAAAAAAAGAAGGATGTGGAAAGAAGGAGGTGGACTGGAGGGACACAACATTCAAGGCAATCAAGTGAAATTGGACAGAGCATACCCATGAGAGAGGAGTGAAAACAAGAAAAACTGGCAGGTTGGGAAACAGTGCATATGGCATTGAAAGGAGACAAGTAGGGATAGTTAACACAGTAAACCAAGATATCACAGCGCAGGGTCATAACAACGACAAAGTCATTTCTAATTTCTCCGATTTAAAAATCTAGGACAATGATTTGCAAAAGTTCTCTGAAATATCTGAAGTGTGGGTGAAAAGAGCCAATGAAGCACGAGATTTTGCATATAGCCGCGCATCTGCTTTGTGCATGCACTCATGGTATTTACATGTGAACAGCAGGCATGCAATTGCACATGCAGGGTTTTGAAAAAATCAGATCCATAAACAGGGGACTCCATAAATGCAAAGCTTGGTTTTTAAAGACTGGTTGTGCAGTATAAGCATTTGCTTTTCCACAGACATAAAGCTACATCTAGAGTAGCCTGCATACATTCCACACAGGAAATGGCACATGGCCCAATGTTCCGTGTACAATGATGTAATAGGCTACATGCAGTACACCACCTGAAATACTGACTGCTGTTTTTGACTGCTTTGTTCTGCATTTCACTGACTAAAGCAATACATAGGGCTTTGAAATTTTAAAAGATGATTTCTCCAACTCGGATCTAGTGTGTGTCTACCGTTTGTGATGCATATGTTGGTGGATCCCCAAGCTGCTTTTTAGATAATCACATAGCAGCAATGTCCAAGAGCACTTTTTACCATCTGCCCCTGGCTAGGAGATTGTGATAATGTCTTTCACATATGGACCTTTCTTTTGTGATCCAGTGCAAAAACTGCACGTAGACAAGCCCTGAATTATAGGCTGCACTTTGCTTTTTCCATCTAATATTCATAATTATGAGTGTTTGTACTTTCAAATAATTTATGGTATACTATACCTTCTCTCTCATTTCTCTTCTCTAAACATAGCAGGTTGCTACTGGGTTCACAGAGCGCTCCACGTGATGGACTGGCTCTTCTGGACCCAAGAAACAAGCACTGATTGGTGGGAATCACATCATGACGAATGCTTAGGATGACAAGCAGCGGCAGGAGAACTTTCGGATGCAAACCACCACATTCCTGGATCTATGCGCCAAAATCACCCAACTCTCCAGCCACCAGAACAAGAGCTGCGTTAACAACAGAGAAGCGAGCGGCAATTGTGTTCTGGAAGCTTGCAACACTGGATTGCTATTGGTCAGTGAGCAAATCAGTCTGCAGTTGGAAAATCCACAGTAGGGACTGTTGTCATTCGAGTGTGCCAGGCCATCAAGCATACACAGCCGCATCGGACTGCGATTCTCAGCAATATGCAGGAAACAGAAGATGGATTTGGAGCAATGGGGCTCCTGAACTGTGGTTGGGTGACAGATGGGATACATGTCCCTATCCTGGCACAACCCCATTTTCCCAGTGAGTACATAAACTGAAAAGAGTACCCTTCCAGGGTTATGCAAGTGCTGGTGGATCACTGGGGGCGCTTACCATCATCAATGTACACCACATTACACTTAAGTTTTAGTTATATACTCAAATTGTGACTACATAAGGCAGTAGATTAGGAAGTTAATTTAGGTTTGTACAAATGAAGACCAGAACTGCAATGTAATGCATATTGTGACAGGGTTAGGCCAGATGGCTACAGGAGAGTGATCCTATTGGATCCCACCCGCCCACTGCTAAAGGATCCCCCCACAGCCTAAGAGGGGGATGCACAGGACCTGGAAACCAATTGAACACAGGGGACAACTAATAAAACAACAGGGACAGGAGTGTGGTCAAAAGGTCAAACGAAGGAAACCAGACAGGGACACCGAGCAGAGAACCCTGGACAGACTACGGGAGAGTGATCGAAGGCAGATATATTAGCCCCAGGTTAAGTAGGTCCCTTTTCCCTGGGTAAGGTAACAGGGAAGGTTTCAGAACAATCAGGAACTTTCTGGAAACAATTAAGGCAGACAGGCTGATTAGAACACCTGCAGCCAATCAAGAAGCTGCCAGAATCAATTAAGACAGGCAGGCTAATCAGGGCACCTGAGTTTAAAAAGGAGCTCACTTCAGTTTGTGGTGTGCATGCGAGGAGCAAGAAGCTGAGAGTGAGACGGCGTACTATGGGAAGACCAAGAAGTACAAGCATCATCAGACATCAGGAGGAAGGTCCTGTGATGAGAATAAAGAAGGTGTTGGGAGGAGGCCATGGGGAAACAGCCCAGGGAGTTGTAGCTGTCACTTAGCTGTTACAGGAGCCATTGTAGACAGCTGCAATCCACAGGGCCATGGGCTGGAACCTGGAGTAGAGGGCGGGCCCGGGTTCCCCCCAAATCCTCCTAACTTCTGGTCAGACACAAGAGGAGTTGACCTGGACTGTGGGTTCCACCAGAGGTCTTTGGCCTGGTCCCCGATCCACTAGGTGGATCAGCAGAGACTGCGGGGATTGTTGTTCTTCCTTTTCCCCATGCTGGCCATTGATGAGGCTAACTGAGTGAACGGCAGATTTGAGCCACGAAAGTGGCCAAACTGAGGGCTTCCGTGAACCTCTGAGGTGAGCAAATCCACCAATAAGCGCAGGACCCACCAAGGCAGAGGAGGAACTTTGTCATAATATCCATACGTAGCCAAAGTGTCATTCTCTTGTTCCAAATCACTTTGGATTTTTTTCTCGTTGTCTGTCAGGTAGTTCTTAATGCCACAACCATACTGTTCATTGGCTAATGCTTTGGCTTCTCTTGCCAGTGTAGCACAGTACTTTCCAGTCTTCTTATTGCTTCTACTATCAACTGTGGAGACATAAGCCACCATTAACTGTCACTGGGTCATGATGCACATAACTCCAGCCATCTTGTATTAATCTAACTGCTTTTCCATGTAATTTGTTGCGTGCTTCCACCTTTAAGCCATCAGTAACCGCATCTAACAGTTCACCTGCTACCTGCTTTCGACTGGGTGCTTTGTTGCCTGGGCTTTAGGCAACTGATCTATGCTTGAAAAGTTGGCTCACCTTCATAGACTTTAAGGTCAAAAGGGACCACTGTGGTCATCTAGTCTGACCTCCTGCACACTGAAGGCACAATGAACCTCACCCACCCACTCTTGGGTCCTCAATAATGGAAAAGGGAATATTACAGCCATAAAAAAAAATGCTGCAATTTTCAAACCTTTTGTTTCAGTTCAGTTTCCTCCTCGTTTTCTTTAGCTGACCGAGATCCAGCTCTCTTTTGATGTAGTTGGTAATGGCAATGCAGGTATTACCAGTACTTTCATTCGCAGAGACTGATTGTAATACTCACGTACATTTAGCTAAAGTCAGTGGTTCTCATGTCTTTGTTGTTCCACTGCATTTCGCAAAACGTTTCCTCATACAGCCTTCCTGCTCACTTTTGCTTTGCAATTTCTGCACCTACGACTCTTTACCATCTTCATTAACGTTCTCAAAATTGGGTCAATTGGTTTTGCATCTTTGCTCATGTTGAAATATTCTGACTTGAGTCACTGTACTCACTGAGTTTGGTTGCAGTTACACTCCAGCTAGCCAAATCAAGAGACAGAGCACGGGACAATCATTCTGATCCAAGGCAAAAAGCACCCTGAGAGATATCACTGGAAAATAATATTACATTATATTATGACTTGTGACCACCAGCTTCTGAAATCTGTCCGTTGATATCAGTTTTCATAGATTGCTAAGTAATATCAACTGCGTGAAGTCATTCAGCTCCCAGTGGGGTCGCCACATCCATGTTATTCCAGAATAGAATCTGGGCTGCATGGTGGCTCCTTTGTGGACCTTTTGCAGGAAAAATGCCAATAAGCAGGTCAGCTTAGAATTGATAGACATTAACCCTTTTCCTCCCAAATAAAACACATTAACTAGCACTTTGGGAAATATCCTTAGAGAGGCGGTAAAGCAGCATACCAATAGCATTGTCAGTTGCATGGGAAGCAGAGATATATCTTATGGGAGATTCATATAATAATTTGTAGAAAGGTTCCTTTCAGATCTGTTAATAGAGAAACTGAAGTCTTCCTTTGGGGAATTGCTGCTTTGGTGGAATTTAGGTCCTCCATGCTGAACTGTGGCTTCTGGAGGAATGTGTTCAAAACATCTGGTTGAGTGTTCCCCTGTCTTTGGAACACACGGACAATAAGAGGAGGATGGAACAGAATCGTACGCCTTCTTGATTCCTGGGATTCCCTGATTTACCCCAGTCTGAAGCAGTTATACTGCTGTCTTCATACTTCTGTGTTTCAACTGGTTGGAGGAAGAAGGGGATATCAATCACCTGGGCTCTGTAGTTGCATTTAATTCTGAAGTGCAAACCTGGCTGGGTATCTCTCTACCTATGATTTTTTTATTTATTTTTAAACATATTATTGATCCAACACTTCAAGATTTCTGGCCACTTGCCCCATATTTGGGGAATCATACAGAGTCAACCTGCATGCTTGAAGGATGCAGATGGTTTTCCTGTAGTATCTTCTCTATCTCTGATGCCACTCAGTATATTAAGTCATCTATTTGGTTATCCCTCTTGCAAACCTTACCTGGATCAAGAGTAACAAGACCTGTAATAGGGTCTATATTTCCTTTTGAGCTACAAAAGCCTCCTTAGTTTTTATTTTAAAAGTTTATTTTTATTTAAAGGTTTCCATGGCAGCTCTCTCTAGTCACTGAAAAGTCTCCCTCCTGAAGAGCCTGGTTAGTGGTAACCAGTGCCTTCTTTGTCTGGGGATTGGTTTTCCATGGCCTTAGGCAGGGCTGATGTTGTGACACAAGAGTTATACTCATTGCTCTTACTGTAAATCCCCTCTCCCAAACAATCTCCCACAACAGCCACTGATAAGGAAACCTTTCTCAAAGAATGCTCCCAGACCAGAGATCTTCTGACCTAGAATGGCACTGTGGGCACTAAGGAGTCTGATTATGCATGTGTGGCTTTAGCCACGATGTGGAAGAAGCAAATGCATGGATTGCTACAGTGGCTTTACTTGTTTATTGTTGTTTTAAATGCACACTTTCCATTTCTTTAACCAGACTTGAGAGTTGTATGAACTTTTTGGAAGTATAAATCAGGAAATATTTATTTGTGGGTGGAATCACTCCCCTTTTCCGCTTCCTCCCATGCTTCCCCTCTCAGGAGCTCATCTGGAGAAATATAAAGTCCGCAGACTGGTTTCAAAATATGCCTTCGCAAAAGAAAAACTGATTCTGAGCTTTCTCCTCTGTGAGCTCTGGCTCCAAGTCCAAAAAACCTGCCCTTGCTCCCAGGAAGATTAATATGAAGGACCCGCTGCAATTTCTGGGCCCTTTCTTGTCTGTTTTAGAATCTTTGCACTGTATTATGGTGAACTGGAAGAGAGTCCTGCACCTCTTGTTCTTTATTTTACTGGAAAAAGCTTGGTGAGCAGAGTCTCATTAGCCTAGCAGGTGTGACATGGCTGACCTACGGCACAAGCAGGGTCCCATTCTAAATTCAGATTTAGAAATTCATTTTCTTTTAGTTTCCTCCCAACCCCCTATGTTTTTTCTTCACGTGGAGTTTACAGATACATTGCAAAATAATATGTCCAGAGCACAAAAAAAATTAAAACTCCTGCTTGCTTTAAATAGATACAAAAGATGAGTGGGAAATTCACAACTGCACTCCATGAAAGGAAGAGAGTCCAGTGGTTAAGGAACAAACCTAGGATGTGGAAGACTTGGGTTCAATTCCCTCTTCCACCAACTTCCTGTGTTACCTTGGGCTAATCACTGAGCCTTTCTGTAACAGACATTATGGGCACTGCCCTAAAGAGATGTCAGCTACTGGAAAAGGAGGACAATATTGAATACTTATTACTGTCCAAAAACCTAATACTTTACCTTGTACAACCCCTTCTGGCTGATAAACTTAAAGAGCTTCCATCTCTCTCCCTCTACCAGAGGGTTGAGAGGTGGGCAATAGAGCTCTAAACCCTGTCTTTATTAATAACTTTTTCCAAGCTGAAACACAGAAATTAACATGATTCTTGTAAGTTTCACTGATGCCTCAAGGGTTCTGAACAACAGCAGCAAAACTGACCAGGGGCTTGCTAATTTCATTCTGTTGCTGCTTGGCAAAGCTATGAGCAGCACCACAGACACTGCATAATGAAGACAGCACTGCATAGATTTACATTCAGAAGCTATTCTTTATAACCACATGGGATAAAAACTTTTTTCCTAAAGAAAGTTTAAATTATAGGTAACTACTGCAGGTCCACACAATTGCTAAGGCAAGCTTCTCAGTCACCAGGGCTAAGGAGATTTTTCAACCCATGGTGATGTCACATGAACACTAAATTTTTAACATTACTGAAGAAGTCAGAAAGCACCTTGGATTGGTTATATAGCAAACCCTACAAATGATGTACAAACATCCTGATAATCCACAATGACAGGAAAGGAAATATAGAAAATGCCCATGATAATTTAATAAAGTTTTAGATAAAATACTTTTTAAAATGTTAGACAGTGGTTCCTTAAGAGTTTATTACATTATACATATAAAAAAAAAAATCTCACTGGACTTTTACTGAATAAAATCCTATTTGACAAAGTCATCATCTAAAAGCAGTTTTTGTAAACAAAATTAATACAACTTGAATAGAAACATTGAAACACTACACGCAGAATCTTTTCACCTGCCAAAATAAACTTTATATCTACATGTCAATGAAGCAATAACCAATTCACATCAAGACACTGAACGGAATTTCAGCAACTTTCTGCAAATATCCCTCCCATTCTCTTTTATAGGTAATGAAATAGGACGCTCCCACACTCCTCAATACTTCTTGTCTTGTTTCTTCCTCAGAAGTTAGTGTTCCCTTTGTCTATCCAAGATCACAGTTTAAACAACGTGAAACGTCACCAAAGGAAATTCTCCTGCTTTAGGAAAGGCACCACAGGGCCTACTCTGAGCCTCTAAATACTGTTTAGAGTCAGATACAATATGATTTTAACTGCTTCTGTAAACTGGCTATGAGCACTCACTTCTAATAAACTCTTACATTTAAAAATTGTGTACTTACACAGTGTTTTTAATCGCATAGGAGCCTATGCATTATACACATTTAAAATGAATCATGAACTATAGGGTCCTACCCAGTTCGTGGTCCATTTTGGTCAATTTCACAGTCATAGCATTTTAAAAATCGTAAATTTCATAATGTCAGCTATTTAAATCTGAAATTTCAGGGTGTTGTAATTGTAGGGGTCCTGACCCAAAAAGGAAATGGGGGAGGGGGGTCACAAGGTTATTGTAGGGAGGTTGCAGTACTGCTACCCTTACTTCTGCACTGCTGCTGGCAGCCACGCTACCTTCAGAGCTGGGCAGCTGGAGAGCGGTGGCTGCTGGCCGGGAGCCCAGCTCTGCGGACCCAGCTCTGCGGGCAGCAGCACAGAAGTAAGGATGGCATGGTATGGTATTGCCACCCTTAGCTTTGCACTGCTGCCTGCAGAACTGGACCCCCAATTCGAGAAACTCTGGTCTCCCCCATGAAATCTGTATAATATAGGGTAAAAGCACACAAAAGACCAGATTTCACAGGGGGAGACCAGATTTCATGGTCTGTGATGTGTTTTTCATAGCCGTGAATTTGGTAGGACCCTAACTATACACAAAGTTTACCCTATCCACCACTGAAGTGCAGCAACCTCTGTGATGGAATGAATACCGCAACAGAGCACTCAGCTACAATAAATACCTGAGAACAGGAGCAGATCAGGAATTTAAGCAACTCAGTTTGGAGAGTAAATTTAAGTAGGAAAAACAAAACCTGTCAGATCAGAATCTGGCCAGTGGGATCTTGAATGACCACATGAAATCAGAGACTTGAGGTAACGTCTCACCCAAAAACCCTTCAAAGTGCCCTCCAGCATCACGCTGGGTTATTTGTTCAGCATGGACTCAAGAGAAGACAGCAGCACCACCACATTCGTCATCTTTTACAGATCAGTTTTACCTTCAGAGGCTACCAACAGCCCCCACTTCCCCTTACACAAACAGCAACCCTTTTCAGATCACTGTTCAATGGCTCCCCCGCCTCCTGGGGCCACAGGGCAGCTCCGAGGACCCCAGCAGTAGCTCTAGGAAACCCCCCAGGGCCAGAAAATGCCAACATAAATCACTTCAGGCACAGGTGCTGGAACTAGGGGTACAGGGGGTGCTACCACACCCCCTGGCTTGACGTGGTTTCCCTCAGATCCAGGGTTTACAGTTTGGTTCAATGGCTCTCAGCACCCCCACTATACAAATTGCTCCAGCCCCCCTGGAAGCAGGAAAGTTAACCCCAAGATGGGAAAGGAAACACCCTCTGCAACTTGCCCAGAGGACTCAAGGGGCCCCAGGGAAACCTCAAAAGACTGCGTGCCCAGCCCAGCCCCAGACCCCCCTGCCCTGCCCTGCCCTGCCCAGACTCACCTCCAGGCGGAGGGAGGCGCCGCAGCCGCGCAGGAACTCGCGGATGTTGCTCAGACACTCGCTCTCGGTCCGGGGCTCCGGGTAAACCTGCAAGAGAAGAGGCGCTGGGTGAGCGGGCTGCGCTGGGAGCGCGGGGGACCCCGCGGCCCGCCCCGGCTGATCCTGCCCCACTCACCCCCCTGCTCCCTCCGCAGGCGGCGGCTGCTCTGGGGCCGTGGAGGGGCTTTGACCCGGGAAGTAAACACGGAGCCAGGAAATCACGTGCGAGCCGGGGAGGGGCCCAGGAAAGTGCCGGGCCGGGCCCCTGCTCCCTCCCCGCATCGCTGTGCAGCGCCGGGTGCTGCTGCCCCGAAGCCAGAGTCTGGGGTGAGCCCGGAGCGAGGCCGGGGCAGCCGCCCCGGGGCTTCTCCTCGCAGCCCTGCAGGGACGGGCCGGGGGCACGGCTGCGCTCCCAGCCCCCGGCCTGCGGCGCTGGGCGGACTTCGGAGGCGAGGGTGCAACACACACAGTATGAATCAGGAATCATTCAATCTCGCTGCCGTGGCTGCCTTTACCTAATGGACAAACTCCGCGTGCAGCGCCATCAGTGACTAACCCAGCCGCCACCTGGGAGCCAGCCAATGCCCAGCACCCCTGCCCGGGGGATGGGAGATAACATGCCTCAAACAGACACATCTAACAGCAGCATTTGCTCCCTTTGTTCAAAAAACGGTGACTTTCCCTGAGCCCCGTGGAAAGGAAGTCCTGCCTTGGAAATGATGCTCGGTGCAACACAACTTCCTGTTGTACAGCATCTTTCAAACACACTGAATCTGCAAAGAGAGGGGTTTAGAACCAGCGCCTAAAATGAATGCAGCCCGGCTGTTCGGCACTTCACTCAGAATTATCACTTCTGTAGTATTACAGTCATGCCCAGGTAGGACCCAGAGGTCCATTGTATTGGAGTGCTGTACTAACATATAGTGTAAGGGAGGGTACTTGCCTCCAAAGAGTTTTCAACTAAAGGCCCACTAGTCCTGTAGTCTGATCCAAACAGGCAAGCCACTGTTCCTGTGCAAAGGCCCATTAAGTTGAATGGAAGTCCCACTGAAATCAAAGGAGTCCATACAAGTGTAGCAGTCTGGCCACTTGTATTAGATTGCAGGATTAGTGCCTAAATTTAGACACAAGTGGATGTAACAAAGCAAGTGAAGACAAGGGTAACAGTGATATAAATGTGTGACAACACAGAGTAGATTTGCATGATCTTTATCGTTTTCAGTAACGGACGATAAAAAATGCAGAGTATACAATAAAAGAAAAGTAAAGAGATAATAGTGACCGCATAAAAAATTCATTGTACCATTAAAATCTTTACCTGAAAGTAAAAAAGACCATATTTTAAATCATGTCTGCTACAATGTCCAATCCTGCAAGATGCTAAGCACCACCATCTCCCACCAAAGTCAATGAAAGTTGAACTCAAGGGGAGAGGAGAGTGATCAACACCTCTCAAGAGGTGCTCAGTACCTTGTAGGAGCAAGTCCTTAATTTCTGAAGACCAAGACCTGGAAATCCCAATCCCTTCGCTGGCTCAGAACCAAACCAATATCCAAAATTCTGACATTTAAAAAAAATGAAATACTTTTCATAATTCAAACATCAATTAAGAATGCAATCTAATTTCAGGGAACATAGTGGGTATCACACTATGGGATGTAGTCTGTTCTTTGTTGTGCATGCAGTGTTCCCTTTGACGCCAATTTGCACTTCAAAATCAATCCGTATGTGAGAGGAGAATGTGGCCGTATGCCTTAAAATCATGAGTGGAAATCCCAAGAAAAACTTTATAGGAAAGCTTCATCTCTGCTTTACTAGTTATCAAAAAGCTAACACCAGACAGTGGAATTTAACAGTGATTATTAACTAACTTTCTTTGCTCATAGTCTACCAGACAGCTGTGATTTCTTAATCGTCCATTGCAAAGAAGGAAGCTTGCAAAGGGGAAAGACTTGACTGAAATAAAGATTTTTTTTAAAACGGAAGTGTCTGTGCTCCACAGCCAATTAGTGGTAGTTTAGGCACAGTCCTGCAAATGCTTAAGCACAAGCATACCTCCACACATGTAAGCAGTCCCATTAGCTTCAATAGGACAACTCACATGAGTAAAGTTCTGCATGTGCGTAAATGTTCGCAGTACCAGGACCTAACTTCACAAATAATTCTTCTGATTTCAATGGAAAAATGTACCAAGTAAGATACTGCTCAGCTTGAGTAAGGATGGGCAGAATTGGGCCCTGAATACATATCTCTATTTGGGAGGGAAAATATTGTATGGAATTGCAACATAAATGGGAGTTGAGGGGCCTCAGCACCATACAAGAATTGCCCATTAGATTATAAACGACTTTAGGCAGTGACTTTTTAAAAAAAAATTAAGTCATCTGTGTATGTCATGCATGCTTATGGCACTAGAGACACAAGTATAATTCTTCCATTATACAGTACTTGAGGTTTCCCTTGGAATATTTAACTCCTGAAATGTTGACATCAAGTTCTTTTGGGAAGGGACTGTGCCTTCCCATATGTTTGTACAGTGCCAAAGACATTTTGGGCTCTATGCTAATTTAAATAAAAGTCAATAAAATGGATGACTTGCTTGAATCAGGAAAATTTGAATTATTAGAAATACTTAGTCACAATCAGCTTCCAGATTTAAAGTTTAGATTGTAGCGAAGTCAGCGTCCAATTGGGGAACGACCATAAAAAATAACCGATGCCAACACCTTTAGATCTGGAGCCGAGTGACATGAAGCAGGCCAATTTAAGGTTTAAACCACACGTTAAATCTTTAAGGAATTCTACATCTAAACTTCAGCACTCTAAGATCTAAGCCCTTGAAGATTTTTAAAATATAGGGTCTGTAAAAACTTAATGAAGGTGCTTAAACCATTGTTTTTGCTAATACTCTATTAGACATGATTGCAGGCTTAATGTTTCTACTTTCATGTTTGCTTATCTTTCAGCAATCAAGGTTTTAGTGTTTCTGTATTACATTCACTGAGTATATTCTATATCTATTGAAAATCAAAAATATAATTTAAAAACAAGAACATTTTCATAATAGACTACACCACACTGATCAGGAACCCCAGCAAGTAATTCTTTGGAAAAGGAAACAACGGTAGAAGAAAATGCCTGAAAAGGTTCATTAAGTTAATCCCTCTTGCATTAGTGGACTGTTTATTATATCTGTCATAAATATAAAGGGAAGGGTAAACCCCTTTGAAATCCCTCCTGGCCAGGGGAAAGTTCCTCTCACCTGTAAAGGGTTAAGAAGCTAAAGGTAACCTCGCTGGCACCTGACCAAAATGACCAATGAGGAAACAAGATACTTTCAAAAGCTGGGAGGAGGGAGAGAAACAAAGGGTCTGTGGGTCTGTCTATATTCTGTCTTGGCCGGGGATAGACCAGGAATGGAGTCTTAGAACTTTTAGTAAGTAATCTAGCTAGGTACGTGTTAGATTATGATTTCTTTAAATGGCTGAGAAAAGAACTGTGCTGAATAGAATAACTATTTCTGTCTGTGTATCTTTTTTGTAACTTAAGGTTTTGCCTAGAGGGGTTCTCTATGTTTTGAATCTAATTACCCTGTAAGGTATCTACCATCCTGATTTTACAGGGGGGATTTCTTTATTTCTATTTACTTCTATTTTATTAAAAGTCTTCTTGTAAGAAAACTGAATGCTTTTTCATTGTTCTCAGATCCAAGGGTTTGGGTCTGTGGTCACCTGTGCAAATTGGTGAGGCTTTTTATCCAACATTTCCCAGGAAAGGGGGGGTGCAAGTGTTGGGAGGATTGTTCATTGTTCTTAAGATCCAAGGGTCTGGGTCTGTAGTCACCTAGGCAAATTGGTAAGGCTTTTTACCAAACCTTGTCCAGGAAGTGGGGTGCAAGGTTTTGGGAAGTATTTTGGGGGGAAAGACACGTCCAAACAGCTCTTCCCCAGTAACCAGTATTAGTTTGGTGGTGGTAGCGGCCAATCCAAGGACAAAGGGTGGAATATTTTGTACCTTGGGGAAGTTTTGACCTAAGCTGGTAAAGATAAGCTTAGGAGGTTTTTCATGCAGGTCCCACATCTGTACCCTAGAGTTCAGAGTGGGGGAGGAACCTTGACAATATCTCCTAATTGTTTTGCCTAATTTACTTTTGGACAACTCTAATGACAGTGCCTCAAACTCCCTCAGCAAATTATTCCATCACCCAATGGTTAGACTATGTTTCCTAAAATCTACCTTTTCCTTTTCTCTCCTGTGTCTATGCTCTGTATTGTGTAATCTTAAATATTTTCTTCTCCATGTTATCTTTCAGGTATTTATAGATTGATCATATTCCCCCTGTGTCTTTTCTCTAAAACGTATACATATTAAATTCCCTTAATCTCTCTTCATAGTTTGTAACTTCTAATCCCTTTATCGAGGGTAACCATATCTTCCATTTTGGCTGGGACAGTCCCTTTTTTAAACCTGGTCCTGGCCATCCTGACTCTTTTTTTTTTTTTTTTTTTGGCAAAAGTGGGTATTTGTCCAGTTTGCTGTTGGCAAGTGGCTTGGGCCAGCCCTGCATGGGGCTCTGGCAAGCAGCTGAGGCCGGCTCTGCATGGGGGAAGGGAGGCTTGGACAAGTGGCTAGGGATAACCCTGTGCAGTGGGAGGGGAGGCTTGGCCTAACCCCACACATTATTCCATTTTCCCTTTGGGAAATATGGTCACCCTACCTTTATCATTTCTTTCATCCTCCTCTAGATTGTCTCCATTTTATCAAGATCTCTTTTCATAATGAGGAACCCCCAAAACTATGCACAGTGCAAAAATAAGAATGACAAGTAACAAGTCACTATAAATCCAAGTTTCTCTCATCAGAAACAAATTCCTTGTCCACCAAGTGATTCTTGTCTTGTGACTCAACCAGGTTTATCTCTTTAACAAGCAATAATCCTTATTCCTAGGCCCTCAACTAGCTAAACACAGAATTCGGGAGTTTTAAAGAACCAAACCTGTGTAGCTGGCCCAGAAGTCATAGACATTATCTCATAGGTGGCTGCAGTATCTGGTAACAGGACAAACAAAGAGCTCAAAAAGGATGCCATCAAATAAGATAGGATGGAGACAACTGCCAATCAAGGCTTTGCAAAAATGGCAAAGGATTCCGTTCCACCTCCAGAAGTTTAAACGTGGGTCATATGGCATTTTCAGAATGTTTTAGACTTGCCCAGAAGTCTCATCCCTGTCAAAAACATGCACCTTTCTAGCTGACAACTGTGCTTCCCTCAAAAGAAGAAAGGTAGTTAATAAACCCTGGCAAATCTTTAAAAAGGCAGTTCCTTCTCTCTCAAAAAAGGGAGTACATTTCAAAGCCCTGCTTTACTGTTTGTCAAATCAATGGCACAAACATAGATTCAATTTTCTCAGCTGCATGGACAGAACTACCTTTGCATCTGCCAAGAAATAAAAGCATCTGAGCAAATGATCAGAGAATCTAATATATCCAGGTCTTTCTCTCCTAATAGAGTTTAACAGACAAGAGTAAAGAGCCTAAAAACAGAAACAACGACACCCAGTTATTACTCAGGAAATTCTTAAAACTGTGTGAAGATCCTTGCAATCTTCTTCGACAAATGGATTAGAAACAGTGTGACACAAGGAATAAATTCAGAGAACTGTGCATATAATTTCAAAATGCATTAGGTAACATCCCTTCCAAGAAGCTATAGGAAACTTGGAAACTTTACCTCTCACACTCAGAAGCAGTCTTGTCCATGTATTATTTAAAACATGGATAGGAAACAGCTGAAATAAATAGCCAATTCTCAGCATGAAAGGAGGTCAACAATGGGCTGCCTTACCAATCATTAAGAAAGATGTTGTTCAGATATATTCGCTAATTATCTAGAAGATAGGAGACTTAACAGAGGCAGCAAAATAGGTTCATGTCCCAAAATTATTTAGCTTAATAAAGAATCAATACTGTGTACACCTAGTCTGAGAAAAAAACATGTTTGTAATTCTGTTATCGCATCCCCGCTCTCTCCCCACTTTTGCCTATTGGATTATTCCCATCTGTTATAACCAAGGGACTATCTTTTCACTACGTGTTTGTAGAACACCTACCAAATGGGGCCCCTGTTCCCTGACTGGGGCTTGTAAGTATTACAGTACTACAAATAACAAAGAATAGTAATAATTAGAAACTACAGGAATGCCAGAAGGATCTAACAAAAAGTAGGAATTGGGGTGACACAAAGGAATTCAAAGAGATAAGTGCAAGGTAAAACTTGTAGCAGGTGCAGCATGAACAATTTAAACCATACAATGGGTTCTGATTAAGTATTAATCACTCAGAAATTATTATGGATAGTTCAATGAGGATTTTTGCTGGATGCACGGCGCTGATCAAGAAGTGAACAAAAGTTTAGTATGAAAAAGATGGAAAGTAATGTGATAAGCAATAGAAGACTACATGATATATATAAACAGTACATCTTCACCTTAAACTGAATATTACATTCAGTTTAGTGAATCTACATCTATACTCTTCAGACAAAAATCAATCATCTAAAAGGACACAAAAGAGATAGACAATATCCAAAGTATGCACGGTAGAGATTCCACGCATGAAGAAACTGAATACATTATAATTATTTAATTTGGAAGGTGGAACAGTAAGGGGAGCTGTGGCAGAGGTGTAGAAAACTATTATATTTATAAAATGGAAAGAAAGCACTCTCATTTTAGTGAATGAACATTAGAAATTTGTAATGAATATCTTCCTGAAAGCCCACTTCTTACTTTTCTGCTATACCTATGAATAACCCAAGTCATCTACTTATTTTATTTATTTATCTTATGAGCAAACTGCTTATTTATAGGGCTGTCTGTTAATCACAGTTAACTCACACAATTAACTAAAAAAAAATTAAACGTGATTAATCACAGTTTTAATCACACTGTTAAACAGAATGCCAATTGAAATTTATTAAATATTTTTAGATGTTTTTCTACATTTTCAAATATATTGATTTCAATTACAACACAAAATACAAAGTGTACAGTGCTTACTTTATATTATTATTTTTATTACTTATATTCGCACTAAAAATTATAAACAAAAGAAATAGTATTTTTCAATTCACCTCATACAAGTACCGTAATGCAATCTCTTTACCATGAAAGTGCAACTTATAAATGTAGATTTTTTTTGTTACATAACTGCTCTCAAAAACAAAACACTGTAAAACTTTAGAGCCTACAAGTCCACTCAGTCCTACTTTTTGTCAGCCAATCGCTAAGACAAACAAGTTTGTTTACATTTACAGGAGATAATGCTGCCCACTTCCTATTTACAATGTCACCAGAAAGTGAGAACAGGAATTCATGTGGGACTTTTGTAGCTGGCATTGCTAGGTATTTACTTGTCAGATATGCCAAACATTCATATGCCCCTTCATGATTTGGCCACCATTCCAAAGGACATGCTTCCATGCTGATGACGGATTCTGCTCGATAACAATCCAAAGCAGTGCAGACTGATGCATGTTCATTCACTCTTCTGGGAATGGAGCCTGCCACCCCGGGCATGAGCTGCCTGCTGCCCTTAGTAAGCCACTTTCTTCCCCGGATGGGAGGAAGTTTGTGGCCAGGGCCTGTTATGTGACTCCCCTGGAGAAGGGGAGCACAGCAAAAAAAATTTGGGAGCCTCAGCTCTACGGTAACTATGGTAGCTGTATTAGCCTCCTGCCTGCGCTCTGCAGGGATCAATGCTTATGAATCTACACAGTGGTAGATACTCCAGCATGGCACCCCCAGGCTTTCCCAGTCCACCAGTGACTGCTGCACAGGGTCATGTAGGGAGCACTCCACGGAGCTGAGCTGTAGAGACACCCTCCACCACCAGGGAGGAGGAAGCAGCACCTGCTTCCTGGAAGATTTCAGAAAAGAATTAGAGTCTTGCAGTATAGTAATAATAATAGCATCTGCAGCTACAGTTAAAGTGCCAGAGCCTTGGCTGTTGTAAATCAGCAACATACAGCACCTGAAGGTCTGGTCCAAAAACTACAAGGGCTGTCCATCCTCTTGCCATTGACTTCAATGGGCTTTGAATCAGCCCTTATATGTGTAATTATTTTTTTTAAAATGTAGGTTGGGGTTTTCAGTGGGATACAAGATGGCTAGGCACCCAACTTCCACTGACTTTTCACAGGAATTGGGCACCAAATCCTTTAGGCTCCTTTGAAAAATCCCAGCCTAATTCATTAATTTTTACAAATAATGTACTTAACAATTAGTTCTCTTTTCAAATGAAGTGTCTTACCACATCTTATGGATAAAACTATATTGCATCTGTGGTGCTGTAGTTCTTTAGTACTGATTTTTAGTGACCTGGAAAGTATATAAGAACATGCGTGTACACAGAGTTTGCAGAGATACTGTGTGTATCAGACATGCAGCAATAACTGTGTGCTGCATACTTGCGTTTCTCTGTACGGGAAAACTCTGAAAATTTAGGCTCAAGCACAGCCAGTGTAGATAGCGAAAAGCTAAGTTATAATAACATTAGTAAATTAGAGATAGACACTACCATTTCACTAAACACTCCAGAGCGATTCTGTGCCAGCCTTAAAAGATTGATTCCATGGGGCTTGCACAGAAATTGGACCAGTTTTTAATTTAATCTTTAATCTGATGCATGAAAATTATACTTTAACACTGACACAGCATCTTGAACTCACCTTGTTAATTTGCACCCATGCTAACATTAATCAATGTTCAGAAAAAACTCTATATACTGTGCAATAAGTAAAATACTGTGTTTCAATACCTGTTTCACAGCCTGATCCAAATCCCACTGAAGTCAATGGAAAGTGTCCCATTGACTTTAGTGGACTTTGGTTCAAGCCCTTAAACAACAGAATGAGCTAAAGATGCCATGACAGCTTTAGCTAATAACATATTTGTTTTCATTTGTTTCCATATATGTTCATATTATACACAAAGGTACATTAAAAGACTGTTATTTAAGTTGCAAAGTCAAGCTCTTGAAAGTTAGTAAATATAACATTTACAGTTGCCCATGCAACTTTAATTCTGCCCCATTGTGATTCCATCCTGTGTACTGAGGCAGGGGTCCTGTGAAAAAATTAGTATGTGATTGTATAATTCATGACTGTATCTTAATGCCTACACACAAGGGAGTCAAATTAAGGTTGCCCCGGCAACTTTTATCGTTGCATTTCCTAACTTTCAAATGTTTGACTTTGCAACCGAAATAACTTTTACATTGTAATTTTCTAGATGTATGGATTTTTTATTTTGCACAGCTGTCAGAAACCCCCACCCTGAATCATCAGCAGGGTCTGAATCATAGAATCATAGAATATCAGGGTTGGAAGGGACCCCAGAAGGTCATCTAGTCCAACCCCCTGCTCGAAGCAGGACCAATTCCCAGTTAAATCATCCCAGCCAGGGCTTTGTCATCCTAACATCCTTCAGCATTACAGCACAGACTGCTACGACTTGAGCTCTAAGGACTAACATTAGAAGCCAGCTGATAAAGGTTTATTTTTCCAGAGCTGGCAGGTGAGGAGCGAAGTTGATGGGTTGCTGCTCCAGGGGTGGTTGAAGGGAACCCAGCCTGTCTCTCCCAGACCAGAAGTTGAGGGAGCTCCTACCCCTTGTGGTGCTTCCATGGAGTGGGTGATAAATGGGGCAGTGGAGCCATGACTAAGGTGTTGGGGTTTATTGAGCAGGAGAGCCGAGCCCAGCTATCTTCCCTGCCGGCGCCTCTCCCCCCCCAACAACACCCTGGTGTTCCCTCTACTGTGTGTGCTGCTGCTGCTGCTTTGGTGGTGGCATGAGCCCAGCCTCAGAAGGTTCAATGATTTAGGCAGGCTGACAACATTTTTCTGAGGAACAGAAGGAGAGAAGGAAAATGGCAACTGTTAATATTTTATATCTCATACAAATCTGAATGGAATTCACAGGACAAAGAAAAGGCACTTCCGTAGCCTGGGGAGATTCCCCCTGCTGCAGAGTGGATTTGATTTAAATCAAATTGATTTAAATCATGGTTTAAATCACTAGTCATGAAGACTCGATTTAATCATGGTTTTCTACATAAAAGTGCATTCATGTTGGTTGTTATAACCTTAATACATATTCTTCACAACTCAGAGACAGATGTAGGTTTCATTTTTAGAAGATACACACTATACATTTTTAAACAGTGATTTATTTTGAAAACTTTTCAGATTAGTTTTACAGCTATATCAGAAAATGAATGATTACTTATTTCATATATCAAAGATAATTGAAGGAGATATTTATGAAGTCATTGGAAGGTGAACAATCTCCAATTCAACAGGTTAATCATTAATATTTGGAGGATTTTCTTGCCATGCTGTATTAGGAGGAGAACATCACCAGACAGACATTTACATTGTTTTATTTAACTAAAACAATAACATTAAGGACTCTGGATTTTTTTCTTCAACAGCAAATATATAATATTTTAAGAAAACAAGCATATGTCCCTCACTTCTCACATTTATCTCCAGACTTCTTCTCCTTGTCCAGATCTATTCCACCCCCAACAATCTTCTATTAATTGAACTTTTTGAAACTTTGCACTTTTAGAGAGAGGTAAGGGATTGACTCTGTACATAAATTTGCAGAGGGACAGTAGAGTTGAGGTTTGTTGTCTCTCACCTCTATATATTATTTATTTATTTAAAAACATTTTTGCCATTAACAAGCATATTACTTTTGGAGACACAAATCCACAGTTTGAGAACTGCAGAACTAAGCATCTCTGATCGTATCTTCTAGACTGAGCACTGAGTAGTGTGACAGGGTCGGGCCAGATGGCTATAGAAGAGTAACAGAAGGCAGATATATTAGCCCCACGCTAAGTAGGTCCCTTTTCCCTGGGTAAGGTAACAGGGAAGGTTCCAGAACAATTAGGAACCTTCTGGAGACAATTAAGGCAGGCTAATCAGGGCACCTGGGTTTTTAAAAGGAGCTCACTTCAGTTTGTGGTGTGCGTGTGAGGAGCTGGGAGCAGGAGGCGCTAGGAGCTGAGGGTGAGAACGCGGACTATTGGAGGACTGAGGTGTACAAGCATTATCGGACACCAGGAGGAAGGTCCTATGGTGAGGATAAAGAAGATGTTGGGAGGAGGCCATGGGGAAGTAGCCCAGGGAGTTGTAGCTGTCACGCAGCTGTTCCAGGAGACACTCTAGACAGCTGCATTCCACAGGGCCCTGGGCTGGAACCTGGAGTAGAGGGCGGGCCCGGGTTCCCCCCAAATCCTCCCAACTCCTGGTCAGACACAGGAGGAGTCGACCTGGACAGTGGGTTCAGAAAAACGGCCAAGCTGAGAGCTGCCGTGAAGCTCCAAGGCGAGCAAATCCACCAATAAGTGCAAGACCCACCAAGGTAGAGCAGGAACTTTGTCACAGTAGATAGAAAGATTAACCTAAATAATCTACACAGACGCCTCTGGAACCCCATAAGATTGGATCCCTAATCCATGAACTATTGGAATTTATTTACAAAGCTTTTCTTAAACATTACGTGAATATATTGTCTCATACTATAGAATTAGAACTTATAATCCCTATTCCATGATGAGATATCTTTGAGCTATAATGTATCTTAATTAAAACTATCTTTAGATAGGTTTATTCCTCAAAAAGCATTTTATCAAAAAAATCCGATTTACATTTTAAAAAATCAGATTTTTTTTATTTAAAAAAAAAATCATTGATTTTTATCGACCCTGCCCTACTGAACACCAAAGGCCTACTGCAAACACTGAAGATGTGAGAGCTTCTCAAAGGAAAGGTAACAAAACTCCTTTATAATGGAAAGTGTGACACAACCTAAATATAAGGGCCCTGCCAATTCCCCTCATCATTATTATAACACCTTGTAGTTTGTATTTACTGCCTCATTGTTACTTTGGGACCTAACTTCCATTCAAATGAATTCCTATTTCCTCCCCTCAGGCACTTGAAAGTAAGGACTCTTTATTGTAATGGAAATATGTTATATAAACATGTTAGGGAATATCTCTGGCTTTGGGGTCAGAGATAATATTAGCATAACGGGTGTGCTCTGTGATTCTGGATCAGTGACATTTGCTGCAAAATTTCAAATTTTGAAAGAAGCGGCAAAATTCAACATTTTGGATGCAGAATTCTCCATTCTGCAGCAGCCAGGCACCGCACGTTTGGTTTTCCTTCTCCATGCCCCAGTCTGCCCGAAGTTGCCTCTCTGTCTCCAGGTTCCCGGGAAAGGAGGAGCCATTTGGATTATTAACCTATGCTCCCACTCTACTGGCCTTAAAAGGGTAGCCCGAAGGAAAAGGAGGTTTCTTTCCAACCTTTGCAGCCATCAGTCTATGCAGAGCAGGACAGATCCAGCACATCATACAGGTTGCTCTGAACAGCATTGGGCACTGGAACTGCCGCTGTACTTCTCCGAAGAGGTATGGAGGGAACTATTCACGGTTCCATGGATCTTGTTAGTGAGCCCAGGACTGCCAAATCTGACCAGGAGCCAGGGAGCAGAGCTCCCTAGGGTGCCAGCTGGAGTACATTTCTGTCCTATTGCCCACTCTCATGATTTTACCACAAGCCTCATGATATTTGGTGTTCTTCTTAAAGCCCCTGCTCCAGAACCAAGGGGCTGCATGAGAATCTCAACTTTCATTTTTTTTTTAAAAGTCATTTTTTTTGGAGAAAAGCTTGAAAAATGTGACCTCTACAGGCTCAAAAGCCGGAAAGTAAATAAAAAGAACCCAAATTGTACTATTTTCGAAAATCTTAATGTTTAAGTCATTCTCGTGAGTTTCTGAGGCTTGATTTTTGAACATCTGACGTCTGCACACCGTGGTCTGCCCGCCAGTGAGTCAAGAAGCCAGGACTGTAGGCTTCCTTAGGCAGCCAGAAAGCTGACACTGGCTCAAAGCTCCCTCTTTTCCTCTCACAGATGGAGGGTGTTCTGAATCTGAGCTGGGTAACACTGGGGCAACTGAGAACCCAGGAGCTAAGGAGAGAGGATCCCCTCTGTCCTCCTGGTAGGGAGAGGAGACGGCTGAACCAGGCTTGTCTGGAAAGCACTGTGGCAGCCAGGGTCCAGGGAAGCAATACGAATGAGAACAATACCAATAAAATAATTTCTCTCGCAGCACAGGCACCAGCTTCCTCCTTTCCCTGGGCGGCTCAACCCCAGCCCTCCCCACACGCCTTCCCCCAAGGCCCCGCCTCTGCCCTGCCTCTTCCTACCCCCACTCCGCTCCCACCCAGTTCCGCCCCTTCCCCAGAGCGCGCCCTGTCCCTGCTCCTCCCCCTCAGCGCCTCCTGCCCACCGTGGACCAGCTGATCGCAGCCGGGGGAAGGTGCTGGGTGGGAGGGGGAGGAGTTGATCAGCAGGGCCGCCGGTGGACGGGAGGTCCTGGGGGTGGAGAGGGGGTGTTGGTTGCCTGTTGGGTGCAAAGCACCCACTATTTTTTTTCCGTGGTGTTCCAGGGCTGAAGCACCTACGAAGTCAGCACTTGTGTCTTGCAGTATTTGTCACAAAAGTATTTTCCCCACTCAGTATTTTCAGGATTTGGGGAGGGGGGGTTCTCCATGACTCCCCAAGCCTCAGCAGCCCTGATGTTACCCAGGAACCACACCCACCCTTTTTGAAAAGACCCATTTTTCAAAGAAGAGCCACCAAAGCCAGCTAGAAGCTCCCTTCTTCTCTGGTACACATTCACTACTTCCTTGGCTGACACCACAGTCACCTAAGCCTGGGAACCATGGAGAGGAGCCACTGTGGAAATGGCAATGTACCACCCCCTCTATCTGTGTCTGCTAGATTCTCATCCCCTCTAGCCACAGGGATGAAGGGGACAAAAAGGCTCTAAATGTGCTATGAATGAGTCCTTAACATCAAGCTGTCATTTTTGTTAGCCTTTGGAGCAGCTGTAAAACACAGGCAATAAAATACTTTCTGTAAATTATGTGGGCCACATTATGGCCAATGCAGGGAAAGTGGTAACAAGTGCACAAAGTACAGCAAAAGCAGAGCTAATCTGCACAGGGAATCCTAGTGCAGAGGCACAAATAACCTCCTTGGGAGGCTAGTAAGGACTATTGCCAGGAGAGAGACCATAGGTGCAGAAATACGCAAACATGTCTCCTGTTCCCTAGGTCCAACCCTGCTATGTCTCTCAACTACTGTGCTAAGGGCCTGCAAAGTGTTTCTCTGTGGATTTCAGCGGGTGGGGGGGGAGGAGGACAGAATATCCTCTTGGTGCTAATCTGCATGGTACAGACCTCAGGTGGTGATACTCTGATGCCCTGATCAATGTCACAGGGACCAATCGGCTACATTTTCTGTGCCCCCCACAATCTGCTCTCAGGTAGCACTATAAACTCATACTGTACACAACGGTACCAGGCTTCCCCACCAAAAATGTCATTGCTTTCTAGCTCAGTACACCTCCAAATGCCATTCTCTTCTGATTCCTAACCACCTTCTCTTTCTTCCTCCCAAAGCTCAAAACACTAGACTCTGTCCTCAGACTTGCGTAACTGACAGAAAAATGTGGCCCCAAGAATTCAGTGTGAAATCAGAGACAAATGATCGTTACCGGTTTCAAACATCATTCTCATTTTGCCAATCACAGTAGCTGCCTGCAAGGAGAACAGTTAAGGGAAAGCGGCTGTGCATGAATGCTTGGGTTCCCTTTATGGGAAGTGATTGTGCATAAATGCTTGTGCTCCAATTAAATGGACACCCAGTGCTACGTTTGTTTTCTATGGGTCATTAGCAAATTAAATTATTTTTGTTCGAAAATTAAAACTCGAGACATTTATTTAGGCCAGAGACCTCACTCCTAAAGGGATTAGGAGGACTCAAATGTATTGGGCCCCTCAATCCTGATATTATCCCTTTAAATAACCAGATTAATTTTACTTTGGTGTCCAAGCTTTCCCATGTAGAAAATAAATTCTTATGAGTATAAATTTCCCTTGAGTCTCAACCAGCAAAAAAGTGGCTATCTATTCTTCCTAAATCTGACTCCGCTCTTCCCAAGATATGGTTGATGCAGAAACAGAAAGGGAAAGTGGCAAAGGTGGCTTCAAGTTATCTTTGCACCTCCTGTATTCTGTCATAGCCATACCCCTTCTCTCCCCAGCATGCCTCCTATTCAAAGGACTTCAAAGAGCCACCCCACTTGTGAAACCTCATTACATAGAATCATAGAAATGTAGGACTAGAGGGGACCTCGACAGGTCATCTAGTCCAGTACCCTTCATTGACACAGGACTAAATATTACCTAGACTATCCCTGACAGATGTTTGTCTCACCTGTTCTTAAAATCTGCCAATGACAGAAATTCCACGACCTCCCTAGGTAATTTGTACCAGTGATCAATTACCTTTGCCGTTAGGAAGTTTTTCGTAATGTGTAACCTAAGTCTCCCTTGCTGCAATTTAAGACAGTTATTTCTTGTCCTGTCCTCAGTAGATATAGAGAACAATTTATCATCTTCTTATTATAACAAACTTTTATGTACTCGAAGACTGTTTTCATGTCCCCTCTCAGTCGTCTCTTCTCCAAGCTAAACAAACCCAATTTTTTCAACCTTTCCTCATAGGTCATGTTTTCTAGACCTTTAATCATTTTTGTTGCTCTTCTCTGGACTTTCTCCAGTTTATCCACGTCTTTCTCAAAGTGTGGTGCCCAAAACTGGACACAGTACTCCAGGTGAGGCCTTATCAGTGCTGAGTAGAATGGAAGTATTACCTCCCATGTCTTGCTTACAACACTAATACATCCCAGAATGATGTTCACTTTTTTTGCAACAGTACTATGTCGTTGCCTCATATTTAATTTGTTATCCACTATACCGCCCAGATCTTTTTCTGCAGCACTCCTTCCTAAGCAGTCATTTCCTATTTTGTATTTGTGCAATTGACTTTCCTTCCCAAGTAAAGTACTTTGTGTTTGTCCTTATTGAATTTCATCCTATTTATTTCAGACCATTTCTCCAACTTGTCAAGATAATTTTGAATTCTAATCCTGTCCTTCAAATGCTTGCACCCTCTCCCAGCTTGGTAATGTCCACAAACTTTATAAGTGTATTCTCTATGCCATTATCCAAATCATTTATGAAAATACTGAGTAGAACCGGGCAAAGGACATATCCCTGCAGGATTCCACTCAATGTACCCTTCAAGTGTGACTGTGAATCATTGATAACTACTCTCTGAGTACAATTTTCAAATCAGTTGTGCATCTACCTTATAGTAGGCTCATCTAGGCTACATTTCTCTAGTTGGCTTATGTGAGACAGTATCAAAAGCCTTACTGAAGTCATGATATATCACATCCACTGCTTCTCACCATCTTCTTTACCCTGTCAACGAAGGATATTAGGTTGGTTTGACAAGATTTGTTCTTGACAAATCCATGTTGACTATTACTTATCAACTTATTATCTTCTAGATGATTACGAATTTGATTGTTTATTTGCTCTTTTATCTTTCCAGATACCAAAGTTAGACTGGTCTATAATTCCCTGGGTTGTCCTTATTCCCTTTTTTATAGGTAGGGTGCTATATTTGCCCTTTTCCAGTCCTTTGTGATCTCTCCTGTCCTCCATGAGTTCTCAGATATAATAACTAATGGCTCAGAGATCTCCTTTTCAGCCAATTCCTTAACTATTCTAGAGTATATTTCTTCAAGCCCTGGCAACTTGAAGACATCTAATTTGTCTAAGCAATTCTTAACTTGTTCTTTCCCTATTTTTGCCTCATATCCTACCCCATTTACATTGATGTTCACTATGTTAGTTTTCCTGTCACTGCCAACCTTTTTGATGAAAACTGAAACAAAAAAGGAATTTAACACTTCGGCCATTGCTGTGTTCTCTATTATCGTTTTTCCCTCCTCATTGAATAATGGCCCTACTCTGTCTTGGTCTTCCTCTTGCTTCTAATGTATTTGTAAAATATTTCTTGTTACCCTTTATGTCCCTAGCTAGTTTAATCATGTTTTGTACGTTGGCCTTTCTAATTTTGTCTCTACATGCTTGTGGTGTTGTGTTTTTTTTATATTCATCCTTCGTAATTTGACCTAGTTTCCACTTTTTTGTATGACTTTTTGAGTTTCAGTTTGTTGAAGAACTCCTTGTTAAGCCAGGGTGGTCTCTTAACATATTTCCTATCTTTCCTACGCTTTGGGATAGTTTGCTCTTGTACCCTTAATGTTTCTTTAAAAAACTGTCAACTTTTCTGAACTCTTTTTTCCCTTAGACTTGCTTCCCATGGGCTCTCAATGACCAATTCTCTGAATTTGCTAAAGCCTTCCTTCTTGAAGTCATTTATTCTACTGTTTCCCCTCCTTCCATTCCTTAGAATCATGAACTCTTATCATTTCAAGATCATTTTCACGCAAGCTGCCTTCCACCTTCAAATTCTCAACCAATTCCTCCCTATGTGTCAGAATCAAATCTAGAGCCTCTCTACCTTTTCTAATAAAAAGTTGTCTCCAATGCATTCCAAGAACTTGTTGGATACGTTGTGCCCTTCTGTATTATTTTCCCAACAGATGTCTGGGTAGTTGAAGTCCCCCATCAATACCAAGTCCTGTGCTTTGGATGATTCTGTTAGTTGTGGAGGAGCACAATAAAGGTGTCAGGTCACAATGAGGAATCCCTGTGTCTTTTCCTCAGCATGACAGTTAGCTGAATAAGAGTCTCTTTGGAATAATGCTCTTTATAAATAGGCACAACAGACTACAAGTGAAAGTACAAGAAAACTCAGTGGAGTATGACAAGGAACGTTCCCACTTTAGTTTTAATCCTTATATACAGTATCAAAAGTGGGTCAACTGGTCTGAGACGGAGCAACTTATTTGGAAAACGGTCCACATAATGAAAGGTATCTCCACTGCAACTTTTATGAACAGTTCCCTCCCTCCTACTATCAGTATAATTCTAATTTAAAATACATGGTTGAAATGCTGTAATTTGAAGCCATGGCTTTTCAGTCAAACAATTGCTAACATTGATGGTGATGCATGTGAAAATATCCCTATTCTTTCAAAGAGAATAACTCCCCAATATAAACATATGTGCTCCAAAAAGCTTGTAACAATTTTCTTTTAAGAACTGTTTTTTCTTTCGTTCATTTCCCATATTCAAGTCAAAGCTTTCAGCAGAACCAGCACAAACTTTTCTGTTTAGCATTGACACGTTTTGTTCTGAAATGCAGGGAGGACCGTGATCTGACATGAAAGCTTAAAAATAAGAGACACCATCAATAGTAACAATGCTTTCCTAATTTTTTCAATGTACACTTCTTGAAATCTGGTAAGTTTAGAATCTTCTTGTGTTGAAAACAGAATATAGTTTTAATGTGAAAATAATTTAACCATAACTTTCTGAAAGGAAACTCTACTTGTTATTCTCTCTATGATGTGGTATATTTACTGTAAACAAAAAGGTCAGGCCACCTACTATCAAAATCCATTGACTTGTTTCTCTACTTAAGACAAACCTGTTTTTTGAGCTTTTTGCCTTTTAATGGGCACACTGCCTTTGTTTATTATACTTCTGTTTTCACTAATTTTTATTATGGTGCCCAAAGGCCTTAAAAGCAGGGCATTAAAAAAGTATTAATATGGTTCTATGTAATTTCCTCTTCAATCCCTCTCCCCAGGCAGATGTCTTCTAAACACATACTATTTTCTAAAAGCATTTTCTAAAAAGCAGCTGATTAACAAACATTCTATTTAGATCCTCTCCGGCTGATCTGTCATTTATTTTCCATACGTCCCATCTGTTTTTAATTACAAGGGGTATTTGCATGAAAATGAGGTCTGTGTTTCTTAGTAGTCTGTTCATATTGTTTATGCCTAGTGAGTCACAATCCTAACTCTTTGGGAAAGTGAAAGAGTCTTAGGCCTTTTCTACACTATAGAGTTTTGTTAATGCAAGTTTCATATTCTCTGTGTGTATATAAAGTCTGCTGCAGTTTCCACGGTATGCATCTGATGAAGTGAGCTGTAGCTCACGAAAGCTCATGCTCAAATAAATTGGTTAGTCTCTAAGGTGCCACAAGTACTCCTTTTCTTTTTGCAAGTTAAGCAGACGATCAAAAAACATAATTCAATCGTTTGTGTATGTTCACACAATGCTTCTTCTGTCGGTGGAGCACGCCCACAATTGGTGCTCTAGCATCGACAGAGAGAGCAGTGCCCTGTGGGTATTTATCCCACTGTGCTACTCACCACCTTCTGCAGCCTGGAGTTGTGGGAAGGCAGAATGGATTTCAGTGCATCATGGGTGAGGGCTCAATGTCCCATGATGCAGTTTTTTTCCATCCCATGATTCCCTGGGCTTCCGACTGTGTTTCACAGCATTTTTCAACAGCCCCTGTTTACTGTGCGCCCACCTTCTCTGTCTGAAAGGATAGATCCTGCACTGCTCTCTGCTATTGTGGTCACTGTTATGAACACATCATGGCTGGTCATGAGGACTGAATCCGTCTAACCTGCTGTGTGCCATTGAAAGAAACACCACCAGAGTACTTTTGGCATTCACGGAGAAGCTGCACATAGTGGACCATCGCTTTTGGGCTTGGGAAACAAGCACTGAGTGGTGGGATCGCATCATTGTGCAGGTCTGGGGTGATGCACAATGGCTGCAGAACTTTCAGATGCAGAAAGCCACCTTCTTGGAACTGTGTGTGGTGCTCACACTGGCACTGCGGCGCAAGAACATCAAAATGAGAGCTGCTTTCTTGGTGAAGAAGTGTGTGGCGACCGCTGTGTGGAAGCTGGCGACTCCAAAAGTGCTACTGGTCGGTCACGCATCAGTTTAGAGCTGGGAAGTCCACCATTGGGGCTGCATTAAGGCAAGTGTTCAGGGCCACTAATCATATCCTGCTACGAAGAACTGTGGCTCTTGGCAATTTGCATGAAATGGTGGATGGCTTTGCAGAAATGGGTTTCCCTAACTGCGAAGGGGAAACAGATGGCACACGTTTTCTAATTTTGACACTGGACCACCTTGCGACGGAATACATCAACAGGAATGGGTACTTCTCCATAGTGTTGCAGGCGCTTGTTCATCACCGTGAGCGTTTTACTGACATTAACGTGGAGTGGTCAGGGAAGGTGCACGATGCATGCATCTTCAGGAACACTGGCCTGTACAGAAAGCTGGAAGCAGGGACTTTCTTTCCAGACCAGAAGATTCCAATGGACGATATTGAAATGTCCATGATGATCCTGGGAGACCCAGCCTACCCCTTACTCCAATGGCTCATGAAGCCTTACACGGGAAGCCTAGACAGCAGCAACTAGAAGTGCTTCAATAATAGGCTGAGCAGGTGCAGAATGACCATAGAATGTGTCTTTGGCAGATTAAAAGCACACTGGCGCTGCCTTTATGGCAGGTTAGACCTAAACGAGGAAAATATTCCCATGGTCATAGCAGCCTGCTGTGTGTTCCATAATACTTGTGAAGCTAAGGCTGAGAAATTTCCCCCGGGGTAGAGCGTGGAAGCGGATCACCTGGTGGCTAATTTTGAGCTGCCAGATATCAGAGCTATTAGAGGGGCACAAGAGGGGTCTATTTGAAACAGGGAGGCTTTGAGGCACCATTTTGACAATCAGCTCCAGTAATGAGTCATTCTATACCGCACTCTGCCATGCTTTGTTAACTTGCCGCCTTGCATGAAAATTTTTACTCAGCAAATTGTCAAATTGCCACTGTGTATTCATTCCAGCAGCAATCACTGTGTTTTGGAGACAAATAAAGATTGGTTATCGTTCAGCAAGTTTGTTTTTATTAAATACCAATAAACAACACACAAAAAAAGCTTGGTAGGAAGGGAGATAACGATGAAGGGCAGTGTAGGCTCTCATAGCTGTGTGTAAGTCCAGCAATCATTTTGGAAGCTGTTCAAAGAGGTGGAGGGACCAAGATGGGCTGGGAAGTTGCAAGGAATGTGTGGGAGGAGTTTGGGGAGGGCATGGCAAGCAGTTCTGTATCATCTGCAGGGGGGTCGAGCACACTAATTCTGCCTGCAGTGTGATTAGGAACTTCGACATCTCTGTTTGCTCCTCCATCACTTTTATCATCTGCGCCTGGTCCATTAAAATTCACTCCTGGCTCTCCTTTCTGTCCTGCTCATCTATTTTATAATTTTCTTTTAAAGTCTCTCTCCACTCCCTGTGTTCTTGTTTTTCGGCCTCTGAAGATTGGAGCACCTCTCAAAACATGTCCTCCTTGCACCTCCTTGATTGCTTCCTTATCTGGCAGAGGTGCTCCGCTGGTGTGTAGTGGGTTCCACTGAAGTCCACATCTGCAGAAGCACAAGAAACAGAAGCATGAATTTTAGTGCACACACCACATTGACTCATTATAGTAAAATGAACCTTTTAAAAAATACGAATCAGTTTCTCACTGTCTCTTGGCAAGCATACACCTTGGTGAACACCTTAAATATGGTGAGTTCAGCCCAGGGCGGGGGGAGGGGGAGGCGCTTAAGATGGGGCAAAGGGTCTTGGTGTTTTTTTTAAGGAGATCACTACAGGTGACTAGGGACAATATTGTAAATTCTGCTGCCATTTTCACAGGCAGGGGTAACTGAAGACGGTATTTCACTCCTGAGGGTAAGGAAGGATGCAAGGGTGCATCTCTTGTATGAGTGTGGCTTCAGACCAGATCCCTATGCTGCTCGCCTGTGTGCCACTTTGGTTACCGCACAAGTGATTGCCGATTGGCAAGGGAAAGTTTCCTACAATTGGGGAAGGAACAAAGCAGCTCTGCCAAGGAACCTTCAGCAGAGGATTAGCGAGTACCTCCAGGGAAGTTTCCTAGAGATCTCTCTGGAGGATTCCCATGAAATCTCGGTGTGCATTAACACGCTGTTCCACCACACTGCTAAGCTACACAGGGGAACATGAAGCACAGACCAACACAGCTAGTCTTGTACGTTTATATCCCTTGACCCATTTCTAGCATATAACAAAGCAAAGGACAACTCTATTTCATATAACCGAGCAGCAACAACTCAAAAAGATCACTTACCAGAGCTCCCCTCTCCTGCATCATGCATGCCAGAGACAAACTGCTGGGACTGGCTAGACCCCTCCGGAGTGGAAAAGAGTTCCTGACTCGCCACGCCACTGGATGACCCTTCCGGGTGCTCCATGTCGTCTTCCAACTCGACCTCCTTGTCCACCACTTCCTCATCGGAGTTGAGTCCACTGTCTCCAGCCCCACAAAGTATCCACAGGGCTCTTGGTGGTGAAAATGGGGTCACCACCGAGGATGGCATCCCATTCCTTATAGAAGCGGCAAATCTTTGGCCCAGCACCGGAGTGACGGTTTGACTCCCTTGCCTACTGGTACGCCTGCCTCAGCTCCTTTATCTTTGCACGACATTGATGTGTGTCCCATTTGTAGCTCTTATCCAACATGCCACAAGAAATCTGACTGTAGGTATCAAAGTTCCTACAGCTAGAGTGGAGCTGGGACTGCACAGCCTCCTCTCCCCACAGCGCCAGCAGATCTAACAACTCAGGTGTGCGCCAAATGGGAGAGCGTTTGCTGCAGGGAGTCGCCATGGCCAGCTGGGAAGATGAGATGTGAGCTGTCCATGCCAAACAAACAGGAAGTGGAATTTCAAAAATTCCCTGGACTTTAATGCCTGTGTACCTGGGTGCAGGGCAGCGGAGTTCTAACTGCTGACCAGAGCAGTCAATATGGAACACCTCAAGGAGGCCATTTACAGCAACATAACCAAGCTCAGTGTTTACACTGAGCCTCTGTCGATATAACTTTGCCACCAAAAGCTTTATGCCTCTCATCAAGGTGGTTTTATTTTTGTCAGCAAAGCAGGAGGGTTTTGTCAGTGGAAGGAGCATTGTAGTGTGTACACCTCCACTGTTTTGTCGATGGAAGCTGACTTCTGTCGACAAAACTCTGTAGTGTAGACATGCCCTTAGTTTATGGGCCCAGTCCTACATTTCTTGGGCCCCCCAAATGCCCATTTAAATCAGTAGGCTTTTGGGTGCCAAGGAGTAAATTACCAAGGGCCAGATCTGAAAAGAACTCTGTATGTGTCTGGTACTATATTAATTACTGTTAGTAGTAGTAATAATGTTGCAAACAGAATGATAACAGGAGAAGAACATCAACTCTTAAAAACAATTATTCTGTTCTCTTGCAGATGGTTCTAGTAAAAAAAAAAAGAATGTGAATTAGAGAAAATGGAGCCAATCCTACATTTCTTGTGCACCACAACTCCTATTGCTGGCAATGTGTGATATGTGTTCGGAATTTAAACAGAATCTTTAAAACGTTGACATGGAGCATTAGTAAAGTGTTTTGAGTGTAGTTTTTTGGATATGCAAGTACAGTATGAGTGAAAATCATCCCTTCCCCCATAATGAATAAATTAATGGGATTTATTCAGGAAAGTAACTGAGGATTAGGGGGAAACAATCCACACCCACCCCCAAAATGAGAAAACCACAGCTCCTATATGGCAGCTATTATAGCCAATGAATTGAAACTGCTATACAACCCCCTAAACCAGTTGTTTTCAACCTTTTTTCATTTGAGGACCCCTAAAAAATTTTGAATGGAGGTGCAGACCCCGGTGGAGATCTTAGACATAGTCTCTGGACCCCGCCGTGGTTTGCAGACCACAGCTTGAAAACCACTGCCCTACACAGTGGCTCCAAGCCACTAGATCTATCAACGTGTGGGTCCAATAGGCTCTTCCTGAGTCCCCCCCTTAGCGGAGACCTAGTCACCGCTATTTCAGAGCTCCCTGCGCAGCACACAGGGAATGTGAATGGCCCTCTATGCAGTTGACCAAGTACTGTGCCTTACTGCACAGCCCTACTGCAGAGCTTAAGTGTGATGGAGAGCCTTGAATGGGCCCTCCATGGGGGAGTGAGTTTCGTCCTGTCTGAACAGTTGTGTGACGTTGTTGGTTCAAGTTACTCTGGCACCTGGTATAAAAATGGCAGATAGTCTGTCATTTGCGTGAACAGTTCAATCCCCAATTCTGTGGCACCAGTGTAGAATTCATGCACTCTCTGAAGATATTTTTCTCTTCCATTCCGCTTTCTTAATTATTATTATTTATATTACAGTAGCATCTAATGGCCCCAGTTAAGTTCAGGGTCCCATTGTGCGAGGCTCTGTATATACATATAGTAAGAGATAGTCCGTGCCTCAAAGAATCTAAAGCTTTGACCCAGCAAAGACTTACTCTGGGATTACGCACAGTGTGGAAAATTAAACCAGGGGTGAATCTCTGCAGCATTGGATCCTACACAGACAAGATACGGGGTGGGAGAAAGGAAGTATTATCCCCTACATTTTACAGATGGGCAACTGAGGCACAGAGCAATTAGCTCGCTGATGTGCTGTGACCATTCCTTATCACAGTGCTCATGTGCATCTCATTGATATTTTGTGCTTCAGCCCTCTGTTGCCCTTCCCCTTGTTGCCACGTCTCATCGTTAGATTGCATATGCTTTGAATCAGAGATCAAACATTTTTTGGTTATGTGTACAGTGCCTAGCACAATGGGACCTAATCCCTGATTGGGGCTCCTGGGCACCACTGCAATGGCAATGCAAATAAAGAATAATAGTAATCTGTAGCAGAGACAAGACTTGACCTCAGATCTCTTCTATTTTAGTCCAGTGCCTTGACTACTAGACCATTCCGCCTCATTTATCATACTGTATTTTAAAATACAGGGGTTTCCCATTGGCCCACCAAACACTCTTCATCATTCTTTTCCTCATTATCTTGTATGGTATAAAAGCAAAGCTTTAACATAAGTGCTGATATGTATATCACAGTTTGCATATGTGCTCTGTAGAAAAAATAATATATATAATACCATGTCCATATAAACACTAATTCCTCTAATATTCTGAATACAAATTGGTAAATAAAGCCCCAGTGTTTCAATTTGAACATTCCAAATACTGTAGCCTCTTTTGGGCCTGGCATAAATCCTCTCTATTTGGAATACTAGAGAAATTATTGTATATACGTGTACATGGTGCATGAAAGTTACAGGATTTCACACCGTATGTTTGTATTTTCCACACAACACAAACCAAAACTGTAATGCCATTTTCATGTCACTCTGAAAAAAGTACGATCTTCTGAGTGATAGGTAAACAATAAAAGGCCCAAACAATACAAAAACAAACAGTCCTCATGAAAACTATTTCTAGTATTTAAAACCATTCCTCTACTGTTTACTGAGACTGGGTCACATTGCATCCTGTGCTGTTTGAAACATTTTTAGTATTCCAGACGTTATATGGACTGGTTTTGGAATGTCCTGAAGGAAGACTGAAACGGACACATCGGATTCTGTATACATTTCTCCTTCACATACAGCTAGGATTTTAATATGAAGAGGCATTTTCTCCCCTATAAAATAATCTCACAAAAATTGTGAAACACAAAAAACCCAAAAACCTATGTACCCAGCTCACCATTTGAACACACTGCTTGTTGTCTCATCCACTCTCCCTGCTTATATTCACCTCTACTTAGGCCCCAATCCTGCCGTCGGGCGGATCCCTGTGCCTGCACAGAACCACTGGGGCTCCATTCAGGTGCACCCACAGAAATGAAATCAGGGCTTCTAACCGTAAATTATGCAGGACAAGGACACTCTTCACAGCACCTCGCACACTGATGGTACTCCAGAACCAATAATGATGACCACGGCGTATATTGAATACACTCTGCTTTATTATTTTCCGAAATAACCTGATGTCACGTGGTTCCTGCAGGAGGCTGCCTGATTGGGAAATTGTTTTTATCTGGCCATTTTAATAAACCAGTTCTGAGGCGACCACATAACAGCCACATACAAATAACCTCATTCCTACCCACGGGGCAGAATCGCCTCTTCTCCCGCACACGGGGGTGTGGGTGTGGGTGTGATTCCACAGCGCTGGACTAGCCCAGGCTCCTGTCCCTTTAAAAGTGACCTACGAGAGTCCAGGCTTCCTGGAAACTCTGTGCCTGCCTGCGGCCCCGCCTCTGCCCCAGCCCCGGGCAATGGCGCCTTCGCAGCGCTCCTGGCGGGAGGAGGTTGCCGTGCGGCTGGCTGGGGGAGGCGGCCGCATGCAGGGGGAAAGGCCGCCCGTTCCCTCTGGCGCTGCCCGTGCTCTCAAGGGTGGGGTGAGGGGGGGACACTGCAACAAAGGAAAGCGCGTACAGCTAGTCCCGGCTCGGTTCGCTCCCCGGCCGGGGAGAGGGGAACCAGGGCGGGGACGTGTCTTCTCGGCTTCATCAGCCCATGTGGCCGCGTGCAGGAAGCACCGCGCGCTCTCGGCTGCGGCGCTTAAGCTTTGCCCCCACCCCACCCCACCCCAGCCGGGCGCCCCCTTCCTCCCCACGGAGCGGGCGGCGGTAGCGTCGGAGGCCGGGTCCGCACCTTCGGCTTGTGCAGGCAGCGGCTCAGCTGCCGGGGGAGCCGGGCTGCCTCGGACACCCGGCAGGGTGGATGCATTATTCAGCACACGGTGCATTCCGAGCTGCGGGAGCCGAGCTCCTGTGGGACTGTGCATGGGGCGGGTGTGGGTGGGTGTGTTCTCGGGTCCAAACACCCGCCAAGGCTGGGTGGGGGTGGGATTCAGGGGCAGAGGAACATGCACTTACTTTATCTATGGTGCCCGGGAGCAGGCGGTCCAGCAGCCGGCACAGCACCACCCCGTCTTTCAGAGACGACTGCAAAAACCCCTCGGGGTCCGAGATGGTCTTTTTGGGCGACTCCAGCACGCCCAGGGTGATCAGCCATGTAACGGTCTGCTCCGCCGAGTTCATGGCTGCTGCCGCCGCCGCGCGGAGGGTAAATCCCAGCGAGCGGGGGGCGGGGGGGAAGCAATCGCGCGCCGGAGGAGGCTGTATTTGGCCTGCGGGCCCCCCCGCTAGGATCCCCCACCCTGGGCTTGGGGGGTTTCACATTGGAGCAGCAGAGGCCGGGGCCGCCGCTCCCTCCTCCCTCGCCATGGAGCTGCTGCAGATGACGACTCGCTTTGCCAAATCCAGTGGGTCCAGTTTCGCTCGCTCGCTCGCTCTCGTGCGTGTTGGCAGCTTGTCCACTGCCTTTTCATTACACACACATGAACCTGCAGCGCCTCCTCCCCCCGCCGCGGCGGCTGCCTCCGCATGACATCACTGACAGCCGGCGGAGAAGAAAAGACGCCAGGCCCCTTCTCGGCACGCAGACCTGCGGCGGAGCCCGCGCCCCTCCAGCGGGCACGGCTCGCGCGGGGCCCGGCGGCTGCGGCAGGCGGCTCTCCCCTTCGCGCCGCGCGCCGCTTGCTGGCCCTAGGCGGGGAGCTGCTGTCTCCCAGAGCGTGGCATCTGCCGCACCCGGGATGCAAACGCCAGCCTTGGAGCTATTGTATAAATGCGTCCTGCGTAGGTAATAGGGACCGTGTGTGTGTGTGTGTGTGTGTTTCTGTAGTATGGATTCACACATATTACGTGGGGATGTGTGTTCCCATGCATATACATATACATATTTATACACATCCCCAGTAACCACGGTCAGATTTAGGCAGACACTGGGAGACCATTTAAATCCCCCCCCCCTCCTCCCCTATATACATGGTGGCTAATATTGGTAATGTTTATACTGGCCTTTTTCACCTAGAGGTAAAGTGGATATTTGATCTTCAAATCGTGGCATCGTTCAGGATTTTTTTTGGGGGGGGGGAGGGTTGGCGTTCAAATAAGTATGTGTGCCATGTACTCTTTTACTACCCAGCAAGCCAACAGTTGCTGAGTGAACATTTTAATTCAGTGTGTCACCAGATGGATCCTAAACAGTGCAGAATGGACTCATAAATCTATCAGGAATAGGTTTACGCATTATTGTGCTTGACCTTGGTAACGTTAACAACGATCTAACGTTGAACAAACAGTTTACGTTGTATGTGGCCCTCTAGTGGAGGGTTGGTTGATGCCACTTGATTGCAATCAGTGAACTCGCCATATAAAAGAGAACAGATGTATAAATAATGGTTTTGCATCATTTGATATTTCCAAGTGAAAGTGTTTTACTACTATTACATTTGAAGCAGTCGCTGACAGTGTTGCTTCTGGAGCCATACAGGCACTAAAAGAAAAGAAACCTCCTGAAACAGCTTAACAAAGACTTCCACAAGAAAACTGCAGTTTTTTGAAGGAGAAGAATTGGTTAGACCAAGTCAGGCCTGGTCTACACTAAAATGTTAGGTAGAAGGAAGCCACCTTAAGTCGACCTGTTAATGTATGTGTCTACACTACCTAAGTCGCCTCTAATGTCGACTTCTGTAATCCAGTTCTGTGAGAGGCGTAGCATTTAATTCGCTTTTCATGGGTCGACTGCAAGGTAGTGCAGACGCAGTGTCAGTGATGTGCTGGGAAGGGCTTTCTGTGCACCCTTATTAACATTCGACCACCAAACAGAAAAGAGGATTGGGATGCTGTCTCTACTTTTGATAAAGCTGACCCATTCTGAACAATTGTCAAGTCCCTTTACAGAGTTGACATCCGTGGATTTCATAAAAATATTCCTGAGGAGTAGACTTTTTGTCTTTGGAATGTACCAAATTGTAACTGGTTGCAAAAATTACCAGGGAAGAATACCTCTAAACTCCCCTGCAAAGCTACACACATCTCTGTATTTCAAATTACACAAGTTTAACGTAGTGTACAGCATAAACATTTTATTTTATATACAATTTTAATTTGGCATCTTTTGCAAGAACAAAGGAAAACACTTATAAAAATACAGTTGGCTGTGGTCAAATTGTTTTTGTTTAAACAGGAAAAAAGTGAATAGATTCATCAGTCCCTCATTGTCCTCTCTGCAAGTACGCTCATGTGTGTTTTATCAAATGTATGTTTTATCAAAGGCTAAAGGGGAACACTTTTATGGGAATCCCTGGCCAACTGATCCCATTTGGACATTTTACTCATTTGCTTACAGTTTATATGAGCAATGAAGCCAATTATTAAAACAATGTATGGTGGCTGAAGTGCTAGCTTCCCTGGCTATGTTCATTTCCAGGCATCATGTCTACAGTCTGCCATATGTTTCATTGGTTTACTTTCTGTGACTTTCCACAATTATAATTTATGGTAGTAGTTGCTAAGCCAGTGTAAAGTATTTACAAATATTTTGAAAATGAACCTGTACAAAATGGTTTATAATGTATTTGTGCCTTTTTCCCCATTTACTTCAGTTAAACTACTTCTATCAGTGAAATTATTCAAATTATTCTAGACAAGACCCTATCGAGGAACTTAAGATTAACATTTTTCAGTGTCCACACTAGGTGCAAAGTTATGTTCAGAGTTTGGTAGCTAACATATTTTCAAACACAGTCTGTTTTCCTAGCCTAGACAAGGCCCCTGTGGTTGCAGGATTGGCTCCATCATTAGTGGCCCATCACACTTTGCTATATGTTGCTGCTAAGATCATTTTATATGCACACGGGAAACATAGCAACTGCTGAAGGGCCATCTAGTCCAATATCCTGTCTTTGATAGTGGGCAGCACCAGGTGCTTCAGAGGAAGGTGCAAGCAATCTTGCATAAGGCAGACCTAGGATAGTCTGCCCCCCTCAAAATCCTTTATAGTTAGAGATTGTCAAACTCAAAAACATGAGGTTTAATAACTTTTCCAAACTGTACGCTAGCATTACACTTTTGCTTTTCTACTTACTCCTTCAACATACCATTTAAAAGCAGCTAAATAACAAATATCTGTACAAAAAAAACCAGAAGAATATTGGAACATTTGCTGTTTTTTGCTATTTTTTTGGAATAACCTAACCTTTGTAAACATATGCAGAGCCTGAAAAAATGATTGGGGCATTCACTCTCTTAGGGAAAGTGTAGGAAGCATTCTTAGGAGAGAGTTATAGCACATGTGCTAGCTTAGGAAATCTTAAAACTTATGTGCTCTACACGAGAAAACTATTTGGATACCTACAGGAAATCCCAGTCTTAAAAACATCCTGGTCTCTTCCTGACTAAGGGAGAGAGAAATACATAATCCAGATTTGTTGGATATCTGGCAGTTTTTACAGCATTGCATTTGGAGTGAAATATTAGCTAAAGAAGCATCAGTTGACATAATTTATCTGGACTTTCAAAAAGCTTTTGACAAAATCCCTTACAAGAGGTTATTAAGGAAACCAGCTGGTTTGGGGATGATAGGTAAAGTACTGTCGTGGATTAGAAACTTGCTGAGAGACAGAAAACAGAGAGCAGGAATAAATGGTCAATTCTCAACATGACAGCAGGTTAGCAGTGGGGGTTCCCAATATGCCGCACTAGGACCGTTGTTGTTTCATAGATCAGTTATCCAAAAAAAGAGTCATTGAATCATAGGGTTGGAAGGGACCTCAGGAGGTCATCTAGTCCAACCCCCTGCTTGAAGCTGGACTAATTCCCAATTTTTGCCCCAGATCCCTAAGTGGCCCCCTCAACAATTGAACTCACAACCCTGGGTTTAGCAGGCCAATGCTCAAACCACTGAGCTATCCCTCCCCCTGTGCAGTCAGGTGGCAAACTGTGTCTCTTCTAAAAAGAAAAGGAGTACTTGTGGCACCTTAGAGGCTAACCAATTTATTTGAGCATAAGCTTTTGTGAGCTACAGCACTTTGTTTTGTGTTCTAGCCCACCCCCATTCATTTTTCTTTTCTTCTTTGTTTTCTCTTGTGACAATTTTTTTGATTTTCAGTTCTGACCTCCATCCTGTTTAACACTGGAGAAGACAGTGAGATGTTTTGACCAGTTATACTTCTCTCTGTTCTTCTGTGCCTAACAGACGTGGGGACTTGGAAGGGAGCAGACTAAAGGTCAATCCAGAATCATGGTGACAGTCAGTAGTTTGCAGTCTTGGAGTCATATTGGATCAATGGCTGTTTTAGGAAACCTGTGGGCAATGTATTTTTTCCTTTTGTAGGTTTAACCTAGAGACTGACTGTTTCTTTCTGACCCTCCCCGCAATGATCAACACTTATGTATTGCAACGCAGAGCTAATTATTGCCACGTGTCCTACCTAAAGCTACCTTCAAAAAGAGCCTTGACGCTTTAATTTGTGCAGGATCCGGCCTGTCCCCTTAAGTGGAGTAAGCCACCATTGGCACTAACACCCGTGCTCCTTGTTGCTCACTGACCACCTGCTAGCTTCTGAGTGCAGTTGAAGCTGTTGGTTATAATCTATAACTCTTAAAACCAGTGTCTTCCTACCTGGGGAGCAAATCCCCACTATCAGGGAGGTGCCAGGTGAGGTTAGGAGGGGAGAAAATGGGATAGAGGAACAGTGGAACGGGGGAAAACCACCTGGCCATAGATCCACCCTGCTCCCACTGGAAATGTGCTTCTGCTGCTTCCTTCTCAGCTCCCACAGTAGTCCTTTTCACAGTTGGAGGAGCAGCTAAGGTACAGGGCTGCAGTCACAGGCAGCAGCCAGGCAGCTGAAGCTTCTCTTCTGAACCACTCAGCTCAACAGGGGTGGTGTCAATAGGTGATCCCTACCCCATCCTGAGCAGCACATAATTTTCTAGTGAGTTAGTGAACTAGGGAGGGGGGAAAAGAGAGAAGCAAATAATAAGAAAGAGCAATAAAATAAAAAATAGAATGGAAAAATAAGAGACAAGCTGAACAAGAAAACAGAGAGAATTATTTATTTATCCAGGAAGTGCCAAGCTGCTGGACACACTAATAAAGAAGGGAATGACGGCAAAGAGCTTGCATTCTAAAACAAAAGGATAAAATTAAAGAGATGGCAGCCACTGTGCTGCTGCAATGGGCCACTTGAAGAGGAGCTTTTTAGCTGTCAATTCACCCGAAGAGAGTCTCAACAGGGAAAAACTGGTGTTTAGGAACCACTGCCCTAAATTCTAAGGTTTTGTACCTCAAGTTTTGATTGTGGCACACACCATATAGGTTAGGGTTCGTGTGGACACTCTGCACATAATTGTTCCAGGCTACAGACATTGTTCTTTACCATTGACGGACCTCTTTTCTGAACATTTTCCAGTACAGTGTGAACCCCACAACTGAACACAGTCTTACAATAACAGCCTCATTAATGCCATGTACAGTGGTTATAACACCTCCCTACTTCAACTTAATGTTTGCTTATAAATCCAAGGATTGCATTTGCTGCCTTTGGCCCTCATGTTGCACTGGGAGCTTATGCTCAGTTGGTTATTGGCTAGGATCTCTAGTCCTTTTCTGAGTCTGTGTCAGAGCAGGTGCCTACCTCAGCTACTGAAGGGGTTTGACCACACTATGTCTAAGAGGTTTAGGGAGCTTCTGTATCCCTGATTGTTCCTGGCATTCCAGACAGCTTAACAGTCAAAATGTGTTGTTAAATTGTTTTTTATTTCATAACGTTATTGTGATCACTTCTTTCAGATACAGACCTTGCCACAGTCGTCCATTCTTTTCTAACTTCTGTCCTGGATTACTGCTATGTTCTTTAGGACCTACCCTTCAAGAGCACTCAGAAGTTTCTGAGGGTCCAGGATATGGCTGCCTACGTGCTTGGCAATGTTGATCACAGGATGTTTTTTTACATCAGTTCAACAACTGAACTGACTTTGTCTTTTCTTCCAGGTTCAATTCAAGGTAATGATGTTGATCCATTATATTCTTTATTAAAATTGATTTCTAATAACCAGTGTTCATTCAAGACATATTTCTATACTGTGCAGAATTTGATCTGTGTTTACCAGGAACAGAAAGTCGAGTAGAACAAGTGTTCTGTGTGATGAACGGGCTAGTTTGAAAAGTGAACTGAGTGCAGACACAATCAAGGCTGTTGTTTCACTCAAAGTGAATATTAATTACACTTGTTCAGTGCTTCATGATAAAGTCATTCAGAGAATTACATTAATGGGAAAAAATCCTGCACTCTGAAAAATATGCATATGTTGAGTCAGAACTTAGCCATAATGACACCAGCACGTTTTAAAAAATGAGTACTTTTGTATGAGTATTTTGTGGACACTCGTGAATCACAATTATCCTCGTTTGGGTTTTGAAAATATGGTCATTGGCTGCGTGAAGCAAGGTCCTGCACTCAATTTGATGGTATTCCTTGTCTGTCCACTTGGTGTCTGTCTGTCTGCTATGATGATAACTTTTGAATGCTGCATCTGATCAGTTCCAAAATTTCAGGGACTGGTCTGGGCATCAGTGGGCAGTACCTAACTGATGCTGATGAAAATTAGAAAACAAAAAAAGGGGGAATGGGGCACACACACAGAGTCCCTTCCATCTCGTTAGCAGTTAGTAATTATCTATAGATCAAAGAACCGGTTGATGGTAGCCATTAACACCTTCCATCTTAACCATACCCCCCACCTCAGTTCTGCCCATCCACACAATACAATTTAAAAGGTAGACACCCTGAATAAATTATCTCCCAGACAGAAAGAAAAGAAATAAAAATGTGATGGAATGGGGACACACAGAGCCCCTGGCATGGAGGGAAGAATAGAGGACGGTGGTGGGACATATTACCACCCCAATCATGAAGGAGTTAAAGCAGGAGTCGGCAGCCTTCAGCACGTGGCCCATCAGGGTAATCCGCTGGCAGGCCGCGAGACATTATGTTTATGTTGACCGTTCGCAGGCATGGTCCCCCGCAGCTCCCGGTGGCTGTGGTTCACTGTTTCTGGCCAATGGAAGCTGCGGGAAGCAGCGGCCAGCACGTCCCTGCAGCCCACGTCACTTCCTGCCGCTCCCTTTGGTTGGGAACAGCAAACTGCAGCCACTGGGAGCTGCGGAGGGTAGTTGCTGCAAATGATCAATGTAAACAAAATGTCTCGCGGCCCGCCAGTGGATTACCCTGATGGGCTGCGTGCCGAAGGTTGCTGACCCCTGGTCAAAAGTATACATGGGTTAAAAAAAGAATTAGATAAGCTCATGAAAGATAGGTACATCAGTGACTATTAGCCAAGATCGTTGGGTGTCCCTAAATATCTGACTGCTGGAAGCTGGGACTGGACAACAGGGGATGGATCATGCGATAAATGCCCTCTTCTGTTCATTCCCTCTGAAACATCTGACACTGGCCACAGCTGGGAGACAGGATGCTGGGCTAGATGGATCATTGGTCTGACCCAGTATAACTATTCTTACGTTAAAGAGCTCCTCTGGGCACAAACAGACCCAGCCCGGTGCAACATGTGAGGCCTCTCAAACCTGGAGAAGGACAGCTCCTTAAAGGGGAGTGTCCAACCCCCTACAAGGGAGCAGGAGGCAGGAGGCAGAGCTAAACCTCCCTGGCCTCACAGAACAGGGCTGCCTACCAGAAAAATGGCTGAAGAGCCTCTGCCATCTGGACCTGCTGGAGAAATAACAGCAGAGGTGAAAGTAAGCCGGTACTGTCCGGTACACAGCCGACCGTACCAGCAGGGGGCAGCTTCTCCAGGCCAGCAATTTAAAAGGGCCCTGGGCTCCTGGCCCTTTAAATCGCTGCCAGAGCCCTGTGGCTATAGCCCTGGGGTCGCAGCGGTGGCCAGGAGCCCCGGGCCCTTTAAATCACCCCCAGAACCCCGGGGCTCCTGGCCACCACGAACGCTACTATGGGGCTCCGGTGGTGATTTAAAGGGCCCAGGGCTCCTGACCACAGCTAACGCAGCCAGAGCCCCAGGCCCCTTAAATCACTGCCGGAGCCCCCGGGTAGTGGTGGTGATTTGAAGGGCCCAGGGCTCTGGCAGCGATTTAAAGGGCCCAGGGATTTAAAGACCCCGTCCCTTCCGCCCCTTCCACCTGAGCCCCCCTCACACCTTGCTCAAGACCCCAGCCCTGTGTACCAGTAAGTCCCTTAAATTACTTTCACCCCTGAATAACAGGATTGTCTTCACTTTGTTTTCCCTTTTGTGTTTAGAACACAGGATGCTCAGCCTGGATCCTTTGGGCCTAGACCTTTTTACAGAGACTACGGACCTCTTACCTTACCTTGTGGGGAACTGCTGGGTGAGTCTAGACAGTTTTGTGGGCTGCAGTGTTGTTTGGTTAACACTTACCATTTTTGATTGTTTTGTGCCTCTTTTATGTTTGCCACCCGCCAAAGGCTTACAACGAGAGGACTATACTCTGCACTCTAAGCTGGCTCTACAGCAATGCCTACAGCCAGCGAAGGATGTCTGTGAGGAGACAGATAGCCACCCTCACCCCCTGGGGTTGAACTAGACAAGGCAACCTATGACAGGGACCCTGGTACAGGAGAAGGGGGAATTGGGGTCACACAGCACCTCTAATATGGGGGGATGATAATGAAATGGGGGAAGAGGACTGGGGCACACACAGAGTGCTTAGCATGTGGCAGAAGGGGGAATAGGGAGCACACAGAACCTCTGCCAGGGAGGGGAAAATGAGGAACCCATCTCTGGGGGGAGTACACAGAACCCCTGGCATGAGAGAGGAGATGGGGGTTGCAGAAATAAAGGGGGATCGGAGGGTGGCACACAGGGAGTTTATGTTGGGAATGGAGGAATGCAGGGAGCCTGTGGTGTGCAATGAGCTTCTTCAAATGTAACAAAGTGTGCAACACCCTAGTCAATGTGTTTATGGTGCAATAGCCAGTCTCTGTTCTCAGGCTTTTGCCTGTGATTGTGGATGGGTGGGAGGAGGGTTAATAGTATATTTGATAGGAATGTGGGGGTGTTTTGAATTGTCAGTGAGATTTCGAAAGGGTTTTTTATTAAAAAAAATGTATCTGTGCTCAATGACTGTGATATTTGGCATGTTTTACAAATTACAAAGGTGGAATGGGCCCCATCCTCACTCTCTCCATATCCCATAGCAACAGTTGTAATCTGCTGGGTCATTCTTGCTGTCAGCTCTTGGGTTGCATTCTCCAGGCCTGACAGCAGGACATTCTCAGGGGAGAGCCTGTGCTGTTGGAACCTGCTCCCTTTGGCAGTCGGCCAGGCACCATACTTGGCAAGCATTAGGGCCCACTGTAATATATCTTTGTTTAGTCAAGCTTTCATCTGATCTCTGGACTATTTTTGAAGCAGACCACGTGAGCGTATGGAGTCTCTATTTTTAGTGCTACAGAATAATTTGACAACTTTGTATTTATTTTTAATACACACAAGGCACTCAAGTGTTAAGGTGATAGAAACAGTTTACAGATTAGTCAATAAATATCACCATTTACCTTGGGATGAGTGTTTCGTGGATCACCACAAGTGCCTATGTTTAGATTATAGTCCTGTGTATCATCACTTAAGACCCACTTTTGCCACCTTTCCTCACATTCAGTAGCACCTTACTCCACAAGTACTGCTATTGAAATGAACTGAAAGCAGAGTAAGCGACACCTGTGCAAATCATGATTCATATCAGCTTTGCCTATCTACAGCACAGGTTTGCATTGCTCCTGCTATGCTAGCAGCTGGCCAGCAATGGCTGCCGTCAGGACAAATCCCCAGTGTACATAAGGCCTGAGAAAGGATCACATCCGTGGTTCCCAAGAAGACTAAAAAAAACAGTTAAAGGTGGTCTGAAGTCAGTAAGAGTTTGCGTGACCAATGATGATTGGTCAGATCAGCCGTGCATCTTTATTTCCTTCATCTTTTCCTCCCTCTGTTTTCACAGCCTTGCTAGCAACAACTGTCCATTTTGCTTCTCTTTAAATTCACTCAGTTAAAATGAAGAAACATGCACTGCTAAAGTAAGCAAAGACATTGGGTACCTTGCACATTGGGTACCTTAAAAAAAGTCCTTACAAAGGCCTTGAGCCAATAACCCTACATGTTGTAGAAAGGCCAAAGAGAGCTTACTTCACAATTGTTAACAAAGGAGAAGCATGAGGGTTATTAAACATGTTGAATTTCCACACAGGACCCACACACAGTGACCCACTATCGGTGCTTCTGTCATTGTCATGCAACAGAGATGATTCACAGGGCCTGATTCTCATCTTACGCTGGCATAAGTCAAGAGTAACTCCGCTGAAGTAAATGTAATTACACCAGTGGAAAATAATGCATGTGAGCAGGGAATTAACTCTTCAGCGTTCAGTGGCCCTTAAGCCTCCCACTTCCATCAAAGCACTGGGGTACTATAGTTCATTTTTAAACACACTAGGCAGTATTATAAAGTCTTTCAAGAACTGTGGTTGGCTCAAAAATGTTCATCTCCTTTTTCTATGTTTATCTAGGATTGTTTCTTTGGACAATTATGTGGGGGGGTTTTGTTTTGCTTTTATGTAAAGTGGACTTTAAAAGACAACCCTGCAGCCACAGCTTCCAAGTCTTTTGGTAGGTTTCCAGAAGTCATACTCCCGCTCCTTATGTGTAACACCTATGAAATGGAAATGCATTCTGCAGTTATAATGAGAAAGTCTACTTTAAAATGAGGCAAAATAGATTTTATCGGGCTAGCTTTGAATTCAGGAGTTCCCAAACACTGCAGCCCTATGAATCTTCAACACGCTACAGGTGCATACACAACCAGGATTAACTGGAGTGATGACAAAGTGAATTCATGAATCCTTTTATATTTAGGTATCTTTCAATTTGGTCCCTGGCCATTTCCCCCCCCTCCCAATAATCTCTGTCTGATCACAGCTACAGACTAGGGACCGAATGGCTAGGCAGCAGGTTCTGCGGAAAAGGACCTAGGGGTGACAGTGGACGAGAAGCTGGATATGAGTCAGCAGTGTGCCCTTGTTGCCAAGAAGGCCAATGGCATTTGGGGATGTATAAGTAGGGGCATAGCGAGCAGATCGAGGGACGTGATCGTTCCCCTCTATTCGACATTGGTGAGGCCTCATCTGGAGTACTGTGTCCAGTTTTGGGCCCCACACTTCAAGAAGGATGTGGATAAATTGGAGAGAGTCCAGCGAAGGGCAACAAAAATGATTAGGGGACTGGAACACATGAGTTATGAGGAGAGGCTGAGGGAGCTGGGATTGTTTAGCCTGCAGAAGAGAAGAATGAGGGGGGATTTGATAGCTGCTTTCAACTACCTGAAAGGGGGTTCCAAAGAGGATGGCTCTAGACTGTTCTCAATGGTAGCAGATGACAGAACGAGGAGTAATGGTCTCAAGTTGCAGTGGGGGAGGTTTAGATTGGATATTAGGAAAAACTTTTTCACTAAGAGGGTGGTGAAACACTGGAATGCGTTACCTAGGGAGGTGGTAGAATCTCCTTCCTTAGAGGTTTTTAAGGTCAGGCTTGACAAAGCCCTGGCTGGGATGATTTAACTGGGAATTGGTCCTGCTTCGAGCAGGGGGTTGGACTAGATGACCTTCTGGGGTCCCTTCCAACCCTGATATTCTATGATTCTATGATTCTATGATCAGTGCAACATACCATTCTAATGGCTTCATAAGAAGGTTGCCTATAGGCACTGTAAGATTCCTACTTTACTGGTAGAAATAGGTTTGGAAACCAGAGGCTTTCCCAGTCATACTGTCTAGCTTTCTCTTAATTATTTGCATAGTCAATTCAATAGCATCAAGACAACAGATACTGTAACTGTTCGGTTTAGCAGTGACAAACCATTTAAATTACGTACCAAGTACTTTGGTCAGAAATCATCAAGTGATCCATCCCCAACAGGTCCACATGAACTGGTGCTTAACTTGAGTTGACTGAACATTTAGATGGAATCAAAAAAATGTTCAACATAACTTCAAATATCATGCTTTCTTCTCGAAACAAGAAGCTACACTGAATAGGACTCTTCAGAATGCTGCTTCCAATACCCCAGCAACAGAGTGGAAAGCAGGAACACAAAGCTCGTTTTTTCCAGGGTCATTTTGTTTTGTTTATACAGAACCTTTAAATCAAAGTATCTACATTTTGGGTTGCTGGAAGCGGTTGTAAATGAATTAGGGGGCTGAGGGACCCTAAACCAGCTAGAATTTCAGTTTGGACAAATTCTCCAAGTCTTCTGAATTTTCAAAGTTTACACCTCACCATCCTTCCCCTAACAGCCCTCACCAATCCCCTTCACAGTCATCTGAGACACTGCTGGGCTCACTGCAATGCTGTGACACAAGTTCTACTTGCCTAACCAGAGAGTAAAGATAACATAACCTCCCTGTTGGCATCCAGTACCCCAGCCCTATGGTCATGAAAATAACCCAAATTGCTCCCCACACATCCACCCATGTAGAGAACATGGATCGAAACAGCATCTAGATACCTGCCCTCAGCTCCCCCACCCAACACCTCTGATGGCTGCAACTCCCCCAACCACACAGCCATCCCTCCTTCCCACAACTCCTGTCTTTCCCCTATGCCATCCCATTTCCTGTGCCACTCCCTGCCTCCAGCTACCTTCCCCTCATTACTTTCCTGACTCTCCTGCTTAACCCCTGGTCCCATGGCTCCGGCCTCCCTCCTGCAATCATCTTCTGGCTCCCCAGCTCTCGCCTCTTATCTCAACCCCTACCTCCAGCCCCTTGGCTCCCCTAGGTCATCTCCTGTCCAGGGCTCCTGGCTCCACCCCATCCCCCATCAGCTCCTGGCTCCCCAGCCCTCTTTCCACTGACTCCCTGAAGCCAACTCCCACCTGTCAGCCCCCCAGAACCACCTCTTATGCTTCTGCCACTCAAACAGCTCATGTCCCCCAACTCCAGCCCTTCCCAGTCCCACTCCCTGGTTCTAGCCTCCCCCATCAGCCCCTGCTCCCCAGAGCCTCCCATGCCCCTTCCCCAGCTCCCCATCTCATCCCCCCCAGGCTCCCAAACCCACCCACCTCCAGAGAGCCCCCATGTGCCCCTCCCCAACCCACCCCTGGATCCCCAGAACCTCCCCTCACGTCCCCCCACCCCCCTCCCTATCGCCCCCTGGGCTTCCCAACCCCCTGCCTCCAGAGAACTGCCTATGTCCCCCACCCCCAGCTCCCCACAAAATGGGTATAAATGGTAAAGCAGAATAACCTGTACCAATTTGATAATCACCAGGTGTGCAAGACATGTTCAGAGGCAAAAAGGGTGTTGTAGGAAAAGAAACCTGACCCCTCTCTTACTTTATCTTGCATTCTCATATTAGTTGCTTTTCCAGCTGTACAACCTTTCCACTATTCAACATGTAAGTTACATTTGTTTTCTATACCCACTGCTTGTCCAATTTGAGTAAGCTATGCTGTTTTATCATTTATAACTGTCTTCTAACAAACTTGCATTTGGCATGCAAGTTCCAACAACGTTTACATCAACACTAAATTGGGTCACGAGAGAAAGACAGAGGCAAGGCCTAAGTGTGGGCCTTCTACTTTGCTGCCTGACATAACTACACAGAAGTCCCTAACTGCTGCCTTGCTGAACTGCTTTGGCTTGAGTGTTACTGTTTAATGCCAGTGTGAAGAAACAGCACCACCAAAGCAACTTGATTTACTTATTTAACCTTGAGAAAGTGTCTGAGGATACACAGGGATAAGAGACCCGCAGCATAGCCACGGCTGGCCCTGGTCGGCTGATGGGGGCTCAGGCTGTGGGGCTAAAAATTACTGTGTAGACATTTGGGCTTGGGCTTGCAGGGTACCGGAGCTCACGCTCCAGCCCCAGCCTGAAAGTCTGGAAAGCGATTTTTCAGCCCCAGAGTCCAAGCCCCCTGAGCCTGAGTCAGCTGACCCAAGGCAGTCGTGCATTTTTTATCCTTATATTGTCATAAGGTGACCATATTTCCCAAAGGGAAAATGGGACACAGCTCAGGGCTGGCCCAAGCCCTTTTCCCCTCTCCACAGGGCTGGCCTGAGCCGTTCACCCAAGCTCCCCAGGTGGGGCTGGCCCAAGCCGCTTGCCTGCCCCCTGTTTGAGGCTGATGCTGGCACCACTGCTCGCTCAAACCCTGCCTTCCCCATGACCGAGTCTTTCTTCCTCCCCTGACGGGGCTGACATTGCTGCTTGCCCCCCCCCCCCCACCAGCACATTCCTCCCCACCCCACTTTTTTGACAAAAGTGGGCATTTGTCCCACTTGCTCTTGCCGACTGATCAAGTTGGCAAGACCAAACAGGACAAATGCCCACTTTTGCCAAAAAAGTCAGGACAGCAGGGACAGGGCTTAAAAAAGGGACTGTCCTGGCCAAAACGGGACGTCTGGTCACCCTCTGTATTGACGTACCCTTAGGGTATATCTACGTTGCAGCTGGGAGTGAGCCTCCCAGCCTAGACAGACAGATGCCTGCTAGCACACTAAAAATAGCTGTGTGGATGTTGTGGCACCAGCAGAAGCTTGGTCTAGCCTAGTGGTTCTCAAACTTTTGTACTGGTGACCCCTTTCAACACAGCAAGACTCTGAAATCGACCTCCCCCCCACCCTTATAAATTAAAACCACTTTTATATATTTAACACCATTATAAATGCTGGAGGCAAAGCAGGGTTTGGGGTGGAGGCTGAGAGCTCGTGACCCCCCCCTCCCCGTAATAGCCTTGCGAACCCCTGAGGGGTCCCGACCCCCAGTTTGAGAACCCCTGGTCTAGCCGTCTGAGCTCAGATCTGGGATTAGGGTAGGCGTGAGCTCGGGCAGCTAGACCAAGCCTCCGCGGGTGCTGCAACATCCACACCATTATTTTTAGCACATTACCTTGAGCCCCACGAGAACAAATCTGTCTTCCCAGGCTGGGAAGCTTGCTCCCAGCTGCAGTGTAGAATAGTGATCAGGACAATGCACTGCAAATGGTACCAAAAAATCCCTGTACAAATTGAGAACAATTCCTGCAAAATCAAACAAACACCTATTGTACAATTTCCTCATGATTTTCATAGAATGTCAGGGTTGGAAGGGACCTCAGGAGGTCATCTAGTCCAACCCTCTGCTCAAAGCAGGACCAAATGCCCAATTTTTGCCCCGGATCCCTAAATGGTCCCCTCAAGGGTTGAACTCACAACCCTGGATTTAGCAGGCCAATGCACAAACCACTGAGCTATCCCTCCCTCCGTTTTTTCCTGTTCTAGATCATACTATTAGCCAGACCAACTTCTACCCCAGTGATCAATATATACTTCTTTTTTAGCATCATTACAGTCAGTATGTAAATCTATGTCTACAGTTCAGGCACTTTTGGAAAACTGCATTATTAAATGAAAGTAGCTGACATGCGAAATAAATCTTGAGGTCATCTCTCAGGCTAAACTCCCATTTAAATCAGTAGGAGTTTTGCATGAGAGAATAGTGACTAAACATTCAGACACAACTTCAGGGTCTGCCCTTTTATTTTAACAAGAAACTAACAGCTTTTTTTTATTTCCTTATCAGATTTTCTAGTTTTTCCTCTTAGCCATATATTGACACTCATAGGTGCTAGAGCTAGAGGTGCGGCTTGAAGTGGTTTCCATTCTGTACAGGGTTTACTGTTTGGTCCAATGGCTCTCAGCACCCTCACCATAAACATGGTTCCAGCCCCCCTGTTGGCATGACAGCTGTTCAAGAGAGGTTGCTAGTGGTAGTGTCTTGGTTTAGCATGGAGAAAAGTGTATTCCTCCCCTCAATGGCTGTACTACTTTAGCTCAGAGTTAAAAAGTAAGTCTCTTTGGCAGAGGCCATATATAGTATACTTCATCAGAAAAGGTGAGAGTTCCAGAAAGTTATGAGCAACTGGAAAAAGTGGATTACAAAGGAAACTCACAGGCACCTTTAACAACATCTGTTGCTACATCTGTTTCTCACTCCAGTTAGATACAGGGCCTATTTTTTTTATTTTTTGGAATATACACAGACAAATTCAGTTTCCTCTTTGCTTGAACATACTGTGTTCTTCTTATCGTATCCCTTTAGAGCCTGTGCGGAAGTAATAAAGTATATCTCTGCTTCCAAAGATATGTCTCGTGTAAACAGGAGTAATTCACTGAGTGGAATTACATCGGTTTTACACCAGTAAAGTGAGAAAACAGTCATGCTCATGGAGTGTTGGCCAACTTTTTCAGGGATCATCTCTCAAAATCTGCATACTGATAGCATTCTTCAAGTAAGAATGTCTCTCCTCCTCCACCACAGCAGTGTCCCGCCTCCTTCTGTTGGCCCCTGTAGCAGCCTGTTCCAACAATTGAATTGGGTGTGGGGATCCACTGCTGTGGAGGCATAGATTCTCCATACAGATGGCCTGGCTTCCTACGGGACTCACATTCCACTCTACAGGACACTAGCCCTCCTTTCACCCCAAGGAGCAAAATGAAGGGAACCTTGTTGAGGTTTTTCCCCTAGACCCCTCCTGTGGGTGTAATCGCAGGAGAGGATGATCTGGTCCCTGCGAGTGATGCTCTGCGCCTTTCCGGATTTTGCCTATTGAGGTCAATAAGGGTTTATCTTCAAAGAGACACTGCACAAATTTAAAATAGGTTTGGGCATCTGACCAGTCCAAAATAATTGGCCAATTGACCAGTCAAATATTGGTCAAATAATTTAAAGCACTAACTTATTAGAATAGTAACAACAGTAACACTACAGAGCAAGACTTTATGGTCTCCAATTGACTTAGCCATGGGCCTGGTCTACACTACAAAGTTGGGTTGATGTAAGTTGTCTTGCGTCAACCTATTTGTGCATGTGTTTACACTGAAATTGTCTCCAGACAACACAAGCACACTGTTACAGCAAGGCAGTAACCCCACCTGCCCAAGCAGCTTTGAGCCATGGTTGACCTACTGAGATTGACACCATGGGCGGCAGGTAGTATAGGCAGGGAAAGGCTGTGCCTCCCCAAACAGCCTTGCATGACCCTGCCCATGCTCAGCCCCGAAACCCCCTCCTGTTTGCTTCCACTTCCCGTCCTGCTCTTCTGTGGCTGAGAGGCTGGGGCAGGTAGGTTGGGGCCAGTGCGAACAAGGCCTGGGGCTGGGGGCACTGGGGTTGGGGGTACTGGGGCTGGGACCATGCCATGCCGCCTGTCCATCCGCCCAGTGCTGGGGGCACTGGGACCATGCTACCTGCCCAGCACTCCAGGGCTGGGAGCACTCCGGGGCTGGGGCTGGTCTAGCCACACCACCCGCCTGGCGCTCTGGGGCTAGGGCCACTTTGGCCGTGCTGCCTGCCCAGTGCTCCGGGACCAGCGGCTGCATGGGGGGTGGGTGTGCTCCAGTGGGGGGGGGAGAAGGAGAGGAGAAAGAAGGAGAGGGGCAGGGCCTCGGGCTGAGGGGGAGGAGCTGGGAGCTAACAACACTTTCACCTACTGCCCATGGTTGATGCAGCGCAAGTGTCAAAACTCTGTGACCTATGTTCACACTAACAGTCCTCCAGCAGCTGTCCAACAATGTCTGCTCAGGTCACAAATATGAACTCCATTGCCCAGAGGTCACAGAGATTCGAAGCCACCCCGCTCTTTAGAATCCCCACATATTTTTGAAATACCTTTTCTGGATTGTCCAGCTTAGTGAGCACACCTAGCAGCTCTTCACTGTTTTGAGCAACTGCCAAACCAATCATGCCCGCTCCGCACATTAGATGCCCTCCGGCCTGTGGGAATCTCCTGGGCCTGTGGGAAGAAGAGGCTGTGTGAGGCTTGTTCTGTGGACCAGCTGTAGAAATGTGGACATCTGTGAAAAAATTGTACAGGGGATGCAGGTGAAGGAGTAAGACAGGGATCAGCAGCTGTGCCATGTGAAAGTGAAGGAACTGTGGCAGGCATACCACAAGGCCAGGGAGGCCTACAAGAGATCTCATGCTGAGCCCCAGACCTGCTGCTTTTACCAAGAGATGCATGCCATACCTGGTGGAGATCCCACCACCACCCTGCAGCTCCAGTACCTTTGAAGAGCCTGAGACACAGACCCCTGCAAGCCGGTGATGCATCAGACCATGAACAGAGAGCCTCGAGAGTGAATGTGGCAAACAGTATGGAGAAAGGCCCAGGAATCCCGCAGGAAAAGGAGCGGGATATGCACCAGGACATAATGGGGTTTCTCAGCCAGTAAACATAAATGCTTCAGATTCTTGTTGACCTACAGGTCCAACTATCATGAGCTTGTCTCCCTTTTCAGTCAATGGAGAACTCCATTTTAGCACTTCCTTATGCCCCCAATATTCCATTTGGCATTATGGCTGCATCCCTACTCATGACACTCTATACGGGGGATAGTAAGGACAACCACAGCTTCATATTCACTCACCTATGAGAGCTACGATTGGTGTGTATGTAGCCAAAATGGAGAGGAATGTTTTCTACTGTTCTAATTTTAAAGTTCTGTTCTGTTAATTTATTTGAGAAGTTTGTATTGTATTTGCTTTTTAATTGCACATTAATGTTTTGCACTGCTTTCAGTACACAATACATTTCTAGTTTTGAAAATAAATTCATCTGTATCACATCATAATATACACTTCAGAGTGCCCAGCACTACTCAAAGTACCCACTACTTGTATTTCTACACGACCACAGAACTCATAGGTTCAGTGAAAAACTTATAAATATACTGCAAGCACTGCATAATTCATAGGTGCATTAAAAGACAAAGCAGTGTGATATTCATAAATATACACCAAGCACTACACACTTCCTAAGAGTCCCAAAAACTGCAGGGCCAGGTAGCACTCCACACCACACTGCTGTGCTCTTTCAAGGCCTCCCTCAGCCACACAGCTCCCTGTTGAGCTCTTCTAACGCCCCTTGAATCTCTGGCTGTTCAAACTCAGCAGACTGCCGCTCCACTTCCATCCCAGTGGAACTTCCCCCACCTGTTCATCTCACATATCTTATACATGACACAACAAACAGCTATAACTAGGGCTGTCAATTAATCACAGTTAACTCATGCGATTAACTCAAAAAAATTAATTGCAATTAAAAAAATTAATTGTGTTTAATCACACTGTTAAACAATAGAATACCAATTGAAATTTATTAAATATTTTGGATGTTTTTCTACATTTTCAAATATATCAATTTCAATTACAACACAGAATATAACATGCACACTGCTCATTTTATATTACTTTTGATTACAAATATTTGCACTGTAAAATGATAAACAAAAGTAATAGTATTTTTCAATTCACCTCATACTAGTACTGTAGTGCAATCTCTTTATTGTGAAAGTGCAAATTACAAATGTAGGTTTTTTTGGTTACATAACTGCACTCAAAAACAAAACAATGTAAAACTTTAGAACCTACAAGTCCACTCAGTCCTACTTCTTGTTCAGCCAATCGCTAAGAGAAACAAGTTTGTTTACATTTACGGGAGATAATGCTGCCCATTTCTTATTTACAATGTCACCTGAAAGTGAGAACAGCGGGTTTCGTGGCACTGTTGTAGCTGGCATCACAAGATATTTATGTGCCAGATGCGTTAAAGGTTCATATGCCTCTTCATGCTTTGGCCATAGTTCCAGAGGACATGCTTCCATGCTGCTGACACTTGTTAAAAAAAATAATGCGTTAATTAAATTTGTGACTGAACTCCTTGAGGAAGAATTGTATGTCTCCTGCTCTGTTTTACCCGCATTCTGCTATATATTTCATGTTATAGCAGTCTCGGATGATTATCCAGCACATGTTGTTTGTTTTAAGAATACTTTCACTGCAAATTTGACAAAATGCAAAGAAGATACCAATGAGAAACTTTTAAAGATAAACAACTCAAAGTTAAAGAATCTGAAGTGCCTTCCAAAATCTGAGAGGGACGAGGTGTGGAGCATGTTTTCAGAAGTCTTAAAAGAGCAACACTCCGATGCAGAAACTGCAGAACCAGAACCACCAAAAAAGAAAATCAACCTTCTGCTGGTGGCATCTGACTCAGCCAATGAAAATGAGCATGCGTCAGTCTGCACTGCCTTGGATCGTTATCAAGCAGAATCCATCATCAGCATGAACACATGTCCTCTGGAATGGTGGTTGAAGCATGAAGGGACATATGAATCTTTAACGCATCTGGCATGTAAATATCTTGTGATGCTGGCTACAACAATGCCATACAAATGCTTGTTCTCACTTTCAGGTGACGTAATCAAGAAGTGGGCAGCATTATCTCCTGTAAATGTAAAAAACGTGTTTGTCTGAGCGATTGGCTGAACAAGAAGTAGGACTGAGTGCACTTGTAGGCTCTAAAGTTTTACATTGTTTTATTTTTGAATGCAGTTATTTTGTACATAATTCTACATTTGTAAGTTCAACTTTCATGATTAAGAGATTGCACTACAGTACTTGTATTAGGTGAATTGAAAAATACTATTTATTTTATTTTTTATAGTGCAAATGTTTGTAATAAAAAATAATAATATGAAGTGAGCACTGTACACTTTTCATTCTGTGTTGTAATTGAAATAAATATATTTGAAAATGTAGAAAACATCCAAAAATATTTAAATAAATGGTATTCAATTAGTGTTTAACAGCATGATTAATTGTGATTAATTTTTTTAATCGGGCAATTAATTGTGATTAATTTTTTTAATCGCTTGAGAGCCCTAGCTATAACCATTGGAATATTGTTCTTATTGAGATCCAGTCTTGTGAGTAAACAGCGCCAGCATCCCTTCACCCTACCAAACGCACATTCAACTGTCATTCTGCACCTGCTGAGTTGGTAGTTGAAATCTTTTCTTGGTGCTGTCATGGTGGACAGCATATGGCTTCATGAGCCAGAGGGGCAAGGGGTAGGCTGGGTCCCCCAGGATCAATATTGGCATTTCAATTTCGCCAATGGTAATTGGCCAGCCGATGCAGCTTTCTGAACAGCCCTGTGTTCTTAAAGATGCTCCTTCCCTTACTAGCCATCACTAATACTATTGAACCATCCCCAGTGATCCACCAATGCTTGCATAACCATAGAAAAGTAGTTTTTTTCTATTGATGTACTCTGTGGCAAGGTGGGCTGGTGACAAAATAGGGATATGTTTTCCATCTGTCACTCCATTGCAGTTTGGGAACCCCATTGCTGAAAATCCATCCACTATTTCCTGCACTTTGCTGAGAGTCATAGTCCTGTGTAGCAGGATATGATTAATGGCCCTACACATTTGCATGACAATAGCCCCCACCGTGGATTTTTCAACTCCAAAAGGATTGCCCACTGACCAGAAGCAACCCAGTGCTGCAAGTTTAAACAGTGAGGTCGCCATTGTCTTCTCCTTTGTCATTGTAGCACTCGTTCTGGTGTCCATGCACTAGATGATTCAGGTGAGCTTGGCACACAGATCCAGGAAGGTGGCCTTTTTCATCCGAAAGTTCTGCAGCCACTACTCATTGTCCCAAACCTGTTATTGCTCATTTCTCAGGCCCAGGATCAGCACTCCATGGTCTGCAACTGCTCCATTAATGCCAACAGCAACTTGGAATTGCTTTTCACTATGTCTCTCAACAACCTGTCCTCAAAAAATCATCATGCCTCCCCTGGCTGCAGTTTTTCCTGCAGCTCTGCAAATACTGGAGGATCATTCATGCTGTGTTTGCAACTTTCATTAAAATAGTGCCAGGCTTTGCAGGCTCCATGCTTCTGTCAGAGATGGTGAACAGCAAAAAGTGCTAAGCAGGTTTGTGGGATTTTTTTTTTAAAGTGAAAAAATTATGGGATACAGGTGGCATTATGGGATGAAGAAAGTTGCATGATGGGAATTGGAGCCCTTGCACCCAGTCACTCCTTTGTGGCTCTTTTCCGCCAAAATTTCCCAAAAGACAATGAGTGCACCATATGGTGGCGAATGGCACACTGGGATACCTCCCCATGGTGAAATGCACTGTGCATCAACACAGGCAGTCTCAGTGAGTATGCACAGTGCCAACACAAGCAGCCAAGTATGCACACAAATGAGCAATACAATAACTGTGGTGGCTTTACGTAACTTGTGCAACTTTCGCACCCTCGAGGCCAAGATGGAGTCTGCTCTGTGGGCAGCTCTGGCCAAGAGAAGGCACGTGCAGGAATGCAGCAGGGAAAGTCCCTTCCACCCCAAAGGCACCTGTTCCAAACCCCCCAAAGTGAACACACACACACTGGAAGAGTACAATGAATATAGGAAAGGGAAATATTTATTTACAGAGGGATCAAAGGAGAAAAATAACAGGGCGAAATATAGGTGGAGTGGTAAAACAGGGTTGCATTCAACACAAGGCCCCACAGGCCCAGTAGTACCACAGTCTGGAAGGGCAGACACCGAGCAATGTGTCTGCACACAGAGTTCAGGAGTCCTGGGCAAAGTTCCAATCTGGCAGTGAGTCTTGGGTGCTCCTGGTCATCTTCGGCACCAGTAAACTTTCCCCAACAAACCCCTCCGGTGCCCTCTTCTGCCCTTCTCTGCAAAGCCACACAGAGTGACCACGTCCCCACTTAACTAGCTAACAATGTCCTTCCTTATTCCCAATGCAAAGTCACAAGCCCCCGTACTTATGGCCCCATGCAGCTCTGGGCAGCAGTGAAACTGGGTCCAGCTCCAGCCTGTCCTTCTCGAGCGATTCCTCCCTGGCACAGTGCTCCTCCTGGCTCCTGTCCTGGGGTGCCCCTATTGGCCACTCTGTCCCTCTCAGGCTTCAGGCAGGTTCTTGGCTCCTTCGCTCTGTGAGAACCTGCTGGCTGCCGCCCTTCTGTCTGGAGCTTCAGACACACACATCCTTTCACTCTCCTCTCGCTCTCTGCTCCCCCCACCAGCATTTCCTCCTTCCAGAACTATCAGCCCTTCCCCGCTCAGGAAAAAGATTTAAAGGGGCCATGCTCTTTAAACCAAAGGGGTTACACTTGCATCACCCCACGTTTATGGCATGGACATAGCCTCACATTTTTCTGAGTTAAAATAATTCAGTTAAGTACCCTTGTTTTTTTGTAATTAGGCACAAATATCTCAACTGAAATGAAGTTCTAAAGCAGTGAAAGGATCATTATTCTGATTACCTTCTTAGCAATGTTAGGGTAGCATTTAAATGTGAACATTATTCAAGACTGAACAGCTGCAAAACAAAAATGAAGTTAAACAGAAATAAAACGAACACATAATAACTATAAAAGCAAAAGTTCGTTTTAAAATGCATTTATGCTAGGTAGCCAGCAGGCCAACTCTTGAAGCAGCTTAATGGCTGTGCATCAATTTGTGTTGGGGAAATAAGTTGAATGACTGTGAACCCTCCTCTCCCTCCCCACTCCATTCTGACTTCATTTCTGTATGTTTGTCTAATCGGTTTAGACTGTAAACTCTGTGACAGGGACTGTGTCTTCTAATCATATACATTGATGGCCTGGTATACAAATCAAGATATACATACATACAGTGTTTGTTCAAGGATATTTCAGCCAGGCAAGATAGTCAGCTTCCAATTAGTTCATCATTTTGTCAACCGGTGGCATCAGCATGTAGAAAAATGAGTGATCAAGACATTTAAGTAGGCTTGCTAACAAATGGCACCGTGATGCAATGAAAAAGGTAGGCGACCACCTACATCAGGGCATTCTTGCTGGAAAAATTGCCTGGTTATATAATAGATGGCCAATTTATAGTATTTGACCAGTGAACTGACTGGCTTTGCAAGCCCAGTTTAAAGTCACAAGTTTAAACTGGTACCGCTTTGTGTTTGGACCAGACCTAAGACTTCTATCAGACTAAAAACTAAGACCCAGACCCACAAAGGTATTTAGGCCTAAGAGATCACATCAGGATCCGGGCCTGGTCTACACTATGCAGTTTTGTTGGCAAAAGCCAGCTTTTGGTGACAAAACAGTGGAGGTGTATACTCTACAAAGCTACTTTTGTCAGCAAAACTCTCCTGTTTTGCTGACAAAATAAAACCACAAGAGGCATAAAGCTTTTTGCGGCAAAGTTAAAGCAACGAAGTGTCAGTGTAGAAATTGCGGTTCCTTCGTTATGTTGCCATAACTGGTCTTCCCCAGTATCTCATAATGCCCACCGTGACCACTCTGCTCACTGTTGTGAACTCAACTATCCAGCTACACAGGCATGAGCTCCTCCCCTTTCAAAGCTCCATGAAGTTCTGATAGCTGAGCATGTCACTCCGCTCTGACAGCAAAGAGCAAATAATTAACGTGGAAATCCTGCTCTCTCTTGCAATGAGAAACCCACATCATGTGATGCTGTACCTGCCCCATGAGGCATTGCAAACCCTTCCCAAAGCAGCCTGCAGCCAATTGCACAGTGGGATAGCTACCCACAGTGCACTGCTCTCTGTGTCGATGCAAGAGCTGCTAGTGTGGATGTACTCTGCAGCCACAAGGACCATAGTGTGGACATGCAACAGTGGTTTAATTAAAGCATCATAAACTCTGCCTACCAAACTCTGTAGTGGAGACATGGCTTTAGCCTATGGTCTTTAAGCTAACACCCCAGTTTCTTTAAAGGTGTAGCAGGAATCATATCAGTGTGGCTCTGTCACAATATGACTTCAGATATGCTTATTTAAGCATGCAGTGAAAGTTGTGCAGTGTATCTGACTTGTAAATAATGTGACAGGGTCGGGCCAGATGTCTACAGAAGATTAATAGAAGGCAGATATATTAGCCCCATGCTAAGTAGGTCCCTTTTCCCTGGGTAAGGTAACAGGGAAGGTTACAGAACAATCAGGAACCTTCTGGAGACAATTAAGACAGACTGATTAGAACACCTGCAGCCAATCAAGAAGCTGCTAGAATCAATTAAGGCAGGCTAATCAGGGAACCTGGGTTTTAAAAAGGAGCTCACTTCAGTTTGTGGTGTGCGTGTGAGGAGCTGGGAGCAAGAGGCACTAGGAGCTGAGAGTGAGAACGCGGACTGTTGGAGGACTGAGGTGTACAAGCATTATCGGACACCAGGAGGAAGGTCCTATGGTGAGGATAAAGAAAGTGTTGGGAGGAGGCCATGGGGAAGTAGCCCAGGGAGTTGTAGCTGTCGCACAGCTGTTCCAGGAGGCACTCTAGACAGCTGCATTCCACAGGGCCCTGGGCTGGAACCCGGAGTAGAGGGCGGGCCCGGGTTCCCCCCAAATCCTCCCAACTCCTGGTCAGACACAGGAGGAGTCGACCTGGACTGTGGGTTCAGAAAAACGGCCAAGCTGAGGACTGCCGTGAAGCTCCAAGGTGAGCAAATCCGCCAATAAGCGCAAGACCCACCAAGGTAGAGGAGGAACTTTGTCACAATAACTATTGCTCAATCCTTCAGTTCTTTCTCAGGCAAAGTCCCTATTAAACTCAATGGAATTTTTGCCAGCATAACAACTGTCAGAGTAGACCTTAATTAGTAATGTATTCAGTATTATTAAATATTAAAGACCAGATTTCCATATTCTTACTGACATGGAGGAGTGCCTTACTCATCAAGAAGACCCTCGGAAGTCAGTGGGATTACTCAAGGAGTAGGTACTACTCTATGCAAGTAATAGTATCAGAATCTGATCTCAAGACATTAATATTTTCCATTTTTTATGTATCCTTGTAACTTAAAAAACACAAGGCTGTTTTGAAAGTGTACTCCAGGGCTGATATGCAGAGCTGTATCTCAGAACAAATGTTTAAAGCAAAATAACCACAGGGAGAAGCTCTTCCGCCAACATAACTCTGTCCACACTGGCGCTTAGGCCCGTGTAACTTATGTTGCTCAGGGGGGTTGGGGGGGTTATTCACACCTCTGAGCGACATAAGTTATACCAACATAAGTGCTAGTGTAGACATAGCCTAAGGAACTTTTGAGGAGTTCAATATTTTTGTGTTCAAATCGACTTCTCCCATTATGTTTGAGAGCATTGGTATGTAGTCCCAGGAAGAGCACAGGCGTTTTACAGAGGTCATTCTTCCACTGATTTAAATAGAAATAGCTTCTTTTTTTGAAAAAAAATTTATAGAGTCAGCCCCCTTAAGCCTCAAACCTTAAACATTTTGTAAGCTGAAAATTAGTTAAAACAAACAAACAACTCCCCCCCATGCATCTCACAGTCCATTTCACCTTAATTAAAATGGTACATATCGCTGTGGCACGGATACTTAATTGTGCATGTCATAGCGGTGTGTATGTACAGTACAAGAAATGTTTTTTTCTGAAAGTTCAGACCTGAAAATAAGATGACTGTCAAGAAATGTTAATTTTCAGACTCACCAACACTGACTGTGCCCTTTAGTCATAAGTCTAAGGAAAAAAGGAGACTACGTGCTACACCATATTTCCTGTAACATATGTTTATGATTAAGGCATTTAACTAACACAGGATGTGCTCAGATGAAGAGGAAGCTGCTCCTCCGAAGCAGCCAGTTGTGCTCCCAAAATCAAGCATAAATGAGTTTGCCAATGACGAGCTTGTCATTAAGTCTGAATTCTTAACCCAGGCAGAGAGATATTAATATGTTGCCAGTAGGAGTGCAGCACTCCTTCACCTAGCCAAATAATCTGAATATACCACAAATTTTAAAAAATCCCTGCATATATAAAGAGGAAAATATCTCTGCAGCATGTTATTCCTTTGAAGTTTTGAATACTAAGCAGTTGTGCTGATGGATTGATTTCCTGGTAATTAAAGACTAGCCCTCTGATTGTTTTAAAAACATAGGAAGTGTGCAGCATTGGCAGGAAAAGGAGTGAAAGAGAAGCCGATACTGAGAAGGGTCTATCTGAAAGTATTCAACAAGTTCTGAACTGTAAACAAGAATACAGATGCCTTGTTGTGGGGAGGGAATATGTGACATATTCTGCTGAAAATCCATAAGGGCGGCCTACAGCAAGAGACAGCATAAAGCACCAGACTTTTAGAAGTTGGGCATCAATTTTAGGTCAGCTTCATTACTCCATTTCTGCCCAGTGCACTTGGTACATGAAGCAAAACACAGGCCAGAACTAAGGTTGCCAGATGTCCAGTTTTCGACCAGAACACCCGGTCAAAAAGGGACCCAGGCATCTCCGGTCAGCGGTGCTGTCTGGGCTCTTAAAAGTCCAGTTGGTGCAGGGCTGGCAGGCTCCCTACCTGGTTCCGTGCATCTCCCAGGAAGTGGCCGGCATGTCCTTCTGGCTCCTAGGTGTAGAAGCGGCCAAGGAGGCTCCATGAGCTCCCCCCACCCCAAGCACCGGCTCTGCAGCTCCCGTTGGCCCTAGGAACCAGAGGGACATGTCGCTGCTTCTCGGAGCAGTCTGAGGTAAGCACCACCCAGGGCCTACACCCCTCACCCCCTCCTGCACCCCAACTCCCTGCCCCAGCCCATAGCCCCCTTCTGCACCCAAACTCCGTCCTGGAGTCTACACCCCACACCCGCTCCAGCACCCCAATCCACTGCCCCAGCCCTGAGCCCCCTCCCACACTCTGAACCCCTCAGCCCCAGCCTGGAGCCCCCACCTACACCCCAAACCTCTCATCCCTGGCCTCACCCCAGAGCCTGCACTTCCCTCCTGAGCCCTCACCCCCAACACCTCAACCCCCTGCCCTAGCCCAGAGCCCCCTCCCTCACTCTGAACCCCTCATTTCTGGCCCCACCCCACAGCCCTCACCCCCAGCAATGCATCATGGTGATTCTAAATAGAGGCATGAAGTTTTTAAAGTTCAAAATGAAAGACGATTAAGAAGAGTAAAATGTATTAGAACCTCAGAATTACAAATACCAGAGGTACGAACTGACTGGTCAACCACACACCTCATTTGAAACCGGAAGTACACATTCAGGCAGCAGCAGAGGGGGGAAAAAAGGAAATACAGCACAGTAGTGAGTTAAACGTAAACTACTAAAAAAATAAAGGCAAAGTTTAAATTTTTTTTTACAAGATAAGAAAACTGTTTCTGTGCTTGTCATTTAAATTAAGATGGTTAAAAGCAGCATTTTTCTTCTGCATGGTAAAGTTTCAAAGCGGTTCTAAGTCAATGGTCCGTTGTAAACTTTTGAAGGAAGAACCATAATGTTTTGTTCAGAGTTACGAACATTTCAGAGTTACGAACAACCTCCAATCCTGAGGTGTTTGTAACTCTGAGGTTCTACTGCATGTGGGTTACAGAACCTATTTGATAAAACAAGGGGAAACTGATACAATACAAAGAGGGAACAAGAGAGGATCACATAGATGAAGAAAATTTTTTCAATATCATCTGTGGAGGGAGGAGGGAGCTGCAGCTGAATCTAAAATACAGACGAAAAGGAATTACAGATATCAAATGTCAGAGGCCAATGGTTTTAGAAAGAAAAGCTAATCTTTTCTGTTATTTAAGTCAATTCACAGTAGTCACTTTGACACACACTCAAACAAAGTGCGGAAAAGAGGCCTCAGATTTTATTTGTGTCTGTCATAAATATAAAGGGAAGGGTAAACCCCTTTGAAATCCCTCCTGGCCAGGGGAAAGCTCCTCTCACCTGTAAAGGGTTAAGAAGCTAAAGGTAACCTCGCTGGCACCTGACCAAAATGACCAATGAGGAGACAAGATACTTTCAAAAGCTGGGAGGAGGGAGAGAAACAAAGGGTCTGTGTGTCTGTCTATATGCTGGTTTCTGCCGGGGATAGACCAGGAATGGAGTCTTAGAACTTTTAGTAAGTAATCTAGCTAGGTACGGTTAGATTATGATTTCTTTAAATGGCTGAGAAAAGAATTGTGCTGAATAGAATAACTATTTCTGTCTGTGTATCTTTTTTGTAACTTAAGGTTTTGCCTAGAGGGGTTCTCTATGTTTTTGAATCTAATTACCCTGTAAGATATCTACCATCCTGATTTTACAGGGGGGATTTCTTTATTTCTATTTACTTCTATTTTTATTAAAAGTCTTCTTGTAAGAAAACTGAATGCTCTTTCATTGTTCTCAGATCCAAGGGTTTGGGTCTGTGGTCACCTATGCAAATTGGTGAGGCTTTTTATCCAACATTTCCCAGGAAAGGGGGGGTGCAAGTGTTGGGAGGATTGTTCATTGTTCTTAAGATCCAAGGGTCTGGGTCTGTAGTCACCTAGGCAAACTGGTGAGGATTTTTACCAAACCTTGTCCAGGAAGTGGGGTGCATGGTTTTGGGAAGTATTTTGGGGGGAAAGACGCGTCCAAACAGCTCTTCCCCAGTAACCAGTATTAGTTTGGTGGTGGTAGCGGCAAGGACAAAGAGTGGAATATTTTGTACCTTGGGGAAGTTTTGACCTAAGCTGGTAAAGATAAGCTTAGGAGGTTTTTCATGCAGGTCCCCACATCTGTACCCTAGAGTTCAGAATGAGGGAGGAACCTTGACAGTGTCAATGCTGGATCAGCAGATGAGACAGCAGACAATTACCAGAGGTTGCTATAAACAAAGACATGGTGTGTGTTTTGCAGAACATCAGACTAGGTAATCATAACTCTCACTTCTGGCCTTAAAAATCTATGAATTGCACACAACCTCTGGTTAATCACCCAAACCCAGACAAACCATGATTTACCAGTATTTGATTCTGATTTACCAGTGTTTGAGTTTGACAAAGACAAATCCGAAGGGCATTGCTGAATTGTAATCAGTCTTACTAGCATTTTTGACTAACCAAAAAACACAAGAATCCTCAACTGTTAAAATGAAATATTTTTGCAAACTGTGGAAACTGGTAGCAGAAGTTGTGTCAGCAAGAAGTGTCACGATTTTTGAAAGAGGTATCATTTTAGGCCCCCTACACCTTTATTGAAGTCAGATGTTTCATAAGACAGCTCACGCCTCAGTATGCAAGCACTAACAAAATTACAAAAGCTTACTAGACTAACAGTATAGACCATGAGGTCCTGTGGCAGGGCTGGTCTGTTCCATTAAATGTAATAGGACCTAGGGGTCATCGCACCCCATATTTGTAGTATGTCCCCTTTTAAGGTCTTTTTTTGGGGGGGCGTCTCAGTGGTCTAGGAAAATGAAAGGCAAATGTGGGGGGATAGGAAGAAATCCCAGGGGAATGGTCTGCATTAAGGTAATAGAAGCACACGTTTTCCCCTACAGGCCTGGGACCAGGAACCTTGTATAGAAAGCAGGGTTCCCCTCTCCCACCCAAGGAGAAGAAGCAGCTCTGGGACAGAGGGATAGACCAGCAAGAGAGGGCTTGCCTGCTCATGGAACTCTCTGAGCCTGGGAACGGCTGGGAGACAAGGACCAGGTGAATGAGAAGCTGATTGAAAGTCACAGCTAGCCTGAGGTCACTAACCAGCCCAACTAGGGGAGCTGTGGGCCTCCTGTTCTAAGGAGGAAGAAGCCCAACAGAAAACACCAGCCCTGAGAAGGAGGGCTGGGAAGATTTGCAAACTTGAAGAGAAGATCTATGGAGCAGGACTAAAACCCCAAGAGGGAGGGCTAAGACCCCTGGTCATAAAGGAGTGATATCTTGGGGAAGCTCAATGATCTAAACAAAATAGACTCCAGGATAAGGGGGGAATAGTGTTTAAAGACTCTGGAGGCGAGCTTCTTATTTCTGAACCCCAAGGGAGGGTGTTGAGGGAAAAGTTGCAGGTCCTTGCTTAACCAGCGGGGGGTCTATAGAGCAGGCATTGCACTATGACAGCCTTAGATTTCGTAGAGCAGTGGTCACCAACTGGTAGATCGCGATCAACTGGTCAATCGTGGAGCCTCTGACAGTCGGTTTCAGTCTCAGCCCCTGAGATTGTCAGATGGTCCAAACAGGGAGACTGGCTGCGAACAGTCCAGCGGTGCAGCAGAGCTAAGGCCAGCTCCCTGCTTACCCTGGCTCCGCGCTGCTCCCAGAAGTGGCCGGCATGTCCGGCAGCGGCTCCTGGAATGGGGGGAGGAGCAGGGGGTCTCCACATGCTGCCCTTGCCTGCAGGCACCGCCCCCACAGCTCCCATTGGTTGGGAACAGGAAACCATGGCCAGTGGGGGCGGTGCCTGCAGACGGGGGCAGTGTGCGGAGCCACCTGCCCCTCCCCCCCCCGCCAGACATGCCGGCCGCTTCCAGGAGCAGCACAGGGCCAGGGCAGGCAGGGAACCTGCCTTAGCCCCTCTGCACTGCCACCCAGGAGCTGCCTGAAGTAAGTGGAGCCCGGTTGGAGCCCGCACCCTGAACCCCTCCCACACCGCAACCCCGTGCCCCAGCCCTGAGCCCCCCCACACCCAAACTCCCTCCCAGAGCCCTCACCCCCTCCTGCACCCCAACCCCTGGCCCCAGCCCTGAGCCCCCTCCCATACCCCCTTCTGTACCCCAACCCCCTGCCCCAGCCCCTTCCCAGAGCCTGGACCCCAACCCGCTGCCTAAGCCCTGAGCCCCCTCCTGGAGCCTGCACCCTGCACCTGCTTCCCAACCCCGTCCCCCAATCCTGAGCCACCTTCTGCACCCAAACTCCCTCCCAGAGCCTGCACCCTGAACCCCCTCCTGAACTCCAACCCCCTGTCCCAGGCTCAGCCTGGAGCCCCTCCTAGACTCTGAACCCCTCGGCTCCAGCCCAGAGCCTGCACCCCCTCCCCTTGTCCCAGCCCAGTGAAAGTGAGTGAAGGTAGGGGAGAGTGAGCGATGGAGGGAGTGGGAATGGAGTGAGTGAGGTGTGGCCTCAGAGAAGGAGTGGAGTAGGGGGTGTGGCAAGGTTGTTTGGGTTTGCGTGATTATTGTTATTTTCTTTGAGGTAGATCCTGAGTTGCACTTAAATTCAAAAAGTGATCTTGTGCTTTAAAAGGTTGGAGACCACTGTCCTAGAGTAATGTAAAGGGGCTTATTAGCATTAACTCCTGTGACAGATATTGCAATCCCAATATAGTCTCTTTGGGGACCATTGTATTACATTTATGAACGGCTTATGTATGGCAGTATTCTTTTCCATGGGAGAAGATTACTACAGCTCCTCCAAGAACTAAAACCTCTGGGGCGGGGGGGAGTGCTTCTAAGATGTGCTACTGAGACTAAACAACTCTCAAGAGGTACCATTCCGGGCAGTAGTTTGGATATACTGGTTCAAACTGGTTTTCCAGAGACTAGAAGACAAACAAAGGGCTTACGGTACAAAAGGATGGGTTTGAACTAACACAGGGCATTCTTTTGATTCAGCAAATGAGGGGCCCCAATCCTGTGGAAGGGTTGGAAAGACTTTGACTGACTAGGGCTTCATAAGACTGATGGGTGACTTCTGGTATGTTTGGTGAGTGCTTCAGCCTGTTTTTTATTTTTATGTTTTTTGGTAATGTTTCACCTTAAGAATAAATGTGATTATGTAACCTTCGGGTGGGCTAGAGTTTACTTCACTGCCCTTCCTCTAAGTGCCATAAAACAACTCCCATAGAAAAGCACAGGAGACCCAGAATTCAGTCACTGAGGATTTTCAGCAAGGATTGCACAGGGTCAACCTCCCCACCATCAAGTCCAAAAGCAATTAACTTAATTCTTAAGTACCAACTTTATGAAATCTTATAATTGTAAAGAAACATAATTAATAACAATAACAACTTAATTTTTGCAACATAACATGGCTACTTTATAACATACATCATTTTCACAGGTTTAGTCTGTATCAGCAAAAACAACAAGGAGTCACAAAGTTCAGGCACCAGGTTTGCCGAGATGGTATCGGGGATGCTATTCCTGATGGCTTGTGGTCCATCTTTGTGTGGAATGTTGGTGTAGAGGACTTCTACATCCATAGTGGCTAGGATGGTGTTTTCTGGAAGATCACCAAAGGATTGTAGTTTCTTCAGGAAGTCAGTGGTGTCTTGAAGATAGCTGGGAGTGCTGGTAGCGTAGGGCCTGAGGAGAGAGTCTACATAGCCAGACAATCCTGCTATCAGGGTGCCAATGCCTGAGATGATGGGGGTCCAGGATTCCCAGGTTTATGGATTTTGGGTAGCAGGTAGAATACCCCTGGTTGGGGGTCTAGGGGTGTGTCAGTGTAGATTTGTTCCTGTGCTTCTTTAGGGAGTTTCTTGAGCAGATGGTGTAGTTTCTTTTGGTAATCCTCAGTGGGATCAGAGGGTAATGGCCTGTAGAATGTGGTGTCGGAGAGTTGTCCAGCAGCCTCTTAGAATCATAGAATCATAGAATATAAGGGTTGGAAGGGACCCCAGAAGGTCATCTAGTCCAACCCCCTGCTCGAAGCAGGACCAATTCCCAGTTAAATCATCCCAGCCAGGGCTTTGTCAAGCCTGACCTTAAAAACCTCTAAGGAAGGAGATTCTACCACCTCCCTAGGTAACGCATTCCAGTGTTTCACCACCCTCTTAGTGAAAAAGTTTTTCCTAATATCCAATCTAAACCTCCCCCACTGCAGCTTGAGACCATTACTCCTCGTTCTGTCATCTGATACCATTGAGAACAGTCTAGAGCCATCCTCTTTGGAACCCCCTTTCAGGTAGTTGAAAGCAGCTATCAAATCCCCCCTCATTCTTCTCTTCTGCAGGCTAAACAATCCCAGCTCCCTCAGTCTCTCCTCATAACTCATGTGTTCCAGACCCCTAATCATTTTTGTTGCCCTTCGCTGGACTCTCTCCAATTTATCCACATCCTTCTTGAAGTGTGGGACCCAAAACTGGACACAGTACTCCAGATGAGGCCTCACCAATGTCGAATAGAGGGGAACGATCACGTCCCTCGATCTGCTCGCTATGCCCCTACTTATACATCCCAAAATGCCATTGGCCTTCTTGGCAACAAGGGCACACTGCTGACTCATATCCAGCTTCTCGTCCACTGTCACCCCTAGGTCCTTTTCCGCAGAACTGCTGCCTAGCCATTCGGTCCCTAGTCTGTAGCTGTGCATTGGGTTCTTCCGTCCTAAGTGCAGGACCCTGCACTTATCCTTATTGAACCTCTTCAGATTTCTTTTGGCCCAATCCTCCAATTTGTCTAGGTCCTTCTGTATCCTATCCCTCCCCTCCAGCGTATCTACCACTCCTCCCAGTTTAGTATCATCCACAAATTTGCTGAGAGTGCAATCCACACCATCCTCCAGATCATTTATGAAGATATTGAACAAAACCGGCCCCAGGACTGACCCTTGGGGCACTCCACTTGATACCGGCTGCCAACTAGACATGGAGCCATTGATCACTACCCGTTGAGCCCGACAATCTAGCCAGCTTTCTACCCACCTTGTAGTGCATTCATCCAGCCCATACTTCCTTAACTTGCTGACAAGAATACTGTGGGAGACCGTGTCAAAAGCTTTGCTAAAATCAAGAAACAATACATCCACTGCTTTCCCTTCATCTACAGAACCAGTAATCTCATCATAGAAGGCGATTAGATTAGTCAGGCATGACCTTCCCTTGGTGAATCCATGCTGGCTGTTCCTGATCACTTTCCTCTCATGCAAGTGCTTCAGGATTGATTCTTTGAGGACCTGCTCCATGATTTTTCCAGGGACTGAAGTGAGGCTGACTGGCCTGTAGTTCCCAGGATCCTCCTTCTTCCCTTTTTTAAAGATTGGCACTACATTAGCCTTTTTCCAGTCATCCGGGACTTCCCCGGTTCGCCACGAGTTTTCAAAGATAATGGCCAATGGCTCTGCAATCACAGCCGCCAGTTCCTTCAGCACTCTCGGATGCAACTCGTCCGGCCCCATGGACTTGTGCACGTCCAGCTTTTCTTGTTCATATTCCGACCTATTCATGATGACAACAGCACCTCCTTTGGCAGCCTTTTTGATTATGATGTCAGAGTTGCTTCTGAGACTGTGGATGGCGTTGTGTTCTGAGGTTATGGGGCAAGTGATGCTGCTTTTCCACAATTTCAGCTTGTGCACGTCAACAGAAGTACTCTATGTAGAAGTCCAGTCTGTTGTTTCGACCTTCAGGAGGAGTCCACGCAGAATCCTTCTTTTTGTAGTGTTGGTAGGAAGCTTCCTGTGGGTTAGTGTGCTGTTCAGTGGTGTGTTGGAAATATTCCTTGAGTCAGAGACGTCGAAAGGAGGATTCTAGGTCACTGCAGAACTTTGTGACTTTGTCCTCACCCATAACTATTTCAGATTTGGGGACAATTTATACCTTCAAGTTAACAGGACTGCTATGGGTACTCGCATGGCCCCACAGTATGCCAACATTTTTATGGCTGACTTGGAACAACGCTTCCTCAGCTCTCATCCCCTCACACCCCTACTCTACATGCGCTACATTGATGACATCTTCATCATCTGTACCCATGGAAAGGAGGCCCTCGAGGAATTCCACCAAGATTTCAACGATTTCCACCATACCATCAACCTCAGCCTGGACCAGCCCACACAAGAGGTCCACTTCCTAGACACTACAGTGCCAAGAAGCGATAGTCATATAAACACCACCCTATACCAGAAACCTACTGACTGCTATTCCTACCTACATGCCTCCAGCTTTCATCGAGACCACATCACACAATCCATTGTCTATAGCCAAGCTCTAAGATACAACTGCATTTGCTCCAACCCCTCAGACAGAGACAAACACCTACAGGATCTCTATCAAGTGTTCTTAAATCTACAATACCCACCTGCTGACATGAAGAAACAGATTGACAGAGCCAGAAGAATACCCAGAAGTCACGTACTACAGGACAGGCCCAACAAAAAAAGTAAGAGAACGCCACTAGCTGTCACCTTCAGCCCCCAACTAAAACCTCTCCAGCGCCTCATCAAGGATCTACAACCTATCCTGAAGGATGATCCTTCACTCTCACAGACCTTGGGAGACAGGCCAGTCCTCACTTACAGACAGCTCCCCAACCTGAAGCAAATACTCACCAGCAACTACACACCACACAACAAAAACACCAACCCAGAAACCAAACCCTGCTACAAACCCCGTTGCCAACTCTGTCCACATATCTATTCAAGGGACACCATCATAGGACCTAACCACATCAGCCATACCATCAAGGACTCGTTCACCTGCACATCTACCAATGTGATATATGCCATCAAGTGCCAGCAATGCCCCTCTGCCATGTACATTGGCCAAACCGCACAGTCTCTACGCAAAAGAATAAATGGACACAAATGTGATATCAGGAATCATAACATTCAAAAACCAGTAGGAGAACACTTCAATCTCTCTGGTCACTCAATAACAGACCTAAAAGTGGCAACTCTTCAACAAAAAAACTTCAAAAACAGACTCCAACGTGAAGCTGCAGAACTGGAATTAATTTGCAAACTGGATACCATCAGATTAGGCCTGAATAGAGACTGAGAGTGGTTGGGTCATTAGAAAACCTAAACTTAATTTCCCCAATACTAATTTCTCCCTACTGTTAATCACACCTTCTTGTCAACTGTCTGTAATGGGCCACTCTCTTACCACTGCAAAAGTTATTTTTCCTCCCTTGGTATCCTGCTGTTAATTGCTTTAACTCATTAGACTGACCTCACACTTTCATGTATTTATACCTGCTCCTGTATTTTCACTCCATGCATCTGATGAAGTGAGTTCTAGCCCACGAAAGCTTATGCCCAAATAAATTTGTTAGTCTTTAAGGTGCCACAAGGACTCCTCATTATTTTCACAGTTATACATAAACATAAAGAAAACAAATTAAATCTAAACAGGTCAGTTCCCACAAAAACATACTGTGAAGTACCTCAGAGGTCCCCAAAGCTTAGGAAGAGTTCACTTGAGTCTCAGTTACAGTCTTTGATCACCAAAATCTATATAGTCTGCTGAGTCAAAAGCACTGCAACAACATCTTCCCTCCACTTGCTTATAGAAATCAATGCAGAGTCTTTCGCCTCCTCTGCTGAAATCACTCAGTTAGCTAACTAATTAACCAACCACTCAGTTAAGTCTATAGATTTAAAAAACCCTGCTGCAAAATGGCCTTTCTTAGTCTCTTTTGCTCCAATGCACAGGGAAGAATGGGACCCAGTAGTATTTTCTATTGCAATGTGCAATTCGATTAAACAACACTAGTGTATGCTGGGTGCATCCTTATGCCATACTGAGCTCAATGAGAGTTTTGCCTAAATAAGGACTGGATTTATCCCACAGGGCATTTTTTTTCTTCTGTCTCCCAACAATCACTTTTCCAGTCCTTCCCCATAGGCCCCGTGCAGGGAGAGGAGCAAGATGAGTTCGGCTGAAGCCCCAAATCCCGGCAGCTGACTCCCGCGGGGCCAAAGCTGAGAGACCCCACTCCCCACAGTGCAGAAGCCCCTAGCCCCACCACACCGCCATAGGGCAAAAGGCCCAAGCCCCCCTCCTCTCCCTAGTGTGGTAGACAGAGAATGGGGGGCAACTTCAAAAGAGCCAGATGCCGTTTGTGAGCCAGTTTGGATGCCCCTGGAAGTTAACCCCAATTGCACATCAAGTGCCAGGAAATGCTCCTGTTCTCTGTCACACATTCACTGGAGTTTTGCTGAAATAAGACCTTATCTACCCCAGGATTTTAGCCACTGGCATAGCTGCATGAGTGCAAGCCCCTAGAGAAGACATTATTTACACCCATAGAGTGCAATTTTCCCCACTGGACAAACACTAGGGGTTTGCAACAGTGTATCCATATTGATGGCTAAAACCCAATGTAGACATGGCCCAGCTATCTTCACTCTCTTTTCTGCAGAAAACGGACACTGCCTTTGTTATCTCAGCTTTCTTGGCTTCAATACATTTTAGCATACTTCTGTCTCTGACTGAGACACTTAGCAAAGCATAGAAGAGAAGGAGCTGTATAAGTACTAAAAAGTCATTTTGGGAGCTAGCCAAGAGTGAAGTAATAATAAAAAATAATAAACTAAAAATACATTTATACAGCTGCCTTTATAAAATGGCCCCAGGTAACTAGCAGTTCAGACACAAAAGCTGCCTCTAACATACACTCCACTTCATTTTTTTATTTAAAAATTAAAACAGATTCATTTCCTCAAATATCAAGAAACTTATCTCAACTTTGTTGTATAAACATTAAAAAGCACAAGCCCCACACAAATGAGTTATATTTAAGATCAGCCAACCAATTCACAGACTGACCAGAGTACTACACAATTAGGTACCCTATGTACAATAGGCCAGTGGTCCCCAAACTGTGGGGTGCACCTCCCAGCAGAGCACGGAGGAACATTCAGGTGGGCGCGGTGGGGCACAGGCCAGTCCCCCACAGGGAGTGGGGAGGAAGCACTACCCCAGCCCTCTTCTGCCCCCAGCTCTGCTCTGGACCCAGCTCCCAGACATGGTTCCACTTCCAGCCCCACCCCCCAGCTGCCCAGCTGTGGCTCCACACCTGTCCACAGCCCCGGCTGCCAGCATGGCTGCGGCTCAGCTCCCAGCCCCAGTCTTGCCCCTAGACTCCAACCCCGACCACGGCCCAGCCACGGCTCTGCTCCTGGCCCAGCCCTGCTCCCAGCCACAGATCCATCCCCAGCTGTGGCCCCGGCCTCAGTCCCTGGATCCCAGCTCAACCATGACTTCAGCTCCAGCCTCAGTCCCCGGCCCCAACCATGGCCCTGCTCCCAGTCACAGCCCCGACCCCGACCATGGCCCCAGTCCTGACTCCCAAACATCACTGGGTGCGCGTGTATGTGTGTGGACAGAAATAAGGAGGGGTGCAAAGTAAAAAGTTTGGGGATCACTGCAACAGGAGCTCTAGCTGCCGCATGTCAGCTTCAGTCTCTTAGCCCTGTCTGTAAACTCAGGCAATAGTGGTGTACACTCAATGATAATCTCTCCTAGATATCTCAAATCCGTTGGTCTGTCTTTCTCTTGGTAATCTGAGAGTATTATAAAGACAGTAAAAAAAGACAAAAACAAAATGCTTGCAGGATAAATCTAAAATGTGGGTAATATCCCAGGATATTATCTTCTTCTGGCACCTGTGTCCCATTCCAATACCAGCATTACCCATCTGCCCAAGAGCAGCAGATTCCAGTGACTTGCAGGTTAGCTTCCCAGTGCAAGAGAAATCAATGATGTGGATGTGACATTATATCCCATATTTGTCATAATAATATTATTGATATGATTATGGCATAATTATGATGCTGTAGTGGGGCAGTTGCCCCACTTTGGCAGACAAGGGGTTAATAGCAGCCCTTGGTGCTGCTGAGCATAACCCCGCCAATCAGAGAGGGGCAGAAAGGCAGCCAATCAGAGCCAGGCTGGGCCCAATATAAAGGCTGCAAAGCAGCAGACATCAGTCTCTCCTTGACAAGTAAGGGAGAAGGACTGGCTCCTAGGAATAGCACCTTAGATAGAGCAGTGCTGGGCAGGCTCAGGGGAGCAGAGGGAAAGCTCCAGCCTGATAGCTGCTGGGCTGAGAAGGGGCAAGGGCCAAAGGGGAAGTGGGCCAGGGAGCATGAGCAGTAGAGGGGAGAGAAGTGGGTCAGGATATGGCTGCAGCCAGAGGGTCCCTGGGCTGGGACCCAGAGTGGTGGGTGGGCCTAGGTCTGCCCCTTACACTGTACCTGGCTGTGGAGGAGCATGGCCTGATACAGACTGTGGCATTCCCTGAGGCAAGGGTCTAGACTTTGGGGCTGCAGTTGGCCATGAAGGCAGGTGCAGACTGAGGACTGTGTATACCCCCTGGAAGGGGAGAGCTCCAAGTGGAGCATAGCTGGAGGACTGTGTCCAGAAGAGGATGCCGCAAGCCAGGGAGCAATGCGGGTCCCAGACAGCAGAGCAGACAATGGGTGGGACACCACCCATGGAGATAATTCCTGGAGCAACCAGCAGGAGGTGCTGTGGTGGTGAGTCTGCAACCTGTTACAGATCCATTTTGTACAAGATGGATCATGTAAGGTGTCATTGGAAAAGTTATGATTTTCTGAATATGATTATCCTATTTTTGTGCATATCATTATTTATCTGAAGTTATAAATATTGACTATGAATCTGTATTTCAAATGGGCTTACTCTGGAAAACACCCACAGCCAGCCTTTCAGGTACAACTGTGAAGAAGCCAGACAGTGTTAATGGTTCATCAAAAACAATGGGCTGTGGAATAGCTTAGCCTTCCTGTACCTGTTTCGGCCAGCCTGTAAGTAATGGCGGCTGTGACTCTGCAAGGGCATGTGACCAGACCACATGACTCTGAACTTCATCTTGGGTACCTGTATTTTCCCACAGACTGGTCTGGGAACCAAGTTTGAAACAAAGGGTTCCTGCCATATGGAAAAGCTGTATAAGGCAGGGAATTCTTCATTCCCCACAACTCAACACCTGAAAGATGTTCTGGAAGAAAAGGACTTGAAACAGGGGTGGGGAGCCCAAGCTGCAAGCAAGTGCAGCTTGGGCCTCAAATCTGCAAGCCTGCTTGTATCATCAGTCAGGATGAAAAATTCATATCCTGTCTTTCTAGTATCTAAACTTAGTAAACAAAGAAAACTGCAAACTAGGTAATCTGCTTTGATCTTTTTGCTATCACTTAAAATCTATCTTTTGTAGTTAAACTTATGTTTTAATCTAAACCAGTGTGACTTTGAAATGTCTAGGGAAAATCTCAGCTTGGTTTAACACAAGTGTATTGTGCATGTTCCTTTTCACGTTGAGGGAGAGGCGGACTGAGTAACAAATTCATACTGGTCGGGATTTTGACCAGGGCAGGATGATCCAGCTTCCCAGCCTGAGACCCCAGAGCTGTGGGTTATTTTGGCTGCAGCCTCTCTATTGTTGTTTCATACAGTAACTGGCCAAAGCCTGCATGCAACTGCAGTTGGGTGTGTCCCTGCCTGAATGTATGCTGGTGGGAGTGTAGGAGTGGGTCACGGCTTGTCTCAGCAGCATAGTGCTGAGAGAACCCAGCCTGGTGAGTCAGAGGGCTCAGAGGTACCGCAGTTCCAGGTGGCACCCTGGGAGGACACCCATCACAGTGGAGTCTGAGTAAATGTAACTTTTTTATTTTCACATACACAGTCCTGAAGCAGAGCTGGTCAAACAGCTTGCAGGTGATCCCTTCTTTCAGGAGTGGCAGCCTAGTGTTTGGTTCCCAGGGAGCAACTCTGCCCCAAGAATTGGTACCAATCAGAGACCCAGGCAGACAGCAAACTCCTTGGCTTGCTCCCACAGCTCCTTTTCCAAGGGCCACCTCTTCTGCATAGAGCTTTGCACAACTAAAACTACTAACAACAAAATGGCATGTCTGTCCAAGACTGAACACTTGCACACGAAGGAAAACAACTTGGAAGACTATGTTTAACAGTGACACCTACTATCACAATAGTCATACATAATTGACCAGAAAGGGGCAAATGCCCAAAACAATTCTACGATATATCAATACCATTCCATTCTTAATAGGATTTAACTTTAGATATTTGACTTGAATATCTCAGTTAAAACTGACAGCAATAAACAAGACTCAATAAATCTATGTAATTGGTATAACCGTGAATCCAAAATATAGAAGTCAAAACACACCAAAAAATGAACAGCCAAATCCTGCTCCACTACAGCTACTTTGCAATGCCTGCACCAACTGCCTCCCACCCCTAGCATAAGGAGAAGGAGGGGCATGAGGAGGATGTGCAGCAGAGCAGAGATCCACTATAGCAGGTCCTCCACTGGTGTAAGGTCCCTGAGGGACCTTGCACCAGTGACATAGGTTAGGGTTGCCCAAGTGTAGCCCCTAAACTGCATGGGGACTGGGCAGCTTCAACCGCCTCCCTGTGGTTCCCTTGCCACTCCATCTGAGTACAGCTTGGATGTAGTGGAGAATCAAGCCCTGAAGGTCTAACCAAAAAAGTAAAATCCCAAAATGGAATCCAGTGGCACCAATCTCTGGCACAGAAAGAATCCAAACCAGTTTAACCTAATTCCAGACAATACCACAAAACAGGTTAACTGTATTAAATGCTGCTAAAGGCCAAAGAAACCAAGTTTTTTAAAAAACAAAACAAAACCTCCTTCCCCCATCAGATGTATTTAAACCTTTAAGATTTCAGGTTAGAAATTAGCCCTTTGGACTATGTGTCCAGTTGGCCTTTCCCTAGTCTCCAACTGTGTGCGCACACACCATTTGCATATACAGAAGCCTTTTTGCACACAAACTTCTGCACACACTTACTTATTTCCATGTGCACAATTAGAGAAACTTTTTTAATTGCCAGCTGATGAATCATTGCATAAAAGCACTGAAATCTGAATGATGAATTCCTTAAGAATATCTCTGCTTATATATAGTTATTTACTCTTCTAGTTTAAAGGTGAAGTGGTGTGTTGTACAGCAACAGTAATTGTGATAGCTAGGCACCAAAATGCAGTAAATTGAGAGTAGCAATAGAATCAAAGCCAAAGTGTGCTCCACTCCTGCTCTCCTAGATTTCAGTCATGTGGTTTTTTGTCTGGCATTTTTTATTTTCCCTCTTTCACTGCTTTCCCTTCATAATCATCTTTTTCCTCAGTGTGTCCCTTCCTTCTGTGTCGCTCATCCTTTGTTCTTCTTAGGTTCTCTTATTGCAAATAGGCTTCTGTGTGGAAAAAGTTCTCCAAACCAGATATTTGACCATATCTATATGGAAGATGTCTATTCCTGCTGCCACCTCTGTCCCTTAGCTTGATCTCATTCTTGACTGAGAGGGATACAGAATGTTGGCAGAGGATAGATACTAATGAAGTATGGTCTTTGCCACTTCTAGTGGGTGGTGTGTTGTATATGTGTGGTTTTTGGGGGTTTTTTTGGATTAGGGATGGGTCAGTCATTATTAGTATTCAATCTATTTGCTGGAAAACTAACCAGTAAGGCTGTGGAAATTTTTCTGTAAAACCTTTGGGGGGAGGAATAGGGTTGTTTTTTTCTTTCAGCAAAAATTTTCTATTTTTAAAGAATCTGGTTTTGCTTTCTGATAAATCACCCAAGCCAAAATGTTTTGGTTCTTGGTATTTTTGACCATAAACTTTCAGTTTTTGATAGCCATATCAAATGTTCTTTGGGGAGGGATTCAAAGCTGTTCTACTGGACGATCTATCACACACTTGAGAGGTGTGGACAGATTTCTCTTTTTCAGAGAAGGCATTCCTGACTTTGGTCACTCATGTTTTTGATACATTTTTCCCCACCCATGATGGTTGTCAGGGCTCTAACTCATGGCAATGTCTCAGGATATCAAGTGTTGGTGTCTGAGATTGGTCTAAATCTTAAGAGGTTGAGTGGCCCCTGCTTTTTGCCAGTTGGGTATTCTTTGTCCCTAAGACTTTCTTACCCACACAATTTCTAGCTCTGGAGTTTCCGCTGGAGGTGGGCAACTTTAGTTTCAGAGCAGCTCACCAGTCTATATTCTAATGACAATATGTGGAATCAGCATATCCTGTAGTGGGCCACCCTTCAGTTTCTTGAAATGTACTAACCAGCTGCAGGGTCCCTGAAAGGAACATTTCATGTCACTTCAGCTCCTCTCCAGGCAGACTGTCCATCAGTAGAGTCTGCACCAGTAAAAGCTGATACAGATGCTGAATTAATCTGTTCATAATTGCCCCAAGTGTATAATATTGCCATCTCAATCAGTGGTGGATGTAAGATTGGCAGATGGATTCTGTAGCATAACGAAAGGATGAGAAGCCAAAGAAGTGGGAATGGGGGCAGCTACTGCAGTTTAAAAAGAGAAAGTTCTTGTGACTGTGGGATGCATGTTACACACCCAGACACAGAAACCTTAATTTGATTCCTCTTTAAGGACCTACAATGCCAAGATAAAGTAACATAATCAACAGAAGTCAAAGCAGTGCAAAAGCATGTTTAACATCTAGTTGCAGATAATGGAAGAACACTCAACAGCAATGTTGATAAACGAACCTATAAACCACTTGAATGATTTTACAAAGTCACTGCACAGCTAAACCATCTGACAACATGCAGTTGTTTGGGTCACTCAGACATTTAACCCGTGTGTCCTTCAAAGGAGTAATATGAACTAATTACTAAACATTATCCAAAAGCATTAGCACTGCTGATGCAGAGATTAACTATTCATTTTAACACAGTGAAGAATCCTCACGTTTTCATGTGACATTCTAGAAGTACAAATACAGTTTTTTACCTGGGGAGACACATGGTTCAAGTTTAGGGATTTGAAGTAGAATGTTAATCATAATTCATGTCACAGCTGTACTTCCTGTTCTCCATGCAATTTCCATGGTCATGTGTGATAGTAAAATGGTGCAATATATTTAGCATAAATTCAAGTTGGAACCCCTTCCTGAAGGAGCACTGAAATTACAAAGTTGCTGGGTTAAGAAACAGTTCAGGATTTTTAGTTACATTTTTTGTTTCAAGTTTTGCTCCTCAGAATGAATTAATAAAATACCACATTCCATTTTCCACTCCCTTCTCAAGACATATTTCTTCCATAAAGCCTTCCAAAAATAACCACTACAAGATTCCAAAACCAACTTGAAGTAATAACAGTACCTCCATGTGTTTGCACTGATTTGTCTTTGTCTGAATTAGATTATAATACTTAGGAGCCAGGAAGAGTGTCTCCTCAGGTATGTATAACTCCACACCCACTCTCAGCAGGCAACAAGAATTAAGATATATTTCATGAGGAACAACAGGTAAACAAATATGTATTGCTTATATACATGTCATACTTGCTATTGATTAGTCAAGCACTCAAATCATAAATCAAGCTTCCAAAATCATGAGATTTAAAATACTAATTTGGGGGTGTTTTTATTTGGGGTTTTGAGCCCCTAGGTCACATTTTCAAGCTTTTCTCTGCAATCATGAAACTTACTAGGGCTAGACACTTCTTTTTTTTAATGAAAGTTGCGATTCCCTTGTAATCACTTCACATCAGCTGGGACCTTTAGAGGAAAAACTAGATATTGCAAGTCTTCCATAAAATCACAGTTGGCAACACTGCATTATATTACAAATGGAGTAGAGGTGAAACTACCAGATTGATGGCAGTGAAAACTGAAGTCCTATCTGTGTCCAGATATAGGACAGAGCTAGCTTTCCTGTGCCACCTTGCCAATGAGTGTCAATTCTAATCTACAATAGGCCGCCTCTGTGGGTGAGTTCACTTGCTATACCCGTTAAATAATTTATCCTCCACAGAGACACTGCCAACAACCAACTGCAGAGGTGGTGGTTTTTATTATGTGTTAAACTATTGCCTACCCTAAGCCCTCAAAAATCATGAGTCAACTCCCCCTGTCCCCAGTCAGGATATTGGTTTAAAAATAACAAGTGTTGAGGTGGTGGGTGTTTGCCTTCTGGTTGTTTAGACTTTCATGTTCAGATATTCAAGCTTTCTTCTGCAATCCTTTTAACGATGGCTGAGAGTTTCATGCAATCATGATTCCAGGTGCTGAGGCTTTACAAAAAATGCCAGATATCATAGCAAAAGTACTGCCAATGTTCATGCTTCCCCTGGCTACCATGAACATGGACTGAGACCAAACTAATTCACACAGGCCACAAAACAGTCATCAGATGGCAACTTGTGCTGGCCTCCTCTGACCTGCTCTGGTTCTTACCCGTTCTGTCTAGTACCAAGAGGCAAGGCTCCATGTACCATGCAGCACATTGTATATGCTAAGCCCTCCATCAAAGCCCTAAATTTGTGGCATTTCTGCAGTAAGTATGCAGCATTTATATGAACGTGGCAATAGGAACTGAATTACAATATTGATTTATTAGCAGTGATTCCTTCGTTAACTGAAGGCCTACAAAATCATTTGATTAACTGTCTGCTTCTCATTTGGAAGAGCAGAGAAAAGGCAGCAGCAGAGGGTAAAGCAGTGTCTTGAGGGGAGCAGTGGAGGCTTACAGGAGGAAGCACCTGGTGTCTGGGTTCCAAGCTCTGCAGAAGTGGAGTTCTCCACTTCTATTCTGTGCCAGTCAGCAATTGTGGGATGACAACTGCCTTAGCCTGCAAGACTTCCCCCCAATCCTTCCCAAGGTATGTAAACCCCTTCTGATCCTCATGCCACTAGACGCTTCCTGGTCCTTCACACACTTTGCCAGCCTCTGCTCCTCTGCACCACCTGTGGTGCACCTAAAATGGTATGTGGGCAAGTTGCAAAGCTATAAAATGGTAGGAAAACTGATAGTTTTTAAGATGTATGCAGTACAGATTTGTGACATCCTGGCCAAAAAAAGGTAAATTATGTAGCTGTGAGTGTAAGTACATGGTGCACAGGGCCTTGCCTAAAAGTGGGGGAATGCATAGCCTCTTACTACTGCCCTCTACTATCTAGTCTCCCTACCCTCCTTAAGAGTAAGCATTTTACTGTGAAAGCTGTCTCTGTGTTCTGCCTGCATATGGACTAGATCTACTGAAGTCAAATGGTTGTCTTCTGTTTACAGAAAACTCCCATGAGCTCTGACATTCACTCTGAATGACATGGAAATTTCCTGCTTCCTTAAGAGTAAGTCCCACCTCCCCACCCCCCTTTTTTTGCTGCTCAGAGCAATTTTCCAAAACTATACCCTTCTCTTGTAACCATTCAGTGTGGCCTTGAAAATGCAGTACACACTCTTCAAGGAACAATTTAATATCACACTTCAAAATATCTTAGTTGATCCTGTTTGTCGTCAGGAAATTTTGTTGCATGTATCTATATCATCTGAGTTGCTAGACTGGCACCTATTGGCAATGATAGATAAGGCAACTTACTAAGTGATTAAGCTCTTGCGTTTGTTTCTACTATTGCCTGGTGTCAGAAGGGAAACAAATTTGCTAGAAGTAGTTTACATTCAGAACTGTAAAAATCTCAAGATACCCACTTAACAAGAATGGACTCTACATTAGCACTGTCTTTGGAATTTCCAGACTTCTAAAGGTTGATCAAAATGGCTTCAATTTTTTTCCAAATACTTTATGAATACCACAAACTGAATAAAATAGAATATTAATTGGCTACACAAAATGAGAGAAGGTTGGTTTGAAGACATTTGGCCAAATACTACTCTCAGTCAGGTGAATACTGAAACAAAAATAGGAAGTTAATTTGTGGGGTGTTTTTGCAACTCTGAGCTCCCTTTCTGAGAATATTCTAGCAAACAAGTTTGCTGGCTTGGATGTTCATAGTGGGGGAGGGGGGGAAGGGAATTTTAAGAAAATATTTTCAGAAAGTTTTTAAATCATAAGTGAACATTTGCACCAGACAAAGCCTTGTCTACATGAACAGTTAGTACATAACAAGCCAGGGTGTAAATCTACAGTGCATTCATGTGGCACCCACTAACTGCATGTGGACTCTGCTGCTTCGGTAAACTATCAGTTCCTAGTATGCTTTGATCTACTCCCCTTTGAAATGGATCCACACAGTTAGTGTATGGCATGCTAGTGTCCTGTAGATTTACACCCCAGCTTGCCATGTACGGACTGGTCATGTAGACAAATCCTGAGAATCTCAGTCTGTGACGCTGTCTATCCTGGTGCCAGCTCAGGACAGGGCTGCAAGCTAGCTCGTTCATATACTAATAGAAATCAAAGGAGTGTCAAAAGGTTAGTATAATCAGGCCAATTCACTTGTTTAGTTCAAAGGAAATTTTAATGATGTCTTCACTTATCTATAACCTGTTGATTGCTATCACGTTATATGTACATCTCTGTAACTAGTTAACCCTACTCAAATGAGTGTTAAAATGAGAATGTCCCTGATGTGTAAACTTCATGAAAACTAATGAAGGAATGTTGTTTGCTTTTACATTGTGTATACCCTTGAATTAAGTTACCCATCAAATGCAACTGGAGCCTTGGAAAGGTAAAAGTCTTAACTTCAGAGCAAGGGCTATTGTGTTCAACGACGGGAATTCACAGACTCAGTCTGCATTTCCTCCTCATCCACATCAAAGGAAAAAGCACCTGCTTAGAGAGACTGTCAGCTTGTCTGCTGGAGAAGAAGATATAAATATGGAATCAAAGAATAGTCCTGAATCTGACTGTTTAGACCTTACAGGGAAGATACTAGATGAGAAGTTGAGATCCCCAGAAACATCTGGGTTCCCTGAAAAGACTTTTGGAAAACTAGCAGTTTATTACATCAACTGCTATAATTTTGGACTTATAAACTTTGACTCATCTGTTAAAGCAGATAAAATATTCTTTTTTTCTTAGCTAGTAAACCTCTTGTTTACTATAGATCATCTGTCAGCATTGTCTTTGGTGTGAGATCCAAAGCACCAATTGATCTGGAGTAAGCAACTGATCCTTTTGGGTTGGGAATAACCTGCTGTGATGTGACTTTCGGTTTATGTAACCATTATCATGAAGTCCAGTTTGTCTGGCTGGCAGGATAGGCTGGAGTGCCTAAAGGGATTGTCTGTGACTACATGGTAAGATTAATGTAGTGATCCAAGAGTTTGCATTTGTTACTGGTTTGGTGAAATCTAACTATAGAACACCCCACCAGTTTGGGGTGTCTACCCTGTTTTCTGACAGTCTGATCTGAGAGTGGCACTCACTATTCGTTGTGAGCCACTCTAGACAGCATGACACTCATCCAGGCCCAACCCCAAAAACACATGTGAATAACTTTACTTACATATGTAGTCCCAAAGAAGTCAAATTGACTTATGTTTAAGTGTTTTGCAGGGTCCTGAGCCAGAAAACAGAAATCATATGATGTGACTAATCAAAACAAATATCCTCTTAAGTTTCAAATTCACAATAAACTGCCCACAAATAACTTACAAATGCAAATTTTATTCATAGAAATCATATGGTGAACTGTGGGGGAAAAAATCCAAGTTAGTCACAGGTATTTCACAAAAAAGACAGGCATTCATGGAGGGCCAGATTCTCCGGTCCACTGAGGCCAGTTTGCAACATATAACTGTGGCAAAGGGGTCTAAATATGCTAGGAGATAAGGGAATTATCCACAAACTTACAAAGGGGAAATTCACAGCTGTCAGGGTGCCACTCCTGGGCTGCTTCTGACCCTAGTCATACCACTGTCTCCAGCAAAAGTGGAAGGGGGGGGGGGGCTATAGAGATCCCTAATGCCTGATTCTCCCATAGTGTAAGATCTGTGGAAGAATTTACTCTAACTTCTTATAAAGATCAGGGATCTGTGACTGGCTTCCTGCAGCCACCGTACCTCCTCATGTCTGAGGTGTGCTTGACTGTATTGGATAATCAGGACCTAGATAAGTTATTAATTACAAAATTATTCACCAATCCCCTTTAATGGAGCCACTCTGGATTTTCACCATTGTAGCTAAGACCAGAATTTGACCAAATTTGTAGCATTCATGGCTGTGAAATTAAATCATGTCACACACTTATCTTTTCCCAAAGCATGCCATAAATTTAGTAAAACATACACAATTTGATGTCATCCCATGCCCCAAAGCAAACATACAATATAACCTCTTTAAAAACAAACATACTATAAAATGCTGCAATCCCTATTGTTTTATTCTGGAACCTAACCTCTTGGGGGGCAATACACACATCCTGGTGGAGAATAGTACAGGAGTTGCATGATATTTGATCTAGTCATAGTGCAATGTTTTTGGAAACTATTGTATATGAATATTAAATATTCTCTGGGACCCTTGTCTTTCACTCTTTACTACAGATTATTTTAACAGAAATATCCAGCCACTATGGGAAAGTGGTTTGGGATTGTGGGTTAAGCAAACTATCCCTGCGGCCACTAGCCCCGACAACATCCTACCCAGTTGCCAAAGTTTTGTCTCCACTTTCTCTTCCCCCTGCGCCCCCCTCCCAAAAAAAAACAAAACCCTTCTACAATGCAGTTATGTTTTTCAGCACAGAATTTGGCAGCATATTGGAAATTAGGGGCAACATAAAATTAGTAATACAATCAGTACCATATTCCTTGTGTCTAATTTCCATATTTAATTCAGTAAAAATCTAATTTTTTTAAAAAAATCTGAAATTGCTGCAGCAGCATTTCTAATTTGCTCCACGGAGTGTCACATCAGCAAGGTGTCTTGCTGAAGAATATGGGTCAAGCTTGCCATGAAGTTTGTGGGGCCTATAAGGGGCAGAGACTATGCCGCCTTTCCTATTAACATACAGCCGGCTTACTACTATTGAGCTCAAGAGTTATTTGAGCTATGTCTGCATAGTGGACTTTTCAATTTATTTTTGTGGCAAAAATTGTCTTTCTTCCTCTCTTGCCTAAGTTTGTGGGTGGTTGTATGTACAATTTTTGAATGACTAGACTCACTGCCACATTATTATGTGTGGAAATTGAATTGATTCATTAATAGTTATAAGGCAATGTTTGATACATGTCATTACATGTAGAGATGAAAACTCTCGTTTTCTTATTCAGTATGTAAGAATCAAAATTTAACTCTATAGTTGAGTATAGTGGTGGAGGGCCGTAGGCTTCATGCGGCCTGTCAGGGTAAGCTGCTGGTGGGCTGCAAGACAGTTTGTTTACATTGACTGTCCACAGGCGTGGCTGCCTGCAGCTCCCAGTGGCTGCTGTTCGCTGTTCCCAGCCAATAGGAACTGAAACCCGCAGCTCTAATTGGCCGGGAACAGCAAACCGTGGCCACTGGGGGCTGTGGGTGGCCATGCCTGAGGATGGTTAATGTAAATAAACTGTCTAGTGGCCTGCAGGTTGCCCACCACTACTCTAGACAGACATTTTAAAATAAACATTATTGATAGCAGCGCATAGATCATTGTGTAACAGTTGATTCCCTGTGTATAAAACACAATTTCCTGGTCTTAAGGGACAAATCACACAGTCCTCACTCAGATAAAGCTCCCATTGATTCCTTTGGGAGCTTTGCCTAGTACAGACTTCAGGATTTGAACCTAAAGGCACAATTCAAAACAGAAAAGAACGTGGTCACAGCAGCGGGATTGCTTCATACAACCTCTGAGTTTTCATACATTTCTTAAAGGAGAAAGGAATATTGGATTATCTGGGAGGTTGTTCCAGATGTACAAGGTTTTGTGAAAGACGCCTGTGACAGGAAGACAGTGGTCAGGAGAGAATCTTGAGCAGAGGATATAGTGATGGAGATCAGGGCAGAGATGTAGGCAGGAGAGATGCTACCGAGTGTTTTGGGTATTAGAATAAGGAGCTTAAACCAAATATAGAAGCAAGTGTAGTCCCTGCATCACTGTAATGTTCTAGGATGTAATCCAGACCAGTGTGGGGTTGTTACCTCTTATTCTGTAACTCTGAGTGCCTCATGATGCTTTGCCACTGTAACTCTCTGCCAGGAACACTTACAGTCAGCAACATGTATGCAGCTCACATCCTGAGTGATGCAGCTCACGGCTCCTACTGGCCCCGGTTCACTGCTCCAAGCCAATGGCGGCCACAGGAAGCAGCGGCCAGTACGCCCCTGGGCTTGTGCCGCTTCCAGCAGCCCCCATTGGCCTAGAGCAGTGAACTGCGGCCACTAGGAGCCACGATCGGCCGAACCTATGGATGCGGCAGGTAAACAAACAGGCCTGGCCCGCCGGGGGCTTTCCCTGCACAAGCGGCAGAACACGTTTAGGAACCACTGCTCTATTCCATTTTATATTCTGTTCTGTCCCAGTTCTTAAACTATACCCATCCCCATGCTATATGCTGAGCAAGTCCTCTGATGTAACTTAGGCTGCTCTATTTTACACCATCTGCCAATAGCCCTGAGGAGCCATTAGGGCAGGTGAGAATCCATGAGTGTATGGAAACCCTAGCTATGCTCCTTCACAGCTACACCCTCCACAGCAGTATCCAAGAGTTCGTGGGAATGGGTGCGTAGGAGCCACTCTGCTGGCTCTAGCCTACCAGAGGAATCCCAACACTGGGGTGATCTTCCAATAGACAACTACAATGGCCTAAAGTCCAGAATTTACAACTGGTGAACTGCAAATAGGCTGGGCTGCGCTGCGCCCTAGGATGTGGGCCAGTGCATACAATATAGATCTTGGCTGATCCTTTTAATTTGGCCTTTGTTTAGTTCTTCCCCGTGCCCCAAATGAGGAGATTATCTATATCAGATTAAATCCCTATGGCTCCCTAGTGAATTTCTGAGTACTTATTCCTACAAAGCAAGAACTTTTACCGTGAAGTTAAGGGTTTAAATAACCTTTTTTTTTTCCCCACCCAAACCCCACAAACTTTAGAACTCTTCCACTTGCCAAACTAACCCCAAATATTTGAAATTATGTAAACGCATTGTTTATGGTCACCCAAATGACCTGTACTTCAACTGAGCTATTAGCCCTCAATGAATTTGACCCAAGAATGTTACCAGAAAACCCAAACCCCGACATGAACTGGTTCCCTTTCTAGCAGTCTCAACAAAGAGATCAAGAACTGGCTGAGTATGGAGACTCCTGCCACAAAGATTCCAGTTTAGTTCTGGATCAAGATAGAGACATACTGACAAGGCAGCAAGGTGAAGATTGCACTGCTGCTAGTGTCCTTGCTGTACCGGTTAACAGAGGGCTTTAGACTCCAAGGATGTCAGTCAAACTGGCAACTTTCACAAGCACTAAAAGAAGTTTGAAACTAAATTTTAAAAAAGGCAGAAATGTCTTAGCTAGACAGTGACATAAGGAACAAATATACTACAGCTGATAGTTGTTTAGGCTAAGGCCTGTGAAACTGTAGTACGGTACTACAATTAGCATAAACTGCATTAGATAAAGAAAAATCCACTGAAAACCACTGTTAAATGTCAAATTATGTTGCTAACATTTCACTAAACTTTACTGGTGGAAAGAAATAATCTATTCTGTCCCTTCCTCCATTCATATAACCATACGGGGCATAGCTATTGGGAAATCTTTCAATTACCATTTTGCATATGGCACCAAATTTCCATGCCATCTTGAGCCAAACTTCTCTCCTATATGTATTTTGTGTGCGCACATAGCATTACGGTGAGAAAAATCAAAGTGCACACATACAAAATGGTTGTAGTTTTTATTTTTTGTTTAAACAGATCATTATTTTAATAGCAATAACATACTCTGTGGTGACTGGAATTTACAGGATGCTTTCAGAGTTACTATGATGGACAGAAAAAAGAGCATAAGGGCTTTCAATGAAAACACTAGATTGTGAAATTAATCCCTTCACACAGAAAGAACTTGCAGAAATTTCAAGAATATATTTTTAAACATCAAGTGATCATCTTAATATCTGAAGCAGCTGAAGACATTAGACATTAAGGATCTTGCCTCAACATATTAGACAGCGTCTTTCATGTCCTGCCTTAATGCTTAAAATATCACAGTGCCATTCCTTTGGAGTTATGTAATTATTGTATGTTGATATAAATAATGGCTGTGGTTTAAGCCTCCCTGTAAAAATTTTCTATGTAGCTTTTAAAGTCTACTCTTGTAAACAATTTAGGAACGGAAGCAACAAAATTAAATCAAATATATTTTCTTCAAAATGTCAGCTTCAGTTTCAGAAGAAATATATTCAAATACGAGAACAGTTTGTACATTAGAATTAATGGCTTTGATAAAATAATGTCAATACTAATATGAGAGCAGGCGTGGCACTAACTGATGTAGTAAAGAACACATAGAAGTTTCCGGTCTAATCTCCAGCTACACTGTAAACTCATGCTCTTGTCACTTAAAATGTTTGCTTTTAGGGCTTGCATTTTGCACAGGTACTCTCTGCTCAAAGGTGAACTGCTTCAGAAAGCAGAACAAAAACAGCTGCACACTGAAAAATGTAGTGACGGTTCGGATGGCATGAGGCTAGGCCTCCATGTTAATAGACCACAATGTGTTTTCAGCTGAATCAGGCAGTGATCCATTCTCAGTCCACCTACCCAAAGCTACCGTTTTTGCATGAACTTGTCTACTGAAGAGAACCAATTGAATTCAGTCAGGCATGGTACAAAGTACAGTATCTTAAATAATTCCCTTAATAAAACGTGTTGAACCAGATTCTGATCTCCATTAGTCTGGTGTAAAGCTGTTACAATTCCACAGGTTTTAGTGGGGTTTGTGATAAGGTGTTCACCCCACACCAGAAAGGAAGGTGTTAAAAGCAGCCTGGGAGGCTGCGCAAGGAGCAGCCCGTTGGAGAAAGGCTGCACACAGCAGCCAATCAGGACCCAGCGGACTTACAAAAAGGAACTGCAGGGCCAGAGAGTCAGTGGCTGCAGGGAGCCCAAGGAGAGAGAATTGTGTTTCCCTGGGCTGCAGGAAGGGTAGCACCTTGGACAGAGCAGTTACTGGTAGGGACCAGAGGAACAGGGGGCTGCTATCTACAGAGTCCCTGGGTCGGGACCCAGAGTGGTGGATGGGCCTGGGTCCCCCCACCACCACTTGCCACTGGGGAAGTGGCTGGACTGTTGAACTGGGATACTCCCCAGAAGTGGGGAAACATGGATGGTGACACAGCCAGAGGGCTGAGTCATGAGAAGGACACTGCAGTTCCTGAGCTGAGACAAGTCTGCAGGCAAAGAAGGTCACAGGAGAGGCACCACCGGGAGGGGGTGCACTGGCTGAGAGAGTTAATCCCTGAGAAAACCAGAAGGAAGTGCTGACCTGGTGAGTGAACTCTGTCATGGGGTTACTGAAGATTTATACCAGTGTAATGAGATCAGAGTTTGGCCCTCTGCACTGGCGAGAGCTCGAGGAGGTAAGACCAGTGAAAAACAAGATGGTGAATGTGAAGAGTTGAAGCTAGTGCATATGCTTTTAAAGTTTATCTTGTCTAGTTTAATTGTATCTGCTGGGCATTGTAAAAAATAAATATCATGCTGCTCCAGATGAAATCTAAGTCTACTTACATAGAAGGAGCAGCAAATGAAAGCCTGGAAGCCAGTGGAAATGATGGAGCGGGCTAACATTCATTAGTGCATGAATTCACAAGAAATGTTACTGATTAATATTGATCAGACTCTGCCCCCATATACACTCCCTATGGGTATTACATCTCAGGGCTTTTCTGAGTGAAAAGTGAGTTCACATTTCCCCACAGATTCGGGGAATGTCTCATTTGTCTGTAGCAAAGGATAATATTTTTAGAGAACAAATAGTTTACCATAAAATAGAAGCAAAAGGTTTCATTCAAGCAAATTAGACATTAACTTAATGCACCAAAGTGGAAAAAGGGGCAGGGAGAGAGAGTCTGCTGTTCCAATAAATTTCCAAAAGGCAGTCTTCATCCAGATTCTCTAAATTAATCCACTTCAATCCACCTAATCCACTTCAAAATGTTGTCCTGGTACATTTGAATAAAACTGTAACCTGTGGAGGTAGGGCTATTGTAATCTTGGTCAATGGGAGTTTCCAGGTCAGAATTAGGTTTTATGGGCCGGAGCTTCAGCCAGTGTAAATCACAATAGCGCCATTTACTTCAGTGGAACTATGTTGATTTACACCAACTGAGAATCTGGCCCTATATATTTTGATCCTGACATCAATGGGGGGCTGTGTCTGAAATCTATCCAGGTTTATAAAATTGCTCATCACCAGATTATCAGAGGGAAGTGAAACCAGGATGTGCTAAGAAATTAGAAGAAAAAAATTATAAGATTAAGTGTCTTTTTTCAGACAGTTTTTAAATGATAATTGTTTTTAAAGAGTTGATGGGAGGCAGAGTAGTACAACGTTTTACAACTGTACTCTCATGAAAACAGACTACATTCAGACTGTGTCTTAGCAATTTCTCTGCTTTTCAAATTTCTCATGTGACACAGCTTCTTTCCAAGAAGGACTGAAATTCCCAACATTTCTTGATGATTTAGTTCTTAATAGCAAAGAATCTGCAAAATTAATCAATCTCTGTTACAGCCGATAAATCTGGAAAATTGCATTGAAATCAATGCAATGACAACAGTGGAAGTACCAAGATATTTCAGATCAGAAACTGGCACTTTTGAGTCTTACTCACATATGTATAGATACAGGCCATACTATAATCTCACTGGGGCTTCTTTCTTTTTGGGGGGAGGGATAGCTCAGTGGTTTGCGCATTGGCCTGCTAAACCTAGGGTTGTGAGTTCAATCCTTGAGGGGGCCATTTAGGGATCTGGGGAATTGGGGACTGGTCCTGCTTTGAACAGAGGGTTGAACTAGATGACCTCCTGAGATCCCTTCCAACCCTGATATTCTATGATAATCCTTAGATTACAGCATGGGTGTCTTTGAAGAGCACTAGATTCACAGAAGCTGGTTTTCTTAAAGGAGCTATTGATGAGATATGAGGTACGGAAATGGGAATAGCTCATATGAAACTGTTATAACTCTTATTCATTAGTTTTGATCATTTATTTTTCAGAGCCTGTGCATTTAAAAATGTTTTCCTCTGTAAGCAGTATAACCTTTTGTACCTACATATAACCTATATTTTAGTCTTTATGTTCTACCCATATGCCTAGTATTCATGACTATCACACCAGACCCACTTTTTGGGAAAGGTTTCAGAGGAACAGCCGTGTTAGTCTGTATTCGCAAAAAGAAAAGGAGTACTTGTGGCACCTTAGAGACTAACCAATTTATTTGAGCATGAGCTTTCGTGAGCCACTGATGAAGTGAGCTGTGGCTCACGAAAGCTCATGCTCAAATAAATTGGTTAGTCTCTAAGGTGCCACAAGTACTCCTTTACTTTTTGGGAAAGGATCTCTTCATTCTCTCACTTTATGAGAGCTCAGTGGGAAACAGTTTTCCCATCCCATGAGAATTTTTGAAAGAATTTTCCCATCTCGAATTGGGACAAAGTCAGAATCTTGAAAACTTTTGAGAACTAAAAATCTGACTTTTTTTTGATAGGGTCAGTTGAAACATTTCATGTTGATTTTTACCTTTAAATTTGTTTTAAAAAAATAAAACTAAAATTTTGAAACAAAGTTGTTAATTTAAAGTTTCAAATTAAACATCAGAACTTTTCATTTCAAAAACGTTGAAACAAGACATTTTGAAAATTTAAAACCTTTTTTTAAAAAAAAATTCAAAATGGGAAATTCATCAAAAGTTTCTACCAAAAGTTTCACTTTTAATAAATCGGCATTTTCTGTTGAAAAAATATTTTGTCAAAAAATTTCTGACCAGCTCTACTTTTTATCCGGTGCCTCCAACCTGTCTTGTTTTTATATTCAAGTAATCCCCTAGTCTTAATAATAATTCATTGCTAGTAATTTAACAACAGTCTTAATTAGTTACATAGTTAACAGATTTAAAGAGTGTCTTAACTCAGGTCAGTCTATCACCCCCAGTGGTTCTCAACCTATTTACCATTGTGGGCCGCATATGTCGCTTTCTGTGTGTAACTGTCCTATATATTCAAATCATAATCATATCTTTAGCTATAAAGTCATTGCAATGGACAGAAAACCATCCAAGAGAAATCAGATGACCTAATTTAGCATTATTTAAAGATGTTATCACTTTAAAATCATGACTAAGGACTAGCTGATACATAAAACTTGAATTGGTTTAACTAAAGTTGTTATTTAATTTATTTAATTTTACCAGTGCAAGTACCTAACAGCTGGTCAATAGTCTCTGTGAAATGAGTATGTGTGATGTCCCGGGCTGTGCACCCAGCCCTGGGAGTCCCCAGACAGCTGCCACATCCTGGCCTCCATCCAATGGCTACTAAAACCAGGTGGGCTGGGAAGCTGTCAGGGCTATAGCCCCAGCCAAGGCACCACCAACTGGACCTCTGATTGGAGGCTCGCCTGACTCCACTGATTGGTCCAACTATGCTATTTAAGCCAGGAGAAGGAAGTTTGTCTGAGCAACAAGGTGGTTTCCTGTTGTGGCTGCATTGTACCTTGCTTGTGCCTGCCTCCTGCACACACAACCCTGTTCCTGTCTTACTGCCGTCTTTGCTTCTGTTCCCACTGAGCTTGATGCTGCTGTTCCCACTGAGCTTGATCCTTGCCTCTCCTTCTGCCCTTATGTCTCGTCTCCAACCCTGACCTCTGACTTCTGACCCTGACTCTGGCTTGACCCCTGACTTTGGTAACTGGCAGTGCTGACCATTGACTTTATTCCCCAACCTGTGGACCTGACCGCCTACATCCCAGTCCATAACAGCATGTTGGTCTCTGCCCAGCTTTGTGAATAAGTGTCCATATCCCAAAATACTTCATAACTGGCACCTGACCTCAGCAGAGAGCCCAAGAAGTGAATGGTCATCAGAACTGACCTATCCTCTAAAGGTATTGCTGCACGATAATTGGGGACTGTAATTTCAGTATGTGTTGACATACCCAAGCTAGCTTTTATCTAGTTGATGACTGAATGGTTATGCACGTGTCAAATCTTAATTCTCTGTGAGTAAGCAGTTGAGTTATTTTGATTCTGGGTTTCACTTGCTCAGTGCAAGAGACTTGACAGAACTACAACATTCCCATGAGTTAGCCAGCTAAAAGATGTCAAATTTGACCCAAAATAAAATGTTTATAAATGAACAGAAGAAATTATAATGGAAATGTTGCTTCAACCTTAACTACAGCTTTCCAAGATCAACAGACTTTAAAAAAACAAAAGAATTCCCCCAAAAAACCTAACAAAAAAACCCCCAAGTCCCCCACATTTTCTTTGCAAGAGAAACTACCACAAGATGGTTCCTGTCATACAGCCTTTCTCCAGAACAAAAATGTATCTTGATGATGCAGACTGACTTAACCTTTACTCACTCACACCAACATTTACAGACAAACTTGAGAAATGTGGGCCACAACCATTGTGAGATGTATGTTACTAGAGGTACTTCATCAAACAACTCTGAAAGAAGAATCACACAATCCCTTAGAAAGATAAGGCCCAGTAAGAAGTGTCATACTGGAGGAACTGAAAACCCCTCAAACAACTTAATACATTTGGACATTTCAAAAGGTTGGAGGGCATCGGTAATGGCATGAATTAGGTCACTTCACCTTTTATCGTTTTTTGTTTGTAGGAAATGTTCATGTCCTTTTCTCTTTTTAAATATCTTCCCTTTCTCAAGAAAGATTGTTGGATTATTACCTTCAGATCTCTCTATAATGAATCAAGTTGCATGTTTTGTTGCTGTTTCATATTCAAATAAATGTGTTACACAAATGTCCTGCTTTAACATTCCATCTAAACAGTAAACAAAATATATAAACAGTAACTTTATACCTGATCCTTAATATGTGAATGCTTATTTGCTGTCTTTTTAAGTTAAGTATGATTAGTTACATAGCTCCCCTAACAGTAGCTGTGCATTCCAATCAGATGAGTCAAAATGTGTATTATACAGCACCTCATGTCTCCTTTTTAATGTCTGCTTAAAAAAAACCTACAATTTCCATTGGCTCATGGGAAATGCATACACATTAAATCTCAAAGGATTCCAAAGCACTGTGCAAATAGTATATACAGGAGTCATTTCACCCATCACTGAAGTGTAGCCAACTGTGGGGTGGAACACGACAAATATTTAATACTACACAGCAATTTATGACAGAAAGTGACAACGACTACATAGATTCACATATCTAGTGAATTTTCAGGAGGAATTCAGGGACTACTCAAACTTGAAATTGGACAGGACCCTATGCATATACCCCTTCTTTCACTAATAGGATCTTTAGTGAACGCATGTGGTCAGGACCTCTGATTTACATTCCATCTAGAAGGTAAAGATAAATGGGAACATGAATTTGGCATTACTGTATTTCAGTAGGGGTCTATCACGGTGGCCCCTACAAGCTGATCTAGGGTTGCCAACTGTCTAATTGCAGAAAACTGAACACCCTTGCCCTGCCCCTTCTCCGAGGCCCCAGGGGATTAGGTGTTTGGGGTGCAGGAGGGGGCTCTGGGCTGGGGCCAAGGGGTTTAGAGTGCGGGAGGGGGCTCAGGGCTGGGACAGGGAGTTGGGGGGTGGGAGGGGGTTCGGGCCGCAGGCTTTCGGCACTGCTGATCTCCTGGCCAATGGGAGCTGTGGAGCCGTCACTCGGGGTGGGGGCAGCGTGCAAATAACCCCTGGCCACCCCTCCCCCTAGGAGCCAAAGGAACATGCCAAGCACTTTCCACAAGCTGCATGGAATCAGGCATGGAGCCTACCTGCCCCGCTGCAGTCAACTGGACTTTTTGCGGCCCAGTCAGCTGTGCTGACCGGAGTTGCCAGGGTCCCTTTTCGACCAGGCATTCCTAAGCTGATCTGAGTTAGAAACATTGCTCTTAGCAGGGCCTCGTTCATTGTTGTGATGATTCAGGCCTGATCCAGGGACAAATGATGACAGTATTGATTCGTTACAGAGATTGCTTTATACCATAATGCCGGCATTGTGTCTCTCAGGTAAAACTAATCCCCAGTCTAGCCAGGTAAAGTGGGAGGGGGAAAGAAATGTGACCTGTCAAAAAGCAGCACAATAAAACAGACTCCCTCTTACTGTCTAGGCCCTGGATTCTTGTTCACAGTTGAGCATGGGCCAACTGAATCACAGGTGTTAACTAGATGAATGGAGGCAGAATTTACAAGCCTGATAGATGAGGGGATGGGTCACTCTTCCCAAACTCATAAAAGATGGCACTTTAAGAACTGTAGTGTACACATCTATTTTTATTTATTATACACCCAATCAAATGACTTGCTAAATAGTGGGGATTTTTAAAGGCTTTTTCATGCAACAGTAAACTTTTTTCTAATAAAACTAGGGTTGTCTTGTAACCCAACCCTAGTTTATTCAATAGTTAGACGTTCTGCAATCATCACTCCACATGAGGCAGTCAGGCATGGGAAAAGATGCGGGGAGGAGTTGGCTCTGGCTTACAACATGCAGCTGCTCTTGCTACTTTCCTACAAGAGAGCAATACATCAGTAATTATCTGAATGTCAGACAGATTCCCTGCTTTCCTTGCCAGACAAAACTATGAGAACTGAGGACTGGGAAGGAGGATAAAGGGCTTTCAGTTTGCTGCTTTTCCATTCCCTCCTTCTTTTCCATGTGTTCAGCTACTCTTACTTTTAATTTACTGGTCTTTGTGCCATGAGTGGCCTGAAAAAACAATCAGACTTTGCCTTAGGACTCCACTGTTAATGCTTCTGTGTGAACTAAATTAACCATTTGATTATTTCTAGTAGTTTATCTGTTTTCATCATAACTTTTATGCATAGGGCCCTACCAAATTCATGGCCATGAAAAATGCATCATGGACTGTGAAATCTGGTCCCCCCCCCAAAATGAAATCTGGTCTTGTGTCATTTTACCCTATACAGATTTCACGGGGGTGACCAGAGTTTCTCAAATTGGGAGTCCTGACTCAAAAGGGAGTTGCAGGGTTGTTTTTGGGGGCGGTCACATTATCGCCACCGTGACTTCTGTACTGACTTCAGAGCTGGGCGGCCGGAAAGCGGTGGCCCTTAGCTGGGTGACCGCTTCTGATGGCAGCGCCCCACCAGCAGCAGCGCAGAAATACCAGGCCTCCCTTGCTTCTGCGCTGCTGCTGGCGGTGACTCTGCCTTCAGAGCTGGGCTCCGAGCCAGCAGCTGCCGCTCTCCAGCCGCCCAGCTCTGAAGGCAGAGCCACCGCCACAGCAGCGCAGAAGTAAGGGTGGCACTACTGCAACCGCCCCTGCAATAACCTTGTGATCCCCTCACAGCTCCTTTTTGGGTCAGGACCCCCACAGTTACAACACCCTGAAATTTCAGATTTAAATAGCTGAAATCATGAAATATACAATTTTTAAAATCCTATGACTGTGAAATTGACCGAAATGGACCATGAATTTGGTAGGGCCCTATTTATGCATAAATTAGTGAAGTACAGTGTTTTGAGCTACGTGTTTATTTCCTATTCTATTTTAGGATGATTCACAAAAACAGTTTTAACTTCAGCAAAGAAGCTTTTTGAGTAAAGGGAATACTACATAAAAACCCCCATGAAAACCAGATTATATACTAAGTGATACAGTAAACCACCCACTCTTGTGGTTCAAAGTGTTTCCAGAGAGAGGTATTAGCCCTAATCTTTGAACTAGTCTCTGAAGTTGGTGAGTCAAACTCTACACTAGAAACATTTCTGGAGAGTTTCCAACTGTTGCTAACACCACTTCCTGGTATCTAAAGGAAAGCAAAAAGAAAAGGAGTACTTGTGGCACCTTAGAGACTAACCAATTTATTTGAGCATAAGCTTTCGTGAGCTACAGCTCACTTCATCGGATGCATGCTGTGGAAAATACAGAAGATGTTTGTTTTTATACACACAAATCATGAAAAAATGGGTGTTTATCACTACAAAAGGTTTTCTCTCACCCCACCCCACTCTCCTGCTAGTAATAGCTTATCTAAAGTGATCACTCTCCTTACAATGTGTCTGTGCGGATTTGATCTTGTGCTTTTTCAGGGAGTTTCTTGAGCAAATGCTGTAGTTTCTTTTGGTAACTTTCAGTGGGATCAGAGCGTAATGGCTTGTAGAAAGTGGTGTTGGAGAGCTGCCAAGCAGCCTCATGTTCGTATTCCGACCTATTCATGATGACAACAGCACCTCCTTTGTCAGCCTTTTTGATTACGATGTCAGAGTTGTTTCTGAGGCTGTGGATGGCACTGTGTTCTGCACGGCTGAGGTTGTGGGGCAAGTGATGCTGCTTTTCCACAATTTCAGCCCGTGCACGTCGGCAGAAGCACTCTATGTAGAAGTCCAGTCTGCTGTCTCGACCTTCAGGAGGAGTCCACCTAGAATCCTTCTTTTTGTATTGTTGGTAGGGAGGTCTCTGTGGATTAGTATGTTATTCAGAGGTGTGTTGGAAATATTCCTTGAGTCGGAGACGTCAAAGATAGGATTCTAGGTCACCACAGAACTGTATCATGTTCGTGGGGGTGGAGGGGCAGAAGGAGAGGCCCCGAGATAGGACAGCTGCTTCTGCTGAGCTAAGAGTATAGTTGGATAGGTTAACAATATTGCTGGGTGGGTTGAGGGAACCATTGCTGTGGCCCCTTGTGGCATGTAGTAGTATAGAAAGTTTAGTGTCCTTTTTCTTTTGTAGAGAAGCAAAGTGTGTGTTGTAAATGGAAAGCAGTGTTTCTAAGGCAGTTCTTTGATGGTATCAACAAAATAGTGGACGATGGAGATTGATTGACCTAGTTTATCTGGACTTTAACAAATCCTTTGTCAGAGTCCCTCCCAAGATGCTAATAGGGAAACTACAGTAAGCAGGAATGGAGTTGGGAGTTGGGAGGTTGTGATGGAGTAAGAACTGGCTAACAAAGACTACGAATAAGTAGTCAATTTTCAAAATAGAACAAAGGTAACCAGAGTTGCTACTGGATCCATACTACGACTTGACTATAATGTATTTATTATGATCTAGGAAAGGAAGCAAAATTTTCAGATGACAAAATGATTTAGGAAATTTAAGACTCATAAAACATGAGGAACTCCAGAAACTTAGGTGAACAGGCAACATGAGAGCCGATAACTCAGCAACAACCAATTCAAGGTAACATGTGTTGGAAGGAATAATTTAAACTATTTATACATATGGCTAGATTTTAACATAATTGTAACCTCTCAGCAAAAAGACCTAGGCGGCATTGCAGAAAGAGGAGAGGTTTTTCACAATCTGTGTTCTGGCACAGTAAAAAAACAGACACATAATGTTCGTACATACAAAAAATGGGGCATAGAATTATACAGGTAAATCACACTACTATCTCATCTGCAGAATTGTGTTTTTTCACAATTTTTTTTAAAACCAAACTTTTATTTCCCCTTTCTGAGGTTACATTTGTTAGGCTCTGTTAGGGACACAACACAAGTTATCTGTCTCCAGAGTCACAGACTCTATTCTTCCTCAATAGCTAACCAATATATAATAAATCAAGGGAAAGCAAACGCAATTAAAAGAAAACTAACCACCATCATTACTACTGTCCATAAATTCTTCTGTTCCTTCTTCATCCTTCTTAGAGGGCATCTGTAGCGAGGAGGTGTGGCCTCCTTCAGAGAGTGACAGGGAGGGACCACAACATGCCCGTTGGTGGGCAGAACAAGGAGAGCCATGTCCGCCCTGCCGGAAGCAGAAGGGTGGAACAGGAAGCTTAAGCACAAAAAGCAGATCCTACAGCTCAGTTGGGTTGGTGCTGCCAAGGGTGACAGACACATCCCACCAGCTGCTGGAACCTCTAGAGGAACCCCGCTGTACTGAGGACTGGCCAGATCTCCCTGGGCTGCTGGCCAACCGAGATAATGAGGAGCTTTTGGGGCTGCTGCCTGGGGACTGGCCAGAGCTTCCCAAGAAGATGGAGGACCTCCATGTTATAGAGGTTTCAGAGTAACAGCCGAGTTAGTCTGTATTTTCAAAAAGAAAAGTGGCACCTTAGAAACTAACCAATTGTGGCACCTTAGAGACTAACCAATTTATTTGAGTATAAGCTTTCGTGAGCTACAGCTCACTTCATAGAGGTATCAAAACCCGGGTTTGTAGGAAGTAGCCATGGGGAACTAGACAACTGTTTGGTTAAGAGCTGGCCTGATTCTAGGTCAGTGTGTTGCTGGCAGATCCCCGCTGACCCAGTGGTGGACCACTCTGCCACTGTTAGGGCCCTGGGCTGGCATGCAATGGAGTCAGGTCGGCCCGTGTCCTCCTACCCTCTGATACCCCACCCCTGGGGTGGCAGCCTCCCCATATTAGGCCAGCAGGCCCGTGTTAGTTTACTGTCTGCCGAGCTATGACCCTAGCCTCTGCTGGTGCTCACCCTTACCTGAGCCCCTAAATTGTGCTGGTGCTCACCCTTATCTGGGATTTATAGACTGCTTATCTGCTTTGCCCTGACTTCAGGCCAGAGCCTACTCACTGTTTGCTGCATCACCCTGACTGAAAACCTGGGGCTCATAGACTGCCATTCTGTGCTGCCCAGCTGGAAGGTGCAGCTAATTTCCCCCTTTTGAGCTCACCTTTAGAGGGATGTGGCAGCGAGGAGGCGTGGCCTCCCTCAGAGAGTGACAGAGAGGGACAGCCACACAGCCTACAGCATACTATGGGAGTTAGGCACCACAATACCTTTGATGATCTGGGCTCTTAATACTGTTATAGTCCCAGCACAGTAACAAAGTCCACCTGCTCCGACTGATTCAGATTGAGGCACAGCTCTGTCTCATTTTCACAATTGGTGGAGTTTTCCCTTAAAGAAACAATAGAAGCAGAATTCTGGAGCAGAGAAGGTTCACCCTGAAACACCAGCCACCAGCAGATCTGGTTACTACTTTTTACACACACACGTAACTATGACCTACTGAATCAGTGAGATTGATTCTACTTGATCATGAAAAATCAGGAATACGTTCTGTTGTGTATATAACACAATATGTATTTATTTATAGCATTCATTGAATCTTTTTATCTTTTTGATTTTTTTAATAAATTAAATACTAAAACATATGATGAAGCTCATGCAAACCAGGAAATTCAAACCAAAAGGCTGATGCTGTTATTAAATTATATATTGTGTCTTTCTTTTGCCATACAAGGGTGTCGTTTTCAGGTTAGCCTTCACTTTTAATTTCCTTCTTTATAACATATAATGCACGCAGACTAAATTAATAACTATACGTGGTTATTTGTCTGGGAAACCAAATATATAATATAGAAATAAGCCTGACCACAGAATGTGGATCCATTTCCAAGACCTCTGAACTATGGAATGGAAAGACTTCTGTGTGAAAAGAATGGGACTGTTCAGACAAGAAAGGAGACTATTAAAACGGACTATATACAGATACACAAAACAACAAATGGTACAGAAAAGGTAAATCAGGAATTCCTGTTCACCCTTTTGCATAATACAAAAAGGCAACACAGTTAAAATAAAATACTTTTTTACATAGTGCATAATTAGCCAATGGAATTCATTGCCACATCATTGAGACTATAAGCAAAGCAGGATTAAAAAAGGATTTCAATTTATTTTGATGCCATTGTTCTGGATAATGAGAACATCCAGTTACATCAGACAGAAAAACTGTAAGAATAAAAAGAAGGAATATAAATCCTCTTGCTCCAGGTCATAGGCTAACCATTAACTGGTGGTAGTTAGAATGAACCTTCCTCTGGAGAGGTTAGTCCATAATTGTCCACCTGCAAGTACTTGGTATGGGCTACTGTCTAAGCTAAAAAAGAGGAAGAATGGCCAGAGGCTAGAATACTAGCCTACTTCTTAGAAGTCCTAAGTTCATTTCCTTGCTCTGCCATAGATTTCCTGCATGCCCTTGGGCAAGTTATTTAGGCCCAAATCCTCAAAGGTATTTAAGCCCCTAACTCCCATTGATTTCAATGGAAATTAGATGCTTAAATATCGGCGAGACTCCGGGTGTTAGTCTCTCTGGCCCAGATCCTCAAAAGTATTTAGGCATCTAACTCCCTGATTTCAATGGGAGTTAGGTGTTCAAATTCCTCTGGGCCGCAGGTCCCTATTTGTAAAATGGGGATAATAGCACTTCCCTACCTCACAAGGGTATTGAGAAGATAAATACATTAAAGATTGTGAGGTGCTCAGCTACTACAGTAATGAGGGACATGTATGTACCATACATACAGCGGATACTGAAATTAGATGGACCACTTGCCTGAACAAGTATGGCAATTTCTGTGTTCCACTGAAGAGATAAAAGACACTTTAGTAGAATCATAGAAATGTACGGCTTGAGAGGTCACCTAGTCCAGTGCCCCACACTGAGACAGGACCAAATATACATAGACCATCACTGGCATATGTTTCTCTACCCTATTCTTAAAAACCTAAAGTCCAAGTGGACGTGAGGTTTTAGTTTAGCCTCATTCTTATTATGACCAAAATTGCTTCTAATATTTGCTGCACATTATTATAGCTATAAATGTAAACAGTACTGAAAAGGTTTTATTTGATTACTTGTCAGTGATGAGCCCAATAATATACAAGACACCAATAATGACAGTTCTCCCCTTACAGTTTCCAGGCTAAGGCAGGACTATCTTTTAATAATATTCTTCACTTTCTGAAGGCCTCTTATGACTTTGTTTATTTGCCAAGATCAATACAATATTTTGACAGCACAATAAGAATCAGTGTTTTGGCTTTTTTAAAATTAATCTGAATCTGTTTTCTCCATTCTTGAGCAATCCGTGTGATATGTTAAGCACATATTGTCAGTTGAAGCTGCTGCTTATGCTGAACCAGTACCCTGGAAAACACCATCTCCCCTCAAAAAGAAAAGGAGTACTTGTGGCACTTTAGAGACTAACCAATTTAATTGAGCATAAGCTTTCGTGAGCTACAGCTCACTTCATCGGATGCAAACTGTGGAAAGTACAGAAGATCTTTTTATACACACAAACCATGAAAAAATGGGTGTTTACCACTACAAAAGGTTTTCTCTCCCCCCACCCCATTCTCCTGCTGGTAATAGCTTATCTAAAGTGATCACTCTCCTTACGATGTGTATGATAATCAAGTTGGGCCACTTCCAGCACAAATCCAGGTTTTTTTTTCATGGTTTGTGTGTATAAAAAGATCTTCTGTACTTTCCACAGTATGCATCTGATGAAGTGAGCTGTAGCTCACGAAAGCTTATGCTCAAATAAATTTGTTAGTCTCTAAGGTGCCTCAAGTACTCCTTTTCGTTTTGCGAATACAGACTAACACGGCTGTTACTCTGAAATCTGTCATCTCCCCTCAGTTACTTTCAGTATCTAATCAGATTCAGGGAAGTTGTAATCCAGAAATAACCTTCTTGGTAAGGTGATCAGATAGCAAATGTGAAGTCAGGACAGGGGATGGGAGGTAATAGGAACCTATATAAGACAAAGCGCTGAATATCAGGACTGTCCCTATAAAATTGGGATATCTGGTCACCCTACTTCTTGGTGTTGGAACCTTTCCAGAGGGAGTAAATTTCCTCAATACCACTGATGTCTCAGGGAGAATTTGAAAACATCTCCATTAAGCAATAGTTCTATATATCAATTTATTTCTGTTTTCCCTTTATCACTAAGATTATTTCCATGCAAAGAGGAATTTTGAGGTGGAGAATGTGTGTGAGGATGTGACTTTCTCAGCTTATTTACTATGGTCAGTTTTCAGGGTTGTGTTTTGTTTTATTCTAGTTTGTACCTGAGCTTTATCTTTGGGAATTTGAGGGATACAGTAACACAGATCTGGCAAAGCTAATCCAAGTCAACCTCACATATCTCTAAAAGGATGTATCTTTTAGTATTAAATTATCTAGCACAGTGTTTCTCGACCTTTTTGATACCGGGGACCAGCTTGCTGCCTTTCTGAACTGTGTCAGGGAGATCTCAGGGACCAGCAACAGTCATAGAATCATAGAATATCAGGGTTGGAAGGGACCTCAGGAGTCCAACCCCCTAGTCCAACCCTAGTCCAACCCCCTGCTCAAAAGCAGGACCAATCCCCAATTAAATCATCCCAGCCAGGGCTTTGTCAAGCCTGACCTTAAAAACTTCTAAGGAAGGAGATTCCACCACCTCCTTAGGCAACGCATTCCAGTGTTTCACCACCCTCCTAGTGAAAAAGTTTTTCCTAATATCCAACCTAAACCTCCCCCACTGCAACTTGAGACCATTACTCCTTGTCCTGTCCTCTTCTACCACTGAGAATAGTCTAGAACCGTCCTCTCTGGAACCACCTCTCAGGTAGTTGAAAGCAGCTATCAAATCCCCCCTCATTCTTCTCTTCTGCAGACTAAACAATCCCAGCTCCCTCAGCCTCTCCTCATAAGTCATGTGTTCCAGACCCCTAATCGTTTTTTTTGCCCTTCGCTGGACTCTTTCCAATTTATCCACATCCTTCTTGTAGTGTGGGGCCCAAAACTGGACACAGTACTCCAGATGAGGCCTCACCAATGTCGAATAGAGGGGGACGATCACGTCCCTTGATCTGCTCGCTATGCCCCTACTTATACATCCCAAAATGCCATTGGCCTTCTTGGCAACAAGGGCACACTGCTGACTCATATCCAGCTTCTCGTCCACTGTCACCCCTAGGTCCTTTTCCGCAGAGCTGCTGCCTAGCCATTCGGTCCCTAGTCTGTAGCTGTGCATTGGGTTCTTCCGTCCTAAGTGCAGGACCCTGCACTTATCCTTATTGAACCTCATCAGATTTCTTTTGGCCCAATCCTCCAATTTGTCTAGGTCCCTCTGTATCCTATCCCTGCCCTCCAGCGTATCTACCACTCCTCCCAGTTTAGTATCATCCGCAAATTTGCTGAGAGTGCAATCCACACCATCCTCCAGATCATTTATGACGATATTGAACAAAACCGGCCCCAGGACCGACCCCTGGGGCACTCCACTTGACACCGGCTGCCAACTAGACATGGAGCCATTGATCACTACCCGTTGAGCCCAACAATCTAGCCAACTTTCTACCCACCTTATAGTGCATTCATCCAGCCCACATTTCTTTAACTTGCTGACAAGAATACTGTGGGAGACCGTGTCAAAAGCTTTGCTAAAGTCAAGAAACAATACATCCACTGCTTTCCCTTCGTCCACAGAACCAGTAATCTCATCATAGAAGGCGATTAGATTAGTCAGGCATGACCTTCCCTTGGTGAATCCATGCTGACTGTTCCTGATCACTTTCCTCTCATGTAAGTGCTTCAGGATTGATTCTTTGAGGACCTGCTCCATGATTTTTCCAGGGACTGAGGTGAGGCTGACTGGCCTGTAGTTCCCAGGATCCTCCTTCTTCCCTTTTTTAAAGATTGGCACTACATTAGCCTTTTCCCAGTCATCCGGGACTTCCCCCGTTCGCCACAAGTTTTCAAAGATAATGGCCAATGGCTCTGCAATCACAGCCGCCAATTCCTTTAGCACTCTCAGAAGCAACTCGTCCGGCCCCATGGACTTGTGTACATCCAGCTTTTCTAAATAGTCCCTAACCACCTCTTTCTCCACAGAGGGCTGGCCATCTATTCCCCATGTTGTGATGCCCAGTGCAGCAGTCTGGGAGCTGACCTTGTTAGTGAAGACAGAGGCAAAAAAAGCATTGAGTACATCAGAGTTTCTCAGTGACCACAGACTGGTCACTGAGAAACTCTGATCTAGCATGAGAGGGGGTATCTCTTGTGAGGAATTGGATGAGCACTAATAGGTCAGCAGAGGGCAGTATGATGGATAGTCTAAGGCAGGGGTTCCCAAACTTGGTTTGCAGCTTGTTCAGGGTAAGCCCCTGGCGGGCCGCGAGATGCTTTGTTTACCTGAGCGTCTGCAGGTATGGCCGCTCCCAGATCCCAGTGGCCGCGGTTCGCTGCTCCCGGCCAATGGTAGCTGCAGGAAGAGGCAGCTCCCATTGGCTGGGAACGGCGAACAGCAGCCAGAGCGGCATACCTGCGGATGCTCAGGTAAACAAAGTCTCGCAGCTTGCCAGGGGCTTACCCTGAACAAGCCATGAACCAAGTTTGGGAACCCCTGGTCTAAGGGTAAATATGCTGCTGCTAATTTCCTTCTGCTCAGGAGGTACATAGGTCAACATGAGAGGAAGGTTCCATGGCAATTGGCCGCTGAAGCAGGGTGTGTTGTGGGATCTTAGGGAGCAGTGTGGAGGCTATAGTGAGTTGGTTTAATGCTTGTCTGACTAATGATGCACAGAGAATGCCACCAAAGACTGTTCAGGACAAATGTTTATGTAGCTCAGCACTCCAGAGACCCTATAAGGGGGGGGAACAATTATATGATGAACGTTAGTGCCTTGCAGTATTACTATCATGAGCATCAGTGTAATGGACTTCAGATGCAGTCCAGCTGGGAAACCTAGCCAATACAGAATGGAGGCATGAAGTGCCCCAGCTAAAATTCTATAACGCACCATGGCATCATTTCAGAATTGAAATTCTGCAGGTTTTGGCTGACATTTTTCAGATTTTGAGTGTTTATCTTTTTGAAAAGTTGAAATTTTCTGTAGAAATCAGGTGGTTTTCACGAAAAATGTTGTTTGGTTGACAACCCAATTTTTCACTGAAAAACAGTTTTGATGGGAAATTGTTTGACCAGCCCTATTCCTGATTTGTTTAGAGATAAGAGTCATACATTGTCTGAGAAATCAGGATCTCTTATCAGATCCACAAGGTAGTTCACACTCTTTGATGCTGGAAGGAAATCTAAAAATAAGATGCTTGGCTCTGCCAGTACTTTTGAAAATAGTTGCTTCTATATTAAGAAACTTTAGGCTGCTAACCCCAGAAAGACAAAGAAAATTCTGGTCCACTTGGTATGTAATTACTAAAATATTTATACTTGTATAAACAAATTACAGAACTCCAGCAATGTTTAGATCTGCTATTTCAGGCAGCTACTAGTCAAAAGAAAATTGTTTTGTCAACACATCCTTTGTAGGTTAATAAAAGCTGCAATTATCTAAAACACTCCTCAACCTAAAAATAGTATTAAAGGATATTAATAGAGATCTAGTCTTTTTCCAAAGTTTAAAAATCTAAAGCAGTTGTTAGATCTTTTGGCTGAAGCTAAATGCAGTTCATCACTAATTTATCTGAGTGACATTAAGATATGGTTCTAGTCTTAAAGGTGACTGCCCCTTGTGTATAAAGCAACAAACATCAATCACAAAAGTTTCTAAAAGTTTCTGTGGAATCAATGAATCTAAGACAGTGGTCTGGATTCTAGTCCTTTTTCACATAAATGTTGTGTATTATTTGTATTTTATTGGGTATCAACAGAATTGTTCACTAGGTTCCAGTGACTTACATCAGTGTAAATCCATTGTCAGCAGTGGGGTTACACTGGTGTCAAGTGTAGGATTTAGCCAGCCGTCTTTTTACTAGTGGTGATAATGCGTGACAAGGGAAGAATACAGCTACTATTCCGATTCCAGGTCCAGACCCCAGTCCTGCAGACATTTATGCAGAGGAATAATCCAACTCATTTCAGTTGGAATAAAATTATTCACTTCCATAATTGTCTGCAGGACCAGGGCTTAATGAATTTCTTTAGTTTGTCAAATTTGCTTTTGTATTCTTTTAGGAGATGGTTTAAACACCATCTTCCTGTCTCCTCTGAGTCCATTGCTTGCTGCCTGTGCCGAACTGTGTTGTTGACAAGAATGAATAGGTTTGTATTTACTCCTTCTTATAATACTTACTCCTTTTCATAATACAAGAACAAGGGTCCACCAAATGAAATTAATAGGTAGCAGGTTTAAAACAAACACAAGAAAGTATTTTTTCACGCAATGCACTGTCAACCTCTAGAACTCCTTGCCAGAGGGTGTTGTGAAGGCCAATATGATAACAGGGTTCAAAAGGGAGCTAGATAGATTCATGGAAGATGGGTTCATCAATGGAGATTAGCCAGGATGAGCAGGAATGATGTCCCTAGCTTCTGTTTGCCAAAAGCTGGGATTGGGTGACCAGGCATGGATCACTTGATAACCTGTCTGTTCATTCCCTTTGGGACACCTGCCATTGGCCACTGTCAGAGGACAGGATACTAGGCTTGATGGACCTTTGGTCTGACCCAGTATGGCCGTTCATATGTTCTTAGATTATGGGAACTGTAACTCTAAATTTTCTATTTGTGACTTTCAAAATAATCTAGAAGATTGCTCTATTGACTTTCAAATCACTTAGGCACTTTTGAGAATCCTATCCTACAATCCTAGATTCAATGTAGTATTAATTAGTATAATTTTTAAGAAAGTTAAATGTTAACATTTTTTGCTTTTTAATAGCAACCATTCTCCCCTGAGGAGGACCTGAAGTACCACTGCTCAAAATGTGAAAGTGCAAGCAGCACACTTTGTCTAGACTAGGGGGGGTCCCTAAGTGGGAATTATTATTAAGGTACTGTGCATTACAGCATTTTCCTCTGGGAAAAGAAAGAATATTTGCTAAAAGTTAGCATCTCTCCTCTGGGGCAGTAGGAAGAGAATATTGCTGTGTTTGTGTTCCTCTAAGCATGAAGGTATAGTACCCCATTAGCAGAAGAGAATGCATTGTTTTCTTCAAATTAAGGGAGAGACGGACCAAGTATTAAACCCATATGCTGGCCAGATTTGACCAGGGCAGGACTGTACTACTCTGGGATCCCAGGCGGGGAAACTGGTGGTTAGAGAGTCTGCCCTTCATGCAACTGCAGCTGGGTGTGTCCCTACCTGTATGAATGCTGGTGAAAGTGCAGGCTGGAGGGCTTTGCAGCTTATCACGGCAGTGCAGTGTGAGAGGGAGCCCAGGCTGGTAAATCAGGGGGCTCAGTGGTACCCCAGTTCCAGATGCACCCCGAGGGAAACCCGTCACACCCACCACCCAGTTCTGTCTACAACTAAACTCCCACAGGTGGAGCTGCACCTATAGAGAATTACAGGTCCCCTTGCTGCCAGTGTAGGCAAGCACAGTGCAGTTGCATTAGTGGAAAATTATAGGTCTCCTTTTTATACTGTGGTCAAGGCCTGACAATTTAGGCTAAAACCCAGGTGCCTCATTGGTTTATTAACTCCTCAGGGCAGGTATTGTCTCAGACTCTGTATGGTGGCCAGTACAATGTAGGTTTGTTCCTTATGGGAGACTATGGCAATACATAAAATAGCTAGTGTTGTTTCTCAGTGTGCTACAGTTGCCTCCCTGCTGGGGCTGCCACCGCCTAGGGAACGCCCCATGCTGCGATCCTGCTTTCCCCGTACCCCCGCCCATTCCCATATCCCCTTCTCTTCCCCATCCCCTTGAGTGCTGAGCAATTCCTTAGCTGAAAGCCTTCCCCTGCACAACTGATTTAAGTGTCTTTCTGCAGCTGGGTGTGTCCCTATCTGTGTGTGTGCTAGAGGAGGCTTGAGGGCCTGGCGAGTGAGTCCAGGCTCGTGGAACAGGTGGGCTCAGTGGTACCCCAGTACGTCAGGTGGCACCCCGGAAGGGGGGGCAACCCATCACAGACATATTCCAAAAGGTTTCATTACATAACATAATAGCTAAGGCCTGGGCTATGTTGAAACTCATTTATTGTGGAGTAAGCAGTTTGTCCCCAGCGGAAAATAAGGACCAGCATGTGTGTCAGATTTTTCATGTGCATGCAAAGTTCATGCTCATGACATGAATAAACAATATGGAAAATTACCAGTTGTATTGTGAATCTTATTTTTAAAAGTGTGATAGGGTATAGGCTACTTCATTTTTAATGCTTGTTTAAATGTTTTGTGTGTGTTTAATTTTATTTAAAAATAACCAAAGGAAAACAGTATCATCATCATCATCATCATGTTCCTATTATGCCTCTGCCATTTAGGGCAATGACGAAGCTCCTCCACTCCTGTCTGTTTCTGACAAGTCTTTCAGTGGTTCCCCAGCTGTGCCCCAGGTTTTTCAGCTCGGCTTCCATAGCTCTTCGCCATGTTGTTTTCACTTGCCTTCAGGTGTCCATCTTATTGCTACTCTGGTGATGGAATCAGTTTCCATCCTAAGCACATGACCAATCCATCTCCAGTGGGGGAGGTTTAGATTGGATATTAGGAAAAACTTTTTCACTATGAGGGTGGTGAAACACTGGAATGCGTTACCTAGGGAGGTGGTAGAATCTCCTTCCTTAGAGGTTTTTAAGATCAGGCTTGACAAAGCCCTGGCTGGGATGATTTAACTGGGAATTGGTCCTGCTTCGAGCAGGGGGTTGGACTAGATGACCTACTGGGGTCCCTTCCAACCCTGATATTCTATGATTCTATGATTCATGCCTCCTGGCAATGATGGTGCTCAGATCCTCTTGGCTGCACTGTGTCCATAGATCTTGGTTTGAGATTGTTCTAGGCCAAAAGATCAACTGGGTAATGCGGTGTACAACATAAGACATGCCAAGAGGCATTAAATGGACACTCTTCTCATCCCTTGAAGACCTGGACTTCGCAGATGATGTAGCTCTCCTATCACATACCCAACACCATATACAAGAAAAAATAACTCGACTCAACCACAATAAGACAGATATCATGACCTTTAATATTGCCTCACCATCACCAGTATGGATAGAGGATTATGTTCTCACCAATGTAGAAACATTCACATACTTGGGCAGCACCATCAGCCAGAATGGTGGAACAAGCCAGGACATCTGGAAAAAAAAAGCAATAAATCCAGGAACACCTTCAGGAGCTTAAATACCATCTGGAAATCATCAAAATACAACACCAAAGCAAAACTCAAGATTTATCAGAGCTGCGAAAATAGTATACCATCACCAAATGACTGATACAGCCAAAAGGCATTCATTAGACTTAATAAATAAACACATTTTATTTCATTTAACTTATATAAGTTGGTTCTCCTGTAGTTGAATGCCTTTGCTCCTGGTTTTTTTTTTTCTTCTTAAACCTGTAATTTCTTGCTGTTTTCAGCAAATCTGGAGACTTTCTGACATTCATAAATGTCATCACAAGACATACTTCAGTGTACCTATACCTAGCTTTGCTTTCACAATACGTTCACTTAATCAGTTCCTTTCTTTCCTCCCAAGCTGAGTCACTAACCTGCATACTGCAAAAGGATTTTTATTTGAGACTGGAATTGAAAGCATGAAAGATACAAGTTTAAAAATGTGTGGTATTTTTTTGAAAACTTCCAGCATCTTTGATCAGCTTTTTGCTCCTTTGAAATTATTTTTCTAATTTGCTGTAAAATGCTGTACTCATCATATAGCTTATTAAAATCAATCTCAAGGTTAAGAACTTCAGCCCGCTTCTCAGTATCAAACCATTCCACTTCATTGTCCAGTAAGAAGACTGACACGTTTGGAAACAGATGTCTCCATCATACCATTTCTAACGATATGCACTGCATCTTGACAATCCCTTATCTGCTTCCTCCTCAGATTTTCACCTGTTCTATAGAGATTGCGCAAAATAGCCTGCACTGATGGTCCTCTTTCCTTCTCTTTAGTTTAGAATGACAGTCTAATTCTATACAACTGGTATTGTTGCATTCTAGCTTTTTGAGTGCTTCAAAAATACTCCCATCAGGTTATGTAGGAAGTAAATTTAACAAAGAAAGATTCCTGATCATCCTCACTGAATGCTTCCCAAATAATCTTGGCATAATTTTCCCCCTCTGAAATAAATATGCTTTTAATACAGAGTGGATTGATTTTAAATCAAGGCAATTTAAATCAGCTATTTAAACCAACATATGGATTTAAAAGCCTTGGTTTAAATAATTGATTTTAATCAATATTTCTATTTTATTTCAGTTATTTTACAAAGAAAGGTATATTCTCATTGGTTGATATAACTATTACGACATATTGATTTACAACTAAAAAGAACCTTTACACTAAATTTGGTGCATCTTTTTGCTACTGTGACATTACCTAGAGTACAATCTGGACTGTTGAACAGCTGTGTCCCCTCAGTACTCCAACCTGGGGAACCTTTTACACTGCTTTAGTGTGGGAGCAGCCACTCCTGACCTGTTCACTCAGAGCCTCCAGCATGTAAATTACTCCCAGCTATATCGTAAGAGTGATACAGTTAGCCATGCCTAAATTATATTACAGAGCAACATCATCAAATTCCAAGTCCTAGACTTGTCCCCAGAAATGTGTGTCTTGTATTGCCCAGTACCCTCATGGACAATACAAACTCATAGAAAGTCCGTTGTTTCATTAACAGAAAATGATATGCACAAATCTTGTTATCCCAAATGAAGTTTCCCAAACACTTCAGTCCAAACACACACTGGTGTAGGTAAAACAAGTTATTAACTACAGAAATTTAGATTTTAAGTGATTACAAGTAATGAGGCATAAAAGTAAGAATTGGTTACAAAGAAATAAAAGATAAAACACAAACTAATGCCTAACTTAACAAACTAAGTGAATTTAAAGCAAAAGGATTTATCTTACCACATGCTTACAGCAGTCTAGTTGGATTCTTGTCAGCCAGGACCCCACCCCCAGTTCAATGATGCTTCCTTTTCTTTCAAGTGGTGTTGATGCTGTGAGTAGAGAAGAGGGGAGAGAGGTGATCTGGGGCTTCTGTTACTCATTTTTATCTTTTTCCTCTTCTTTGAGAATCATCTCCAGCTGGGGTTCAGGAGACAAAGTCTGGGGACAGGAATTTTCATGGATTCAGCATATTTATTTTTGATTTAAATATTTTAAGAAACTATAATAAATTTAGGCCTTAACAAATTTTGTATTAAATTCAGATTTAATTATAAACAGGCTTATTTTTAAAATAACAAGTAAATCCTATTTAAATAAAAAAAACCTGATTTAAAAAAATAAATTCAAAAACATCCTGTATTTTTATCCACTCTGCTTTAATGCAGGCCAGTGTGGTAGGACTCATTCCATTGCAGGCAGAAGGACAGATACCTCATTGGCACATTATGAAGAAGTTTCTTATACGCATAAGAACTACCATATTGGGTAGGATCAATAGTCCATCTAGTCTAGTATCCTATCTCCCAGAGTTGCCAATACCAGAGATCCAGGGCAGGGCAGTTTTGTAGAGATCCACCCAGTCTTCCCCTCCTGGTGTCTGGCAATCTGAGGCTTAGGGTTGCCCAGAGCATGAGGTTGATCTCTAATCAGCTGGACTAATAGGCATTGATGGACCTATCCTCCATGAACTTATCTGGTTCTTTTTTAAACCCAGTTATGCTTTTGGCCTTCACAACATCCCATGGCAATGAGTTCCACAGGTTAATTGTGCATTTTGTTTGAAAAAGTAGTTCCTCTTGTTTATATTAAACCTGCTGCCTATTCATTTATTTAGGTGTCCTCTGGTTTTTGTATTGTGGGAAAGGGTAAAAAACACTTGTTTCCCACACTAGTCAAGGTTTTATAGACCTCTATCATATACCCCCAATCATCTCCTTTCTAAGAACAGCCCTAATCCTTTTTAGTCTGTCCTCTTATGGATGCCATTCCATAGCCTTGATCATCTTTGTTGCCTTTTTCTGAACCTTTTCCAATTCCAGTATATCCTTTTTGAGATAAGGCAGCCATAATTGGCACACCATGAACTTATATAGTTGGCATTATGATATTTTCTGTCTTATTTTCTATCCCTTTCATAATAGTTCCTAACATTGTTAGCCTTTTGGACCATTGATGTATATTGACCTGACATTTTCAGAAAACTATCCACAATCACTCCAAGATCTCTTTCTTGAGTGGTAATTTAGAACCCATCATTATATACATATAGTTGGGATTATTTTTTTCAACATGCATTACTTGGAAGTTATCAATGTTGAATTTCATCTGCCATTTTGTTGTCCAGTCACTCCGTTTTTGTGAGATTCCTTTGTAACTCTTCACAGTGTGCTTTATACTTAATTATCTTGAATAATTTTGTATCGTCTGAAAACTTTTCCACTTCATTGTTAACTCCCTTTTCCAGATCACAAATGAATATGTAGACTGCACATGTCCCAGAACAGATACTTAGGGGACTCCACTCCACTGTGAAAACTTACTATTTATTGCTACTCTTTCTGTCCTACCTTTTAACAAGTTATTGATCCATAAGAGGACCTTCCCTGTTGTCCCATAACTGCTTACTTAAAAGCCTGTGGTGAGGGAACTTGTCAAATGCTTTCTGAAAAAAAAGCACACTATATTATTCCTGGGAGAATACTGTGCACGTGCATAATTAATGAGCTGTGCATATTTTTAATTTTTTGTAGGGAAAAAAGCTTCTGCCAAAATGTTGCTGCAGTTCCAGCTTTTGCTCACCAGAGGACGCTATGGTGCAAGAACAGCAGCGCTCCCAACAGAAAATAACTTCTGCAGTTCTGCCTTTTGTCCACCAGAGAGCGTTGTAGAGATAGAACAAAGCAGCAGCTCCCAGCCAGCCAGGGAAGGAGCCCACTTTCTTCACAACACCTGTAAGGCCAGGTCAGGAGAGAGGGGCTATGGGGAGAACGACAGGGTGGGGTGCTGGGGGAGAGGGGTCAGAAAGGGGAGGACAGACTGGAGAAGGGGCTGAATGGGAGTGGAGGCACAGAGCCTCAGGCGGGAGGGAGGTGCAGGGCCACATGGTGATGGCAAAGGGGGTGCAGAGCTACATAGGGGAGTGGCTGGGTGAGGGCACAGAGACACATAGGGATGGGGAGGAGGTACAGAGCCATATGAGGAGGGGGGTGTCTGAGTAGGGGTGCAGGACACATGGGGACAGGGGCAGATGTGCCTGACTGAATGGGAGAGGCTAGGGGTCAGCTAGGGTCTGCATGGGGGAAGCTCCCTAACAATCCTTCCCCACCCCCCTAAAATACCTGTTCCATACTTTTCCCACCCATACCCAACAACCCTCCAAGTTCACACCCAGACTCCTTCCCAGCAATTTACTTCCCTCTCCCTCAGCTCCTCCGTTACCCCTGACTCCCTCAAGCCTTTGCAGTGCTTCTGCAGGGTGTGGGAAATACGGTTCTATATTGTAGTTTAAATGAATTATTACTCAGAGTTCTGTATTAATATGCCTAGTAAGGAATCTATTTGTCAAACATTTCCTAAATCTTTTTTGTTGTTTGTATTGTTACAGACATACTTGCTGACAGGTATTTTGAAACAAATGACCAAAAATAATTGAAACTGGTGTGATTATATTGTGTTATTTTGACAAATAAAATATGCAGAATTTTGCAGAATTTTAAAATATTGTGCACAGAATTTTTAGGCACAGAATTCCCCCAGGCGTAACTGTATCGACTGTATCACCCTTATTTATATGCTTGTTGACATACTCAAAGAATTTTAGATTGGTAAAGCACGATTTTCCCTCACAAAAGTCATGTTTTCCCAACAAATTGTGTTTATCTTTGTGTCTGATAATTCAGTTGCTTTGTTATAGTTTCTACCAATTTGACTGGTACTGACATTAGATGCACCAGCCTGTAATTGCCAGGATAGGCTGTGGAACCCTTTAAAAAAGTTAGCTTTCATGCCATTTTTAACAGTTATGAATCACATTGCACTTGCATCCAATCTGAACCATTCTGTCATTCATTTGTTTTAGCTTCTGGTAAACTGACTTGTTTTTTCCAAAGTCAGAGACGTTATTAGCTACACAAGACCACACACTTTATATAAGGTCACTTTCTTCTATGTTTGAAATACCTACAACAATAGCATTACTTGTCTCCTCATTATCGTGGTAAAAATCAAGTAAGCCATTTTTAAATCCCTTCCATCTTTGAAAAATAACCAACAGAAATCAGGAAACATTTATTTCCCCTATTGGAGGGATCTGTTCTGACTGAGGAGAAAAATGTTCTAATTTGAGATCATTAACTAAAAGTTGCTTCAATTTCAGTGCCACTTTTAGGAATTCTAGGTGCTTTTGTAGGTTCAGAAGACTTGGGTTGGTGGGTGTTTTGTTTTTTTGCACAATTTGTGAATCTGATAGACATTTTGGAAGCCATGTGTTGCGCCAATCTTGATTAAAATAAATGATCAATCACGCCATGGTAAATTTCTTGTATTTTTTCTGCTGGCACTAGACTTTCCTGAAGTGTGTCCTCTTTGATATTTTTTAAAAAAAGAGTTCATTTCTGATTTTTCACAGCATCTTTGTGTTTTATTCATTCCACATGAATGGCAAGAGCTCTTCTCTTTTCATATTTAATTGAAAATATTTGATGACACAAAATACATTAAGCCATGAATTCATCAGTTTTGCAAAGGCAATTTTTATACCCAGGGTTCTTTAAACTGATGAGTGGTGTAAGTACAATAGTCCTTTTTCTTTTCACAATATCTTGGAACCAGGATGTTTTGAAGAGCTGCAACCACCATATCATCCATTTTGAAAAATGGATCTGTTCCTTTTGAAAGTGCAAAATTCTGTTCTTGCTCAGGATCCAGAATTATGTTTGGTTGTTGTGAGAGAGCATTGATTTTATGGTAGCTACATAATGTAAGTTGCAGCAGCAGTACAATTGGATGGAGGAGAGATGGCAAGTGTACATTTTCTCACCACTTCAGACACCAGCTGGACTATAAATAGCCTTGCCAGAATTAAATTTTTTTAATAATTTCAACCATTTATTTTTAAGCTTTTTTCCATTTAACAACGTAACTGTTCACAGCTGTGGGAAAGGGGAAGATCCGACAATGGGACTGATGGCAGTGGATACTGAGAGTCAAAAAGTTAGAACTTTATGACTCAAAAACACAAATTCTCAATATCACATCAATTGATACAAATTAAACAGCCTTAAAGCTAATTGTGATAAGGTCTCCAGCAGCATTTTTCTTACTGTGCCTAGCATAGATGCTGGAACTAGCGCTGCTCCTGCACCCTAGGGCTTGAAGTGGTTTCCATTACATACAGGATTTACAGTTCACTTCAGTAGCTCTTGGCACCCCCCTTGCCTAGATGTAAAGTTGCATTATGGACGGATATAGTTGGTTTGGGTGACAAAAATCGACTCCCCAGGAACGCCTGACACTAAGGCGAGGCTGCCCATGATCAGTCTGAGGCACCGTTGCACGCCCGCCCTGGAGCGGCTCCTGTGACGCTTCTCTGGGCTGCTCGTTGCCGCCCCCAGCTTAGTCCCCTCGACTCCCTGAGCGGCTAGGCCCTGCGCGGCGCCGGGCGGGGTGGCCGGAGCGCGCGGGATCGGACTGTCGTCATCACAGGGCCAACGCTCCGATGCTGCGCGCGCTCCCTCCAGCTCCCGGTCAAGCTCGCGGCACCAGCGGCTGGCGGCCTGCAGGCGGTGACAGGGGGAGGGGCCGCAGGAACACTCAGCGCGCGCGCGCGGCCCCCGTCCAACCGCTCCCCTCCCCGCCGCCCCGCGCGCTGGCCGCTCCGCCCACGCCGCTCGGGGAGGAGCCACGCGCCCGCCCCACCTGGTTCTTTGTGCTCGGAGTCGGTCGGGACTCGGCAGCAGCCTCGAGCCTCCGTCGCCCCCTGTCACCATGTCGCTGGGAGTCGGCCCGGAGGCGGGATTCTCCAGCGAGGAGCTGCTGACCCTGCGCTTCCCCCTGCACCGCGCCTGCCGCGACGGGGACCTGCCCAGCCTGTGCGCGCTGCTGCAGGGCTCGCCCCGCTCCGACCTGGCCGTCGAGGACTCCTTCTACGGCTGGACGCCCATCCACTGGGCCGCGCACTTCGGCAAGGTGCGGCCCGGCCCGGCCCGGGGAGGGGGCGCTGCCCCGCGGGACCCCAGGCTCGCACGGCGCCATCTTGCCGTGCTCGCTGCCGCGGGTGGACGGCCTGGGAACCGCCACCCGGCTCAGCGGGAGTCTCGGGGCCGTCCCCACCCCCCAGGGAGCGCAAGGGAGCGGGCTGTGGGGGGCGCTCCTGTCGGCCCCGCGCCGGGGGGGACGCGGGACGGGTCGGGCTCTCGTGGGGGGGCCTGTCCACGTCCCGGGAGAGAGCCGGGGCCGCCTCGGCATCGGGCCCGGAGGAGGGGCGGCGACTCGGGCCCCGGCAGCCGGCGCTTGCTGATGGGACGAGGAAGCGCCGCAGCTCATCGGGCCCGGTGCCTCGAATGAGCCCGGCCGGCCCCTGGGACGCTCGCCGCCCCCTCCCCGGCGCTTTATTGACAGGGACAGATCCGTGGCCCCTGGCCAAGCTTTCGAAAGGTGCCGGGGTCACTGGCGGCGGCTGCGGGAGCCAATGGGGAGGAGGAGGGGGCAGGTGCTCCTCCCCCAGCGCGCGGGGGCGGGGCGGGGTATTGAGTTACCTGAGGAACCACATTTTCGTCTCGCCCCCCCCCCGGGTCTAGTAACGGTCCTTCTTGCGCGCGCAGGCTCCACCTGGAGACTTGGCTCTGTTTTGGTGCCCGTGTTGTGACGACCGGCGTGTGCGCTGGGAAGGAGGCGATCGCTGGGCGGAGCGCGGCCCAGGGGCCCTGCGTGTGAGCGGCGCGGGGGGATCTGTGCCCTGGCGGCTCCCTCGCTGCCGTGCCTGGGAGGTGAAAGGACGCGCTGGGTCGCGCCACAGCCGCTGTGTCGGGTCTGGGTCCCCGGAGACAGTTGTGTATTATAACTGCGGGCAGGACGTGGCCCCGTGTGAACGAAGCGTGGTGGCCCCCAAACATCTGAACGTTAACTCCCTTATTTTCCCCAGTCCCTGAAAATGGTTCTTTCCCCTCATCTTTTGTGACTTTTTCTGTCTGCAAGCCTTATTCCGGCTCTTTCCTTTCTTGTATTATGGGGGGCAGGGCAGCCGTTTGTGCCTTTAACCATTGCTTTTTATATCAGGCTTTATAAGGTTCTTAAAGGAACGTGTAGAGGGACCAGTCAGGCCTGCAAGCCGTGGCCAGACATCTTTCTTTAATGAAAATACTAAAGGGAATGCAGAAGATTTGTTTGTATACAGTTTTGCATACAGATAGGATACATGAAAACATAACTAATATTTTAGTGCTCTTAGATTGCTGCACTTTTGGCAGTGTGGCAAGTCAGAGCAATTAGCTCAATTAAAAGAGGCTAAGCCTTTGAGGAGAGAGCCAAGAGGGCAAGCCAACAAAGAGGATAAGCAGGACACGGTTAAATTAAGGCGCCTCAATTCAGTTCTCCAAGGTTGGGACAGAGCTGGTTCATTAAACCTCAGTGAATTCCTTTGCTGTAGCAGAGCCTTGCTGTATCTGGGTTTATGAAGAGTTTCTGTACACATTGATGTAGTATATTTCAATTACAAACCTTTTCTTATATTTGTGCTAGGGGAAAATACAATATTTTAAATAGACATTTATCAGGTAATTAGTTCCAGGTATTTTTGTACCAGATCACAAATTTGGGAACATCTTTTATTAGATAAACATAAATACAGCGTGTTGCTGAGAAATGAAAACAGCCACTTCCATTGAACTTATGCACACACTTTTTTTCCTGCTCTTGTGTTTTCTTGAGTGGAGCTTATTCTAGTTCAAAATTATCATAACTGGAGGTGAAATTAATTGCATTTCTAAACATATTGTGGATTTTAAAAACATTTGTTTATAAAAAAATAAATTACTGGACCTGACTCTCCTCCCTATTCTAGCCCCTTTCTGCTGCTCTAGAAGAGCAAAGAGGCCATAAATGTGACAGATCTTCCCATCCCAGCTACCGATTCTCTTGGCATGGGTCAGTCACCTAGTGATGTGAATCCAGCTCCTAGGCTACCCTCATCCCCATGTAGGGGATGTAGCTGAAACATTATTGTGCTCTGGTCATCCCTGACCGGTGGAGTACTCCTTATGGGTGCCAAAGCCATCAGGCAAACCTTAGACCAGCATTCTTATGTATGTTGGGACTTGTGTAGAACAATTTCCAGGATTGTAGAGCCCCAGGTTGCTCCTTTGTAGACACCCACTCCCTCCTGCACCAAGCAGGTACTGGGTACAGAAGAGACTCTGCCTCACTATCTTCATAGATCATTTTAAAAAAAAAAAAAGTAGATGTTTTGACTAATATCAGTAAACAAGAACTGTTATCTTGGTGACTGCCCCCACAAGGAAGCAAACTGAAATGGCTAGTTTTATTAGAAAGAGACTAAATTTTTTTGGAGGGTTGGGAAGGTAAGGAAGGGATGACCAGGATCAATATTTGTAAATGGAAAAGGGTAAAGGTAGTAGGAAGATAAATGCCGTATTCTAGTTTCTAAGAAAGTATTACAAATAGAGAACAGTTCTAAAACAAAAAACAGTAAGAAAACATATGATTAATTGTAATAGCAGGTAACTGTGCCCTGGTATTCGTAAGGTCTGAGGGCTCATTTGCCAGTATGGACCTCCACTGGTAGGATTTGGTGTTGAAATATGTTCATGAATATAAACCACAGTCAATCCCAAGCTGCTCCTTTTTACCTTAGATACCCCTGGAGCAGTCACTGTTTTCTGTGTATTCCCTGAAAACTGAGATATGCTTGTCTCCTGGGACACTAAGGGATTCCTGGAAAATCAGCTACATCCAAATTAGAAAAGGAGTACTTGTGGCACCTTAGAGACTAACAAATTTATTTGAGCATAAGCTTTCGTGAACTACAGCTCACTTCATCGAATGCATCCGATGAAGTGAGCTGTAGCTCACGAAAGCTTATGCTCAAATAAATTTTTAGTCTCTAAGGTGCCACAAGTACTCCTTTTCTTTTTGCAAATACAGACTAACACGGCTGCTACTCTAAAATGCATCCAAATTAGTTAGTATTCAAGAAAATATTGTCTAGTTCATTTATATAGTGCCTTGAATTATGCTGGGTGTTGTACAGAGCTGTAAGATAGGTCAATATATAAAAGAATATATGATCTAAATAGCCAGCATCCAGACAAGGGAATTGAGGGCAGGAATACAGCACCAAGATAGTGGTGGGTTTTTGTTTTGTTTTGTTTTTTTTAAAATGCTTTCCTTCTATATTTATGTGGTGGTTTTGTTTTTTGGGTTTTTTTTAAATCCTTGACTAATTGGCCATATTTTTTCCATGACCATATCAGCTTGCCTCTTACTTTTTTAATACTTGATTGTTTTGTGATCCTTGACTGTTGTTGTTGTTGGACTATTTTACTTTTCATATATATAATGTAAGGTAAGTAAATTCTATTCCTCTTTGGGCTGCAACTTAAAAAAAAAATACGTAATCCAGTATCCCCCTTCCCCATCTTGTAAGTGTAAATCCCTGGAATCCCCCCCATCTTCCTCTGATTAACCCTGATTCCCAATCCCCATTGTAGCTATATCATGAACTTGAAAAATATTCTTTTTTTTTTTTTTTTTATTAAAGAAACCAAAAAGATGATGACCAAAACCAGTGCTCAGTGTTCGAGTCCATGGGACAAGAATAAGGGATTCTGGCCTCTTCCTGACTAGCAGCTACTTCCATTTTCTGATGGAGTTGGGACTCCGAGAAGCAGGTCTCTCAGTCCATGAGGCAGAAGGCCACATGTTCTGACTTTCAATGAAGCGCAGCAACTCATCCTCTCTATTATTAGATTTCTTAAAATTAGAGAAGAAGTTTAAGAAAAAAAAAAAGAACCATTTTAAAAATAACCTTGTTGAGTTACAGGCTTTGAAACCATGTTAGTGTGGGTTACAAATCAACCTTAAATGCTAGAAGAAGGGCACTGGTTCTGCAGTTGCATTGCTTTTCTCTGGAGTTGACAGACTGTGACCTACGTGTAGCTCACAGTAAGTGGTCATTAAGGTTTCCCTGCCTCTCTTCAGGCCAGTAATCTGGATTTATATGACAAAAAAAGAAAAATCCTTTGCTCTTGGCAGAGTGAAAGATTAGCACTTTCACTGGAACCTTTAGATAGCTTAGTCTTTATGTTGCAAAATCTCCTACAATTGCTAATGCTGGTTCAATTTCGCCTTTGTTTGTAATGTTGGTGGATGGGCCGCTGGCTGTAACTGATGTCTTAAACAAATTATTTACCCCTGCTTGATTATGGTAACCCATCAACAACATTGGGGGCCTTGGTGTGTAAACACCAGTGGAGGCTAACCAGTGTTGGTAATGGTGGTCAAATTTTGCAGAGTTCACACCACTACTACAACTGTATCTCTATTACAGCATCTTTAAGTTCGTTACCCCTTGATATAACTCTTAATTATTACTGCAGTTGTTTTAGCATCTATTTATTTCTTTTCAAAGAATACCTTCTCCCATGTTGAATGTTAGGGTTTGTGGGAGCTAGGCTCATTAGCATTATACTTCTTTGCTCACCCCAAGATACTTTTATTCGTCGATTCCAAGGCCAGAAGGAACCATTGTGATCTTCTAGCCTGACCTCCCATAAAACATAGGTCATAGAACTTCCCCAAATAATTCCTAGAGCATAAGTTTTAGAAAAACATCCATTCTTGATTTAAAAATTTATCAGTGATGGAGAATCCACCACAACCCTTGGTAAACTGTTCCAATGATTAATTACCCTCACTTAAAAATGTATATGTTATTTCCACTATGAATTTGTTTAGCTTCAACTTCCAGCCATTGGATTGTGTTATACCCTTTTCTGCTAGAGTGAGAGTCCATTATTAAATATTTGCTCCTCATGTAGATACTTATAGACTATAATCAGTTTTCCCCTAAACCTTCTCCTTGTTAAGCTAAATGGATTGAGCTGTTTGAGTCTGTCATTATAAGGCATGTTTTCAAATCCTTAATCATTCTCATGGCTCTTCTCTGAACCCTCTCTGTTGCATGGTGAGTTACTATATTTCCTTTATACCCAATCTTAAATCCACTGAGAGTTTTTAATGCATTTTATTTCCTGTATGCTGTTTATACATTCTGTTTTCTCAACAGAGAAGTACAGTTAGTAATCAAAGTTCTCTTAAAACTAAATCTATAAATTCGTAAATTACAGATTGAATTTTAACTTTTTTATTAAACTGGTAGGGACAGTCGCTAATGCCATAACACATTTGCCCAATTACAGTTGAAGTTTAGAAAATATATGTAGTGATCATGTGTTTGTTAAAATTTTCAAACCAAGATGCCTGATTTTAGTCATTTGACTCGAAAACTTTGATCTACATGCTCTTTACTCTTTAGAGTAAAATTAAGCATACTACAGTGATGCCTAGTATAAAACAAATGTATGTTTGTACATAAACTAACTTCCTAATGATTCCTGTTCCTGAAGGCCAAAAGTTGGTGCTATTGCGTGACACAATTTTCCAACCACTTTTCTCTAAGCCATTACCTTTGCAATTCTGCTACCCCCTACTAATCTGACATCTTTTCAAAGCATTCTCATAATTATTTTAATGTTGAAATATTAAAAATTTCAGCATAGTATGATATGAGATTGAATGTCAGAATGCAGTAACTCCTCACTTAATGTTGTAGTTATGTTCCTGAAAAATGGAACTTTATGCGAAACCATGTTAAGCGAATCCAGTTTCCCCATAAAAATTAATGTAAATGGGGGGGGGGGGGGTGTTTAAGTTCCAGTGAAATTTTTTTCGCCAGACAAAAGACATTATATACATGTACAGTATAAGTTTTAAACACAGTTTAATATTGTACACAGCAATGAATGATTGTGAAGCTTGGTTGAAGTGGTGGAGTAAGAGGGTGGAATATTTCCCCGGGAATGCCTTGCTGCTAAACGATGAACTAGCACTCAGCTGAGCCCTCAAGGGTTAATACATTGCTGTTAATGTAGTCTCACACTCTACAAGCATGGACTGAGGCAGGAGGGAGGAAACACAATAGATGTAGGGCAGTAGCTGCAAACCCTTCCCTGCAAAAACTGAACATGATGATGAGCCCATGCTATCCAGCTGGAGCATACCGATCCCTCCTCCTGACAGCATATGCATGGCTGTAAAGGTGCTGACTTTCCAAAGTGCTGGGGGGTGCGTGCATGAGTGAGCGAGACAGAGAGGTGCATTGCCCCTTTAAGTACTCTGATCCCACTTCAAGTATGTTGCCCTTTTAAGCAGATCAAACAGGAAGCAACCGCTTCCAGCAAGCTCCCTTCCTTCTGTCCCTGAGCCCTGTCCCCCTCCTCTGCTTGGTAGAGAGGGGTATGGGGGGGAGGAAGGAGCAGGGGGACATCCTGATATCAGCACCCCTGTCCCCCACCACCCTCTGGGCAGAGGGCAGGATCCAAGGCAGAGGGAAGGATCAGCATGGCAGTGGGGGGAGGGCCACCTGAACTGCTGCTGGGCAGTTGCCAAGCCACATACCTTACAGGGAATTTAGGGGAGCTGATGGGGGGGCTGCTGGCCCCCCCGGTTCTAATCCCCACAAGGAGGGGCTGTTCTTTCAGAGAATCCTGCAAGCAGTGGACAAAGCAGGCAGCTGCCAAACTTTGTTATAAGGGAGCATTGCGCAACTTTAAACGAGCTTGTTCCCTAATAGATCAGCAATGTGACAACGTTAAGTGAAGAGTTACGATAAAGAGAAACTGCCAAAGTGATCATATTTGAAAAGACAACCAAAAAACCCAAACAGATCCTTTTGCTATGTTACCACTGAATGCACTACAGAAATTTTAAATGGAAAGAATTGTAATGCACATACTCTTCAGCGTTTTTGTGTTACTTTTGTCAATGAACTCAGCAAGGGCACTGAAAAGTTAATAAGCATTTTACTTTCTTTTTAGAGTTTGGGTTTCCAAAGCTGCAGGGAAATATTAAAGTAGAATTTTTAGTTGTAATTCTTTATTGCATACTCTTCATGCTCCCTTCCTTTTAAACTTTCCTGAGAACATTTAAGTTCACGGTAGGTTTTAATTTATTGAATAAACAAAGTTCTAGCAAATGCTACTTGACCGTGTCTGTTTAAAGTCGCATTCACAACTTTCCAGATCAGAAACTTAACACCTTTTCTGACAGAAGCAAACATTATATAAATCCCTACTATAATCATCTCTAAAGTATCAGTTTTTTCCTTATCAAATTAATGGTGTTGGGTTTGTTAAAGATTTTTTGGCAAGAATTAAATTTCTCTTGGCTACTTCTTTAGTGACTGAGCCCTGGTCTACACTGGGGGAAGAGGGGGGGATATGCAACTTCAGCTATGTGAATAATGTAGCTGAAGTTGATGTACTTAGATCGACTTACCATGGTGTCTTCACCATGGTGAGTCGACTGCTGCTGCTCCCCCATTGACTCCGCCTGCGCCTCTCGTGATGGTGGAGTACAGGAGTCAACGGGGGAGCGCTCAGGTTTGATTTATCACATCTAGACTAGATGCGATAAATCAATCCCTGCTGGATCGATCGCTGCCTGCTGATCCAGCGGGTAGTGTAGACATACCCTGAGAAACCTGGAAGAGGTGGTGAAGGCCCAGTTTATTATTTTGTTAGTCATGTTGTTCAGCCTGCTTCCACTAATGGTCAATTTAAACTGATATTGTTCCACTTTCTCCTTTAATTTAATCAGTGATCTGTAAAGTATCAGGGTATATTTGATGGGTAATATTTCTGAATTATTTTCCCCTTGTCTATTTAAGCTGGAGTGTCTAATGCAATTAGTGAGAGCTGGCGCTACTGTAAATGCCTGTACAACACGTTTTGCCCAAACACCAGCCCATATTGCTGCTTTTGGAGGACATCCTCAGTGCCTGATCTGGTTGGTTCAAGCAGGGGCCAACATAAACAAGCAGGTATGGATTAATGTTGGGTTTGATATTTGTTTAGTTTTTTAAAAAATACTCACATAGGTCTGGATCCACAAAGGGACTTGTGCTGAGTGTTGCAGTGCCTAACTTCTAGGCACCTAAAAAGTCATAGGAACAGTGTTGCAATCCACAAAGCCTGAGTTAGGTGCCCAAACCTGGTACACGATGAATGGGGAGAGGATAGGCATCTTAGAATGTGATGCCCAAAAGCTAGCTGGCTAGGCGAGGAGCAACCTAAACTAGCCAGTGGCAGATGTGGATGGGAGAGGTTTCTTAAGCTCTACCCTTTTAATGGAGATAGTAACCTACATCCAGGCTGCAGAGAGGTGCCTAGCTCTGCTAGGAACCCACCATGGGAGGGTGGAGAGAGAGACTCTAAAGCCTCATGGTTAGTGCATCACTTAGGTGGGAGATCCAGGTTCCAGCCCCACTGCTCCAGTGACTCAGCCAAAGCTTCAACAGCAGAGATTGAAGTAGTCTCACATTGTAATATCCCATAGCTCTGGAGTTAAACACGCTGCTTAGAAGTAGGAGACACCTATTCAAATCCTTTCTCCCCATCATGCAGAGTGGGGAACTGAACTTGGTTCTCCCACATCCCATGCTGAGTGCTCCAATCATTTGGGCTGAATGTTATAACGTGAGTGGATTTTGAATGATACCACACACCTACTGGATTGGGCCCCGAACACAAAATAGGCATTCACTTGTCTTTCCTCTTGCCAGTTTGTGGATTGCTCTTGGGCTTAGGTGGGAGTGAGGTAGCAGTGCACTTTCCCATGGGCAGAATCATATGCACCTAGGAAATATTTATGCTGAAAACTTAGGCACTGAGTGAGTTCAGGTGCCTACAGGATTAGGCAGCAGCTGAGCAGGAGTTTTATGGGTTGCAATGAGGCCTGAAAACGGGACTGAAGAATCTAAGTACCTTTGTGGCTCTGGGCCATAGTCCTTAATGAAGGATAGTTCGGAAAAAGTTTTAATTATTTGTATCTCATGCATTAACTGTAGAAAGCATAAGTGTCTTATAAAATGAGATTTATAAAGAAATTATAATGACAGTTTTAGTAAATGTGTTTTAACTCAACTGAAGATTTGAATAACCCATTTTTCTGCTCCAAGATTTGAGCTGTGGCTGCTGTTTTCAGTAAAACTGTCTTTATCAAGTTGCTGTGGTATTAGCAGCATGACCACAATTCTGTTGTTACAATGCATCTCTTAAACAGATAAGAATGTAAAAAATGCAACTGTAAGTCAAGCCACCATATCTAATTAAATAATGGAAACCACTAGTCAATGCAACATGATTCAATCAAAATTCTAACTGGTATTAATAGGAGCTGACTGAGATTATTTTAGGATGTACTTGTTTTCATAATATTTCTCTTCTGAGGCTAAAGGTCTTTATAAAATTCAACAAGTGACTTCTTTAAACTGTTTTTAAAAGACACACATTTTTCAGCATCATAATATCAGTGGTTGAATAGATTTTATCTGAGCTACTTAATCTTCATTACTGTATTGTGAGGCCGGACTAAGATTTATTTGTGGGTGGAGGATGGATTAGTATAACAGGCAATGAAATTGTGTGGGTGACTTTTGTACTCTGGAACTTTCTTAACAGTAATAGAGACAAGCAGTAATAATTACAGATTTGTACTGTTGTGACTTTGCAAAAAATGTGGTTATTAATGCACAGCAAGCATGACCATAAATTCCTTTAGTGCTGAACAATGTGCCATATATATTCTAGCACAGTGGTTCTCAAATTGTGGGTCAGGACCCCAAAGTGGATCACAACTCTATTTTAATGGGGTCGCCAGGGCTGGCTTAGACTTGCTGGGGCCCAAGGCTGAAGCCCAGCCCCCACCACCTGAAGCCTAAGGGTTTCAGCCCTGCGTGTTGGGACTCAGACTACAGCTCCCAGGGTCAGTGGGGCTCAGGTGTGCTCAGGCTTCAGTCCCCACTCCTGGGGTCATGGTGCAGTGAAGTTTGAAAATCGCTGTTCTAGCAGCAGTGAAAACATTTATTATAATGCTGTGGAGTGGCAATTAATATAAACAGATATATAGATTTAAAAAAAGAAATCTACAGTGGTGGATCAGAAATTTTACAGTTGCCTAGGTAATACTTCACTATTAAATAAATAAAGGGGTTACTTTCACTCTATTTATGCTGTATAATATTTACTATGAAACAAATAGGATGTGCAATATTGTCAAGTTAACTCCACTGTAGTAACGTTAACTTCTAATGTAATTTTTTTAAAAGAAAAAGTTGCACAGTTAAAATACAACTTTCATTTTTAGATTTTATGTGACAATTTTAATATCCAAATGGTCTCGATTGTTAAGATGAATGGGATAGGAGAGCATTTACTGAAGTCACATTTTACTGTGTCTTAATAGAGGCTTGCATGAGGGAAAGAGGTTAGATTTTGCCTTGAGGAAGGACTGTGCTATGATTGTTTCAATGAGACATGAACAACTTCCCACACAAAAGTTACCCCATCATCAACCTCTGGAGCTGTTGTTCAGAAAGGTGCATTTTTGTTGCCACAAGAGGGGCTTAATTAGGATCTGCTATAACTGAGCATCCTCAAACTAAGAACTGAATTTCCAGATTTATAGCTTTATTATCCAGCTAGCTTCTTTGCTTGTCTCAGTATAGTGTGATGAGCCTTCCCTTGTAGTAACAACCGATTCATAGAAAGGGTCTGGATGAGAAGTGCTTTTCTTGCTGTACTCTGTGCAGCCTGTTGGCCACTGGAAAAGAGAGATTGGTTCTTCCTGTTGACCCATTCTATCTGGTAATCTATCCAGAGTATTGTACCTAATAAAAAGAGTAATTTTGGAGGTAGGGAGAATTCATTAATTTTCCCATAAATTTGATCTCAGATGTCCTTCCGAAAGAATAAAATTTACTTGCTAGTTTTCAAAATTCAGGTTTTTTGTTTTTTTTTTAAATTCAGGAATGGGGAATAACTTTTTTCAATGGTAAGTGGGTTGTGTTTTCCAGTCTGATGTAAATATCAACATGCTTGAGTTTTTTCCTCATAATCTAACAAAACAAACCAATCATCTTCTAGTTAAAAATAATTGTAAATAATTTCATTGCTCCGGAAGAGTGTTTCAAAAGTACGCCTCTACCCCGATATAATGCGACCTGATATAACGTGGGTTCGCATACAACGTGGTAAAAGCTCTGACACGCTGCTCTGAGCAGCGTGTTAAGCAGGCCGTGGCCGAGGGGTTGGATAAGGGGCAGAGGGTCTCGGGGGCTGTCAGGGTCTCTTCCTCCCCCCCGTCCCCCGCACAGGGTCTGGGAGGCAGAAGCTTCGGGGGGGGGCACTTTTGGGGGCCCCGCAGTCCCAGAGTGGCCTGGGGAATTAGCGGGAGGCCGGGAGCAGCCTACTTCACTGCCCCAGCCCTGTTGCTCAGGGGAGGGGGCTTGGAAGAAGGGATCCTGCCCCACATTCACCGGCAGTGGCGGAAGCGGAGCAGCCCGGCCCCAGCCCGCTCCACTCCGCCAGCTCCCAGCTGTGGTGCTCTGCTTCCCGCTGCAGGTGAGTGCAGGACCTTTCGCCAACCCCCCTGAGCGACACGACTGGGGCCGGGGCAAGGAAAGTGGAGGCGGCTAGGGTCGCATCGCTCTGTTTTCTGCCACCGGTGAGTACGGGGGGCGTCCTTTCCCCAACCTCCCTGCACTCGCTGGCGGTGGGAAGCGGAAGCTCCCCCTCCCGCCCCCATACTCACCTGCAGCGGGAAGCGGAGTGCCACGCTGGGAGCTGGTGGAGTGGAGCAGGCTGGGGCCACGTTGCTCCGCTTCCTGCTGCTGCCGATGAGTGCCTGTCGGGGCGGGGCATGTGGATAGGGGGTCAGAGCAGTTGGGCGACAGGGAGCAGAGGGGGTTGGGTGGGGGGGGGCCTGGGGGTGATTAGGGACGGGGGTCTCTGGAGGGGGCGGTCAGGGAACGGGGGCAGAGCAAGTTGAATATTACGCGGTCCCACCTATAACACTTTGAGATTTTTTGTCTCCCGAAGACCATATTATATCAGGGTAGAGGTGTAGCAAGTGAATAGTAGTTATAATTTAAATTTTGCCACCTTAAGTATAGGATTTCCTATTAAACAAATGCTGTAAATAAGCACAATGATCATATTTTCTGTAATTCCCTTAATCCACTAAATGTCTGTAATTAGAGCGGCATTACCACCCCACTCCATGGTCTCACGGGTGTTTGAGGGATTTTTTTCTGGGACAGCAGGGAAAAAAACTCCTTGAGCCATCTAAGGAGCACACCTCTGTCTAATCCTCTTAATAAGACATTCAGCCCTCTCATGGTCTATAAGGGGACTCTGGGCTGAATGGTAGGTCATAAGGCAGTAGCAAAGCCTATTGGCTCCTGTGCACTTAAGGGTTTATAACAGCAGTTCTCAAACTTTTGTACTGGTGACCCCTTTCACACAGCAAGGCTCTGAGTGCAATCTCCCCTTATCTAAAAAAGTGTTTTTAATTTATTTAACACTACCATAAATGCTGGAGGCGAAGCGAGATTTGAACTGGAGGCTGACAGCTTGTGACCCCCCCCCTCCCCCCATGTAATAACCTCACGACCCCCTGAGGGGTCTTGACCCCTGGTTTGAGAACTCCTGGTTTATAAGCTTCTTACCAGCCCTGGGTGCTATTCTGCAGTGGAAGAAAAGCTCCCCACCTCCGCTTCTTGGGATGAGAGTTGGACCAGGTCTCTTGGGATTTGCTGTGGAAGTCATGTTAGTTATGTCTTAGAGAAAATTCCTTCCTTTTCATTTCTGTCAGATTTGCCTGAGCAGGTCAGTGTGGAGTTTTTTGCCTTCCTCTCAGCAGCCCAGGGAGCTGGTGGGTTGGTTATGTTGTAAAATTCATTTTTGTTCCAGGTTGGCAGGTGCTTACTGCAGGTAAGCATGCAGTGGGGGGGCGTGTCTAGTTTCCTGATAAATCAGAATTGGAAGCAGATTAGGAGAAGGCGTCTCCTAAAGAAAATGGGAAATGAGATAGGAGCTCCTAATGATCAATACAATGAGGCCCCCTTTTCCCTACTCCCTTACCCTCAGATGAGAGAGGGCAATGAGTCTCGGCACCAGTGCTGGTTAATGATGTTGGAGGCTGATGATAGCCCTCCAGTGGGTGTGGAACTGATTACACTAGGGTTGGTGGCCTGCACTGGACAAGTTATTGCTGGATAGTAGCCTAGCTCAACCACATTCTTGGTGTCTTGTCTGTTTTTCTGCATTGTCTGGGACAATTGCTGTGTAGCAGATAGAACGGAGTTTTTATCGGTGTAACTGGCCAGCTTTCCTGCTTTTCTAATCAGTAACATATATTTTATTTCATTGGTTCTGAAAATAATGCAAAGCAGCAAGCTGAAAACATAAGCTGAAATCCTGTTCTGACCAATACCTCTGTCAGCTCTTGTTTTCTCCTTGATCTTTTGGCCACTCCTCCTGTCTCTGTCTGATGGGGACACAACTCACGGAGATAGGACATCTTTGTCTGTGCCCTTGCCCAAGACTGAGGGGGATGGAGGTTCCAGAGAAACTTTGTCCTTCAGCACCTCTTCTTTTAGAAGTTATAGGATTGTCTTCTCTTTGAAAAGGTCGGTGTGACAGTATGCATATAACAGTAACCTTAACAAAAAGATTTACTTAAAATGGAGAATGGAATTAAAACAAACCATGCTTAATGTCAGCTGAGCACGGATATGACCCTTGTAAAATTATCCTTACTATGAAACAAACTATTGACAGACTCTAAATCAGGTATATAAAACATACATTCCACTATCCGGAACTAACCTGCAAGCTGTCTTTGTGTGGCCCACAAGGCATAACCAGAATGTGCAGAATCTTGGTTTTCATTTTTAAAAAAATCTAGTTCTCACAGCTGCAGAGATAAGGTTCCAAACGTGAACAGAATGTAACCGATGCAGTGATGTCTGTCTTACTCTGCAGATACCCTGAATCAATGACTAAAAGAGCTGTGAACCCCCATATCCTTTATTAATTGCATTGGATCATCAATTCTAAAACCCAGTGATGATCCTTATCAGTTAAATAGTTAATTCTGACATTTATCATCTTAACAGATAGAATGGTGGGTAGGAATGAAGCACCTGGGGTAGGAATTGGGAGTTGCTGCGGTGCAGGACATGCAGAGAGAACAAGAGACTTGCAAAGATTGGGAAAGGGGAAAAAAAACACAGGGCAGGAATAGTGGTGGCTTTAAGGGAAGCATATTTTCTCACTGAGCGATGACTGCAACAGTACAGCACTGAAAAACCAACTGAACATTTACTTCAAGCCCACATTCTCCTTATGATCTCTGGGTACATTTACTGCTGTCAGTGGGAGATCCGTGGCACATTGTGGGAAGCATGTAGTTCTGAATTCATAGTGAGCCCATGGATCATAATCAGAATTCAGCCCTCTCCTACAAATGAAACTGACACCACTGCTGTAGATTGCCTGTCAAACCTGTAAAGGCTTTTTGGGCAGGGAGAGGAGGGAGAATTGCATGAAAGAGAATTTGTATTTTTGCTGGGCTGTTTATATAGCAACAATTACAAAGGGGCTCCAATCCTGATTTGGATCTCTGAGCACTACTGTAATACTAATGGATGATGATAGCCTCAAAGAAGGATCATTCCATAATCACGTGATATTAGTTTCCATATGAGGCAGCCAAAATAGAGAAACCCAGAAAAACCTTTACAATACTATTAAAGTAGTGGTCACATTCACAAATGGATACTGGCTACCTTTACTAATCCATTTCTTTAATTCATATCAGGAAAAAGCCACTGAATGTTTAGAAATAATGTAATTTTTATTTTATTTTATTTATTTATTTTGGGGCAGTTATACCTGACAAAATGTGCTCTGTCTTTTCAGGATTATGTTGGTGAAACCCCTATTCATAAAGCAGCACGTTCTGGTAGTATGGATTCCTTAAGTGCCCTTGTAGCTCATGGAGCTCAAATAGAGTAAGTGAGGTTTTTTGCTTGGTCGTTGTGTGTCTAACTAACTAACATAGGATAGCAAACCTAGATACTAATAAAACTGAAAAAAATCAGAACAGCAAACATCTTATTAAGAAAATTTCAGTTAGACATGTCCATTTATTGTAAAACTTAAGGTTTTTAACATGTCTTGTAATAAAAAATATTGCACTTGTAATGATATCAATCAGTGCAATATATGAAACGGAGTGTATTTTTAAGTTATTAAAACCATATTTATCACACCTCTGTAAAATGCCCCAAAATTTTACATCTTGTCTGTTATGTAGTTATCTATTACAACACTTTATACATCATATTAATGAATACATTTACAAAAGAGCTAGAGCAGAGTTATTTGCCAAAAAAACTTTCACTTAGCTATTAGTGTAATAATTTTTGTTAGTATATATTGTGTATTTGCACTGTTAACTTTTTTCTTTAAAGGTTTATATACTGCAAAAACATTCAGAAAATTTCACAAACTTTTGCAACTTACAGCATGGACAAAATGGATGCAGTTTTCACCTAGACATGTTGAGTATAAGCTCTACGGCTTATAATACTGTAAATACTTTAGCACTTTGTTTATAATTAGAACTAGCTTTATTATTTAATGATAATTAGTGTGTTTTGTATTTTAACCTGCAATGTGAATCTCTGAGTTATAAGTGAAATAAGAATCTGAGTTAATTTCTTGTTTAACCCTTTGGTTTCCATCTTACTGTTTTTTGTAATGCTGCATCAATGAAATCTGCCTTAATTAGTTTTTTGTTACAGTACTATATAGTGTCCAGAAAGCGTAATTTACAGTTTAATAATATTAAACACAACTATCTTGCTAGTATAATGGTGTTCAATTAAAAATTGTTATGCAAACTCTGAGTAGAATCTTGACATGTTACTTGAAATCAAATTTAACTTTATAAATCCCCGTTTTGAACTGAATACATCTGAAAGTGAATGCTTGAGGCAAACTGGAATTAAAATTTACTGTGGAATTGAGGAAACCTTAATTATCATCATCAATTAGTATGTGATCAGTTGATTTTGAAGTTGGCTGAAAGGATAATGTTAAGTGGTATAGAAATTTATAATAAAGTACTTGAAATAAATAAGATTCTAGAAGTAAAATAAACTAATGGTTAGCACTAATAGGGTTTTCCTTATGCAAGCAGTACAATTAAGAAAGACGGCTCTAAATTTAAATCATTGCATTAATCTTTCCTGATATTGACATGTCGTTGTGCGTTGTAGGCAAAATATTGTTATAAACTTTTGTAGAGGGTATCTAACTTTGGCCAAAACTATTGTTGGTCTTTCTAATGTAATCTAAAGTGCAACAGAAATAGTGCAGATTGAAGACAATTTTATGTAATAGATTACCAATTTTGTCTATGTGGTATTTCAATATTTATACAGTGCCTTCAGTGTTCCATGGGGCTTTATAGACAAGTAAAGTAACAGGCCTTGCCCTGAGGGGATTATTGTCTAAGGCCTCAGTTTTTCAATCTGATTTGCTTCTGTGGACTGTTACTCTGCATGGACCCAAAGTGAATGTAGTAGGACTCTGTGTAAGCCCACAAGTCTCTGTTTGTAGATCAGTTAGCAGGATCAATACCTTAATTTGATTCATCAGTTTCATATGGAGTGAAATCCTGGGCCCAGTGAACTCAATGAGAGTTTTGCCATTAACTTCAGTGGGGCCAGGATTTCACCTGTAGTTTTTCAAATTTAAATGCCTAAAATTAAGCCCCATATTTAAACATCTGAAAAGGGTATTTGATTTTTAAGCATCCAGGTTTGAATCTGGACCCACAGTTAATAGTCTTGTTGATTATGTAATAAAATGCAGAGTACCTTAAGTATTAAATTTTTATTCTTATCTATTCTCTGTCTTAAAGAGGAAAAAATGGACTCTTCCCACTAGCTATACTAATTAATTCAACCATGGATATAGTAAATGAAATGATTGACTATATGGAATCAAAAGAAGTTTTATTTTTAAATACGGAATTATACACATTGAATCAAATACACTGATGAAGTAAAGCAATTATAATTCTCTGGTTTTAGTTAACTGTGCCCACAGGTACTGGTGGTGAACTTGGCCCTTGGTTCATAGTAATTTGCACTTCTTGTTCTGTTTTCTATAAATAAATTCTTGTTTATTTCTTTATACAGTGTTTTTGTTACTAAAAACTGTAGTTGCATGAAGATGCAGAGAATACAACTATGACTGCAGATAGGCAAATATAAAGACACCTGATGTAAACAGGTATACAATGTATGCTGAATTTCACATCATTTACTTGTGTTGTATGGGAAGTAACACAAGGATACTAAGACTCCATTGTTTCACTATGGACTTACTACTAGTAGTAGTAGTATATTTTCATCAGGGTATCTCTTATTAAAGCCTGATAATTGAAATAGTGCTCTTTTAAAATTGAGTGCAAAAGCTAACTTGGGCTACCACAATGTTTGATAAGTTTTTACAGTATTCTTGTTACTCATTAAGTTAAATTGGAAACTAACTAATATTGACCGTATTTAATTTTATCCTTGTTGGACAGATGATGATAACTTTAGTTTGAATAAATTTACTTTCTTGAAGTTCTTCAAGTTTACTTTATTTCCAGTTTGGTAGTTCACCACTCCTATAAAATAAATTCAATATGTTGCAGTCTAAACTGGACTAAGATTTGTATTATTTCCCTAATTGATGAAAGAAAATATGGGTCTCCATTCCTGTGTAAATTTTTAATTGTAAAACAATATTAAATGTACCCCATTGAAAATAGTTTGACTTTTTTTGGTGGTATTTGCCTTCTCATATTAGGTGAATCATACTCTGTGCACAGGATGTCCTATATCCATAGAAATGCTTGCTTCTAACTATGGTTTTCATGGATTCTTGAAGAGGGGGAAGCAGGTGGTCACAATGTCCTCATATGAGTGAAAAGGTTTGCTGTGTAACTGACTTATTAATATGGATAATGCTTTTAAAAAAGTAATCCATAATTGCTGGATTTTTATTAAAATGGCATAATAGCACAATTTATATATTTGTCAAAATTGTGCACATTAAAAATAATGATGAAACAAGTATTCACAAAACTCTACAAAGAAAAGATTTCTTGGTGCCAGGTTTTCTTTTGACCTTTTAATATATCTTTTTTCAGACCCAAATTATTTTATAACTTCTAAAAATACACTTTTATAACATTTCACTCATTTAAAAAAGATACCCAAATATAAATGCTGAACACGCATTGTTGGATAAATGGGAAAGAAATACACATCAGTATATCTGCTGTTATTAATGACCGTGATCATTTAAAACGGTTTCTGGCACTTTGCATCTGTGCATCATATCACACATTTCTGATCACATCATTCTTTTTCCTGTTTGTATGAACAGTTCAGGCTTCTGCAACTGCCATTTGAGCAGCCACGCTGTACTACTTCAATGACTCAGTCTTGAGTTGGATTGATGGAAGAGACCCCCCTGCTAATGGCCAATTGTTGATTCATCTGAATCCTGCTATGGTGGCGAGAGAACTCTTGACTTGAGATCATGGGGTAGTTTGATATGTGTTCATTAAGATGAACACGCTAAATCTTGCTATGGGCAGTTGTTTTGCTTAAATTGATAAAAAGGAAGAAATTCCACATGTTCTTTCCATACTATGTTCTTGAAATATTCAGATATATTGTTCAGGGTTCTTGAATACCGAAATACAAATGAAAGCTTCATTTGTTTGAGGAAGAGTTCTGTAAAATATTGTAGAAAAATAGTTTGTCAAGCTGTCAAAGCCTGGTAGTGATGCGCCAGTACCATTGTCTATGGCCATTAGAGAAAAGTTACAGAGGAAAAAGTGTTTTCCTTCCTGGTTTGTGATAACTTAATTTGGTCTCCAGGGGAAGATATCGAAGTACTGAGATAGACATGTCAATGGCCAAAGTCAAAATGAGACCAGTGGCATTTGAAACTGTGAAATCAGTAGTACATCTGCTTCTGTTGGGTGAATGACCTACATCACAATGATACTTTATGCATTCAGCTCTAGCTGACACAAAAATTTCAGCTACTTTCTAACCAGAACTGTTGCCTGATCTATTGATTATGTATTAATTCCCAGTTAGCATTCTGTGGTTTGCCAGGGCTCAGCCTTGAGCTTGAAAAGAGTTCTCAATATGACGAGAGCCCTGATGTGTACAGGAAAAATACTTATTTACACTTAGGAAGGGCCTTTTGACTTTGTAATTTTTTTATCAATACAGTTAGCAAGATCTCTACCTACTTTACTGGGTTGGAGTGTTTGTGATAATTCACAATGGTCAAGACTTCTGGCATCAAAGCATTCATATACTCACTCCATCCTTTGCAGAGAAACCCAAAGTATCAGTCATTATCTTTCTTAATGTGTTATGCTGATGCCCACTGTGCTTTAGTTCCTTTTCCTTATTTGAACTTCCACACCACTTCTTCTCCAGTAGAGTATACCTGGCAATACTGGCACTCAGTATAGAAGAATTATCCTAGTAGTTTTGTTATGCCCAAATACTTCTAATTCTTATTGCTTATTTTCCATCTTACTGTCATTTAAATGCTTCTTAGCACAGTGTTTCATATTTATGGTAAACCACTACATAGACCTTTGCAAACTTTAGACCATCTTGTAGGTACCTCCTTTCCAAATTCAATTCCTCACCTTCCCTGTGGCATCTATACCTCTGGGTTACTTAAAGTAATTTAGGACATTATCAAGAAGATGCAATCGAAATTAAACTATTTTGTTACACAGATCTTGTTAGGATCAATTTCAAAGAGGTTTTTGAAAATACCAAAACCTTAAGCCTGACTCTGTATTCAGTAGGGAGACCAGACCACCAGGTTAATGTGCTCTTGGAGGCCTCTTTTGGTAAGTGGGGGCTGTTTCATTTTGGAGTAATGGGTGCTTTAAGCTTGGAAGCTTCCTTACAACACAGTCCATTAGGCTGGAGAGTCACACACATGGATAGCTGTAGTCAAGTCAGAAACTGAATGTGATTGGGCTTAGCCTCCTTGCCAGCCAAAAGTGACAGAGCTTTTTTCACAGCTGTAGTTATTTGGGTATTCAGTAATAGCAAAAAGTCCAGGAAAAAACTTGCCTTCAGATTCTATTAAGATAAGAATTGGGTGTCTTTTCTGGTAGCGGCATGCTCTTAAATATGAGGCGGGACAGCCATAGTTATCAGTATTATCAGATACAAATGAGAGATACTGCCATTTGAGAGAGCCTGCTTAAAGTCCATAGAGCAGCGGTTCTCAAACTGAGTCAGGCCCCCAAAGTGGCTCCCAACCCCATTTTAATGGGGTCGCTGGGGCTGGAGTTAGACTTGCCGGGGGCAGAGTCCCACCGCTGGGGGCCAAAGCCAAAGCCCGAGGGCTTCAGCCCTGGGTGGCTAGGCTCAGGTTACAGGCCCCCATCCTAGGGCTGAAACCCTTGGGATTCGGTTTTGATTCCCCACCACCCGCCCCACTTCCTTGGATCGTATAGTAATTTTTGTTGTCAGAAAGGTGTTATGGTGCAGTGAAGTTTGAGAACCCCTGCCATAGAGGAAAGGAAGTCCTCCATCCAAGCAACAACAGAAATCTTTTTCCATGCCCCTGCCTAGAACTCCACTGGAAAGGATATATTATATTGGCATAAGCCTAATTGAATTGTTAACTAGTTTCTCATAAACTTCTTGATTCTTTTGCTTAGAAAAGGGAGTTTAGATGCTGCTGTGTGGTAATTTGCTACATTTTTTTTTTCTCCAGTGGGTTTAAGTACTTGCTCAATTGATTACTTGAAAGTACAGATAATAGGTTTTTGTCTTCAAAGGATGTTGTTGATCATGGCTCTGGCTTCTTGGAGTGTTTTTAGGATTCGTTGTTGTGGAAATGGACTCGAAGATGGAGCATATTGGGCTTGTTCTCAACATGCAGGTCTTCTTCAGATAGACTAATCCAGATGTAGGGGAACTTTTCTGTAAAATAAGTTGATAGTTACAACAGAAAGTGCTTGTTTCTGGAATCCAGTGGAGAGACCTCAGGATGACCAAGAGAATAGTGATTTGAAAATGTTCATTAGGGCGTTATTTTAGCAGCTGCTGTGGTGGGGAAATACCCTGTTAGCCACAAAAATCAGGTTCTGACTAGCTGTAGGCCTGTGACAATAAGAGAAGGGGTAGAATTTGCTGTATTTGTTCTCCTGATACCCTCTGCCTGAGTGTATGACTTTAAACTCGTACTATATTTCACTGCAGCCTCTGTTGCTTTAATCTCTACAGGTAGTTTTTGCCAAATTTAGTTTTGTCATATTTTTGTCTCCAGCTCTAATTTTGGCTTTCTCAACAGATCTGATAATGACTGAACTTACTCCAAAGAAACAACTGGCATAGAAAAACATGAAGCAGTCCCACAAACACAGAAATTTTGTTTAATTGGTGAAAAAAGGCTCTGAAAAACCTTTTGTGTCTGTGACTTGCATCAAAGCCTGACAGATGCTTTATCTCTGACAAAAGCATATCTGCCAACTGCCTAGAAGTACATCACTGGCCACTGTTTTGAGAACCATTGCTTTAGTATATTAATACTCATATTTTAGAAGTTTGGGTTTTTTTCTGTCTTGTTTTATATATGGTAGTGTGTGGCAGAGCTTGGGGGTTTTTTGGTTTAGTTTTCTTTGAGTTTGTCATGAGAGAGTTCTTGCTCATCTAAATCTTGCTCATAAACCTTGCCAGTTTTGAACCCAGAAGGTCTTTTGTCAGCTTAACTTACATAATCACATCCAGTCATCTTGTTGCAGAAGGTATTCCAGTGCTCTCTGAATCTAAAAATCTTTCACCGCTAGTGGAAACTAGTGGATCTATCATTTGGTCTGTAATTAACTGCCATTGGTGCAATTTTGCATTGTATGTCTATTTCTTCACTTTCACTTGACATTTAAGAAAAGTTTCTCTAAGAAGATGACCTACATCAATCATATCATTTGTTCTACTTCATGCCTTCAATTTTTATGTTAAATACTCCCCTCAAGTATAACTTGTTTTCATATAGGTTATTGTCCAAAGGGGTTCCCACACCACATGATTCAGGCTTTCTGACATGAGAAATTTTCTTGGTTAAACTGTCTGTCTATATTTTGCCGTTGGTCTTCTCTGTGTATATTGAGCAGTGTTGAGGTGATGATTGTTGTTGAAAACCATGCACAGCCTGTCCTTTTGTGGCATGTAAAAGCTCTGCTTCTTTTGCAGCAGCATTTTTACTACTAAGCTTCTCAGGTTTGTGTGTTGTCTTGATTTTTGAAAACTATTTGGTTGGTGGTCTTTCCTGAGTGGGTTTGACACTTCAAATACAACTTTCTTGCCTTTTGATAGATGCAAACAAACACACACCCCTTGCAATTTCTACTTTGACACCTCCTTAACACACTTCCGTTATAGAAATAAGTCTTAACTTGAATTTCTAATCTGTCTCTAGTCACTAAGTAGCTGCAGCAATAATATTTACTCTCTTCTGACTCGCTAATGTAGATCATCCAGTTTGACCTTGGTACATATATTTGACATAGCAGAAATGGCGGTACTTCATCAGTTGCATTTGTAACAAGTGGGTATTCTGTTGGAGCCTGGGTTTCTCTTTTACTCTATAACTTCTAGTATTCTCCTGTGAACGTTCCTTGGGGTCAATCTGGCAAAGTACTGTGGTGATGCTGTAAAGCCTCGTTGAGCATTGCTGTTGACAATCTGGGAAGTTTCTGTGATCTTTTTCCTTTTTAGCGGAGAAAACCTTTTCCATTATGGTGCAGTGCTTAGGTGAACAGATTACCACTTTGAAAACTATTGTAGTCCCTTTTATCTGGTCTTTGAACAGTGTTTAGGAAACACTTATTGTGTAATACAGCATATGTGGAAAATCTGTCAATTTCTGCTGAATGTTACAGCTCCATGGTTCCCAAGCTACCATGGCCCTGACATAGATTAATGTATGAGAATTGCCTTAGTAGAATGGCACTCCACTCCTCCTCCTAACACGCTCTGTGTGGAGATGTAAGGGGAGACTCTGGCCAATGATTTAAAAATATTTAAAATAATTTTCATTAAAATTCAACTTTCATTATACCATGACACTGGATGTGAAATGAAAACTTGGCACCAACTTCTCATGTCTGTGTGTAGAAGCCCAGTATGTATTTCCACCAAAACATTTCACAACTTCTTCAGCAAATCTCAACTGCCATTAATTAAGAGTGTTTTTCCTTTTCTACTATCACTATCTGAAGAACATGCATTTTAAAAAATTATTTTGCAACTTCTGTACTTGGACACCAAAGGGTTAAAACATTTTAAGTTTAGTATTTTAAATATTTTGCTTTAGAAACTTTAGTATACTGATGTCTGTAGGAAAAGATTTTTCTCACTGTCGACATATTAGTGTTCTGATCCTTTTTTAATCCTTGTCTCTGCTAACTTTTGTATAAGCATAGTACTAATTCATTTGAGATACAGCATATTAAATTTAAAGTAACTGAAGCCATGAGTTGATCAGTAGTTTTTAGCCCATACTATTTAAATTTCGTCAAAGAACTTCACAATTAAATTGGCTTCAGCATGAAAGTAGTAATGTTTAAAAGCCAGAAAGGCTCTGTGTCTCATTGTTAAGGTGGTCACATGGTGATGGCTTAAACACAATGACTAACGTGCTACTGCACTCTATGTATGTTAATGTAACTTTTAATCTTAATGTTGCCTGCAAATATGTGATCCCTTATGATATAAGTTTCCTGTTTATGCACCATTGCCCGTTTAAATCAAACAGAAGATTCTGAAACTGTAAAAACTACACATGTCAATGTTTTACAGCTACGTAATTCGAATTGACTTGATTTTTTCAAGTAATCCTAGAAAGGGGGAGCATTCCATATAGAAACTGCTGAAACTGCCACAGGTGCTTCTCCGAAAACCTTACAGTTGTGGCATTGAATGTTCAGTATCGCTTCCTTTCTGCACACAAGGCATACTGTTGAGGTATTTGTTGCGGTGATTGGTTTTAATGCTAATCTAGGAATTCAGATATAGAATCTATAGATTTGCATGCTTTTGCTTACCCTAATTTACAATATCTACATTTTTATTTGTAAACTAACAATAAGTAAATTGAGATCAGTATTTTTTAACAGAAGTATTACATTGATATACAAAAACTGTGGTTTATTTTCCTAGATTGTCACATGGCATTAACAAAGAATAGGTGATGTGATAATCACTCTTTAAAATGGTAGTTTCAGGGAATTTTATATATATATATTTTTTATATTAAAAAGTTGGATTATTTTTTGTAGCAAATACTTGCTCTATTTTCTAAAGGATGTGACATTATAAGTGGAAGATTCTTTGAGGTACATCTTTTAAGACTACTTACAACTATTAAACTCGCTCTTTTCCCTAAGACAGCAAAAATCTGTTCACTTGCAGGAAAGAATTTGATCACACGTTTCTTTTTAGTAAATTCAGTTGCAGCATGAAGCTCTTCAAAAAGTAAAGTGTTTTTACTGTAGGAGAAAAATGGAAACTCAAAACATGAGTGAAAACTACAAACCTCTTTTATACCAAGAGAAGTTATAGTTCTGAAGACACCTCGTGTTGCATGAAGCAAAATGATCAGGTGAAAGGGAAGAACTCTATTGCTGAATGTTGTCCGTAACTCTTCAGGAGAAGGTATACAAATAAATGTATTTCTCAAGTCAGAGGATTTAAGCATTTAAATTCAAAAACATGCACAGTTTATGTATAAAATTCCTGTGTTGCCAAATAGCTCAAGAAATATAAAATGTAAACAAGCAAACATTGCAGTCATCCAGTTTTATTCATGTTTAGACTATACCTCTCATGTAATTAAATTTCTCGTTTGGTTTCTCCATCTTGTATAGCCTCTTTCTGAGATTTCTCTCTCCATTGTATTCATCCTTACTTTCCAGAGCAAAATGGAAATATCTGTCTTTACATTAATCCAAGAATTTTGGTGTAAAGTCTTCGGAGAAAATCAGTGTCAAACTTGAAACATTTCCACAAGAAAGAACCTAAATGTTGCTCATCTGTTTGCAGGAATTAAGGAGTTGCTTTTAAATAGACGCCAGACATAACTGTTCTTTAAATACAGAGTGACTTGACCTTCTGATTTAATAAAGAGGCACATCTAAAGTTAACTAAAAGTTCCTTGTCATATTTGCCAGTTCAGCTCTATGCTTCTCTCAGTAGGGTAGATGGGCCAAAAAAGGAATCAGAACGTTCATGTCATTAGAGCTGCCTTTGTAGTGAAGTTCCCATTCTGCTCCTAAAGTTGGACTGAGCTCCTTCAGAGAAGTCCTCCATTTCTTGGATAGAAAAAGGGTTGTGTGGATTTGTTTTGTTTTTTGTGTGCAAATAATTAGGCCAGTCTTGGAAAGTTCTTGCCTAGAGCAAATAAACCTTTTGATAGGCAACTTAATGAAGAAATTTTTATCATACATAATACAGTAAAAGTTTGAGGAATATAACTTATGATTGGGCTGGCCAACTTACAGTAGTTTTTCAAGGCTAAATTAGTCCCAGTCTTTCTGCTTCGCTATTCTTCTTCCTCTCCCACTTCCCTCCCCCCCCCCCCCCCGGGTTACTTCTTGTTTGGATCCCTTCTAAGGAAAGTATTTTGTGTTGTTTCTCATCCTCCTCAAAACTTTGTCAGTTGGGTAACAAATTGCTCTGAAGGGAAAGCATGTCCCTGTCTACAAGCCCAAGTTCACAGAATCAGAGAAATATAGGATTGGAAAGGACCTTGAGAGGTCATCTCGTCCAACCCCCTGGCCTGGGGCAGGACCAAGTAAACCTAAACTGTCCCTTAGAAACCTCCAGTGACAGGGGTTCCATAACCTCCCTTGGAAGCCTGTTCCAATGCATAACTATCCATGTATTTAGAAAGTTTTTCCTAGTATCTAACCTAAATGTCTTTTGCTGCAGATTAAGCTCATTATTACTTTTTCCACCTTCAGTGAGCATGGTTAACAATTGGTCACTATTTTCTTTATAACAGTCCTTAACATATTTGAAGAGTGTTATCAGGTTTCCCCTCAATCTTCTTTAGTCCAAACTTAACATGCCTAGTTTTCTTAGCCTTCATCATTTTTGATGCTCGCCTCTGGACTCTCTCTCCGCATCTTCCCTAAAGTGTGATTTCCCACAACTGAACACAGTGCTCTAGCTGAGTAGACAGGGACAGTTACATCCTATGTCCTATGTATGACACTTCTGTTAATACACCCCAGAATATTAACTTTTTTTTTTTTTTGCAACTGCATCACACTGTTGACTCTTATTCAATTTGTGATCCATTATAATCCCCAGATCTTTTTCAGCAGTATTACTATCTAGCCAGTTAGTCCCACATGTTGTAGTTGAGCATTTGATTTTTTTTGTTTTTTGTTTTTCCTTCCTTAAAAATAGTATTTTGTACTTGTCTTTATTGAATTTCATCTTGTTGATTTCAGGCCAGTTCTCCAGTTTGTCAAGGTTGTTTTGAATTCTAATTCTGGCCTCTAAAGTGCTTGCAACCCTTCCCATCTGTAGATTTCATAAGCAAACTCCTCATTCCATTATCCAAATCATTAATGAAGATATCACATAGTGATGGACCCCTGCTGGACTCCGTCGGATACATTTTCCCAGTCTGACAGTGAACCATTGATAACTACTCGGAGTACGGTCTTTCAACCACTTGTGTACCCACTTTATAGTAATTTCATCTAGACCACATTTCTCTAGTTGGTTTATGAAACTCTCATGTGGGATTGTGTCAAAAGCCATATTAAAACCAAGATATCAGATCAATAGCTACACCCCCATCCTCTAGGCCAGTAGCTTTGTCAAAAGCAAATTGGATTGGTTTGGCATGATTTGTTCTTGACTAATTCACGTTGGCTATTACTTATCCTTTTATCGTCTAGGTGCTTAAAAATTGATGTTTAATCATTTTGTTCCAATATTTTTCCAGGTATTGAAGTTAGGCTGACAGGTCTATAATTCATCAGGTCCTCTTTATTCACCTTTTTTAAAGGTAGGTACTATGTTTGCCCTTTTCCAGTAGCCTGAGATCTGACTCCCTGATCTTCCATGAGCTCTCAAAGGTCCTATTTTGACTTATATTGGTTCCCTCTTGTTGCTAATATTAATTGTGTTGAGTGTCTGTCACCATTAATCTTTTTAGCAAAGACTGAAGCAAAATAAGCATTAAACAGCTTAGCCTTCTTAATGTCATCTGTTGTTAGTTCTTTTTCCCCATCAAGTAGTGGACTTACACTTTTCTTTGTTTCTCACTTGCTCCTAATGTATTTATAGAATCTTCTCTTACTGATTTTTATGTCTGTTCCTGGATGTAACTCCTTTTGTGCCTTTCTGATTGTGCATATACATGCTTGCTATTATTTTTTACTCCTCCTTAGAAATTTGTCCATGTTTCCACTTTCTGTAGGATTCCTTTCATTTTTCAGGTAATTAAAGAGCTCCTGGTTGGAGCAATGTTGGCTTCTTACTATTCTTCTTATCTTTTCTTTGCATCAGGATAGTTTGCTGTTGTGCTTCTGATATTGTCTCTGAGAAAGCACTAGCTCTCCCGAGCTTTTTCCCCACCTTAGATTGTTTTCCTATGGGACCTAACCTACCAGTTATCTGAATTTTAGTCTGCTCTTTTTTTAAAATCCATTGTCCTAATTCTGCTCTTGCCACTCCTTCCTTTCCTTAGAATTGTGAAAGCTGTCATTTCATGATCACTTTTTCCCAAATTGCCTTCCAACTTCAGATTTGTAACTAATTCCTTCTTGTTAAATGAATCAATTCTAAAGGGCTGTCCCCCTGGTTGGTTACTTCAGCTTGTGAAACAAGAAGTTGGCCCCAGTATATTCTAAGAATTTATTTGGCATTCTGTGTTTTGCTGCATAACTTTTCCAACAAGTGTCTACATGATTAAAGTCCCCCCCCTTATTATCTTTGGATATTTCTGTAGTTTGTTCTAGAATCATAGAATATCAGGGTTGGAAGGGACCCCAGAAGGTCATATAGTCCAACCCCCTGCTCGAAGCAGGACCAAATCCCAGTTAAATCATCCCAGCCAGGGCTTTGTCAAGCCTGACCTTAAAAACCTCTAAGGAAGGAGATTCTACCACCTCCCTAGGTAACGCATTCCAGTGTTTCACCACCCTCTTAGTGAAAAAGTTTTTCCTAATATCCAATCTAAACCTCCCCCACTGCAACTTGAGACCATTACTCCTCGTTCTGTCATCTGCTACCATTGAGAACAGTCTAGAGCCATCCTCTTTGGAACCCCCTTTCAGGTAGTTGAAAGCAGCTATCAAATCCCCCCTCATTCTTCTCTTCTGCAGGCTAAACAATCCCAGTTCCCTCAGCCTCTCCTCATAACTCATGTGTTCCAGACCCCTAATCATTTTTGTTGCCCTTCGCTGGACTCTCTCCAATTTATCCACATCCTTTTTGTAGTGTGGGGCCCAAAACTGGACACAGTACTCCAGATGAGGCCTCACCAATGTTGAATAGAGGGGAACGATTACGTCCCTCGATCTGCTCGCTATGCCCCTACTTATACATCCCAAAATGCCATTGGCCTTCTTGGCAACAAGGGCACACTGCTGACTCATATCCAGCTTCTCGTCCACTGTCACCCCTAGGTCCTTTTCCGCAGAACTGCTGCCTAGCCATTCGATCCCTAGTCTGTAGCTGTGCATTGGGTTCTTCCGTCCTAAGTGCAGGACCCTGCACTTATCCTTATTGAACCTCATCAGATTTCTTTTGGCCCAATCCTCCAATTTGTCTAGGTCCTTCTGTATCCTATCCCTCCCCTCCAGCGTATCTACCACTCCTCCCAGTTTAGTATCATCTGCAAATTTGCTGAGAGTGCAATCCACACCATCCTCCAGATCATTTATGAAGATATTGAACAAAACCGGCCCCAGGACCGACCCTTGGGGCACTCCACTTGATACCGGCTGCCAACTAGACATGGAGCCATTGATCACTACCCGTTGAGCCCGACAATCTAGCCAGCTATCTACCCACCTTATAGTGCATTCATCCAGCCCATACTTCCTTAACTTGCTGACAAGAATACTGTGGGAGACCGTGTCAAAAGCTTTGCTAAAGTCAAGAAGTTTAGTTCATCCTCTTTACAGCCTTTTGAGACACTTGTCAGATTGGATTCCATATTCTGTGTTGTAAAATTATAAGTACAACAGTTCCATCACACTGCCATCACTAGCAGGAATCTTTAACCAATGCCTTTGGGCTCTTTTGAAAGAGATGTCAGAGCCCAAGGTTCAGGCCTATCCGGGTTTGGTCAGAACCATGTCTAAAATTTGGTTTCAGAGTGTTCTGTAGTGTTCTAAAAATTTGGGACAGTAGATTAGGGGAAACCTGAAGTCTGATAGAACTCCCTTCCCTGTTGTCCGTAGATTGGCATGTATTCTTAAATTTCTTTGCCCTTCAGGGTTTGATCCATGAAGTCAGGGATGGTGTCCCTAGCCTCTGCTAGTCAGAAGGTGGGAATGGGTGATGGGTTGGATCACTCGATGATTACCTGTTCTGTTGATTCCCTCTCTGGCACCTGGCATTGGCCACTGTCGGAAGATAGGATACTGGGCTAGATGGACCTTTGGTCTGACCCCATATGGCCATTGTTATGTTCTTAAGGCCTTGTTAGAATCGGTGTTGTTTATGAAGACTTACTGCTTTTTCAAGTAGGTATGAAAGTGTGAAGTATTCTCTTCATCAGTTGACCAGGCACCTCTGATTGCATCATGGCCGAGAATCTGAGTCACTTTAGAGAAATAATCTACCTTGTATTCCTTAGTACTAGCCTCCAGTAAGTCTTCTAGTTGGAAACAGTTTAGCCTCTTTTCTGTTTTTCAGTGAACCCTGGTATACAGTCACATTCCACAGTCTTGGATTTGCCTTCTATTTCCCAGTCATCTATACTAATTCAGAAATTGATACAGGTCATTTAGTTACTGTTCAGTGGTAAGAGGCACAGTCCACCTCACTTAATAGTTAAAAGGAGTATTCAGCTTGCCACTCTATCCCTCTTTCCCTTCCTGTTAGAGGAAGCGTAGAACTCTGACTCTCATCTGGAAATGTCTTTTGGAGACTTTAATATAGGAGCTCGGATCATAATGACTTGAGAAGCAAGTTGTAGCCAGACCCTTGGACACACAGTGTAAGGAAAGGTATAAAGTGTAGGGAAAGGCAGGGTATGCTGCAGTGAGTCACTCCCATCCTGGACATAGTTAGTGTTTTATGTTCATGTTAGCACAAGTGATGGGCAGAGCTAGCTACCAACATCTCTGAAAATCTGCAGCACCACTGGCTAGCCACGGAAGAGAATACCTACTGCAGCCCCTGAAGGGGTATAGAAAGAGGATGTGCTTGCTCCCAAGGTGGTATAGACCAGGTCGGCACCAGCCCCCATCCAAGCTAGTGCTTTTAAAGGTACAGTGGAGCTCTTAGTTTTTTTTAATATGTAGTCATGCTCTGACTCAGGGCCTTTAGAAGATTCTGTGAGAATATTGCGATTCATTGTCTACGCAGATTCCTGTCAGTGGTGGATGGCAGCAGCTTTCACCAGTCTTTTCCATTACATTGCTTGGAAAACCCATTTGCTTGCTTGATGAAGGTTAATTTTGCACCTGTAAGGTGTGTGACCTCTATCCAAATCCTATAACTATAATAATCCCTATGGTTCTTTCCTGTCTGTTCCATGCAGATTGCTAATTGAGTATTTTAAGTCTTTCCATCAGTTAGCTTCCATTAGTATTTCAGAGTGCTGTGGCTTCTTTGTCACTTTGTGCTCTTGTCAACAAACTTCCCTTCTAGATATGTCTAAGAAAAGATACCCAAACTTGGTAGGCCTGTTTAGGTTTATTTTTTACTAGGTTTTTTTATTCTTTGATGGTCTCTTTTGGATTCTTGGAACCCCCTCAGTCAATTCCAGTTTCTGTCCACTTCTTTCTTCCCATTACTAGCCTCCTTAAATAGGGAATTCCCATTTGCTTTATTTAGTTAAGATCTGACTCGAAGTTTTCAACACCCACCCCCTTCACACCTTCCCTTCCCCCCCCCCCCCCCGATGTATTTATGAGCTCTTTGGTGCAGCTACCGGATTTTTGTTTTTTTTGTTTTTTAATAGTACCTAGCATAGCAGGGCCCCTAGGTGCTACTGCAATACTACTAGTAGTAGTAGTCTGATAGCTCTTTCATAGAAGGCAAAGTTCCTGGATCTTCAAGTTAGGGAGAAACCATGCTTTAAAAAAAAAAAAAAAAATTCACTTTCTCTTCTCCCCCATTAATTTAAATAGTTTGGGAATTAGTAACTTAACACCTCTTTCAGGAAAATGAAAGTAGTTGTGCCCTTCTGCAGCCTTGCCATGTGATGTTAAAGGGCTAAGCATCTTAATTTATACATCTTCCACCTGGATAGTCTTTCTTGCCCCCTCCACCACTTTGGGAAATGCTGGTGTAGCTCTTCTTACCATTTTACCCTCCTTTCTTTACTGCTTAGAGCAGTGAAATAGTTTAATAACGTTTTTAAATGTCAACATTGTTATTTAGCATTATTTAACATTATTCTACGTATGTCACATTGGTATAATTTAGAGCCTGTCTATAACTTGCTCAGTTCCTTTGTTTTCATGTATTTGGCAAGAGCAATTTATTATACTTCACGGGAATTTCAACAAAGGAGACAGTTCAATGGATTGGCTATGTTAATCTCTTAAATTATCCCTCTGTTGGTCCCTCTACTTATTTTCAGGAACTTAAAGTAATAAGCTTCTTGCCCAAACTACGAAATCTAAGAAGTAAAGATACAGTTTTCTGGCTGGGAAGTTTTGTTTCACAGTGTATCTAGTTAGGAAAGATTCATCAGCATTCTCTGTTCCTCCCTCTAATTCTGCTGCTGCCAACTCCCTTTGTCTACACTTTTTTGTAGCAACGTTTTCTTATTACACTTTAATGTCCATATTTCTAAAGACAGGCTTACTGTTGTCAGAGGCCATTCATGTAAATGCTTATCAGTGGGGAAGGGCAAAGGGAGAACTCTTTCAAATTGAAACTTTCGTCTGTAACTGTGGATGTCCTAGCTGGCTTTATTTAATTCATAATCTTGCTAAATTAGAAAATTCAATGCCAGTGTTCCATCTTGGACCAATCTTGAGCCAAATAACAGAAGAAGTCCCCAGCATTTATAATGTCACACACTTTGAAATAAGAAACGAGCAAAAAACAAATCCTAAGGAAAGCCTAACTAAGCATAGCTTTTATATTTTATTGTTAGGAAGATGAGTGATGTTAATTATTGTTGTCTTAGATACCGGAATGCCATGGACAATTGCTAAGTCATGTTAAGTTTGTTTTGAGGGTGGTTTTTACTCAAGATAAAGAAATAGATTGTCAAAATAAGCTGCAGAAGGTGATAGATTTCAAGATTTAGATTTAGGAGTCTGAAGTCTGTGTAAAGGTCAGATGCTTCAGACTGTAATTTAGAAATTAAGCATTTTGAGATGTTTAAATAGGAAGATGCTTTTTTAAAGACACATAGTATATTGATTTTATTGAAAAGTATATTGTCTCCCAAATTTTGCTTAGAAGCCAGATATGTGCAAAGAGCTAAGTTAGTTTTATAACTAAGATTGATAGCAAATTTCCATTAAGGAATTATTTAAGTTCTTTCTCTCTCATCACCTGCAGATAGTTAGTCAGTAAGAGCAGCAGCAGCAGTCAAGGTGGGTTGATGAATGAGTGTAATTCAGTTTCTTTGTATTGTGCAGCTTGAGAAATGCCAGTGGACTGACAGCAGCAGATCTTGCGCATACCCAGGGTTTCCAAGAGTGTGCCCAGTTTCTCTTGAACCTCCAGAACTGTCACCTGAACCGTTTCTTTAGCAATGGCGCGTTAAATGGAGGTCCCAATCCAGTCAATGGTGGGACAAGTCGAAAGAGATCCTTTGAAGATGTGGATTCTGCTGGAGTAAAGAAAGCTAGGATTGAAGGTGAGACTTCAGAGGTAAAAGTGGGAGGGGCAATATCACTGTTGACTGTGAGAATAACAGAAGGTACTCTGGGCTAGAAAGTTTATTTTTGACATCCCTAAAAAGGGATACATGAATCAAATATGAATAAAACAATTATGAAAACAAGACTGGTGGCCTCCTTAAAGAATTACCTTTGAACGTTCCCACTCTTAGCGAGTACATACCTCACTTCTGCAAGTCCCAGAGCTAGATGGACAGGAAGTAACTTGGAAGGAATGTGTGCACTCTCTTCTGACTCAGATGTTGATTCATAAAAGGACTGCGGAGCATCTTTTAGCGTCTTTCTGTCATAAAGAATATATAGTCACAGAAATATAGGGCTAGAATGGACTTGTAGAAGTCATCAGATCCAGACCCCTATGCTGATGCAGAACCTAGTAAATGTAGACCATCCCTGACTGATGTTTGTCTAACCTGTTCTTAAAAACCTCTAATGATGTGGGTTCCACAACCTCCCTTGGAAGTCTATTCCAGTGCTTAACTAACCTTGGAATCAAAGATTTTTTTTTTTCCCCCTCCTAATATCTAACGTATATCTCCCTTGGAGCAGATTAAGCCCATTATTACTTATCCTACCCCAGTGGACATGGAGAACAATTGATCACCATCTTCTTTATAACAACCCTTAACATATTTGAACACTGTTATCAGGTTAACCCAGTATTTTAACATTTACTTATGGATCAAGTTTTCTAAACCTTTTTATCATTTTGTTGCTCTCATCTGGGCAGTTTCTAATTTGTCTACATCATTTTCCTAAAGCGTGACATCTAGAATTGGACATAGTACTTCAGCTGTAGCCTCACCAGTGCCAGTAGAGCAGGACATCTGCCTCGCTTGTCTTACAACACGGGAGGTAATTGTCCAGTCCTGCTTGGCACTGGTGAGGCCTTAGGTGGAGGCCTTCTTAAAGTACCCAGAATATAAATAGCTGCCCTCACAAACAATCCCACTGTTTTTCTGTCTGCCGTATGCCGTAGTTGGGAACGTTTTCCTTTCCCTTCAGCATTATGCAGTACTTCCCAAAAAAATCCTACATAAATAGTTTAATGGTTTGTTAGACAAGGTTTTCCACCGGCAAAACTCTGTGGAAGGTACTGGCCAGATTTGGCTGCACTCCAAAAAACGTATTAAGGTCCTAAGGCTTCTCCATGACTGCCACCATTCTCTGTAATGGCCTGGAGATTCAAGCTTTCGTCATCAAAATTGGGGTTAAGTAGGGATGTGTTATTGCCCCAACTGGGTTCTCCATCTAATTAGCAGTCATTTTGGCCCTCTTTAAAGGTTGCCTCCCCAATAGAGTTGACATTCAATACAGAATGGATGGGCGACTTTTTAATCTTCGAAGTCTCCGCTTGAAGTCTAAAGTACTCAGTGCATCTATTATTGATCTTCAGTGTGCTGATGACTGTGCCATCCCTGCACCCGCTGAGAATTACCTTCAGTCCACACTGGATTTTTTTGCACAAGCTTACTGAAGCTTGGGACTCTCACTCAATATTGAGAAGACTAAAGTGATCCATCAGCCTGCCTCAGGCCTTGCACACAATCCACCACAAATCACCATCGAGGGACAAACTTTGGAGACAGTTGAGCACTTCAGCTACCTCGGTAGCCAACTTTCTCAAATTGCAAAAATTGACAGTAAGATCCAGCACAGGATCCAGTTCGCAAGTGCGTCCTTTGGATCCTGACGTGTTTTCACGGACCGTGACCTACGGCAGGATACCAAGGTCTATAAGACTATTGTTGTTCCTACACTCCTTTTATGGTTGCGAAACCTGGGTGACCTATCAACAGCATCTCAAGAGTCTGGAGAGGTACCACCAACAATACCTCCGAAAGATCCTCACATCACGTGGGAGGATTGCTGCATTAACGCCAGTGTCACCAGCGTTGAAGCAATGATCCTCATGCTCCAACTCCACTGGACTGGACATTGTGTCTCAAAACAAGACCTCTGCTTTTAACTTGCTCATTGTCGGAGATCCCGTGGTCAGAGGAAACGCTACAAGGACACACTGAAAGTGTATCTGAAGAAAACTGATGTGGACATCACAAGCTGGGAGGAGCAAGTCCCCAACCAACCTCCATCAGGCAGTGGTCCACTTCAAGGAGAAGCGCCTTGCCCTCAACAATGCAGAGAGAGAAGGAAAAAGAGAGAACTTTTTCAGCAGGCAGCTGACCCACCAGGAAATCTCTGTACCTACTGTGGGCAGATCTGTGGTTCCAGGATCAGACTCCTGAGTCATCTCAGGACCCATCTGTAAATCCATGGTAGAGATCATCCTCTAATAGCGGCATTGCTGATGATGAGACAAGGTTTTGTTTATTTTCAGAAGTCAGAGATATTAGTGATCCAGCAGGGTTCCTTTTGTAGCATTGCAAAAAGCAGAGATTCACAAGATGTGATTCTTTCCCTTTCAAATGACTGAACTGGGCATGAGCAATGTCTTTATGTACTTGAAAGAAGATAGTTTTGCAAAAATCCTGGAACACCTGCTGGCCCTTTAAAAGAGCCCCAAAAGACAAGCCAGACCAGCAAGTGGTATTCCAAAATTACTTCCTTCAGCCCTGAAGTTGCAAAAGCCTTTGAAAAAAATCTTTTTGGCATGAGTGGTGTGTCTGTGAAACCCACTTCTGCACCATATTTTGCTAGATTCTCAGACAGAGAAGTCAGTCTGTGCAGAAGATAGCCTTGTAGGAACCCTTCAAGAAGTTTCAGAGGCTGCAGTATCTGAGATTTTGGTGGAATCTAGGGGTAGCACTTCTCTAGGTTCTGTTGACTTCAAAAATTGCTCTGCGCTAAGGTGAGGCTCCAAGAGGTTCAGCCAGACCTTGTTGCAGTTGGCCTTCCCAGATCTTAGTTGTCCTGAAGGAGAGAACTTCCTTGTATCTGGGCCATTTGGTTTAGTCTCCTGCACTAAGGCACTCATCTGATACATCCAGCATGATCTCCAAGAAATGCCTCTAAAGGTGTCAAAGGACGGCTTTCTGAAGATTCTACACCATCCTCTGTGCCCAGCTGTGATTATTCCTTATTGGAGTTGCTAGCTTTTGATTGCCCTACCATTGTTGCCAAGGTAGTTTTGATGAAGTGGGGAATTTTTGCTGCTAATTTTTATGAGTACTGTGTGCGCTTCAGTTTCCCCTATATGCTGCATGGATAACTAGGTGGTTGGGAAAAGGCTGTTTACTCTTGGGCAGTCGTGTGAATAGCACCTGGCTCTGTTGGGTTTGGGGCCTAGGTCAATGGATGGTCTGTGAAGACAACAGCAAATCCAATCACCAAACTTTTGGTACCTAGCAGCTAATGACCATGAATGGTCCACTGCCTCTGGAGGAGGCTAGCCATATTTGACCAGCTGGACAACGACTGACTGAGGAGGGGCCTAGTAGAACTGGCCTGGGAACTTGAACAAAGAGGATGGAGAGAGAGAGCAGGAGCCAAGGATGGACACTGCTTTGCTGGGCTTTGGATAACCAGAGTGGCGCATGCTCTAAATTTTGTTTTCTTTACGCTAACCAAGGACTTTCTATGCTATGTTCCAGACATCTAATAAACACTGCTGTTCTTGCAGTGCCTGCCAAGTCCCTACAAATGCTGACCGTGGGGGTGCATTACCCCCTTTGGGTGTACAAATCTCTCTGGGGTGTCCAACTCAGGTGGACTCACTGAAGAGAGCTCATGGTGTGAAGCAGGGGTGCTGGAGGTTCTGAGGTTCAGTTCAAGGAGACAGGGAAGCCAAATGTCTTACCCTAGTGAAAGAGTGAGATCCTAAGGAGGTCTGGCACCCTGAGGGGAGTCCTCCCTGGACTGTTCTAGAGCACTGGACCTTTGGCTCCATGACCGGTGGTAGCAGAGGATGGCTTCTGAATGCACCAAGAGTATGGTTGGTTGCTGAATGCACCAGGAGTATGTTGCAGTACGTGACTAGCAGCAATAAAACAAAAGTAGTCAAAGGAAATAGCCAGAAAATGGTGTATTACCATCTTCCTAAGAAGGAATTGCAAACCTGTGCATAGAGAGAGGATTAGGCTTTGGAAACATTGCATGGCTGGAGAAGAATGATCAGTGTAAGAGGCAGGTTCCAGCCCCAAATGTGTGTCCAAGAGAGTCCAGGGACAGCACCAGAGAGAGCAGCCAGGGCAGCAGCAGGGTGTCCACAAGACCCAGTTCCACCATCCAGCCTAGGGGTCTTCATGGGGAGCAAGGTCATAAACAGATTTGAAGCAATGGGAGTTGGAGCTGAGAGAGAAGTTGCTGGAAGACTGCAAGAAGTAATGAAAGCATGAATGGGAGATGAAGAAGCAGAGGAGCAAGAGGACCCACATAGGGGTAAGTGAGGAGAGGCCATGGGATGCCAAGTCCACAAGGAATCTAGATACCAAATTGCTGCCCCAGTTTAAGGAGGCAGGGATGTAGATGCCTACCCCACTGCCTTTGAAAAGGCTTGTAATTTGAACCAGGTTAACCCTGTGGGCTGGCTTCGCTGTCTCACCCCCTTACTTGGTCCCAACCCATATAGGCTTACAGCCAGATGGATGGAGTTGATATTGGGGACTATGAACTATTCAAAAAAGCTTTGCTGCTCAAGTTTGAATTGACTCCTGAAGCATTTAGGAAAAGGTTTCAGAGTGTGCAAAAGACTTAGAATGTGACCTACTTGGAAGCCACCATCCTGATGGGAGCGTATTTTGACAGATGGGGTAAGAATGCAGGGGTCACCATGCTAGAGGGTTTGTATATCCTAATTGGGTTGGAGCAAGGCTATGAGATGGGCTTCCTGTTCACTAATCATATTGTCAACCTATCAGAACACAAGGATTTGCACAGTGCGAGTCAATTGGCGGATGAAGAGGTTCTCCCAGGGACTATTCCAGAGCTGTTCCAGAGCACTGGACTTTGTGGATCTGTGATAATAGTGCATCCTTAATGCACTAGTTCTAGAGAAGGCAGGTGCTAAAGTTTTATGAGTTGGTGATGTGAAGGGTTGGAATTGAGAAGACTGACTTTTGCTCCTTGCTTAGTTTCCATTTCCTTAGGAAAGCCAGATTCTGGCACAGGGGCTGGCAAAGATCCCCTTTGTCTCAGACACTGCTGAGAGATCTTTAACTTCAGTAGTGTCTTTAGGAAGTCAGGTATAGTTTAGGAATTCAGCATTTCCTCTGAGACTTAGACACAGATTTTGGATCTCTGTTGTAGGTGTATGGACCACCTTAATCCAAAAACAAATGAGATCCTGGAGAAGCTGAAAGTGACTAAATCAACTGCTTCAGGCCTCAGCCATCTATTTATGGGTCAGTTCTGCATAGAAATTCAAACTAGAAAGTGTCTTACACCTTTCAGAGCGGATAGATGAAGGAACTTCACTTCTGCTTCAGGCAGCATTGTTGCCAAGCAGCAATTTGAAGATGAGAGAGATGACCCTGTTCCAGGCTTTAAGGAAACAGATCCTTCTATGTGCCTCCCTTTTTGAGACCGTTTGTCCTTAGGGGTTTTTTTTCTTTGACATAGTAAACCATTTTCTTGGGCTGATGGAACCAGAAAATTTATCAGACGGGGGTCTGACTTTCAGTTCCGGGTTGTGTGTGTGTCGTGTCTGTCTCTCTCTCACACACTCAGTCTCTCTTTTCTCTTCAACGATCCCTCTCATAAGAAACTTATAGGACAAGGTTTTGGCGTTAGTAAAATTTATGAGAAAAGAAAATGTCAGATCCTTACAGGAGAAAGGGATTTTATTCCCAGTATTCTTCCTTTCATAAAATTTACCTGCAAACTATTCTAGACTTCCCCAAAAACAAATGCCCAAGGGAAAATCAGATTCCATATGGTTTCTTCTGGGGAACATAACTCCTTTTTGGTCCTGCATTGGTTTGGGTCCCTTGTTTACTTGCTTACTTACACAACTTGATACGGTGAAAGCACAAATAGTACCACAAGTTCATGATGTACAATGATCATTACCAATAGATGGCACTATCCTTTGGGAGAGTGGCATCTCCTAAGGGGTTCACCAAATCCTTGGTTGTGATCATAACTCACATGCATCATCAGGGCTTACAGACTTTCCATACCTAGATGACTGGCTTATAGGAATTTTATTTTAACATGGGTTAAGTTACGCCCTAAAGAAGTGTTTCATCTTCAAGACTCTCTTGGTCTGAGTAAAGAAAAAAATTAGACCTTATTCCAGTTAAGATTTTTACTTTCATAATATCTACCCTAAATTTCACAAGGGATTTAGCTTTGTCTACCTCGAGGCAAGTTGACAGAACTTACTAAGGCAGTTTTCTGAAGAAGTTGGGCTCAGTTGCAGTCTGCAGACTTGTCACCCTGTTTGCATATCTGCAGATGAAACCATTACAAGGGTGGGTTAAATCAAGTGTACAAAACGAGTACAAGCTGTTCAGGTTTGTTAACTTGTCTTCCTAAATTGCTGATATATTCTCTGGAGGTGTCAATCACCGAGATTCTATCAGGCAGACAAGATGGTTCTTGGACCTCACCGAACATTTCTGACAAAGGTTGGACCTCTGTGTGGCGTTTGGAGAGAAATCCAAGGTCAAGACATCTATATTCAAAAGTGTCTAAATGACTTAAGTGATGCATCCAGTCCTGTTAAGAATTAAGTAATGATGTTCTGCTGGAGCACCCGAGAGAATACTCTTCAACAAGCCGTGTCTATACTGTAGCCATGTCAGAAGTCTTTTGGTGCTTGGTTTGCCACTGCATAAATCACAATTCTTCGAGTGCTTGCTCGTGTCCATTCCATATTAAGTGCGTGTGTGCGCCACATGTACTGGTGCCGGAATTTTTTCTGTTATCCGTATCTGTAGGGGACCTGGAGTGGTGCCCACATGGTGCAGTATAAGGGATGTTGCCGGCTCCCCTACCCTCAGTTCCTTCTTGCCGCCAATGATGGTGCTGGAACTTCTGCTGCTGCTTTGGCTAGCTTTCGCTTAGTTCAGTGTGTCTCACAAACATTTCTTTGTAAAATAGTTGTATATAGTTTAGTATTTACCCTTAGTATTAGTTCTAGTTAGTTGGTCCCGGATGGGACCCCACCTAGGGACGGGGCATGCCCGATACCCAGGCTTTAAACCAGGCAACGGTTGTAAGTGGCCCATGCCCATCAACGACCCACACTTTAGTTGTTTAAGGTGTCTAGGAGAAGGACACATAAGCACTCCTGATGGAGTTAGCGCTGACCCCTGCACCAGAGCAGAGGTCCGACTCAGCCCCAAGCACCACTGTGTTGGTACAGAGCACCCTGCTGGTGCTGTCTACGAGCTGGCACTGCTTCCCCCACCCCTGGCAAAGAAACCCAAGAGGTCCACAAGGGGAAGATCTCCCACTTCCTGTAAGGGAAAGGAGAGGGCTGGAGGAGAGCCAAGACCTGTGCTGGACGGCTGGAAGCCTCCATCCGGGAGTCGTCCTATCTCATATGAAGCGGTCAAGCCCCTCCTCTACTGTGCCTGTCACATCGGACAGTGATAAGGGCCTCCATCAAGTTGAAGTCCCGTCGATGCCCGAGGCCCTGCAGGCAGCGCAGGAGAACCTGATGCTACTAGTGCCGCCCACACCAGCTCTTGCGGTAACCAAGCTAAGTGGTAAACCCATCTTGGGACCATTCAGAGTGTCCCCGCCTCAGCAGCGCTGCTCCCCATCACAGGGGACATCCCGCCAGCGCTTTGCTGCATGGAGCTGTCATGCCTCGGACTTTGGGAGGCAGGCTCAGAGAAGCCCTCTTTGGTCTCTGGACCCTTGGCACTGACAGTGGGATTCGAGGCGTGGCTCACTGGTAACCTGGCGCAGACCTGTGGAGGCACACGTCCCCCAGCATGAGTGTCGAGACCGACCATCGGGTTTCCAATGTCTCGGCAGCGGTCCTGTGATTGATTGGAGGAACAGGGTCACTGGTCACCCGCCCAATGGCACCCATCACTAAGACACAAATCCCTTTGATCAGGAAGATTCTGTCGACAACCGGCACGCTTCAATTCCTGGTCCCACTCTAGATCTTGCTACAGGTCAAGCAGCGTGAAGTGTAGATCTACCAACGCAGATCTGCCAAACGACGAAGATCCCTGGGGTCCCGCAGAAGGAACTCATCCCGATTGGACAGGTCAGCGTCGAGGCACTGCGGTGAGGAGGGCCACCGAGCCAGCCAGTCATGGTCATTCCACAGTGTCCGTTCTGTTTACAATTCCAGTGCTGATCAGGAGTCCCTGGTAGCAGGACAGGTCCTGGCACCAGTGGTACCATCGACCTCATAGGCACCGCAACCGACCCCATGGCTTCCGGGCTAATGGCTGGCAGTGTGGTATCCCTGGAATCCATGGGGGTTCACCCAGTCTTCCCAGGCCGCCCGATCAGTGGTGGGGGCCTCAGATAGGACATCGGCCGCAGCATCCCACCTTCCTCCGGAGGTGGAGGCTCCACAGGGGAAGACTGGCCCCAGGCCCATGAGGACCTAGGGGAGCAGCCAGTTGGACTACCAAGGGATGTGTTGGAGCTCTCAATGCTAGCTTTGTCCTCCTCATCGCCAGACGCTTTTATGGGTCCCCCTCACCCAGTTCTGCAAGATGATGTCATGGCTCATCCGGAGCTTTTGAAGAGGGTTTGCCTCTACCCTGGGGCTCCAGGCAGAGGAACTTGAGGAGCCGTCAGACTCACTGTTCAACATCCTTTGCTCCACAGCACCCGCTAGAGTGGTTTTACCCTTACACGAGGGGGTATCAAAAATAATTAATGCCCTATGACAAACCCTCTCCTCCCTGTCACCCATCTCAAAAAGGGCTGAGTGCAAATATTTTGTGCCAGCTAAAGGCCATGAGTATCTCTATACCCACCTGGCCCCAAACTCCCTTGTAGTTGAGGCTGTTAAAACAAAGAGAGAGGCAGGGGCAACCTGGGGGTATGCCCAAGAATAAAGACTCAGAGACTGGATCTGTTTGGGTGAAAAATTTGTCTTCCAGCCTTTAGTTGAGCCAAGCCCTCCTTGGCCACTATGACTACAATATGTGGCAGTCTATGTCCAAATTCGAAGTCTCACTACACAAAGGGTCCAAGAAGGAATTCCGGGCCATCCTCAAAGAGGGCACGGCTGCAATGAGAGCAGCCCTCCAAGCAGCCTCGGAAGCAGCAGGCTTCACGGCTCATCTCCATGTAAAGGGCATCCTGGCTGCTCCTCTCGGGTCTGTCAATGGAGGCTCAGCAATCGATGCAGGACCTCCCCTTTGACGGCCAGGCCCCGTTTGTAGAACAGACGGACGGTAACCTGCATGGCCTTAAGGACTCCTGCACTACCCTGAAAACTCTGGGACTGTATGTTCCAGTCCAGCCCGTAAGTGGTTCAGACTGCAACAATCTCAGGGCCAACGGAGTCAAACCCACCAGGAGCCGCCCCCCCCCCCCCAAGAAAAGTATGGGCTACAAGCACCACCCGAGCCACCCACCTCCTCCTTCGAGATTGCGCTCGAGGGCGATGTGCCAGACTTTTTACCCCAGATTTGTCTGTCCTGCTGTTTTCCAACCACCTTTCTTTTTTTTCTTTCCACATGGACAACTATAACTTCAGACCGCTGTGTCCTCAATACTTTGGCGGAGGGTTATACCCTACAGTTTACTCCCACCCACCCCATTCCGCATCCCTCTTCAGGGACCCTTCTCACGAGAGTCTCCTCGCACAGGAGGAAACGGGGTTGTTACAACTGGGTGTGATGGAAGAAGTTCCTCTCGAGTACAGGAACAAGGGGTTCGTATATTCCCGGTACTTAATCCCAAAGACGAAGGGCGGTCTGCGGCCCATCCTGGACCTGATGGACCTCAACAAGTATCTAAAGAAGCTAAAGTTCTGCATGGTCTCCTTGACTTCTATCATCCCCTCCCTGGATCCAGGAGACTAGTATGCCACCCTCGAATTGAAGGATGCATACTTCCACATAGCGGTCTTTCAAGGTCACAGACACTTCCCCCAGTTTACTGTGCGGCCCCACCACTACCAGTTTGCAGTCCTCCCGTTGGGCCTGATGACAAGCACCTAGGGTGTTTACAAAGTGCATGTTGGTGGTGCCTGCTTACCTCAGGTGTCCAGGCATCCAGATCTACCCATACCTTGACGACTGGCTAGTCAAGGGCAACTCCAGGTCTTAGGTCCAAGAGATGTCCTGGTGCTACAAGCCACGTGCCACTCCCTGGGCCTACTGGTGAACGATAAAAAGTAGACGTTAGTTCCGGTGCAAAGGATAGAATTCATTGGAATGGTACTCTACTTGACCTGCGCCAGAGCATTCCTGTTGCTAGAAAGATTCCAGATGTTGACAGACCTCATCACGGAGGTCTCCACGTTCCCCCTGCCTACAGCCAGCGTTTGCCTGCGCCTGCTGGATGACATGGCAGCATGCGCCTACGTTGTCCATCATGCCAGGCTCTCAATGTGACCCCTGCAGCAATGGCTGGTGACGATCCATTCCCAGTCCAGAGATCACCTGAACAAGATCATTACCATTTCCCCAAGGGTACTTGCCTCGCTGCGATCGCATGACTATCTTGGAGAGGGTTCCATTTGACACCCCCCATCACTCCATCGAGTTGGTATCGGACTCCTCAGACTTCGGCTGGGGCGCGCACCTCCGTGACCTCCAGACCCAGGGTATGTGTGACATTACACATAAATGTCAAAGAACTCAGGGCCGTCCGCTTGGCATGTGGAGTCTTCCTACCTCACCTGTCAGACAAGGTGGTGAGAGTTCTGATGGACAACATGGCCTCAATGTTCTACATCAATAGGCAAGGGGGAGCATGTTTGTTGACTCTCTGCCAAGAGGCACACTATCTTCGGGACTTCTGCATCAGCCATGAAATCCATCTGGAAGCTTGTCACCTCCCTGGCGTCAAGAACACACTAGCAGATCACCTTAGCAGGGACTTCTCTTACTGTGGTTGCTCCACCCAGAAGTAGCCTGCATGATCTTCTAGAGGTGGAGAACTCCCCAAGTGGACCTGTTAGCCACCAGACTAAACAGGAAATGCCACCAGTTTTGTTCGCAGGAAGGCCTGGGCAAGGACTCCCTCTCTGATGCCTTCCTCCTGTCGTGGTCAGGGAACACGATGTACCCGTTTCCTCTGATTCCTCTCATCAGCAGGGTCCTGGCAAAGATCAAGAGAGGCAAGGCACTATCTTAATCTACCTGCTTCATCTGAGGAGCCAGGGCCTGGCACACACTTCCATGAGTGTGCATCTCGCGGCCATCTCCGCTTTTCACCCACCGATCCAGGACCAGACTGTGTTTTCTCATGACATAACGGTCAGATTCTTGAGAGGCTTCAAGAGACTCTTCCCGCAGATGTGGACTCCTGTCCTGCAGTGGGATCTTAACTTGGTCCTCTCTAGGCTCACCTGCCCACCCCTTGAGCCGCTGGGTTCCTGCTCCCTTTCCCACTGTCTTGGAAGGTCGCGTTGCTGGTGGCGGTGACGTTGGCAAGATGGGTCTCTGAAATTAAAGCTGCCCTTAGGACCTCCATACACGGTCTTCTACAAAGATAAGGTTCAGTTGCGGTTCCACCCTGCCTTCCTGCCAAAGGTTGTCTCCACCTTCCATATGAACCAGGACATCTTCCTCACAGTGTTTTGTCCCAAACCGCATAAGACCAGTGAGGAGAGGCGCCTTCACTGCCTGGACGTCCGGAGGGCCTTGACTTTCTACTTAGAATGTACCAGGCCTTTCCGAAAATCGACTCAACTCTTCATCACTACAGCAGATAGGATGAAGGATCACCCGGTGCCTTCGCAGAGGATTTCCAATTGAATTACCTCGTGCATAAGGACTTGTTACAACCTGGCGGGGGTTCCACCGCCACCGATTGTCAGAGCCCACTCGATAAGAGCGCAGGCATCTTCGGCAGCCTTCCTGGCACACATCCCTATCCAGGACATCTGTAGAGCTGCAACATGGTCCTCTGTTCACACATTTACCTCTTATTATGCCATCACTCAGCAGGCCAGAGATGACGCTGGGTTCAGCAGAGCTGTGTTGCGATCTACATGTCCATGAACTCTTACCCACCTCCAGGGGTACTGCTTTGGAGTCACCTAATGTGGAATGGACATGAGCAAGCACTTGAAGAAAAGACAGTAACTGGTGTTCTTTGAGATGTGTTGCTTATGTCCATTCTACAATCCACCCTCTTTCCCCACTGTCGGAGTTTCTGGCAAGAAGGAACTGAGGATGGGGGGAGCCGGCAGTGCCTCTTATACTGTGCCATGCGGGTGCCACTCCAGAGGGCTCCAGAGCCAGTCCGCTATGGATATTGCTGAGGGAAAAACTTCCAGCACTGGTGCATGTGGCGAGCACACACACTTAATATGGAATTGACATGAATACCACATCTGGAAGAACACCAGTTACGGAAAAGGTAACTGTCTTTTCTCTCTACAATGTAGCAAGAACAGAGGCAGTTTGGGGAGCACAGTGCTTCTTCCACTGGCCAATTAACAAGGCTCCATGGAGGCAAAGCCAGGAAGGAAAAAAGGGCATTGCTTGTCTTACATAACTCCTGTTCTGTGACTGTATAGCCTCTATAGAGCACCACACTGGGTCACCCTCTCTCCCTCTACTGTTTTTGGAGCCCAGTTACGTTTAGGTGTTCTGGAGGCAAACAGGGAGAGCATTGGTGAGGGAAGGCCACCTGTACTCTCTGGGGCAAGTAGGCTTGATGTCCTAGACTACAACTGTCACTACTGACTTCCAAAGGTTCTCTTATAGTATGAAAATCCCCTTCTGAAAGGCTCTGACTCCTATATTGTGGCTCTGGAAGCAATACTGTTGAGAATAAGACGCTTGAGGTAAATGAAGCCAATTTTTCCCCTTGTAAGCAAATGGCTAAGCTACATTAGTTTGACATACACGTTCCCTGCCTGTGCAAGGATGCAGCGGGTGCATGCATACGCATTAGTCATAATTATGCTCCAGAATGTAAACTTTTACTTAAAAGCAAAATTGTCTATAGACTTTATGGTTCCAAAGAGAGCATTCAGAATCTGAATCCAATATAATGGTGTCTGATTCCAAGCTAGAAATGTTCTCTGAGAAGTATGAATTGCTCTCTTTCATATCATTGTGCTAACTGAAGCCTAATGATGGGTAATTGAAATGTCAACTATTTCTCTTCACTTCACCAGAAAAATCAATCTAATGTACTTGAATGTAATGGGGTGTCTAGTTTGTGTTGAGTCGTAGTCAGAGTTTAAGGCTAGAAGGAATGACCAGATCATCTAGTCTGATCTTCTGTATATGATGGGCAACAAACAGCATCAACACACACTAAAACCAACAACCAAAGTATTACAGCACACAGGAGACTAAAACTACTATGTTGCCACTGACAGAAAATAGGAGAAACTGAGTGTACATCAATGCCTGAGGTCCCTGCAATGGCAGGGAATTGATGAAGTGAGATAATCCTGGCAAGTGACCTGCGCTCCATGCTGCAGAAGGCAAAAAGACCAAAACCCAAAGGTCACCGCCAATCTGACCTGGGGGGAAATTTCTTGCCAGACCCACATATGGATCTGATCTCCATCTGTGGCCATCTCTGATGCTTCAGAGGAGGGTGACCAAAAAATCCCCACCCCAGGATACATTGGGGGCAAGAATCCTTTCTTGAGCCCTGTGGGTGACCAGCTGAAGCCCTAAAGTATGAGCTTTAAAAACACAAGATATAAACTGGAAAGGATCCCCAGGGCTGCTAAGCCCTGCCCCCTGCCAAATCATTAATTCTCCCACAGTTGGTCACTTCTGATCCAGAGTTCCATTCAAGCACCCCTCAGAATTCTTATTTTATGACCATACAATTAAAGTTTCCATATAGCCGGTTTTTTCTCATGAGAATATTTACACTTATTGGCTTGGCTACAAGTTTTTAAATCTAAATCTAAACTAAATCTAACCCTTTTTTTTTTTTTTTTTTTTTAACCAGCTCATAGCTTTGATGGCTTAATACCAATGATGAATGGAGGAAATGAGGATGATGCTGACAATATGCACATTGATAAAGAGGTTGCTGTTGTATCAGGTGGGAGTGGACAGTTTCCTGTTAACTACAACAACATTCAAATGGTCGAAGACACCAAACAACAGGAGAGTGGTTCTGTTGGACCAAAAGAGATTGAAATTTACACAGTTTCTGCAATGCAAACTCCCTGTCGTTGCAAGAATCAATATGCATTTTATTTCTAATTTAAATATAAAACATCCTTTTATTTTTTGCACACTGTTGTCCAGAGTCTTGCAAACTATTGTATTACTGTAACAGCTATTATATTTGGGTTTTTAAGTAGATATCAAAGATTAGCTGTTTCATAGAACACACTGCAAGGGTATAAGGGAAACCTTATTGATAGATCTAATCTAAATAGAAGTTCACTATGGCTATTTCACTTTTATTAAAGGCTTACATTTCATGTGCCTTGTTTTTAGTTACTATGTTTGCAGCTTAAAGGAAAATTCGGAGGTATTTTAAATGATTGATTTCATTGGTACCAAATAGACTTACTTTTCCTTGTACAATATTGGCAATTATATCCTAATGGTTTATATAGTTCTTGAAACAGGGTGATATCTCTTAGCTAGTTTCAGACTTGCTCAACATATGCAAATAATAGTCCAAACCTAATGACTGTGTGTTCAACATTTGTTCAAACACCGCAATATGACTGTAGAAATCATATTGTGAACAGCTATTGCTTTTGTTTTATGTGGATAAAAGACTATTGATGCCATGGGACTTTCATTGAGTTGCCATTTGGAACAATCTTGGAAACCACTCTTTGGATTTTGTATCAGTCTTCATGAAATCAGCCATATTGTTAGTAGTAGTGCATATTAGTACTTTAATTTTTTCAGGGGCCGCTTGATCAAGATGCTTTTTAATAACCCAAGAGTGTATATAGAGTTACGCTGTCTTAAGAAAAATTGTCTTGGGTCAGCTTGTCCATCCACTTGGTAGGTAAAGGGAGGAGTTACTATTTTAGTGTATTATTAAAATTTTAAATGAATATTCATGTCGTAAGTCATACTATAATAAAATGTTTCTGCTTGATACCATAGGTCGGATTCACCAAATTATATTAAATGGACATTAAAATATGTAGGGATTTAAAAAAACAACAACAACCTTTTCATTAGTTTGAAAGTAGATGAAAAGCTCCAGTGATAGTTGCCAAATGTTTATATTTATTGAAAAGTAGTTGACTTTCTCTTTCATAAATATTGTGTATTGTTTTAGGTGCTTATTTTCAACAAATATAAAAATGCTGTAATTATCACTAGAACTATTCACGATATGCTTTTGAATATTCACTAACAGAAATGCCATTGTTAACTTTGTTAACAAAGCTAGCCTAAATTACCAATTTTAAAACGGGACTGCACTTTTTCCAGTTAATAAATATTTTATCAAATTTTTAATGTGCGTCTTCGTCACAATATTAGTAGGCATAATATGTTGAGTTTGTTTTTTTTTTTTTTGAACTTGACCTCCAACAGGATTCTATGGCTAATAAGTTTAGTTAATGTGATTATTTTAAGCAGTGTAGAGATAAGCAGGAAACTTCAGTTGCTGCACTTAGTGTCACAGATAACTCTCAGTTCATTCACATCCTTGGCATTGTGTGTTACTATATGTGAAATACCAATGTCATATTATATATACCCGTTTATATTTATGTGGAGAACCACAACTTTCCACTTCTTCAGTGTAAAGCAGTGGTACTCATTACCTTTCCTTCAAACAAAGACCCCGTGTTTTAAAATTTGGCAATTTAGTAAGAGAATACTTAACTGCCCTGAGCTAGAAATAAAACAAATGATACTTTTCTGCACAAAGATTTATGCATTAATATGTACATAAATGTATGTGCATACGTTCAGAAAGACCTAGAAAACAAAATGTAAAATGCTCAAAAATCAAAATACAGAGCTAGTTTCTAGGTTTGCCCTGCCTATCGTTAGACAGACGTGCACACACAATAGGTAATTTTAGGGCACACCCAGTAATCTATTTTTGTGCTAGTACTTTCAGTACCACTACAAAAACATACATTTGAAACTTGACTGAAATTTAGTTTTACAGATGAGGTAATTAGCGTACTAATTACTAAAATTCAAATGAGAAATTGCTTAAACCAGTCTGTTTTTTGCATGCATATTTTTAGTATTTCTTGTTTTCTGTTAGTAATCTTATGGTCTTCTGTGCATTTTGCTGTTGTATGGCATTTTGCATGTGGATTGTACAGATGTTACAAATCTATCATTAAGAAAAAACATATTGTTCCCGCCTAATATATTCTCAAGTAAACCACTAGTTATACTGAAATTGTTTGATATACAACCTTAGGAAACATTTTATATTAGTTTCCCCATTGACACAAGCTTGTTCATATTGCCTGCTTCAACATGTATTGTTACCTGAGATCTGTCACTAAAGAGGAGGCAAGAAACATAATCACCACTGCTAAAAACTGTAGTCCACTCAAATTTAAGTTCTTGCACATAGATTCTTTAGTTCCAGGTGGATTTTAAATTTGTCCTGTTTCCCAAAATACTGTTTGGAATGTTGTCTGCTTTGTTACTCTACACTTGTCACTTAACTTCTTTATTTTTCTAAAATTCACAGTGTCTTAGAAAGATTAGCATAGCTATATATATATATACATTTCTAATTTAGTTAGCAATTATGTTTTTGAAATTAAAATTAGCTTTCAAATTTACTGGTCAGAGTCAGATTATATTACTTTTAAACCACCTATGTTGACGTGGAATATAAAAATTAGGTTTGCACTCAAGTGTCTTTCCACTCCCACCCCCAAGTTTCTGTGCATAGGTTTTGAAAAACAAAGTGGAGTGCAGTGGAGACATTTTGATGTATTTCCATTGATTCTCAATTTTTGGTGACAGATGTATTTCTTAATGCAGATATGAATAGCAGTAGCTCCGTTTTGAATGCATTGACAAATGGATGTACCATCAATGGACATTTGGACTTCACCACCATAACACAGTTCAATGGAATGGATTCCAGGCATGAAGAATGTTTAACATTAAGACCTAATGGAATAACTTCTGGAGTAGCTTCTGCCAATAGGCACAGAATTCACACCTGTAATGGCACTGAAGAACCAGAAAAAGCCATGAATACTTCTGCCGATATGTGTGGTTCACTGCATCTGAATGGAAGCCCAAGTAGCTTTGTGTCTAACAGGCCCTCATGGGCTGAAGATCTTGGAGATACTTTGCACTATGGGCATTATCATGGTTTTGGGGATACTGCTGAAAGCATCCCTGAACTTAACAGTGTTGTTGAGCATTCCAATTCTGTTAAAGTTGAACAGAAATATGATAATACTGTCTTAGGCACAATGTATCTTTATCATGGTTCCTAAATCAACATCTTGTTTGTCAAATTCATATTGAAATTGCTAGCAAATGTTTGAGAGGGACAAAAAATCCTCATCTAGCATTAAATCTGAAAAATGCACCTATTACTATTTTTACACTTTGTTTATATAAAAAGTAAATCTTTCATTTGACAGTCTTATACTATAGTTCTAATTTGTTGCATGTATGAGGCTTATCTAGTGATGCAAGTAGGTGGTGTTACAATGAAATGTTTATTCTTTGCATTTTACTATAGAATGTTGTGGTTTTGTACTTGTTCGTTTATTTGTTTTTTTTTTATTTTATTTCCAAGCTAGTGAACACTATCTTTCCCCTTCTTAAAAGTGTTTTCCCTCTTATTAATATGATCAAACTGTATTGAATTTTGTGCAGAAAACAAGTTGTGTTTGTGTATCAATCTTGAAGTAAATATTTTCCTTTTTTGTATTTTCTGCTGAAGCTATGGTAGCGATATCAATGCCAGCTGTCACTATGCAAGGTTTGAAAAGTGTTGTTCTTAAAGGAGCTTCTCTGATTTACGAATTTGTATGTTTCTTTAATAGAATTGGAACTTCATCTTTTCGTTCTATGACAAATGAAATGTTAAAAATGCAAAGACAAGTTAGAAACATTTTTCAATTTAGTGTAGCATAGGAATTCTTTTCTTCATTGTTAGGGCCCTTTGCATTATAGAAGTGGAAAAGCAGATTACCTATGGTCAGTTGCAAGTGAGAGTGTGCTTCAGCATTGGTTCTGATTTATGGCTTTTTTTTTTATTTTGCTTCTCTACTTTACTTATGTGTTTGATATTTTACCATAGCTCATAGCCTGGATGCATGTTGGCACTGTTTTTGCTTTTTATGCAATTTAAAATTACTGCTACTTGTTATAGAAATAGTCAGGTCAAAATATTTGACTGATTTTGATATACTGTACATATATTTTGTTTGCTTTGTGTTTTTTACAACTGTTTTGAAAATCTAATGCCGTGTATATCTAGCCAGTTAAGATACTTTTAGGGCTTTGTTCACTGAAAATACATTGTATTTAAATCCTGTAACACAAGTAAAAATTCATACAAGTGCTCTGTATACACATTAATAATGTAAGATACTACTTTTGTGATTTGATAAAAGAATGGTGGGAGAATATATTAAACAAGAGAGAAACCCAGTAAGCTTTGAACTGTATCAATTTTTTTTGTTTTGTTTAAAAGGGACATTACAAATTGAATTTTAAAAAAATAATTCCATATTGTATCTGGATTTATTTTATTTAGAAGTGACACATTCATTGATTTATATGAACAAGTGTTTAATAGATTTAAAGTCAAATCTCACTTACCTATTTAATCCTTCTTAACGCCTGTGTGGAATCTGTTTATTTTCATTATGTGGAATTATAAAAAAGAAGGTAAATAGGCTGGCAAGTCATCTTTGACTGAGTTTCTTTGTTCTTTCAAAGATACTAGTACATGTTTTCTACATTATGTGTAAAGACTCTCAGTCCTGAGTTCCAAAGAAAGATCAGAAATGTTAGTTTTGTGTTTCACCCTGAAATTGTGTAGTACTTAGTTTTCCCTTAAACATTTCATTAGGAAAAAGTCTGAAAAACTCAGTATTTTCTAATAGAACTTACAATATTGTTTCATATATCACCATTCCGATATAAAATACCACAAAGCAAATTAAAGTGTAGCGAGTTAGATACTAGTTGAGTTACAATGACAGTATAAGCAAATGGAGCAGTTGGCCAGAATAATGCAAGCACTTAACTTCTGGTGACAGATGAGATGTGCAGGGGGACCTAAATCTCACCGGAAGCATGGCGCCTCTAGCATGCTATAATTTTGGTCAAACTAACACTTCAGACTTATTAACTTAAAGCTTGATTAAGACATTTTTTTCCAAGTGCTATTTTAGAGTTTTACATATGATTTTGTTTATATTCATTTGGCAAATCAAAGCCCTTAGTATTTATAGCAGTGTGCTGTCTGAATTTTCCTCCTTAGGTTACAACTAATCTTGCACACATGTTGCTTGGCCACATTTTATAGTTTTTCAATGAGGTTTTATGTACCCAAGTGAAGTATAACTCAAGACTTAAATTTCCTGCCAGACAAGCTTTTAAGGAAATATATACTATATTTGGCTTTCATTCACTATTATTTAAACAGATTTCAGACACATTTTTCTTCAAAAATATTTGACTGAATAACTTGAGTATCTCTATCCTATCTGTGAAAAATTTTCTTCAAACCCCTCTTCTCCTTCAAATGCTTATTGCTTTCAAGACTAAATTTCCAAAACTGAAACTAGAGGGTCTTGATTGCTGCTTGTTGTAAATTCTCAAGATGTCTTCTGAACATTTTTAGTATATGGAAGGTCCACTGAAGTCCTCAAAGCAAAACAAGGTTGCAAGAGTGCAGTATGTGAGTTCAGAAGGAGATAGATGAGGAAACTTTGAGTTTATATACTGGAATTGAAAGTGAGAAATATAGGCTGTTACCATAGCCCTGTTTTCACTACTGTACAGAGGCTGAGAATTGGAGAAAGATGGAGCATACTCCTGGTCTCACAGATTGAATACTGATATGAATAGTTAAAGGCTATTTGACTATTTTTAATTATTAGTCTCAAATTTGCTGTTTTGAATAGGAGGATGAATTTTGCTATCGTACATGTTTGTAACTCCATTGACTTTAATGGTATAATGAAAAGCAAGTGTAATAAAAGCTGCTTCTGGCAGAAAAAGTGTAGATGGATTTGAACTATATACAATCAAATGGCAAAAAACATTTACACGGTTAATTTTCCAGTGACAGCTCATGTCCTTCCAGAATGTTGAGTTTAGCTTAATTTAAACTGAAAACCAAGAAATACACTGTTACAGTAAACGTGCACCCAATCTTGCCTCTGCCCCCATGCCGCCGGCAATACCCACTAGGAATTAGCTGCATACACTGCAGCTGCATTCACAGGAATGTAGCTATATTGAATGGTATATGCAGTAGGTGGGACTAGTTTGTAGAAGTCTGTTTGTGAGCTGAGAAAGTGGAAATTTAGTTTTCACACTACAGAGCTGTAATTTTATGAGGTGATTGGGGTTTGCTCTTACCCAATCAGTGTAAGGAAAGGGGAGGATGCGTACCCTAGAGATGGAACTAGTATGCATCATTTTATTGCAAGATTATGTAGGTTGTCTCAGGTTGGTGCTGAGCTAGTGCCAGGTATGGTCTCTCTGGCCTAAAGTTGGGGCTGGAGCAGGTAGGGTCCCTCCAGCCCACAGTTAGGTGTAGGGCAGATGGGGCACCTCATCCTAAAGTTAGGATTAGAAGTAGTTTTCCACCCTTCTAGCCTGGGCTAGGATAAGGCAGGTAGGGTCCCCCTGGTCCAGAGTTAGGGATGGAGGTACCCCAGTATAGGATTGGGGTGAGACCAGAAAGTGTCCCAGTGAGAATGAGGGCTTGGGTTAGAATTGGGCTGGAAAACTGGCTCAGGCTTGGGTTACAGTGAAAGTCAGGTAGGGGCCCCCAGCCTAGGGTTTGGGGAGGAAGGGTACTATGTTCTAGGGTTAGGTGTTGGGAGTAAATAAACTTTCACAAGTGATGGTTTGGGCAGGTACAGTCCCCTAGGGTTAGGGTTGGAACAGGTAGGGCCTCCCACCCTAGGTTTAGCATTAAGGCTGAAAAAGTTTCTCAGGTTATGGCTGGGGTAGATAGTGCTCCCAGGGTTAGGGTTGGGGCAGTTAGGGACCCAAAGTCTATGCTTAGGTCTGGAGTAAGTAGGGTCTCAGGCCCAGCATTATGGTCAGGTGTCTCAGCATGGGGTTAGGCCTATAGGGTCCCTATATACTTCATGGATCCCTGAAGGCAATTTATCTAGTGAACCAAAAAAGACCTCCTGCTCTTTAGAGGGAAAGGACCAGAAGAAATACATCTATCAACCGATTCTGGGGGACAACAAATGAAAAAACATAAATGGAAGTGAGGGTCATAGGTTTACAATCAGTGTTTCCGAGGGGGACACCAAGCCGAGATGCCTGGACAATATCCACTGCTCCTCAAAAGTTCAGGGAGCTAGTCGATGCCACTCAGAGAAACACTTCCTAGAGACTTGAACAAACAAGTGCACAAAATCAACCCCCACAGTCTTGGTCACAGGTGAGCCCTCCATCCAATTCCTTCCTTCTGGATTGGATATATGGCCCATTAGCTGAAAGCCAGAAGGAGGTCAACAAGGAGGTTCTGCAACTTTGTGGGCCTATGGATAAGATGTGCATAAATCAAAAGGTGTGGGAAAAACTGAAGATAGAACCTCAACAAGACATTCTGGAAGAGGCAGAAAAGGGGCAGCCCACTGTCAATATGCATGTGCCAGGGTCTTCCTCTCAGCACAAGAAAAACAACTGTAATGGGAATCCAAAAACCATCAACAATAGGCCTCTGTTCATGGCTCTGTGAAGGGGCTGCCTAATTATATTCCTGACAGGCTGTGGCACCAATACAAGCAATCCCACCAAGACTTCTCACCTTCCATAGATGGCAACATGTCCCACCATTATGTACTGGGGTGGCTATGAGGGTGAAGAAATGAATAGCATGGTGCATGAGCTTGTATAGATGTTCCTGTGACGTGGCTTGGAATCAGGTCAGCCAGGTCTTACTGAGTTGGCTTATATGGGAAATTCAAAGCAGTCGGGGCCTCACCTGAAGCTTAGAAAGGCCAGAGGAAATGGGTGGGCAGGGAACACTAGAGGCTGGGAGCAGGGCTGCCTTTACCTCCTGTGGCACATGTGGGGTGGGCAACCCCATTTGCTGAATGAAGGTGTTGGGGTCCACCTACTCCTGCTGACAATAGTCCAGGAGGTCTCTGGTCCTGACTGGTGTCATCAACCTCTGGTGCACTGAGGGGACCTCCAATACAAACTCCTTATGGTCGGCGAGGGAGACTAATAGGGTGACCAGACATCCCGATATTTAGCTGTTTGTCCCACATCCTGGGACAGTCAGGACACAATTTGTCCCAATATTTGGCACAGAGCTGGACTGGTCACTGTAGCTCTCAAGCTCCCTACCTGGTTCTGCACAGCTGCCGGGAAGTGGCTGGCAGGACCCTGAAGCCCCCAGGCGGAGGGGCAGCCAAGGTGGGTCTCTGTGAGCTGTGCCCACCACTGTATTCCACTGCTGGGAACCGCGGCCAATGGGAGCTGCAGGGGCGGGGCCTGCAGGCACGGGGCCTGCAGGCACAAGCAGCGTGCAGAACCCCCTGGCTACCCCTGACCCTAGGAGCCAAAAGGACCTGCTGGCTGCTTCCCAGGAGCTGCACCAGGTAAGTGCCGCCCGGATCCCGCACCCGGCAGGTCCTTCTGGCTTCAAGGATCAGGGGCGGCCATGGGGCTCTGCACGCATGCTCAGCTCCTAGGCCAGTGGGAGCTACGGGAAGCAGTGGGACGCAGGGATGTGCTGGTCCCCGGTTCCCGCAGCTCCCATGGGCCGGGAATGGTGAACCGTGACCACTGGGAGCTGTGGGGGGCTGTGCCTCCGGAAGGGCAACGTCAGCAAAATGTCTCATGGCCTGCAATCTGATTACCCTGATGGGCTGCATGCGGGCCACAGGTTGCCCACCACTGCTCTATACCATTATCTATATCATTGATGAAGATATTAAATAGAACTGGACCCAGAACTTATCCCTGCGGGACTCCACTCACTATGCCCTTCCAGCATGACTGTGAACCACTGATAACTACTCTCTGGGAATGGTTTTCCAACCAGATTTGCATCCACCTAATAGTAGCTCCAGCTAGATTGCATTTTCCTAGTTTGTTTATGAGACGGTCATATGAGACAGTATCAAAAGCTTTACTAAAGTCAAGATATACCATGTCTACGGTTTCCCCCCATCCAAAAGGCTTGTTACCCTGTCGAAGAAAGCTATAAGATTGGTTTGACATGATTTGTTCCTGACAAATCCATGCTGACTGTTACTTATCACCTTATTTTCTTCTAGATGTTTGCAAATTGATTGCTTAATTATTTGCTCTATTATCTTTCCGGGTACAAAAGTTAAGCCAACTGGTCTGTAAGTCCCCAGGTTGCCCTTATTTCCCTTTTTATAGATTGGCATTATATTTTCTCTTTTCCAGTCTTCTGGAATCTCTTCCCATCTTCCATGACTTTTCAAAGGTAACTGCTAGTGGCTCAGATATCTCCTCAGTCAGTTCCTTGAGTATTCTAGGATGCATTTCATCAGGCCCTGGTGACTTGAAGACATCTAAGTAATTTTTAACTTGTTCTTTTCCTATTTTAGCCTCTGATCCCACCTCATTTTCACTGACATTCACTATGTTAGACTTCCAAACACCTCCAAACCTTGTTGGTGAAAATTGAAACAAAGAAGTCATTAAGCACCTCTGCCATTTCCACATTTTCTGTTGTTACTTCCCCCCCTCATACCCCAATTGAGTAATAGGCCTACCCTGTCCTTAGACTTCCTCTTGCTTCTAATGTATTTGTAGAATGTTTTCTTGTTACCCTTTATGTCTCTAGCAAGTTTGATCTCATTTTGTTCCTTGGCTTTTCTAATTTTGCCCCTACATACTTGTGTTATTGTTTATATTCATCCTTTATAATTTGACCTAGTTTCCACTTTTTGTAGGACTCTTTTTGGATTTTTAGATCATTGAAGATCTGGTTAAGCCAGGGTGGTCTCTTGCCACACTTCCCATCTTTCCTACGCAGTGGGATAGTTTGCTCTTGTGCCCTTAATAATGTTCTCTTTGAAAAACTGCCAGTTGTCTTCAATTGTTTTTCCCCTTAGACTTGCTTCCCATGGGATCTTACCTACCAACTCCCTGAGTTTGCTGAAGTCTGTTTTCTTGAAATCCATTGTCTTTATTTTGCTATTCTCCCTCCTACCATTCCTTAGAATCATGAACTCTATCATTTCATGATCACTTTCACCCAAGCTGCTCTCTATTTTCAAATTCTCAACCAGTTCCTCCCTATTTGTCAAAATCAAATCTAGAACAGTCTCTCCCCTAGTAGCTTTCTCCACCTTCTGAAATAAAAAATTGTCTCCAATACATTCCAAGAACTTGTTGGATAATCTGTGCCCTACTGTGTTATTTTCCCAAGAGATGTCTGAGTAGTTGAAGTCCCCCATCACCACCAAGTCCTGTGCTTTGGATGATTTTGTTACTTGTTTAAAAAAAGCCTCATTCACTTCTTCTTCCTGGTTAGGTGGTCTGTAGTAGACCCCTACCATGACATCACCCTTGTTTTTTACCCCTTTTATCCTTAGCCAGAGACTTTCAACAAGTCTGTCTCCTATTTCCATCTCAACCTCAGTCCAAGTGTACTGTATACATTTTTAATATATAAGGCAATACCTCCTCCCTTTTTTCCCTGCCAGTCCTTCCTGAGCAAGCTGTATCCTCTATACCAATATTACAGTCATGTGTATTATCCCACCAAGTCTCTGTGATGCCAACTATGTCACAGTTGTATTTATTTACTAGCATTTTGAGTTCTTCCTGCTTATTCCCCATACTGCTCACATTAGTGTACAGACATCTAAACTACTGATTTGATCCCTCCCCCCAGTTCTGTCTTGTCTCTACTCTATCCCTGCTATAACCGCCCTTGCTCCCCCCAATTTCCGAACCTTCTCCCCGGTCTCCATGTTTTTGACTTACCTGGGGACTTTTGTCACCTGCCCCCTTTGAACCTAGTTTAAAGCCAGAGGTTAGCCAGTCTGTATCCAAATATGCTCTTCCCCTTCCTCGATAGGTGGACCCCATCTTTCCTTGCAGTCCTTCTTCCTGGAACAGCGTCCCATGGCCAAGGAAGCTGAAGTCCTCCTGGCGACACCATCCTCCCAGCCAGGCATTCACCTCCAGGATGCATCTGTCTCTGCCTGGGCCACTACCCTTGACCGAAAGGATCGAAGAGAACACCACCTGTGCTCCCAACTCCTTCACCCGTACTCCTAGAGCCCTGTAGTCACTTCTGATCTGCTGAGGGTCATACCTCACAGTATCTTTAGTGCCCACATGGATGAGTAGCACAAGGTAGTAGTAAGAGCCCAGATGATCCTTGACAATCCCTCCGTAACATCTCTGATATGGGCCTTTGGCAGCAGCATACCTCGCCGTGTCAGGGCAACAGATGGATGCCTCCGCCCCCCTCAAAAGAGAGTCACCAACCACTAGTACCCTGTTTCCCCCAAGGAGTGGTGGCTGTGATTTTCCCAGCCTTGGGGGTACATGGCTTCTCCTCCACCTTTGGGGGTGATTCCCCATCACTCATTGCCAGGGCAGCATATCGATTTTTCATCACCATGGTGGGTGGGTTGGGAGTAGCAGTGAAGCACTGCCTGCAGCCAGAAGTAACCAACAGCCAGTGTCCTCCCTGTGACAGAGCCATATCCTCCTCCCGTGGTGGTGTGACAGCAGTCCTCTCTAGTTAGATAGCTTCCTTAGCCTTGAATGTCTCTATATGAATACTCCTGAGGAATTCCTTGTGGGCACGGAAACTCCTCACCCTAGCCACTTCCTCCTGTAGCTCTCCCACAGGCTTCCTGAGAGATTCCACCAGCAGGCACCTTTCACACTAGATGGTCCCCCCAACCTGGCTTTCTGGGGGTGAGAAAATGCAGGCCACAGTCTCTGCAAATCCACACCAGGATCTGGGTAGAAGCATCCCTGGTTAGGTTGTCTGTCTGGATACAGGTCCAGGTGGAGGAGACATCAGCAGCATTGGCACTGGCGATGCGGCCCTTCCTAACCCTAGCGATTATATTATGACTCCCTCTTTCAAACTCCTTCTCAAACTCCCCTGTTCGCAGTTCCCTGTTCGCTAATCTTGTTACCCTTCTGTCTCAACAAGAGAGAGATTTGCTGCTGCTAAACTGTGTGTCAGCTACCAGACATTCCAGTCTGTTAGCCAGTCCAACAAACACTGTAAGGCAAGAAAAAGACTGGCAGACGCCTGAGAAAATGCTTGACGTTCCTAGATCCTGAACCCTCTTGAAGAGGGTTCCTCAGCAGTATCCAGCCCCTGGACACATACAGAAAATACCAACTCCACTGTCTCCTTGGCTCAGCAGACGATGCACACTTCGCATTAACAGAACAGTGCTGAGATGGATTTATAATAAAACAAGAATGAGTTTATTAATAAAGAACAGATATGTGATACTAAATAGAGACAATGGAAACAGAAAATGGCTATAAATAAAACAAAAGTATAGTCAGATGTTCTAGTGTCTAAAACTTAACAAGTTACAATCCTTAAGATAAGTTTCTTACCCAAAGCTACTTCTCCTTGGCACCAGCCCACCTAGTTGGGGATCCACCACGCATCAAAGCACAGAGCCCGGTCTTTTTGTTCTCTGAGGGGTGGATAACAAAGGGCTTCTCTCCCTCTCTTCTTATAGTCCAGTAAACCTTGGAAATAGATTCTTTTGAATCTCCAGATAAAGTTATTCTCCGTTGCTGTCTGTGCTCCAGGGGGCCAACGCCATGCTGCGTCCTCCTCCTCCTGACAACTGGTGTTTACTTCAGATGCAAATGAACTGCCCATTAACTCATGCATCCCCCTGCTCAATTTACATTATAGACACAGGCAAAGAGGTGATGCAACAGGCCTTTGTCTAGGACAAACTTGTTTATCAAGTCTGCCCCCAAAACGTATGTTAGGTACATATTTCAAGCACATACACACACACGACCTTTTACACGCCATCCAGCCATACATCACACAGTGCTATTAATGACCTGTGTGTCACCAGTTTTCATTTGCTACTACACACAATACTCTTTACAGATAAATACTATGATGGCAATGTCTTAGGAGTAGGGAGTGTGTCAGACCTGGTAGGGGTTTACAAAACAAGGGGCTCTCTAAGGGGCTCTTACAGTCACACTTGCCTTAGTGCTTTTGGATGGGCCTGCAAAACAATGTTTTACCCTGTCCCAAATGTAACTATCTCCAGTCTGCCATGTTTGCACCAATAATGCACTGGGCCTGCCTCAGAATTCTGGAGACAGCTAATGAAAGGGATTGAACAGAATGGCTGACATCAGCTTGTGAAAACTGAGACTTTTTCCTCATGGCTGCATCTTATGCTCAAAAAACTCAACTTTCAAACAAACAAAACCTCTAACAAATATGGCTATGAAAACAACCTTTGGAATGTGAACTGAATTAAACTGATGGAGGGATGTCTGCCTGCATTTGCAGATAGCCTGAAACAATAGTGCTAAAAGAGGTGTGAACAGTAACTGGGTTAACTCGGAAGCCTAATTTAAAGTTAAATGTCAACATTTTAAACTATTTCATTGCTGATCATAACATGCAAGAAGAAGGACAATGGTTATATAATTAGAGACTCCATGGAGGGCAACACAGTGCTGTGTTCAACAGGCCTTGCCTTGACAGGGCCCCTGGTATCTTGCAGGGTGTATCACAGCTGAGGCAAGTGCTGTAGGCACTTCAACTGCTAAGGCTCTGTTAGGGTTCCTTCCCCACTCTGAACTCTAGGGTACAGATGTGGGGACCCGCATGAAAGGCCCCCTAAGCTTATTCTTACCAGCTTAGGTTAAAAACTTCCCCAAGGTACAAACTTTGCCTTGTCCTTGAACGGTATGCTGCCCCCACCAAGCGGTTTAAACAAAGAACAGGGAAAGAGGCCACTTGGAGACGTCTTCCCCCAAAATATACCCCCAAGCCCTACACCCCCTTTCCTGGGGAGGCTTGAGAATAATATCCTAACCAATTGGTTACAAAATCATCAAAGACCCAAACCCCTGGATCTAGGAACAATGGAAAAATCAGTCAGGTTCTTAAAAGAAGGGTTTTATTTAAAAAAAAGAAAGGTAAAAATCATCCCTGTAAAATCAGGTTGGAAAATACTTTACAGGGTATCCAGATTCAAAACAAAGTAGATCCCCCTCTGGGCAAAACCTTAAAGTTACAGAAAACAGGAATAAACCTCCCTCTTAACACAGGGAAAATTCACATAAAACAAAAGATAAACTAATCCGCCTTGCCCGGTTTACCTATACTGGTTGCAATATTGGAGACTTGGATTAGGATGGGTTGGAGAAGATGGATTTCTGTCTGGCCTCTCTCAGTCCCAAGAGAAAACAACCTCGTAAACAAAGAGCATAAACAAAAGCCTTACCCCCCAAGATTTGAAAGTATCTTGTTCCCTTATAGGTCCTTTGGGTCAGGTGCCAGCCAGGTTAGCTGAGCTTCTTAACCCTTTACAGGTAACAGGATGTTGCCTCTGGCCAGGAGGGATTTCATAGCACTGTATACAGAAAGGTGGTTACCCTTCCCTTTATATTTATGACAGGCTCTACGGCCAAGATTTTATAAGATATTTAGAGTTGCTCTGCTCTACGTTGCAAGGCCTAAGTGACTTAGATTGCTAAATCCCATTTTCAAACGTGACTTAGGCCCGCAGGCCTGATGGGTTCCAACTGTCTTCAACAGCATATCTGTCCAGGCCTCCAGAAACACTGCCCCTATGACCCACTATCCTGAACACTCTCTCTCTCTCACACACACACACACCAGCCACCCCCATACCACCACCACCCAGGAAGAGAAGAGTGGTAGCAAATTCATCTCAGCAGATTCATCATATTGATCTCTGCAGACATATCAGCCAATTAATCATAATACTATGAAGGTCCCAATTTACAGTGAGTGACATTTCATTTTTGTGTCACAAGCAGGCAGAATTTGGGTTGTGGGAGGAGGCTGGAGACCTTGACAATGGCTAGGCTGCTAGTGTGCTGAGACGACTGCCTGTCATGCTGACTGTATTTCTCATTGGCCACTGCTAGTACCAAAGTAGAGAATCATAGAAATGAACGGCTGTAAAGGACCTTTTGTCACAGATCCACAGGCTCAATGCTATGGCTCCAGCTTTGGAACAGTCTCTAGGAGGAAACCCTTCGGTGTGCCAGTCCCCACCCCAGGATTGTTGCTCTTCCTCCAGGGTAAGCCATGTGGATTCTCCACTTCCTTAGATTGGCCCTCTGGGCCTGCAGCAGCCCCACTTCACACCATGAGCTCCGTTCAGCAAGTCCAACTGAAACAGACCCCTGACGGAGACTTCTTCTTCGAGTGATTGCTCATGTGTGTTCCACAATAGGTGTGCGTGCTCACCATTTGCCGGAAGTTTTTCCCCTAGCAGTACCCATACAGGGGGAGCACCCCAGCAACCCCTGGAGTAGCGCCTCCATGGCACAGTATAAGGGGAGCTGCACGCTCTTCCCACCCTCAGTTCCTTCTTGCCGCTAGCGAAGGTGTGTCGGAACTGCTCTGCTCCAGCTTTGCAATGGATATAAGTCTGCATGGCATGAAAGACTCCCGCACGACCCTCCAGACTCTCGGTCTCTATGTTCCAGCTCCGGATAAATCTAAATTCAAGCCGCAGCAGATTCCTGCTCAGGCCACCCACCTGAAATACGAGGCCAGCTATAAGAAGTTGTGGGACTACAAGAGATGCCCTCAGAGGCAGTCTCTGCCTGCCCCCCAGCCTGGGTCCTCCAAGGGCAAGCAGGCGGGGAAAAGGTGGTTTTGACGGGACACTCGGGGGAGCCCTGCCAGTTCTCATCAGGGATCCACCCTCAATAAAATTTCCCTTCTCCAGCTGGTTGTGTGCTTTCCTCCCAGAGTGGTTGCAGATGACCTCGGACCAATGGATCCTCAACACCATAGCCTGGGGCTACACCCTCTAGTTTACGTCCTCTCCGCCCAACCATCCCCCGCCCCCGTCCTTCCTGGGGGACCCCTTGCATGAAACTCTGCTCAAGCAGGAGGTGGGGCTGCTCCTGGGAGTAGGAGCTGTTGCAGTGGTGCCTATGGAGTTCAAAGCCAAGGGGTACTACTCCCGCTATTTCCTTATCCTGAAGGCCAATGGGGGACTCAGGCCCATCCTGGACCTGCAAGATCTGAATCAGTACATGGTGAAGCTCAAGTTCCACATGGTCTCCCTGGCCTCCATCATCCCCTCCCTGGATCCCGGGGACTGGTACGCTGCCCTCAATCCTCAGGATGCGTACTTCCACATTCATATATTCGAGGGGCACAGATGCTTCCTCTGTTTTGTGGTGGGGCAGAATCACTACCAATTTATGGTCCTCCCATTTGGCCTGTCCACTGCCCCCAGGGTATTTACAAAATGTATGTTGGTGGTAGCAGCCTACCTCAGGCGCTGGGGGGGTCCAGATTTTTCCCTATCTGGATGATTGGCTGGTCATGCGCAGCTCCCAGTCACAGGTGAGGGATCACGTGATGCTCCTCCTGTCCATGTGCACCGCTTTGGGCCTGTTGGTAAACAACAGCAAGTCCATGTTAGTCCCGGTTCAATGGATAGAGTTTATTGGGGTGCTCCTGGATGCCTTGTTGGCTAGAGTCTCCCTCCCACCAGACAGGTTTGAGACCCTGAAGGGGCTCATCGACACAGTCACAAGGTTCCTGGTGACAACAGCCAGAGCGTGCTTCCAGCTCTTGGGTCACATGTAGGCATGCACATACATGGTTCGTCACACCAGACTTACGATGAGGACCCTTCAGCTCTGGTTGGCCTCGGAGTTCTCCCAGGCCAGGGACAGGATGGACAGAGTTCTCACCATATCCAACTCAGTGATTGCCTCCCTACGGTGGTGATCCGCCCCAAGCAACATGCTCCAAGGGGGCCCGTTCAGGGACAGGGCCCCATCGCTGCAACTGGTGTCCAATGCATCGGACCTGGGTTGGGGGGGCCCACGTGGTGAATATTCAGACCCAAGTTCTGTGGTCGGCTCAGGATCTGACCCTACACATAAATGTCCAGGAGCTCAGGGCAGTATGGCTGGCGTGCGTGGCCTTCTACTCTCACCTGGGGGGCAGGGTGGTCAGAGTCCTCACAGACAACGTGGCCTCTATGTTCTATATCAACAGGCAAGGCGGGGCCCGATCCTCTGCCCTCTGCCGCGAAGCTCTCAGGCTGTGGGATTTCTGTATAGCCCACAACATCTGCCAAAAGGCCTTCCATCTACCAGGCACCCGGAACGCACGGGCGGATCGCTTGAGCAGGGACTTCTCCTCTCAGCACAAGTGGTCTCTCCACCCGGAGGTGGCTCACAGGCTTTTCCGAGTGTGGGGGACTCCCCATGTGGACCTGTTTACGATGAGACAGAACCGCCACGGTCCCCAGTTCTGCTCCAGGGCAGGACTGGGAAGGGGTGCTATCTCAGATGCTTTCCTCCTGTCCTGGTCAGGCCAGTTTCTCTATGCCTTTTCTCTTTTCCCACTGATCAGCAAGGTCCTGGAAAAAATAAAGACGGACACGGCCCGGGTCCTTCTGATTGCCCCAGCATGGCCCAGGCAACATTGGTACGGGACCCTCACGGACCTGGCGGTTGCTCCTCCATGGCTGTTGCCGTTCCGCCCGGACCTGCTCTCCCAGGACTAGGGCCACCTCCTCCACCCCAACCTAATGGCTCTCCACGTCACAGTGTGGCTGCTCAAGGGTTAGGTAGGGAGGAAAGGATGTGCTCAGAAGGGGTTCAACGCGTCCTCCTAGAAAGCAGGCGGCCCTCCACACATCATGCCTACTTGGCAAAGTGGTACGGGTTCTTCAGATGAGTGAATGAGTGGGGTGTTTCCCTGGTGGCTGCCCCGATCCAGCTTGTCCTGGACTACCTTCTCCACCTTAGAGCCCAGGGCCTGGCGCCCTCGTCAGTCAAGCTGCACCTGGCGGCCATATCGGCCTTGCATCCGCCAGTGCAGGGTCACACAGTATTCTCCCATGCTATGAGTGGCCGGTTCCTCAAGGGTTTGGACCATCTCTTCCCATATGCTAGGCCCCCGGTCCCGCAGCGGGACCTAAACCTGGTGTTGGCCCGTTTCACGGGGTCCCCGTTTGAGCTGTTAGCCACGTGCTCCTGGTCCCACCTCTCGTGGAAGGTGGCCTTCCTGGTCGCAATCACGTTGGCCAGGCGGGTCTTGGAGCTTAGGGCCCTGACCTCCGAGCCTCCATACACGGTTTTCCATAAAGACAAGGTCCAGCTCAGCCCACACTCTGCATTCCTCCCGAAGGTGGTCTCCGCCTATCACATGGGTCAGGACATTTTTCTACCGGTCCTCTGCCCCAAGCCCCATGCATCCAGTGAGGAGCGCAGTCTCCACATCCTCGATGTGCAATGGGCTCTGGCTTTCTACCTCCAGCGGACCAAGCGGTTCAGAAAGTCCTTGCAATTGTTCATCACCTCGGCTGAGTGCATGAGAGGTCAGTCAGTCTCCACTCAGCGGCTCTCCAACTGGATCACTTCGTGCATCTGTACCTGTTATGATCTGGCGGGTATCTCCCCGCCACCGATTGTGAAGGCGCACTCAACTCGAGTGCAAGCCTTGTTGGCTGCCTTCTCAGCCCACGTCTCCATCCAGGACATTTGTAGGGCTGCCACATGGTCTTCGGTTCACACGTTCACCTTGCACTATGTGATCGTCTCCCAAACCAGGGATGACGCTGGGTTTGGCAGGGCTGTACTCCGTACCTAGTATTTGTGAACTCCTAGCCACCTCCAACAGATATAGCTTTGAATCACCTATTGTGGAATACACATGAGCAATCCCTCGAAAAAGAAAAGACAGTTACCTTTTCCGTAACTGGTGTTCTTTGAGATGTGTTGCTCATGTCTATTGCACACTCCGCCCTCCTTCCCCTCTGTCTGGCAAGAAGGAACTGAGGGTGGGGGGAGCGCGCAGCTCCCCTTATACCACGCCATGGAGGCACCACTCCAGGGGTCGCTGGGGCGCTCCCCCACTACGGGTACGGCTAGGGGGAAAACTTCTGGCACCGGTGCATGTGGTGAGTGTGCACACCTATTGTGGAATAGACACGAGCACCACATCTCAAAGAACACCAGTTACGGAAAAGGTAACTGTCTTTTGTACACTCTTCGGAGATGAAAGCACCTCACCAAGCATTTGCAGTGACGCTCACACAGCACTGTCAGAGCAGTAGGGTTTATTAGTCACCTGGAACACAGCATAGGAAGTGCGTAGGTTAGTACAGAGAACTGAAGGTTAAAGCATAGTCCATTCTGGGTAGCTCAGCACCAAGACAAGCTAAGCTTCGTGATCTCCACTGTTCAAGCTCTGTCTCTCCATCTGTCAGACTTCCGTGGTCAGAAGAACCTCAGATTAGAGCCCTGACTGCCTCTAGCAGCCAACACTTATCCCTCACCGCATACCTCTATAGATCTTGAGCTACTGAGAAGCAAGCAAGTCCATAGTTCTCTGGGTCACTGTGTGCTAGGTTTCACTGTTCAGGCAACTGGATTTGCCATTTTCTTCTCAGAGGCTTCATCAATGGGGGAACCAAGACCCAGACAGCTCGGTGACCCACATATCTATGTGTCTTCACCTGCCTTGAGAGCAAACAGCTCCTTTCCAACTCCGAGATAACGCAGCTTACAGGGGAAACTGCGACACACAAAGGCTTCGTTAAAAATATTACAAAAAATTCCCACTTTGTCAAACCTCAAAAGGTTATCTAGTCCTAGCACTGAGGCAGGACTAGGTATTATCTTCTAGACCATCCCTGACAGGTGTTTGTCTAACCTATTCTTAAAAATTTCCAGTGACAGATTCCACAACCTGCCTAGGTAATTTGCTCCAATGCTTAACTATACATGGATAACTATAATATGTGTTTTATTTAAAAGTAAGCTTTTGCCTTTCATTAATACAGTGAACTCTATTTTCTACTTCTGGATATCACATAGCAAACCTAAAGGAGCTGAACCTATACAAAGCCAGTAGGTGGATTGGTATTTTCTTTGATGCTGCATGGTGAAGTAAATTATTGTTTTTTCTGTACTCCTTGCTATAGTACCCAGATGTGCTATGACTGTGTAGGAGATATAATAGATTGTAGATTCAGTTCTCTATCCATTTTTGAAATGGTAAGTATGGACACTATTGTAAGAACCTGCAATGAGGAAAATATTTTGTATTGTTTTATGATATTCCAACACATTATATTTGTAAAGGCTTTCCAAAATAGAGTTTGTCTGAGCAGATACCCTTTGAAAGTTAGTGTCTTGTATCCTCTGCCATGTATTTTGGCAACAGCATTGCGAGTCTGAGCAACCCAGTGAATTTCATGTGTCCCATAGTATTTTCAACTCCCAGAGTAGCTAAAAGTCAGAAAAACATCTTTTTTAAATTTAAAATTATGTTTTAAAATATTGAAGAAAATTTCTGATAGAATTTAATAGTGGTCTCTAAAGATTTTTTTTTCTACAAGTTGTAGACTTCCAGCATGTGCTTAATATCAAATGATGTGGCAAGTCATAATTTCCCGGCGTTACCTGAAGTGCTACTGTGTCTGGTTAGCGCTTGATGTGTGTCTCCCAGAAGCACCTATATGGTCTGAACTTAAATTCTGATGCTGCTTTCTGCAGCAAACTGGAAATGCTTCCACGAGTAAGCATTTTTATTATTATTAAATTACTTTGAAAATGAATAATCAGTATTCTTTGTTATTTATTTTGATATTAAATTAAACTTATATGACACTATCCCAACACAGCTTTTCAATTTCCAGTGTGCCACAATATTTTATATTGAAAATGCACAATTGTATTGTACCAATTGCCATTTTGTGGTGGAGCAGGGCAGGGTTGGAGGAGGGAATGGATAAACTAGAGATTTGGGCAATCGGATAGAAGCAGGTTGGGGATTCTGATATCCAGAAAGTCATAGGAACAGGTTGAGAATCTGGAACCCACATTCTTGAGCCTTCTTGCACTGGATAAGAAGGGGACACATTTTCATGTTCCGACTTCTTCCCTTTCAAGTACTGTCAGAGGGGCGCCTGGTGAACGCTTGAGACAGCTGCCCCACTTGCCCTGTACTAATATGCCCCATTGTTTCTCAGTCCTGGCAACTGGAGATCTTTGCTTTGAGCCTGGGGGTAGGACTGTCCCTCGGGAAGAGCTCTCCAGAACTCTGCCTCCAGGCGTCACATGCAGCAGACTCCAAGGCGTTTCGAAAAGATGTTTAACCAAATGTCACTCAGTTTCTTCATTGGCTTTGAGGGTTTTCTCCTCAAAATCGATACTCAAAAATAAAAAAGTCTTTTGCCATCCTGAAGCGGGTTTGAAGGACAGCTCCTTTCCTCCCAGAGAAGGCAGACAGCAGGCTGCAGAAACCAGCTCCCAGCCAGCCTGCGGGCATGGACCATGCTGAGATGGTTGAGAAGATCACAAAGCATCCCCTTCTCACAAGCTTCTTTTCGGTGGAGTAGTGAGGCCCTGGTGCAAGAATAGCTTAGGTCCCCACTCCCCTGGCCTCGTCATCCTTCACTCCTGGGGCCAGAGACCCCTGCCCCCCAGCCCTTCCCCTGGAGCTGCTCAGCTCAACCACAATGGGACCTGGGCACCCCCTGCCTGGCCCCTGTAACTTCCACACCCCCCAGTCCACCCCCACTGCCTTTTCAAATGAGCTTCTCCCTGTTGAAGTAACAGCCACAGTGTGAGTCTGTGGCTATGGCACCGGCCAGGGAAAGGACAAGGGGCTACCTGGCCCTGTGGGGGCTGAAGCCCCACCAGCGCTGGAGATGCTGCTAGGAGCAGCCCCAAGCAGCTCAGTGCCTGAGCTGGGGATGAGGAATGGCTGGGGAAGGAGTGAAGAGCTTCCCCAGCTACCCAGCAGGGCCACTTCCTGCTGCTCTGCTGGATGGGCCCTTATAATCTCATGGGCCACGGGGCAACTGCAGCATTGTAGCTACACCAGAGGCTGTTTTACCTGCAAGGCCTCAGCTACCTTGAAGGTGCCAGCTCCTGTGACCTCTCTGATACCAGCGAGTCCTTTTGTGCACAGAGGCTCCAGCTCATGCTCATTCTGTGCAGTCAGGCCCCACTCAGCCCTGCCCCAGCAGCAGGGAGCACAGTGTAAAGTGATTCAGATCCTCTTCCCTAGGAGATGAGCCTAACTCCTCTTCACTTCCAGCCTCCAGGAGTCCCACAGGAGGCCATGAAGTGGCTAGCATTGTCCCCAGGGAGACATACAGGACATATGCTTGCCCTGTCCTTTCAATCTCCCTGGTAACGCACTCTGCTCCTCACCAGCCCCTCTGCTTCCTCTCAGGGGTTTGGCCCAGGGGCTGGTGAAGGATATTGCTCTCAATCAGCTCTTAAAAGGGCAGCAGAAAGTCTCAACACATCTCAGGAGGGAGTCTCCCGTCTAGATCCTCTACAGAAAAGGAGAAATCTCTAAAGCTGGGGTACTTTGAGCGAGGCACTACCATCTCTAAACTAAACTTCCCAGAATTAAGCACACATGGGGACCTAACTTCATAGGTGCTTATGGTTTTAAAAAATGAAACACCCCAAACAAACAACAAATAAACAAAAAACAAAAAAAACCTTGCAAAGCTGAAGAGCCGTATAATTCTCTCTTACCTGGTTCATGAGGGCATAATTAAGGTGGAGTGGAAATTACCTAGCAAGTCCTTCTTGTGCCTAAGGATTAAAGGTCTTCATTACTCTGCATAAAGTTAAGCCTGCTGTGTCCTCATTAGTGAAGGGGAAAATAATATTAGCTGAGGGAGTATTTCTGCCATAGTCACAGACAGGAGAATAAGGTCTCTCAGACTAAATTTGGAGACATCAGCCTCAGCCCTTAAACTATTGACTGTAATTTCTTATTGTGGAATTTGTGCTCAGTTGGGATGCCATTGTGAGTGTGAGCAAAAATCCTAAAACTGAAATACAGCAACAACAAAACCACTACACCCAAGCTACTTTTAACTAGATCTTGCTAGCAGCTGTCAGGATGATGCTTCACCTGGCTCTGACTTGCTGTACATTCAAAAACTTCCAAAGATGTGTCCTGGAAGTCAACTATAGCTCTGCTTGAAGAAACTGGAATTGCGGGCTCACCTCTGATATCCTTCCAAATATTTGTGCTTATTTGCTCTTGGGGGGAACAAAGACAAAGCAGTCACTGAGGCTTCAGACAAGGGAACAATTCCCTCCCACCAATGAAAGAGCTGTTGAGCTCCCTTATCTCAGCACGTGTTCCCTTTGAAACTGTGGCTTCTCCAGGGTCTGGCGTAGAGATTACACATTAGGGAGAGGCCATTGCCATCTAGAGAGTTGGAAGAGCAAGGCTGGGATTCTCTGAAAACCCCATACAACTCCTAAAGCTCTGTGGGGAAAAAAAGCAGTGATTTTTGTGGGCAGAGAGATCACACACATTTTATGAGGTCTGAAAGGCTCCTACAGGCTCTTCCATCCACACTTTTTCAAATGCTGGGGAGTAGATATCCTCACCCCTGCTGAGGCAGCCTTTGGTAGAAGGGTGTTATGGAACAGAGTGCCCCAGTAAGTTTTCAGTTCCTGTTCAGTTCTACATGGGTGTGACACGCTGTACCTCAAAGTAGTACCTTGAAAACCCATGTTCATCTTTGTGATATGATTATATGTTTTGTGCAAAGTATGCCTTGTGAGGTATCATTTTGCAAGGTCTTGATTTGTTGAACAATAGTATCCTATTGGATTGTATGTACTATCATTGTATGGAAAGTTATGAGGTACTACTATATATATGTTAGACATATGTTGTGAGGTTGGGAACACCCACCACCAGCCTTTCAGTTACAACAAAGGAGTAGCCGTCACCGGCCAGACGGTCGTTAATGGCTCTTTAACACCCAATCTACTATCCCAGAGACTTCTTGGAGAAGGCACCTACGCAATGGAGACTGCTTGACCAATGGGGACTGACTGACCCCCATGTCACAGCAAGGATCTTTCTAGAAGGTGAAGAAGGTGTAAAAAGAGAGAAAGTGACATCATCACTTGGCCTTTCCCCGCACCCATCTCAACATCTGGAAGAAGGTCTGGAAGAAAAAGACTTTGAACTGAGGGACTTTGGTCCCAGGCTGGAAAAGGGTCCAGTCCGTGTATTGAAGAACTGTAAGTTGCTTGTGCCATCTGTTGGGGTGAGAAAAGCTGTTTGACTCAGCTCTTGCTTAGTCTAAAAGTTTAGGATTTAGAACGCGTGTTTACTTTTTTATTTCCTTAAGGTAACTATTTCTGACCTTTATGCTACCACTTATAATCGCTTAAAATCAATCTTTCTGTAGTTCATAAACTTATTTTAATATTTTGTCCTTACCAGTGAGTTTGTCTAAAGTGCCTGGGAAATCTCAGGTTACAAAGGCCAGTGCATGTTCACTTTCCTTTGACAGTGTGGTGAACTAGGCAGTGAATGTACGCTGGCCAAGCTTCTGACCAGTGCAAGATGGTACAGTTCTGGTGTGCAAGACTAGAGAGCTGGGGGGAATTGAATGGAGCCTCCCTATTGATGGTTTAGGAATGGCTGGGAGATCATTCATGTAACTTGGTTGTGTGCCTGCCTGTGGATAGCTGTATGAGTGCAGTGCCTGTCAGAGGCTTGCAGCTTGACATCAACAACACCGTGTGAGAGGCAGCCCAGGCTGGTGGTTTGGAGGGCTCAGCAGTCCCACAGTCCAGGTTGCACCCGAGGGACCCCGTCCCAATGGGTCGATTGAAGTCTTCTCCCTCCTACACTCTGGATGATTTATTGTGCTCCATGTCTGACCTCGAAGATTGTTTGACCAGGAGAGGACTGAGAAAGGAAACATTTGGTCTTACATGTGACTTTTCCAGAATTGCCAACTTCAAGAGATCCATAATGATGAGTCGGACTCTCCAAAATCGTGAGATCGGCCAACAAATCACGAGATCAGAAGAAAGATTCTATTGCATTTTTTCAGTCTGTCTTTTGATTGTTGAGCTCCCTCTGCCCATCCCCTGCGTGTGACAGTTTGTGCTGCCTGCTCTGCCAAATGTACTGAATGAGATGACTTTGGACCATGCTGCAGGAGCTCTCACCCTCATATCTGCCCATTTCCTACTCCCATCCAGTCCTTCCATCAGTTTAGTCCTGCCTCAGTTCAACCCACCCTATTGGCCCCCGCGGCCCACTCAGTTCAGCCCCCCTCCTCCCCAATCTACTCCTTTGAAAACAGAGTGGATGGGGGGAGACTCAGCTGGCTTCTGGCAGGGCTGAACTTCTCACAGGACTCTGGAGCTTCTCACGTCATTGTGAGACGGGCTGCAAGACTCTCCAAAATCCTGTCTCTTGGGAGGGAAAAAATTGCAAAAGTTGGCAATACTGCTTTTCTTTCTAGGACTCTCCACGCCAGACATTCTGAACTTCCTTCAGAGGATTGTATTATGTCCAGGTTTTTTTCCTGGCTACTCCTCACTTGTTAAGTAGTTTGAAAAGGAAGAGAGTGTTTCTCCAGGAAATCTCTAAATTTTTTGTCAAGGCTCTGCTGCAAATGGTTTGAGTTAAATAGCACTTTTATACACTTAGCATTTTTCAGCTTTGAAAGCTATTGTTCTGGAGCCATCTTTCTGAGCGGTGGTTCTAAGCCCAGGATCACAGCAAAGGTCTGGTCTGCTTTCAGTTGCCATGGAAATGAAAAACACCCCACTGTGACACCTGTCAGAGATGGAGCATCCTTAACTGAAAATTCACAGATAAAACAGAATTTTCCCTAGCTAGCAACAATAGGTAAGCTTGTTAGGCAGATTTTTCACTAAAGGGTTAGCAGTGAAATAATTAGCAATGTTGACACTGAAATTGTGATCATTAAATTTCAGATTTAACACACCATTGAAATAAGTGGGACAGTTCACAGCTATTGTTTCAGGCTGCCCTCAGACCTGGAAGAAAACAGGAAAAATTTTCTTTGCAACCACAAAGACCAAACATTTTCTTAAAAAGAAAAGTTTAGAATCTGTTACAAAATTATGAGGTGGTAGATACTTTAGTAAACGGTACAGCCATGGGACTGCAGAATACATGGGGCCCTGCTCTTTTGTTGTCCACACAATGGCACCAACCTTGCCCTGGTTTTATCAAGAATGGTCCCAAATTTCTATTTGCTGGAACCTCCTTTGTTCTGTTCCACCCCCTTATATAGCTTTGTCACAAGGCGGGAATCTTTTGTCTCTCCAGGTCCCCGCTCCCCTTCTAAATGGAAAAGCCCCAGGTTTAAGATGGATTCCAGTACCAGGTGACATGGCCACATGTTCTGTGAGACCCCAAGCCTTCATTCTTCCTGGCCTGACCCACAGGAAGGCTTGCAAGTAAACAGAGCCATTTACAACCAATTGTCCTAGTTGACGGGAGCCATTAAGATTCCAAACCACCATTAATGGCCCACACTTTGCATAATTACAATAGGACCTCAGAGTCATAGTTCATATTTCTAGTTTCAGATACAAGAATGATACATTTATACAAGTAGATTATAAGCTTTGTAATGATACCTTACAAGAGACCTTTTGCATGAAGCATATTCCGGTTACATTATATTCACACTTATTAGCATATTTTCATAAAATCATATGGAGTGCAACATCACAGTTGCTACCATGAGGAGACATAAAGAAAGGAGGGGACATTCATTCACCTTCATTCAGTAGAGTGAACCGTCCTTCTCCTCAGGGGATGGAATAAGGAAAGGCAGAGGAGCTGGAATTGAGAAAAAAGGGAATTCAAGGGTGACCCTGGGAGGGAAAGTGTGACCCATGAACCCCTCTATGCCAACTGGCAAAGGGGTATAGGAATGCCCTGATTTTGGTATGTCCATTCCAGTTCACCAAAGAATGTTGCATGAGATCTCAAATGAAAGCCAGGGTCACACTGGTCGTTAATATTGTTGTCAAACGTCTGTACAGATACTAGGTAAGGAGTTATGTATGTATACTGAAAATATGCAGAGTTGACAAACAGGTTTTCTTTTCAGACAAAGATTCACCTGTCAGCACGTAAATTAAGCACTGTAAGCCAACACAATGGCTACACAGCTGCATATGACGTTACCAGAGGGATGTGAGCAGCAGCACACCAGAAAAACAACCCACGGGGTGGGGGGAGGGTTATGCTGCCTCTGAGTATAGACATTAACGTTGTGGAGATAAGGAAAAGGCAAGGAACATACCTTTTTATGCTGTGCCTGAGAAGTGAATGGGCAGTGCATTTACCTTTGTGAAAACAGGATCTTCAGCAACCTTGACTGGGGAGAGGAGGTTAGCTTAAGTTAAGTTTAGTCTCTAGAAGACATGTAATGGTTTTGCATTATATGTAACCCTTTTATTTCCATTATCCTTACTCACTATCTCTTGAATCTTTGATGATAACCATATTGTTGTTTTCACTATATATATGTCTCAGTGCTGTGGTATTAAGCAAAATGTTGATCCTGAGTTGAACCATACAAGCTGGCATGCACACTGCTCCCTTGGGGACAGCAGACATGATATTTCGTGTGAGTGTTTGGTGGAGAAGGGGCTGGACACTACAGGGGAATGCTTCAAAGCGGCTCGGGGACTGGGGTACACTTGTTGTTAAACTGCAAGACAATGAAAGGGCTGGCATTGCCCAGGAGAACATGCTTGGGTAGCTAACATGCTGGGGGTGTCAGGGAGCTGACACCCAGCTAAGCACAAGCATGTCTCCCTCATGCTGCAGGCTGGGGAGTAACAAGTGTAAGGCTGGCTTAGCTCACTGATGCTCAACCAGAGGTACGTGTACCCCTTGGCGTATGCAGAAGTCTTCCAGGGGGTACATCAACTCATCTAGAGATTTGCCTCGTTTTACAATAGGCTACATAAAAAGCACTAGCAAACTCAGTACAAACTAAAATTTCATACAGACAGTGACTTATTTATACTGCTTTGTATACACTGAAATGTAAGCACAATATTTATAATCCAACTGATTTATTTTACAATTATATGGTAAAAATGAGAACGTAAGTAATTTGTCAGTAATAGTGTGGCTGTGACACTTTCGTATTTTTATGTCTGATTTTGTAAGCAAGTAGTTTTTAAGTGAGGTGAAACTTGGGGGTACACAAGACAAATCAGACTCCTGAAAGGGGTCCAGTAGTCTGGAAAGGTTGAGAGCCTCTGGCTTAGTTGACATAAGCTGGCCCAAGTTAAGACAAGACATGTCTGAACAAGTAACTGCTGAACAAGCCCAAATACATAATTGCTGAAACAATTAACTATAGTGAATATATTTATAGTAAATAAGGGAGGCAGAAACTAACTAAACTAAATACTGTGGGTATGTCTGTAGTAAACAAAGTAGGCAGAAAGACCCTGAACTGATAAGCTTGCCTTATGAAATCTGCAAAGTGATTGGTCCATACGTAATCTACAAAGCATTTAGTCCATTCACGGTCTGCAAAGTGATTATACTATACATGCAAGAAGTATAGATGTTAGTAGCTAAGAAAGATCTATATAAATGGTGTGGTGTGTGACATTAATTGGAATCATGGTATTACCCTGTACCTACACACCCTCCATCTGGGCCTGGCCAGCACGGGCAAAGAGCTGTAACATGCCTCATAAAGTAAATTGAATAACGAACTAGAGTCGAACTGAGTTTTTTGGATCCCAGAGAAGTGGATGAACTGTTCTTCCAGAACTAGACAAAGTGTTCTGCATAAGTGAGTGGAAAAGCTCCTGGCAGGAATCCCAACAACAAGTTGATTCACAGTCCTGGGTACTCCAAGAACTGTTACAGTGGCATAGGAAGCTGCAACAGGGGAAGGAAGAAAGGGGAGAGGCACCCTGAAAGGCCACATCCTATAGAATTTAGAGGGGAAGAAAGCCCGTTGAGGTGTACGGGAATTATTCTTAAAAACCTACAGAATTTAATAGAGAATTATATCCTTTCTGTGGGTCTTTTGTAGTCTACAGGACAATTCAGAAGCCAATAGGAACAGCCTCTTTATGGCCTTCTTCCATAAGGAACTGCATGTTACAACAGAAAGCTTGCCAATAGGGGGTGTTATCATCGGCGTGCGCAGGGGATGTGTCGAAGCACACCCTAATCAGGGCCACCCCAAGCGCAAAAAAAAGGGTGGCTGGACTTCCGGAGATGGGGGGCGGGGGAGTCTGGGATGGGGGGGCCCCGACCCGGCCTTTTTCTCCACCCCCGCTCTCCCCTGCCAGGGCAGAAGCTTGGTGGTGCTGCGCGCCCCGGGCTCTGTCCTGCTGCTCCACGGCAGCTGGCAGCCAAGCTCCCGCCTCTTCCCCCAGTGGGCTGCGTACTCGCCCCGTCTCCTCTCACTCTCTCTCCCTTCCCCCCGGTCAGCTGAGTACTGGGGAGAGAGAGGAGGAAGTGGAGAGGAGGCGGGGGCAGGGCCTTGGGAAAGGGGGTGGAATTGGGGTATACTCCCTCCAGCCCCCTGCTGTGAACCGCTCAGGGCAGGTGGCTGGGAGTACCCCCACGACCCCAGCCCACCTCCCCAGCCCTGACCCCTGCATCCCCCTCACACACTCCCAGCCCCCTGCCCTGACTCCTGCAACCCTCACCGACACCCAGCTCTGACTCCTGCACCTCCATACATACCCAGCCTCCCCCCACACCCCATGCCCTGACTCCTGCACCCCCCACACATACCCAGCCTCCCCCCACACCCCATGCCCTGACTCCTGCATCCCCTCACATCCCCACCCACACCCTGAGCACCAAACGGGGAGCTCCTGCACCCTCCCACCCACATATCCACCTGCACCCCTTGCACCAAATGGAGCTGCCCCAGGTAAGCGCTCCACACCCCAACCTCCTGCCCCAACCCTGAGTCCCCTCCCTCATTCCAGCTCCTGGCCAGACCCTGCACCCCAACTCCCAGCCTGCTCCTGCACCCTAACTCCCTCCCAGACCCTGCCTCCCCAGCCCTGTGCTCAGTGCACCCCCACCATCAGCTCGGTGCAGAGAGAGACAAAGAGAATGTGCTAGAACCAGGGAGAAAGTAGGTACCCGCTCTATGTGGGCAGGAGTGGGGGGGATCCTGTTTACCCCTTCCCCAGCCCTGCTGCACTTGCAGTTTACCCCCAGCCCCTCCCTTGCTCCAGGGCCCAACCCTAGCTCCCGCCCCGCTTGTGCTTTTGCCCCTGGCCCCTGCCTTGCTCCAGTCAGCAGGGACTAATCCTCCTTCCATGCCCCACTGTGCTCATCTTGCCCCTGGCTCCTGCCTCGCTCCAGCTGGGGACCAATCCTCCTCCCATCCCCACCATGCCCAGCTGTTAGGGTGGATAAAAATCAATGACTTTAAAAAAAAATCAAAAATATCCAATTTTTTTATTTAAATTGGATTTTTGAGGAAAAAACATATCTAAAGATAAAGATATCTCATCATGGAATAGGGATTATAAATTCTAATTCTATAGTATGAGAGAATATATTCATGTAATGTTTAAGAAAAGTTTTGTAAATGCGTTCTAATAGTTCATGAATTAGGGACCCGATCTTATGGGGTTCCAGGGACTTCTGTATAGATTATTTAGGTTAATCTTTCTATCTACCCAAGGGGACTCAGTGCTCATTCTAGAAGATACCATCAGAAATGCTTAGTTTTGCAGTTGTATTATGTTGTATTATGCAATAAGCGCCAAATCGTGTAATATAAATGTTGTAGAAATGTACTTAAAGCTCGCGTTCACTCGCAGCATGCGTCCCCACTACTGCGACACCGCATTACCATTGGTCCTACCCTTCCCCCTCCAACTACTATTCTAGAAAATTCTTTGACCTATATAAACGGCCGCGTCAGGCATGCCCAGCTCAGTGTCTACAGTGTTTGTAATCTTTGTTGCGTGTACTCTACTGAAATAGCATAATAAGCCCGTGGCTTTATGTTTTAATTCAATTGTTTGATACCCTCTTTTAATTTTAAAATACGGATCGGTTTGTTGTTAATATAAGAAAAGGAGCAGACAAACTGAATTATAATGAATGTGCTGATAGTAGTGCAAATACCTCGGACTCCTCTGCTAAGAACTTACATGAAGATAATGCTGCCACCAGTTCCAGTGCGTACAATAAACTGAGTAAAAAGAAAAGGAGTACTTGTGGCACCTTAGAGACTAACCAATTTATTTGAGTATGAGCTTTCGTGAGCTACAGCTCACACGAAAGCTCATACTCAAATAAATTGGTTAGTCTCTAAGGTGCCACAAGTACTCCTTTTCTTTTTGCGAATACAGACTAACACGGCTGTTCCTCTGAAATAAACTGAGTAATGACCAACAGAAACAGACTTTGTCTCTTAGTTCAGGTCAGCGTAGTTCCTATTCAAAGCCATCAAACATTCTATCTGATGACCCCATCTGTGATATTCCAAAAAAATAGATTAGAACGCCAGTCTCGATTATCTAGAGGTCCTTATCAGCCTAGATTGAGTATGTTTCGTAGAAGTAAAATAGGGAATAAACAACGAAGTTTCAGTGCGATTGGTATGAAAAGTATAGGTGGTTAGAATATAGCTCAACAGAGGATGCAGCATTTTGCTTTTACTGCCGTTTCATCTCCTCTAATGATGCAGCAAACAAAGGTCACACTGATCCAGCATTTACTGATAAGGGATTCAGAAACTGGCATAGGGCTAACGAATATTTTAAAAACCACCAACTGTCAAAACCTCATGTGTTGAGCTGTTCTTCATGGTCAAGTTTTAATGAACGGATGAGGGCAAGCAGGCTTATCTGTCTAAACAAGAAGAAGAACGGTGCCATAACCGAAGTGTAATGGAGCGACTGATTGACGTTGTTCTGTGTTTGGCGAAAAGTGGGAGACCATTCAGGGGTCACAATGAAAAAGCTCACAGTTCTGAGAAAGGTTTATTTCTAAGTCTTGTCAATATGCTTAAAAAATATGATCCCGCAATGGCAAAGCATGTGCAACAATCTCTTTGAAACTCTACCTATCTGAGTAATCGCATCCAAAATGATTTAATTGTAGCCTTGCACAACGTTGTGCAACAAAAGATTGTGTCTTCGCTAAATGGAAAAATGGTCTCAATAATTGCCGATGACACTACTGATTGTGGACACCATGAACAGACCTTCATTGTGTTGCGGTATTTTGACAATGAAAAACATAGTCCAGTTGAACATTTTGTGTCTGTTCAGAGACTATTAACAGTTGAAGTTCAGTCTATTTTTGACCAGTTAAATGACATCCTTGGCATTCTTAAAATTGACTGGTCATCAGTGATGTCTGTCTGTTTTGAGGCGCAGCTATGTCTGGATGTACTGTGGGAGTTCAAATGAAATGTAAAGAAAGAAACAGTGAAATACTCTATGTACACTGCTATGCGCATTGTTTGAACCTCATCCTAGAAGATGCATGCACTGCAAGTAAACAAAACAGAACTGTCTTTGATTTTTTTCGTGTTATTCAGACTTTTTATGCCTTCATGGAGGGGAGTCCTGTGCGATATAAAGTAATGGAGAAGATTTCACAAGAAGTAGGATCCCAGTTGAAGACTTTGAAGTTCCTGTAAAATACAAGATGGGCATGCAGAGCAGGAACAGTGGCTGCTGTAAAACAAAACTACTCCATCATTTTACAAGCTTTACAAGAGATTATCGAAACAACTCTCCTTGCTGACGCTAAAATAAAAGGGGCCTTATCCATGAACTAAATTCATTCAAGTTCATCTTTGCCCTTCACATGATGCACCCTATTTTCCAGATGGTGGTAAAAGTGAGTAAGGCTCTTCAAGCTCTAGATCTCAACTTACTGCAATGACGAGTGAAAAGCTTGTGTAACTCTTTGGCTGCAATGAGAAGTAGCCCAGAATATTTTCAATCTATTTTCAATGACAGTGTGAAAATGTGTGTAGAGAATGATACGTCGATTCCTCCAGTTAAGAAGAGAAAAACGTCCACTCGTATTGATGATGCGTTTGAGTCCCAGCATCACTTTGATACAGAAGAGGAGCAGGAGAGAATAATTTCATTTTACCCACTCGTAGACTTTGTGATTACAGGCATTGACCAGCGATTTGAACAGGAGACTTGTAAAATTGTGCCTGCAATGGGAAAACTGCTGAGCTTAGACATTGGCAGGGACAATATGAGAATCATTGCCAACAAACTAGCACATGTAAAAAGCAAACTAAGAAGTACCATGTCCCAGCAGCGCCTTGACTCACTCATGATTTTGTACATTGAACAAGAATTGGCTTTGTCAGTTAATTACAATGATGTGATTGAGCAATTTAAGTCCATAACACTTGGTGAGGGACGTCTCATTCTCTAGGACAGGAAGATGAAGAGACCTTCATCTGTTGTGGTCAATTTGGGTTAGCTCATTATCTGGTTAAAGATAAAGATCATGAAAATTGACTGTATCTTTGTATATGCCTGGTTATCACTACAGCAAAAATTTGGTATTTTGTGTCTCATTTTTTAAGTTTGTATATTTTAAGTAAAGTTTAGTTGTTAATTTAAAAAACATTACGTTTAGTTAAGTTTTAGTTTCTTTAGTTGTTTGATGAATAAAAATAATGTCCTTTATGATTGAGTATTCAATAAATAAAATTCCCTGGGTGCACACCCTAATTAAATGTGCTGCGCATGCCTATGGGTGTTATAGTATGATTATGCATAGGGTCATGCATAATGAACTTAGAGAACTCATTTCATGACAGGTTTGAAGAGGGATGACAGTACATGTGGAGGAAGGAATGTAGCCTGTATATCACACAGTTTTGGATCTCTCATTATGTCTGCACACAGAACATGGTGCCAGAAGTCAATTGGCTCCTTCAGGTACATGAACTCAGAAACTAAGAATATTGTACCAAAATGCCCCCCATAATCATGGTGACAGATGGCCACGTAAAAGCGAATGTGTTTAACAACTTGACAATTTTTAGAGCACAATGGCAAACCTACTAAATTGTTAAGGGTTGGATAAAAAGGAAAACAAAGTAAGAAAAGCCACACTATTAGATGTAATGGGCAAAGGCTGCCACATAGTCCAACAGCATCTCAGTATGTCAGCAGCAGACTGGGATGACCCTGGTAAAATGCTACACTTGTACAACTGACTAGGTCTGTCGGTGTGTGAAAAAAATGCACCCTGACTGACGTAGCTATGCCAACACAACCCGCAGTACAGACACAGGGTACATCTACACTTAAAACACTACAACAGCACACTGACAAAAAAGATTCTCCCATTGCTGAAGTTAATCCACCTCCCTGAGAGGCAGTAGCTAGTCGACAGAAGAATTCTTCCATTCTACTCTAGGGGTTAGGTCGGGATAGCTCCATCTCTAAGGGGTGTCAATGAAAGTTTCCAGTGTACACCAATCCGCAGATATGTCAATGGAAGAGTGCTTCTGTTGATATAGGTAATGTCATTCAGGGAGGTGGTTTCCTACAATGACAAAAAAGTCCCTTCTGTTGATGTAGGCTGTGTCTACACTATGTGGCTATGCCGGCAATTATCAAATCTTTAACGATGAACTAATTCTTGATAGACTAGTAATAGGGATAAAAAATGCAGATGCTCGAATTAGAATGTTCAAAGAGACAACACTAAATCTCCAAAATCTACAGATGTGTGTAAAGTTATTGGACAAGCTCACAGCCAAATGAAGAGAATAAGTGGGGAAGACAGAGATAATTCACCAAGGAGTATAGGAAAAGTATAGGAAAAGAATGAAAATACACGTACACACAAATTTATGCAAACACAAATGCACGGAGACAAAATGCAAAGCAAGATGTGTGGATACTGTGGAGAAAACCATGAAAATGGAAAATGCCCCATATGTAGGGTCATATGCAATAACTGTGGCAAGAGAAATTCATTATGCCGAAGCTTACAGACAAGAAAAATAAAGAGAAAAATATCAAGGATGCATGCAGAGATTCAAAAAAATGAGATATTGCATGTACATTACATTAATGCAGTGCAAAATAGCAAAAATATACAGTTTATAAAGCTCAGACTAGCACCAAATGCAAAGACCAGGGAGCAGTATACAAAGAAACAGGAAATGTAATGTCAAATAGGCAAAGGGGCATCAGAAAATGTGCTGGGGCACATTGTGGGGCATAAGGAAACATACAAAGAGTTTCAGCATCATGCGCAAACAAAAAAAATAGAAGCAAAATTACAACCAAGCAAAGCCAAATTAAAATTCTACAATGGCACAACCATAATACCATGAGGAGAATGTAAGTTACAAGCAGAATGCCAAGGAAAAAATATACAGGCTGAAATTTCAGGTAGTACAGACAACACAGAAGCCACCGCTTTCAGCTAAAACAAGTAAATGCATGAACCTAATGCTCTACACCTGGGGGAAATGATGCACAAGCAAAACAAAAAACAGCCAGAGCAGACAGTATGCTGTGGCATCCCTACAGCAAAGCTGCTAAGTGATTACAACAATGATTTTGAAAGACTGGGATGTTTTCCAGGCATGTTACACCTAGAAATAGATAAAACAATTCTGAGCCAGAACAGCACCTGTCTCACAGAGCAACCATTGCATTAGGAGTAAAAAAACAGGAGCAATGAAGCAAATGAAGAAAGAGCCCACAAGCTGGCTTAATAACATGGTAGCCATTGAGAAGCAAGCAAGCTGTTTATTAGCATAAACAAAGCGCTAAAAGAGCTCACTTCCAAATGTCTATGACTGAAGAAATATTACCTGACTTGGCAAGAGTAACAGTATTCTTAGTACTTGATCGCAGGGAATGACATTGGCAAGTGCTACTAGATACAGAAAGCAGCTATCAAACCACATTTTAGACACCAGCAGGTACGTACCATCTGGAATCAAACCTCTGGCAGAAGACTATCAACACCATCAGCAAGATGTACCAACAGGGCTTGCTAGGATCAGTGTCATAGCTGATGAAATGCAACCATGTGTAACCCTTCTGCCCATCAGAGTTGGCAGCAACAAGGGCCGGGTTCAGTATCTAGGGGTTCCATTCCAATAACACAATGCAAAATCAGCTCGAGCCCCCATCCAGTGACCTGGGACAAATATATACCACCCCCGCTGTGCGCCTCCAAGAGGCAATACTTCCCCTCTCGCAAGCATGGAGTCTGAGTGTAGCAAAAAGCCTTTTAATAACAGAGATAAACAATGTGGCATTATGTTGGGGAAACACCACGAACAGGATTCATAACACAACCCATGAGCAAAAACCCACCCCAAGCAAATTGGGGCGTGTCCTTTCCCTTGGGTTCTTGAGTCCAGCAACCCGAAATCACCCAAAGTCCCAAAAGTCTCTGTCCCTGGTCAGGGCAGCCCCAGAATTCGAAAGTTTATCTGCAGAGTTCTACCTCCCAACCTTGGTGGAGATGGGGGGGGGAGAAGAGGTAAGGGGGCACCTTACATGATCTGAAGCTGCCCCACAGCTCCATAGGCCTTCACTTCGCTCCACCAGCCAGTCCACAAACTGCTCCGCTCAGCTCCACTCCGCGTCCCACAAGCAGCTCCCGCCGTCCCACGAACTGCTCCACCAGCCAGTCCACAAGCCGCTCCAGCCGTCCCGCAAACTGCTCCACAATATATCTTCAGGCTCCCCCACTACTTAACAACACTCAGTGATTTCAGTTCTTAATCGGTTTTTAGCTCTTTTGTGATTTCAGCTTGTAGTAGGGGAGCCTTAGCGCTGGTGCACCATTAGCCCAAAGTGAATTCAGCTCAGCAGCCTGTAACTAGACTCCTAATGGAATCAACATTAGTTCTGATATGCCTCAGTGGAGAGAGGAGGAAGTGTAATTAACATGCAAGACCCTCACCAGGGAACCCATGCCACCAAGTATAAATACCTGTCCCCAACCTCTCTCAATTCACAGAGTTTTGGAACCCATGTCCCTTGCCTAGCGAGTGCTACTTAGTTGATAGCAAGTCCCTCCATCATAACAAAAGGCCAAGTACAGTTCCAAGCACAGTTCCCATAATCAGGGTAATAACAATTTATTCTTCCTGCCCCAATAACAGAGACACTGGGGATCCCACAGCAGCCAAAGTGACCATTTGGGCAGCTATGGCCTCATTCTTGGTGGGGTGGGTTTCCTATGCAAATGAGATCAGCCCCTGAAGTTCTTTTCCACAACTTGCCACACCTCACCACCAGATGTCAGGGTGGAGCTCATCCTGACTCTGCTTACACATGCAATGTCATACAAGTGAGACAGGGCTTGAGCTATCAGTCCTATAAAAAGGGACAATGGACTAGAGATATGCCCCGGTTGAAAAGGAATGTCTTGCAATAGTGTTTGGGTGTGAAAAGTTCAACCAATATGCTCAAGACCAGGAAATTATTCAAGTAGAAAGTGACCAGAAACCACTAGAAAGCATTCTTTAAAAGCCATTGCTAGCAGTTTCCAAATGCCTTTAGTGCAGGGATGGGGAACCTATGGCTCGTGGGCTGCATCTGGCCCGCTGCTTAATTCCATCCAGCCCACAGCAAGTCTCTGCACCACAGGCCAGAAGCCCTGGGCTTCAGCGCCCCCCCACTCCTCTCCCCCCCACCCCCCCGGGGTACTGGAGCCACAAACACTGGCTCACCCCACTGTGGGGGGAAGCTAGGGTTGCCGGGCTGTTAAAAGTCCAGTCGGCTCTGCGCAGCTCCTGGAAGTAGGGGTGATCGGGGAAGCTCCGTATGCTCCCACCCTTTGTCTGTCTTGTCTGTTTAAATGGTAAGCTTTTTGCGCCAGGGACTGTCACTCGTTACATGTTTGGACAGTGCCTAGCACAATGGGGCCCTGATCTGAGCTGGGGCCTCCAGGCACTACAAAATAAAACAATGATAATAACAAACTCAGAATTCTAGTTTATTTTTAAAAATGTAATACAGTTTTAGTGTTAGGAGAAACTATAATTCTCACTTTTGACATCACAACAGACTAATAAACTGACCACACAGTGAGAAAGCAACAAAGGCAACCAAATAAAGCCAAAATCATTAACATGAAACTTACACTAAACATCCTACCAGGAAGGTGCCGAGAACACTTTGCAGGGCCAAGCCCAGAATAATCAGTCCTGACGATCCAATCTTAAATGCTGCAAACTGATGGAAAACAAAAGTTGAGTTAGGAAAATAAGAATTAAACTACATCCCAAAGGTAATTTTAGTATTAGCTCACTAAATTGAGACATGGAAAGTAAGCCACTCCTTGCTCTATAGCTTCATCTAGTGGAAAAGAAAAGGCAGATTAACTTCATCCAAGCAGTTTTCATAACTTCATCCAAGCAGTTTTCATAACTTCATCCAAGCAGTTTTCAAACCTGTTCAGGTCCCAGCTTTTAACATGCATTGCCTTGGGGCCTGCTCAGGGCAGGCAGCCTAATCTGTTTTGGAGTTAGATTTTCCAAGCTGCAGTAAATTGGCTCTGAGCCAATATGTTACAGGTCAATTTTTCTTATCCATTTCCATATGTCACTATATCTCCTCTACATTTATTTTAGAATTATACACTCGGTACCACAAAATGCAAGGGGGAAAGGAGACATTCAGTATATAATTGATTTTAAAAGAGAGATTACTTACCAGGAGCCAGTAACCTGTTCGTTTCCTCTGTGCATTCAGACTATTCTGTTGAAGTCCTCTCTAAAGTGGTAACCTCAGAAGAGATTGTCCATCTAGATCAGCGTTTCCCAAAGTGTGGTACATGTACTCCTGGTGGTACATGAAAGTATTTCAAGGGGTACGCGGCAGAATTTTTTATTTTACTTTATCATAGTTTTTTTTTAGCAGCAGAAAACAAATCACTCAAATTTAATATATAAGAATGGTGTACACTTGTACAATAGAAACACACAGGTTTACATTGTAACTAATCTGATAACACGTTCAGTAACATCTAATAGCACAGCAGAGCCGATGCAAACCACGTGTGCGCGTTACCGCGGCTCGGGCAATACGCTTGCCTTTGTGGCATGTGCGGAAGTCATACTGATGGATAAAAGATAAAAGTGAATAACTATTGGTAGTAATCTAAAGATCTGGCTACATCAGACAATTGTGACGACAAAATTAGTGAAACATGTGAACCATCTGTAAGTTTATTGAACGTATCAGCAGCAAAGAAAACGAAAAAAGCCTGTAAATATGTTGAAGAATATCTTAAACTGGGATTTTTGTGGACTGGCGATGAGGTGGAGCCTGTTCCACTATGTGTGATTTGTTATAAGACTCTCACAAATGAAAGTATGAAACCATCCAACCATTTCGATAGCAAACAAAGAATACAAGGGAAAACCTGTAGAATTTTTTGAAAATAGGCGCAAAGATCTCCAGAAGTCCCAGAAAACAATTTGTAATGTGACGGGAGGTGAAAATATGAAAGCTTTGGCAGCTTCATATAGTGTAGAGCACTTAATTGCAAAGTCTGGAGCTGCTGAAGAGATTGGCGAGACATAAGTAAAACCTGCAGCCAAAGTAATGGTGCAAGTGATGATTGGAGACAAGGCTAGCAAAACTATAGATTGTGTCCCCCTCTCAAATAATACTGTTCATCGTAGAATCACAGATATGGCTGAAAACGTTAAGCAGCAATTATTGTCAAGAGTACAAAAGAGTCGCTACTATGCACTGCAAGCTGATGAATCCACTGATATTGTGAATTTAGCTAATCTTTTGTTGTTTGTCAGATATGAGCTGAATAATGAAGTCCACGATGATATTTTGTTCTGCCAACCTATGCCAACACCTGCAACCGGAGAAGCTATTTTTAAAGTTATTGATGACTTTATCAAAACTAATGACTTGGATTGGAGTAATTGTGTTGGAATAAGCACGGATGGCGCCAGAGAAAGGAGTTTGATGACTGGTTTGAAGAAGGGAGTTGTTGCACGTACTCAAGCTGTTGCACCAGAAGCAAAAATCGACTCATTGTTGCATTCACAGGGAAGCACTCGCACCCAGAACATGCAGGCAGATCTAAAGCAAGTACTGGATGAAGCTGTGAAAATAATCAATTTTGTGAAAGCCCGCCCTCTGAACGCCCGGCTGTTTTCTCAGTTTTGTGATGAGATGGGCAGTGATTACACACACCTCCTATTTCACACTGAAGTGTGTTGGCTTTCGCGTGGAAAAGTTCTGAATTGCCTGTTTGAGCTGTGAGAAGAACTGCAAGTTTTTTTAGATGAAACCTTTAACCTGTGAGACCGTATACACGACTGGAAATGGCTTTGCAAACTAGCATATATTGCAGATATCTTTGCTCATTTAAACAACCTCAATCTATCTTTGTAAGGGAAACTCATATCCATATTCCATGTTCAAGACAAAGCGAGCACCATGGTCGCAAAATTGAAACTGTGGCATAAACATCTTAGTCGTTGTGAACTGGATTCCTTTCCATTTCTTCATGACTTAGTAATAAACTTGACTAACGAACTTGATAGTGATGTTTTGCAAACCATGAAGCAGCATTTGGAAAGCTTGCAGAAAGATCTTTGTAAGTATTTCCCTGAACCGTACTGCACCTTTGAATGGATAAGGAACCCTTTTATCATCAATGTTCAAACATTGCCAAATAACCTCTCTGATTCAGAAGAACAGCTCTTGGAGCTGGCTTCAGATAGCTTCCTGAAAACAAAATTTGAGCAAAATACACGAACGTCATTTTGGCTGGGGGTTAGCTCTGAATATCCAGCTCTATCCGACAAAGCTGTCAAGTATGTTCTGCCTTTTCCCACCTTGTATTTGTGTGAGATCGGATTCTCTACTCTGGTTGGCATCAAAACAAAAAAATGAAATCATCTTATTGACGTGGAGCCCCATCTTCGTCTTAAGATCACAAACATTGACCCAGATATCCCCACGATAGTGTCTGGTCAAAAGCAGTTCCATCCCTCACATTGAATAATTTGGTTTGTACTGAAACTTTTTCAATACCGAATGAGTAAGTATTAAAACTAGTGCTTTCTTCACTAACCTAATCAAACCAGCGTATTTTAATTTCAGAATGCTATGAATTCACCATATATATTATATACATACATATACACACACACACACATATATATACACACACACACACGCTGTTCTGCCAGACTGTTGATTCGCTTCTATTATTTTAATTATTTATAGTACTATTTCTATATGTAATTATTATTTCTATTAAAATTTTTGTTTCAACTGTATGTAATATAATTTTGTATTTCTAATAAACATTTAATCCAGAAGGAAACAAATTAGGAGTGTGTTATAAAAATGTGGTTACCACCGCCTGCCAAAATTATCTTCACCGGAGAAGGGGAACGCCGGTAAGACGAATGTCTCAAAAGGGGTATGCAACTGTTGTAAGTTTGGGAAACACTGATCTAGATCAACAACAAACTCCTTAATCCTGCACTAAAATTCACACTTCCTGCCTACCTTCCCCTCTACCCTGAGTTCTCTATGTAAACAGGAGCCTGTGGTTCAGGAGAACAAACTGAGGTGGCTGGTGGCCCAGCAGATGCACTCTCTTATAAAGCCTTGGGTACTGAACATTCAATACCATGAGAGGGTGCTCAAGCATCCCGCAACAGACATGGCTTTGAAGAGGGCTCTGTGAACTCGGTGCAGAAGCACAAAACCCCACATGTGAGAGGCTCCCTGATTTCCCACTGCTTGGCCCAATGGAGCAGTGCAGGGAGCCGCCCTGTAATTCAGTTGACTCCCCCGCTGTGAAGGAATCTGTTGAGGAAGAGACAGCTGCAGATATCACCCAGCAGACAGGGCAACACAAAAAGAAAAGTTGGGTGCAGAGTGCAGCAAAATGGCAAAGTGCTGAAGTCTCTGGCACTTTGGAAAAATGCCAAATTCTGCAACCACAGAATAGCAATCACAAGCTTTTCTTCGCAAGGGCAGGAAATCATTTTTTACACGAAAACTGAAATTCTGGAGCAAGATTCTGCAACAAGAGGTGGCTTCCTTGTCTGAAGAATACATGTCACTGACATAATCCATGCAATTACACTGCACAGGAAAGTTAGGGTGATGATATTAAGTTTATTTATAAAGAGGGAGAGCGGGGCTCTGTTGTGACTTTTAGTCACAGCTCTGTATAGTGGGTGAGGAGCAGCTATCCCATCCCAGTGGGAGTGCTGGAGGCATTGTGCTTCAGTAAGGCACAATGCTTCCTGGGACTTCTAGTTGCCCAGGGGAGCAGACCTCCTGCTACTCCCCCAAAAGGGATGCAGCATGCTTTCTCTTTCACACTCAGCCAGATCTGCTACCTATTGTTTGTGGGAGTAGGGTTGTCAAATTTCTAACTGCAGAAAACCGAATACTCTTGTCCTGCCCCAAGGCCCAGACCCCACTCCATCCCCCCTCCTTCTGTCACTCACTCTCTCCTACCCTCACTCATTTTCACCAGGCTGAGATAGGGGGTTGGGATGAGGGGCTTGGAGTGCAGGAGGGGGCTTCGGGCTGGGAGGTGGGGCCAAGGGGTTTGGAGTGTGGGAGGAGGCTCTGGGCTGGGGGCAGAGGGTTGGGTTGTGGGAGTGGGTTCGAGGTGCAGGCTTCAGGCGGCACTGACCTCAGGTGGCCCCGACATTTCCTGGGGACAGAGGAAGTCTGCACGGAAAACAGCAGCAGCATGTCCCTTCGGCTCCTAGGTGGAGGAGTGTCCAGAAGGCTCTGTGCACTGCCCCAGCCCGCAGGCGCTGTCCCCGCAGCTCCCATTCTCCATGGTTCCCGGCCAATGGGAGCTGCAGCCAAGCGGACTTTTAGTGGCCCAGTTGGCAGTGCTGACCAGAGCAGCCAGGGTCCCTTTTCGACCTGGCGTTCTGGTCAAAAACCAGATGCCTGGCAACCCTATGTGGGATACATAGCTTTCTTTGTCCCAGTTCTTCCCACCCTTGGAGTGCTAGCAAGGAGCAGTCCCCTCTGCTCTGGAGAACACAAGGACTGCAATTGTGGCCATTGTCTGCCCAGGGAGCACAGATGACATGTGGGGGAGAGCCTTACTTTTGCTCTCAGAAGCTAGCAACAATCTGGCCCATAATCTCCACTTCAAAGGTGCTCATGGCATCATGCTGTAGTACAATGAAAACAGAAAATATCATACTGTCACCCTCCTGAAACTAGATAAGAACAACCAATGGGGAAGGAGGTTTGACACAAGAAAAATAAGGCCAAACAACGGCAGAATAATAGGAGTGGGAAAGGTTATCAATATGAGTTCAATACCCACCTCTGGGGAAGCAAGATCTCTGCATTCTCAACTGTTTGCAGGCAGACTCCGGCAGGTTTAGCAATCCACTGAAGTGTTTAAAACATTCCACATCAAGATGAGGATGTCATCTGACAAGTAAATTTTTCTTTGAATGAGGGTTCCTTACGTGGGCTCCACTCTGAGTGTGAATGTGCTCCAGATGCCTGAGACCAGAAGATTTTTGCTAGCAGAGTTGATTTTTCCATGCTTGAGCCCTGCACCTCCTTGACCTCTGAACTGAGAGCATAAGGGGTGGGGTGGACTGCCTGCCTCTCCAGTTCCTTTATCGTGCCCGTGGTCCAGACAGAACACCTTCAGTGTCTGCAGCATTAGGTGGCCTTCTTCTTCTAACCTTCCTCTCCTTCCCCTCTGCATGAAGCCTTATCCTTCAGTTATTCATGGTAAAAAGGAACTGGAGAAGCGGTCAGTCTCCGTTGCCCCTTATGCCCATGGTTCTTAGCACGAGCCAATGAGGGACATAGGCAAAGACTAACAGAGACTGCTAGCAAAAATCTTCTGGTCTGAGGTGCATGGAGCGCATGGGAATCCAGAGTGGAATATACTAATAGGGACCACAAGTCTTGAAGAACTCCAGTTACTGTATGAAGTAACCTTTCCTTATTGCTGTTCCTTATGTCTCTAGTGTGAGAAGTTACAATAGTATTTTTTCAAATAGAATACGGTATTTTGACTGTTCTGATTCCTCTTAGCTTACTGGGGGGGAAGGGAAATGTCTCTTGGGAAACTTCTCCATGAGACTGTTAGGTGTTGTAAGTTGGAATGGCATCTTGCCAAGGAGGTAGTTTTGGCTTATGATGATGATTGTGAAGCAGTTTTCATAGTAATGTGCTATGCTTTCCAGCACACAGCCTATTGGAACATATGGCCCTATATGCACAATCTGGATATGAGGGTAACAACTTCCTGTAAAAAAAGGAAATAAGTTTGTATTGGCAGGGAGATGAACTAAATAAGATATGTTAGATCCCTGCACCAAGCTAACACATTAGAAAACTACCTCATTATAGTAAAATGTAGTAAAGTAGGCAGTTTCTCACCAAATGTAGAATCAGTGACTACAAACTCAAGGTGGAAACTGGGAGGCACAACTTACAGTCAAAACCCAGAGAGGCATGATTATGCAATTAACATAACAGAGGAGTGATGGAAACAGAGGGTTGCTTTCTGTTCTAATGTCCAAAATTAGAGGGAGTATTTCCTAAAGGCATCAGGAAACAGAAAAGACATCTCAACAAAAAGAACTAAGGAAAAACTACATCTAACTCAGTGAGAAAGTTGGCAGAGATGGCATCATACTGCTCAGTAACCTGCCACTGGCTTGGGACTGAGCAGTAATGGCAAATGGACATAAGGGATAAGCCCCCGACACAGAGTGTATCCACATTGGATCACACCTACCTTCGTCAGATACTAAAAAGAAAATTGATTTAGAATCCAAATAAACATGTGTTTATTGCTATTCTCTCCTTTGTAGTGTGGCTGGATCAAAATACCAGGAACATCTGGAAAGTGCTACAATGAAGCCTGGATTTAGGCCCCAGTTCAGCAAGCTACCTAAGCAAATGCATAAGTCCCAGGAACATATTTATTTATCGTTGTGATGTGATGAAGCAGGGAAATTGCCCACCAGCACAGCAGGGGTTAAAGAGAGCCTTTGGGCCCAGTTAGCCCCGCCCTGCTATATCTACAGCCAATGCTAGGCCTGAAGGGGGAAGAAAAGGAGAGTCTGGCAAAGAGGTAGAAGTTAGCTGCCTCCCTACCTGAGAGGAGGGGGTCACTAACCTGCCAGCGGAGACTGCCACCAGGGAGTAAGTATGGTCTCCTCAGCCAAGGGAGACATTGTGAGGTTTGGTCTCACCAAATTTAGGACTACCCTGCCTGAAGAATAGGGTTGCCAACTTTCTACTCACACAAAACTGATCACCCTTGCCCTGCACGGCTCCTCCTCTGAGGCTCCGCCCTTTCCCCCCTTTATCAGAGGCCCTGCCCCCCCACTCACTCCATCTCCCCTCCCTCTGTCGCTTGCTCTCCCCACCCTCACCCACTCATTTTCAGTGGGCTGGCTCAGGGGGTTGGGGTGTGGGAGGGCTCCAGCTGGGGTTGCGGGCTCTGTGTCGGCTAGGGATGAGGGGTTTGGGGTACAGAAGGGGGCTACTGGCTGGGGGGTGGAGCCAAGAGGTTCGGAGTATGGGAGGTGGCTCTGGGCTGAGGCAGGGGGTTGGGGTGTGGGAGGGCATATGGGCTCTGGGCTGGTGGTGTGGGTTCTGGGGTGGGGCCAGAAATGAGGGGTTCAGGGTGTGGGAAGGGGCTCTGGCTGGGGGTGTGGGCTCTGAGCTGGAGCTGAGGATGAGGGGTTTGGAGTAAAGGAGGGTGCTCTGGGCTGGGACTGTGGGTTTCGGAGGGTGGGAGGGGGATCAGCACTGGAGCAGGTGGTTGGGGAACAGCAGGGGTGAGGGCTCTGGCTGGGGGTGCAGGTTCTGGGGGGGATGAGGGGTTTGAGGTGCAGGAGGATGCTGCAGGCTGGGACTGAGGGGTTTGGAAGGCAGGAGAGGGATCCGGGCTAGGGAAGGGGGTTGGAGCACTGGGGGGTGGGAGAGCAGCGTTGCAGGCTACGGGCAGCTCCCAGAAGCAGTGGCATGCCCCCCCTCTGGTTCCTACACGGAGCTGTGGCCAGCCCTGCACGCTGCCCTGTTCGCAGGCACTGCTTCCGTTAGCCACGGTTCCTGGCCAATGGGAGCTGCCAGGCCAGTGCTTGGGGTGGGGGAGCATGCGGAGCCCCCTGGCTGCCCCTACATGTAGGAGTTGGAGGAGGGACATGCCGCTGCTGCCGAGAGCTGCGCGGAGCAACGGCAGGCAGGGAGCTTGCCTTTGAAAACCAGACATTGGCAACCCTACTGAAGGAGCCTGTGACTGCAGCAGGGGGCTGCCCAGGATCCATGGAAGGGCACTAAGGCAGGTAAGCCACCCCAGTCAATTGGATTATAGGGGCCATGCCCCAAACTGAAGGGACAGTGGTAGGAAGTAGCCCGGGGCAGGTGGGGGAGTGTTGACTCACAAAGAGCCCTGGGCTGGGACCTGATAGAGTGGGAAAGCCTGGGTCTCCCCTACCTCTACAGCCTAAAAGACGGAGGCACCTCATCAAGGGAAACAAGGGGCTGGAGACCAGGTGTGCCAACCACTAGGCGGCCAGCCCTCCAAGTTACAATCTTGCTGAACTGGGGCTGTAGTTCTCTACTACTTATGAAGGGCTGTGTACCTCTGCCCTCATTCTAAACCCCTTATGAATGTGCGGCTGGCTTATGTGAATCCTATATTGTAATTACCTAGTTTATTTTTTTTTCCAGATTTAAGATTTTGAAAATGTAATTAAGCACTTGTGAAAGGTGCCAGAATGGCAGCTCCAGAGTCTGAAATCCTCTCCTTATCCACAGAAGAAAAGAGCATAGGCAGCAGCAGTGCAAGTTTCCCTACAGTATCTCCCTATGTGCTGCCAACCTGCCCTGGAGGAACCACCTTCTAGGGGTGAGTAGCTAGCTCAGCCTCCATGCCCATTCAGTCTAATGGCTCTAATTCATTCAGTCATCTATCTTTCCCATATATATTCAAAGCTATATACTCTTATGTATTTGTTTTAATGCTTCCACCAATCACTATGCACGCTCAGAGATAAGGCTCAGTCTGTCACACAATACAACTTTCCAGTGTTATTTAATTATCATGTTTGCTATTGCTGCAATTTAGAATAAATACTCTTTAAATCAAACTTGGGTCATATTCCTGATATTTACAATCATTCCTACAACTGAAGGGAACAATTATTGGCACTAAGTAGGATGGAAGGAAAGAAAGCCCAAAGCTTCAAGGCATACAGCAGATGATATATGTGAATTTTACAGCTTACAGAAACTATACACAGTGTTTAGTCAATTTAAAGGTAATGAAGACAAAAATGACATTCTAAAACTCAGAGGAGTCTAAGATGTGTTTCTAATACCTGATGTGTAAACTTGGAGAGAAAGTTGGAAGTAAATTGAAGACTTGAAAGAAATTAGATTACTTGAGAGGGAACTGTAATTGAAAAAAATGAGATGTGTGCACTTGAAATAAATTTATTTACTACCATGGGATTCAGTAATTGAAAAGAAGAGAAACTTGTAGAGCGGAGCATTTGAAATTGACTTGAGTGAGAGCGCAAAAGAGAGGAGTGCTCTACTGAAATGAATTTCCTGATTGATTTGTAGTACTAAACTTTGGAAACATAACCAATTAACTTGAAAGTATAATCTTTGCTCTAGGGAGTCGGGCATTATGGATTTCGAATTGGACACTAACATACTGTGGGCTGAGTGGGACTTGCCTCGTCAAAATTCCCCAGTTCTTGGTCAATGCCCTGTAATAGTTTGTCCAAGATATAACCAGTGCCTGCTTTACATCTGAATTTTTTAGGTAGGATGCTAAAACTTGCTTCTCCTCTATACGTGCTTATTCAGGGCTCAGATGTACCTTTAAGTTACAGTCCCGCTTGGGGGTAGAACTGGAGCTGTACCATCCCAGAGATGGCTCAGAAAAGCAGAACTTCTCCCAGGGCTGGGCAGTACATATCTCAAGGTGTGCAGGTTATTCTTCCCTGCATAACCAGCCAGCTCCACTTGCTGGTGCATGGCTAGGGTTTGTGGGGGATTCCCATATCTCATCTGCACTCCCAAGGAATACATAAGGAGAACAGCCTCTGTCCAGTGCAGAAAAAGCAAATGTGGTCTGGACTGCACAATTGTGCACAAGGATCTGAGGTGCATCTTGCATCCCCAATGATGCACCATCATATTGTGTTGGGGGTGCAAAGCTGTAAGCATTTCTGTTTCTATGTAATGCATTCTACAGAAATATTCACATGTGCTCATCAGGAGTCCAAACCTGCACCACTATGGTGTATGGGAGTTCTACTGACTTCAATGGGAGCAGGGTTAGTCGCTAATTAAAGGTACTTTTGAAAGTTTCTCCAGTGCTGCATATTGGCCAACAATATAGTCCAGCAGCTACTGGGGCTTTTATGGAGCCCATTCCAGAAATGCATTTGACAGTCTTGTATCCTTATATTCACAACTTTTACAAAACTATAATCTCTTGTACAAAGTATGCCTCATGAAGTATTTGAAAACTCATAATTTGCTGATCATTGTATGTGAAGTTGAGATTCTACTGTATGACATTGCTGAGATATGCTCCAAGTTTAGAAAAACGGGCACAAACCAGTTCCTCCAAGACAAAGGAAAACTGACACCTGGTTGAGGCATCAAAAAAAATCAAATGGACTATCACCTAGTTAAGTAGCCATTCTTTGGCAGGAAGAAAGGAGTGAGAGAAATTTACATCTTGGCAATAGAACAGTTGGGGGTTTTAATGTAACCAGACTGGCTGTTGCCTGAACCCCAGCTGGAGATGATTTCTCAAAGAGGAGGAAAAGATATAAAAATGAGTAACAGAGGCCTCAAATCACCTCTCTCCTCTCCACATCAACAAAGTTTGAAAGACAAAGAAAGCATCATTGAACTGGTTGAAGGAATCCAGCCAGACAGCTGTAAGCATGTGGTGAGAGAAACCTTTAGCTTTAAATTCACTTAGCTTGTTAAATTAGGTATGTCTATATTTTACCTTTTATTTCTTTGTAACTAATTCTGACTTTTATGCCTCATTACTTGTAGTCACAGAGAGATGGATTTTAAGTACTTAAAGCAAGTTTATTATCTAAGCTGGTGTGTTTGGACTGAAGTTTTTGGCAAACTACATTTGAGATAACTGGGTTTGTGCATATCATCTTTTATTAATGAAATGATGGACTTGTATTGTCCAGAAGGAAAGAGCTGAGCAGTACAAGAGGCCCATTCCTGGGAACAAGTCTGGGATTGGGAATTTGCAGGTGTTACTCTGTAATATAATTCAGGAGTGACTGGCTAGAAGCTCCCATCTAGTTCAGATGGGAATGATTTTTGCACGCTAGCAGCTAATGTGAACAGACCAGGAGTGGTGGTTCTCACACAGAAGCCCTGTGAAAGGCACTCCAGGTTGAAGAACTGAGAGGACCGCTGTTCAGTCTAGATTGTTCCCTGGGTAATATTACAGTGTTCAGCACTTAACTCTGGTTCTACTTGAAAACGACCAGTAAAATTGGCATTGTGGAGTTCCATGCCTGGAGTCTGAAAGATTCCAGGTCAAATGTGCTTGGTTTACAGGTTTGCTTGCATTTCAACTACTAGCCTTGCAACCTCTGCTTGTGAATAAAGAATTGAGCGGGGCTCTTTCTGCCTCACACATACCCTGTAGAATATTTATTAAAAGTTGTCAAGGTGCCTTCCCCACTCTGAACTCTAGGGTACAGATGTGGGGACCTGCATGAAAACCTCCTAAGCTTACTTTTACCAGCTTAGGTTAAAACTTCCCCAAGGTACAAACTATTTTAGCCTTTGCCCTTGGACTTCCACTGCCACCACCAAACTTTATCTGGGTTCCTGAGAAAATGTAGTTTGGAAACGTCTGTCCCCCCCAAAATCCTCCGAACCCTTGCACCCCACTTCCTGGGGAAGGTTTGGTAAAAATCCTCACCACAGACCCAAACCCTTGGATCTTAGAACAATGAAAAAGCATTCAGTTTCCTTACAAGAAGACTTTTTTAATAGAAGTAAAAAAGAATCACCTCTGTAAAATCAGGATGGTAAATATCTTACAGGGTAATTAGATTCAAAACACAGAGAATCCCTCTAGGCAAAACCTTAAGTTATAAAAAAGACACACAGACAGGAATAGTCATTCTATTTAGCACAGCTTTTTTTCTCAGCCATTTAAAGAAATCCTAATCTAACACATACCTAGCTAGATTACTTACTAAAAGTTCTAAGACTCCATTCCTGTTCTGTCCCCAGCAAAAGCAGCATACAGACAGACACAGACCCTTTGTTTTTCTCCCTCCTCCCAGCCTTTGAAAGTATCTTGTCTCCTCATTGGTCATTTTGGTCAGGTGCAAGTGAGGTTACCTTTAGCTTCTTAACCCTTCACAGGTGAGAGGATTTTTCCTCTGGCCAGGAGGGATTTTAAAGGGGTTTACCCTTCCCTTTATATTTATGACACAAGTGAAGTCAGGTCTTAAATGACACCTGTGGATCCTCATTGCCATTGGTGGTTTTGGATAGATGTAATTTATTAGTCCTGTAATTGGAACTTTGTAAACACTACTGTTGAGGATGCACAAGAGGGAATAGAATCTTCAACTCACTCCCACCTACCTGTGTTGGCTCTACAGGGCTAACAGGAGTAAAATGCAATTAAAACTTTAATTTAGTCACAAGTCAGGGCATGGCTTATTCCATGATTTCACTGTTGTAGAATTCAGCCTCTGCTGCAAAATCATGCTCTAGAATCTCCGCTTTCGCTTAACAGTTCCTTCTGACATCCAGACTCTTTCATTCTTAGCCTTGCAGAGCCAACACCGCTAACAGGAATAAAAATAGTCAGCTAGTTTGCCAGTGAAGTCAGCACACATGACTCTGAAAATATATACAGTGGACAGATCTGAGTAAGAAGGTGCTACTATTTATTCAACACAGTTGCTTTTCAGAATAGAAATGCTCTTCTGAGATACTCTAAAAGGTGTCCTTTGGTGCTATGCTATGGCTGAGATGCTGAGTGCTGCTGTTCTGGAGTGCCTCCTACTGAATTGCACATATGTGCACTACACAATCTGGGACACCACAGCAGCTGGCTCATAAGAATCCTTTGTGTTCCATTATGCAATGACTGGAAGTAGTGCAGAGGATTGGGATGAGGGTTAGTTTATTTTTAACATTTTCTTTTTTTTAAATTGCTCTTGAAATGCTAAAAATGTAAAAAGTGTTTGATTGCAAACCACTCCACAGTTCCTGTGAATACCTCACAAAGAATTTTTTTTTTTTTTTTTTGGAAATAAAAAGCTACTTCCTGTAAGGAAAAGTTGTCGGTCTACTGCAGTAGTGCAGATCACACCCATTTACCCTCTGATAGCTGAGCCAAACAGAGTGTGAGGCTAGACATACAGGAGTTGGTCAGCCCTGTAGACAGTGCTTGCGTTGTGCCAGGGCTGAGCCTCAGCACCTCTAGGCTGGGCAGTTCATAGCCCTGGCACCTCTGGGCTTGCCACATCCATTATGAAAGGGAAAAACATTTCTTGAGCCCTGGCACCTTTTTTAATTACAAATTAAGCACTGCCTGTAGATTCGAGAGTAGCTGATTTACCAGAACCAATAGATAGATCTGCTGCAAGGGCTGGATTCCAATCCCTGTACCTATTTGGATATGGGCTACAGATTTCTGTTTCACCAGCAGCTAAGGACAGCTCAACTATTAACCTAAGGCCTAGAATGCTGCTAGCTGTGAAGACTCCAGACTATTTGCTGATAGAATTCTGAAGTGGTTGGAAAAGAACCGCGTCTGCCATTCTCAAGCTCTGAAGATTGCAGGTGACACCAGTCTACATATTATAGTCACACTATAAAGATGGAGAACCACTCTCAGAATAATGGTGTGTGTGTGTGTGTGAGAGAGAGAGCGAGAGCGAGCGAGAGAAAGAAAAAGTATAAAGTGTAAATTGTATTGAAACTTTTATATTTAAATATCCGTAACCTTAACAAAGTAGGGAAGTCTGTAAAGGAAAACCAGGAGATTTGTTGCCTAGCAGCTGTGGAGTGGTTATAGAGTGACTGCTTAACACACGAATTGCTGTATTTGTCCTCACACTATAACAGATTTTGTTAAAGTTATTTATCGTATTTGAAATACTATTTACAATGTTTTTATAATATTTACAATGTTCTTTGTGTATTCAATGTTTGCACAAAGAATGTGTATGATACTCTGACATTCTCTGGGAACTATTAACTACTTATCAGGCTCTTACTAGTGTGTGAGGGGAAAAGAGAGGACACTTAGGCCATCTCTGTATTAGACAGCATACAGTGCACTGCTGTACTGATTCAGCTGTGCCACTGTAAGATCTCTTGTGAAACCTCTCTGTGCTGCCGGGAGAGCACTCCCCCATCAAGATAATTAAACCATCCCCAACGAGCAGTGGTAGCTATACCAACAAAAATGCTGGTGCAGACATAGCCTTAGAGAAATTTTATCTATTTTTTCACTTGCCTCAGACTATATCAACACTGAGGCTTGGTCTGACCTAACTCTGTAGTGTAATGTAAGGCAGCTTGCATCAACCTAATTATGTCAGTGTCTACACTACAGCCTTGCTCCCACCAATGGAAATGCCCTACTACACCGACTTAACTCCACCTCCACAAGAAGCATAGGGCTTATGTTGGTGTAGTTAGGACGATGCAGTGTCTGTGTACACTGTGTGTTACTTTGGCAGTCATTCTTGTCAACCCCCAGATCCTTTTCTGCAGTACTCCTTCCTAAGCAGTCATTTCCCATTTTTATTTGTGCAATTGTGCACCTCCTAAGTGGAATACTTCACATTTGTCCTTCTTGAATATCATCCAATTTATTTCAGGCCATTTCTTCAGTTTGTCCAGATCATTTTGAATTCTAATTCTGTCCTCCAAAGCACTTGCCACTCCTCCCAGATCGGTATCATCTGCAAACTTTATATGTGCACTGTATAGACCATTATCCAAATAACTTATGAAGATATTGAATAGAACCAGACCCACAACATATCCCTGTGGTACCCCACTTGATATGCCTTTCCAATTTGACCGTGAACTATTAAGTTTTTCAACTCGTTGTGGACCCACCTCATCTTGGCTGTATTTCTCTAGTTAGCTTATGAGAAGATCATGTGAGACCGTATCAAAAGCCTTACTAAAATCAAGATATATCATATCTACTGGTTTCCCCCACCCCCTCCATCCACCAGGCTTGTTACCCTGTCTAAGAAGGATATTGGGTTGTTTCAACATGATTTGTTTTTGACAAATCCATGCTGACTGTTACGTCTGACCTTATCTTTTAGGTGATTACGAATTGATTATTTGCTCCATTATCTTTCTGTGTACCAAAGTTAAACAGACTGGTTTCTAATTCCCTGGATTGCCCTTATTCCCTCTTTTATGGATAGGTACTGTATTTTCCCTTTTCCAGCCCTCTGGGCTCTCTCCCATCCTCCAAATTCTCAAAGATAATCACTAATGGCTCAGATCTCTTCAGCGAGTTCCTTGAGTACTCTAGGATGTATTTTGTCAGCCCCTACCAACTTGAAGACCTCTAACTTCTCCAAGTGATTCTTAACTTGTGCTTTCCCTATTTTAGCCTCAGATTCTACCCCATTTACATTGTATGACTAAAAGAGAATATCAATCAGTGCTAACTTTTTTGGTAAAAACAAACAAAGGCATTTAACACTGCATTTTCTGTTGTCTTTCCCTCAGAGTAATGGGGCTACTTTGTCCATGTCTTCCTCTTGCTTCTAATGTACTAGTAAAATGTTTTCTTGTTACTGTTTGTCTCTAGATAGTTTAATTTTGTTTTATAACTTGGCCTTTCTAATTTGCTACCGCCATGCTAATGGTGGTGCGGTTTTTTAGTTTTTATGTTCAACCTTCATAATTTGACCTAGTTTCCACTTTTTGTATGACTTTGAGTTTCACTTTGGTGAAGATCTTCTGATTAAGCTACGGTGGTTGCTTACCATACTTCCTATCTTTCCTACATATTGGGATAGTTTGTCTTTGTGCCCTTAAGGTCTCTTAAACTCCCATATCTCCTGAACACACTCATCCTTTAGACTTGCTTGCCACAGGATCCTACCTACCAATTCTGAGTTTGCTAAAGTCTGCCTTCTTGAAGTCCATGGCCTTTATTCTGCTGTTGTCCCTTCTTCCATTTCTTAGAATTATGAAGTCATCGTTTCATGATCACTTTCACCCAAGCTGCCTTCCACCTTCACATTCTCAACCAGTTCCTCTCTATTTTTCAGAATCAAATCTAGAGCAGCCTTTTCACTAGTTGCTTTCTCTGCCTTCTGTAATAAAAAGTTGTGTCCAATGCATTCCAAAAACTTGTTGTGTAGTCTGTACCGTGCTGTATGTTCCCAACAGATGTCTGAGTAGTTGAATTCCCCCTTCGCTACAAAGTCCTGTGCTTTGGATGATTTTGTTTAAAAGGGGGGGAAAAAGCTTCATTTGCCTCTTATTCCTGATTAAATGGTCTACAGTAGACATCACCCTTGCTTTTTACCACGTATAACCTTACCCAGAGACTTTCAACAGACTTTCCCACTTCTGTCTCAACCTGATATGTCCTTTAATAAAAGAATACCATAGATTCATTTTAAGGCCAGAACGGGCCATTATGACCCCTCTAGTCTAATCTTTTGTATTACACAGACCATAGAATTTCACCCAGTGATTCCTACATCAAGCCCATATCTTGTGGTTGAGCTAGAGAATATTTTTAAGAAATCATTTAGAAAGTGGTGGTTATCTTTTCAATTGGTAGGAAAGGGAAAAATGTAAATTGGAAGGTAAGAGTACTATCTCAGATTGTTTTGGCTATGTAAAGGCCAACTGGGGAAACTACTAAACACTTTTAAGCTTTATCATAAGTAGTTAACAAGCTGCAGTAAGCAGTCACTGTTGAAAGCTCTGTATTGTCTACAGAGTTTGCAGCTTTGTTGTTAATTTTTTTAAATGAACTGATTTTAATTTAGCAATGGACCCAATAATATGAACCAGAATAGTATAAGAATAATAATAGTAGAAAGGTATAGAGGCTGCTACCTTTAGGATGATAGGTCAAATCCAGGTAAGATCAAGTAATTGAAAATCACTATCGAATGATGTTTTTGAAATCATTTTGTGATGTTAGACTAGTTGCTTTAGGTATTTGCATCATAAAACCACCCTGACAATCTGCACTTTTGTTGGCAGTGTTCATGTACAGCTCATGGAGACTGTTACCTTCACCTCTCTGTTTGCGGCATACTGACAAATCTGTATGGAGGAAAGTAGGAGGCTGTACCTGATCTGTCTCTACGTACCGAATGTCAGTCTCCAGTGCTGCCAATCAAGCACCTTTTGCAAGCCCTAAATTTACGGGGGGAATAATTTAAGTGAAAAAGAAGGCATGGAAATGATGAGCATACCTGTAATTCAGAGACTTAAGTATAACTCTTTTAGTTGGCAAAATTTACTTAAACCATTTCCCGCCCCCCCTCAGTACAGTGGAGGCTGTACACTGCTGGTTCTAATCCTGCATCTGCCACTGACTTGCTGTGTGTCCTTGGGCAAGTCTGATCTCCTATCTGTACCTCAGCTTACTCATCTGTAAAATAGAGATATGATACTTACCTTTTTGCAAAACACTTTGAAATCCTCAGATAAAATGTGGAAAGTACTCATTTCCTGAATGTTTAGAAAATAGTGCATTTCATTGGCAGGATGGGGTAGTGTGATGAATAGAACTAGAAAGAGGGGCAGGATTTAAGAGGAATCTATCTGGTATTACACCAGGGATTTAGGAATGCATGCTGTTGCTAGGTTTCTACCTGACAAAGACAAGTCTGCCAGCATGTAACACTGACCTCCATGCATGCTCACTAAAGACCTTCCTCCTACAGCTCCACCTGGATGCTGAATCACCTATTGCTAATTAGGTTCTTCATAAGTGTTTCCCCCTGTTTAAAGTCTAATTGTGGAGACACAGACAATATAAATAACTTGCACTGTAGCAGACATACCAATACTACAACTCTGGTGTCTTTGGGAAGTATGTTCTCATAGGTTATTTGTGTACCTACGTAGCCATAAAAATACATTTCCCCTGCTAAAAACTATCACTAAACAGAAAAATGTGCCAACCAGACTTCTTTTTACAGACGCTCAGAAACCTCTAATGACAACTGAAACTACTCATTTATTTGCTGTGCAAAACGTTGAGAGCTGAAATAGAACTGAAAGACGGACATTCTGTTCTGTGTGTGTCTACCTCTCTTTCTCCTGTTTTCTTCAGTGCCATTCTCCACACATGGAAAGACTTCCCAGTGCCTCAACACCAGGCACCCAGCTTCTCTTAATTCAAATTCCCTCCTTAAAACTCAGTTCTTTCCCAAGGTTTAAAAAATACTAACCTCTGCCCATTTAAAAAAAATGCAGCAGCTGAATTGCTGACAGCTGCCCTTCATTGAAATACAGATGTTGTAAACTGCTCTTTGACCAACTTCCACAGTCTTCCAGTGCATCTTGTGCTTTCTGTCTATTGAAATAGTAAGTTCTTGGGGGCAGGTCTGGTGTCTTTCTGTGCATTATACCCAGCAAAGCATACCAAAGGCACTTAAATAGTTTATGGAAAAGGACATCTTCAGAATCCATTCTAACAATTAAGGCTCATTTCATTCAAAATCATGGGCAGATTAATTCTCTCCCCAAACACAGGTGGAAAAGCAAAACTGGCTGCATCTTTTATACTGTATCCAGGAGGCTGGGGAGTTGGCATCCAGAGCAGCTATGGTCCCATAGTTAAGATTGCAGCCAGGTCCTTTTAGAAGCCTTTATTAGTGTCTAATGTTCCTCTAGTTCAATAACAGCTTGATAGTACAGCTATGGATTTTCCATATAGTTAAATTCCCCTTTAAAAAGCACATACTGTACTTTTACAATGCTGGGTTACAAGGAAGCAAAGTTATGTGTTTGTATTTAACTGCAATAGTTATAGCATGCATATGAGTGTGAAACTGACTCAGGCCAGTCCTTGCTTACAGACAGCCCCCCAAACTGAAGCAACACCACACAACAAAAGCACTAACCCAGGAACCTATCCTTGCAACAAAGCCCATTGCCAACTGTGCCCACATATCTATTCAGGGGACACCATTATAGGGCCTAATCACAACAGACACACTATCAGAAGCTCGTTCACCTGCACATCTACCAATGTGATATATGCCATCATGTGCCAGCAATGCCCCTCTGCCATGTACATTGGCCAAACTGGACAGTCTCTATGTAAAAGAATAAATGGACACAAATCAGACTTCAAGAATTATAACATTCAAAAACCAGTCGGAGAACACTTCAATCTCTTTGGCCACTCGATGACAGACCTAAAAGTGGCAATTCTTCAACAAAAAAACTTCAGAAACAGACTCTAACAAGAGACTGAATTGGAATTAATTTGCAAACTGGATACAATTAACTTAGGCTTGAATAGAGACTGGGAGTGGATGTGTCATTACACAAAGTAAAACTATTTCCCCATGTTTATTTCCCCCTCCTGCCCCCCCACTGTTCCTCACATGTTCTTGTCAACTGCTGGAAATGGGCCACCTTGATTATCACTACAAAAGGTTTCCCCCCCACACCGTTCTCCTGCTGGTAATAGCTCACCTTACCTGATCACTCTTGTTACAGTGTGTATGGTAACACCCATTGTTTCGTGTTCTCTGTGTATATAAAATCTCCCCACTGTATTTTCCACTGCATGCATCTGATGAAGTGAGCTGTAGCTCACGAAAGCTTATGATCAAATAAATTTGTTAGTCTCTAAGCTGCCACAAGTACTCCTTTTCTTTTTGCAGATACAGACTGACACGGCTGCTACTCTGAAACCTGACTAACATTGGTAGCCAAAGCAGGGAGGTCTCATTAGAATTGAGACTGTTGCCCTCTCCTGGGGTCTCTGCAATGCTGTGGTTAGAGAATTTAAAGTCAGAAAGGATCAGCAGATCATCTGGTCTGACCTACTGTATATCACAGGCCTCCACCCACAACTTCAAACCCAGCAACTGAAATTAGACCAAAGTATTACAGCCCATCAGAAACTAGACCATCCTGTGCCATGGGCAGAGAATAGGAGGGCCTACGGTGCACCAGTGCGTGAGGCCACTGCAGTGGCAGGGAAATGATTGAGTGAGGGAGCCTGTTAATCCTGGCAAATGATCCACAAGCTGCAGAGGAAGGCAAAAAAAATAAAAAATAAGCCCCAAGGTCACTTCCACTCTGACCGGTGGGGAATTCCTTCCTGCCCCCACATTTGGCAATCAGCCTGAACCGTGAACATATGAGCAAGAATCAGCCAGTCAAACACCAGAGAGAGAGAGACAATGCCTGTTGTTGTTGCTGTATGTCATGTATTAAATAATATTTGTGAAGCAAAGGGAGAAACCTTACCGGCAGGGTGGAGAGGGGGAATTGGAATGTCTGCTGAATTTTTAACAGCCAAACACAAGGGCAACAACGACAGCCTATCAAGAAGCTGTACAGCTGAGGAAGGCCTTAAAAGATCATTTTAACAGTGCGCCATTGTATTGCTGTGCGCTGCTTTTGTGTATGTCCGACTTTGGCCTGAATATGGCTCTCTGATTTATAAACACCTTTTATGAATTCGGTGGGAAGGGATGGTGCTTTAGTCTCTGACAATTCTATTTGGTGACACCCAATAAATATATTGTGATTTATTTATTTTTCCAAAAAATGTAATTTTTATTGAATGCGTATACACAATGAACAAACACTGTATTGCTTGCAAAGGATACATTTCTTATGTCTTTTATTTTTAAGCTGAGATATTGATGTCAGTATCTTTGTTTGTAACTAATTTGATTTTTAATACGTTAAAATTTCATCTTTCATAAAACACTATCTGGATGCCAAAACATGCTGGCTACTAAATGATTCTAATATTCTCTTATTTCGTTGCCAGTTCATGGTTTTTTAAAATCGACTATTTTAAAAGTCAGTTCCTTTGTTCTCGGACCATGCAGAAGGGTGCCATTTTGAATGACTGAAGGAATTGGGGAGGAGGGTGGTTCAGGCATTGCAAAAGAAAAAATGCATTTAAAAAAAATCATGCAGCTATGCACCTACCTGTGCTTCCTTCCCCTTCCTCTCTGGGCTTGTCTGGGTCTTGGTGCGTCCAGCTGCATATCAAAGAGCTCCTGACTCTCAGCAGGATCTGTATGCCCCTCTGTGTCCCCATCCTCTACAAGCTGGTCCTTGCTGGGCAGTGCTGATGGTCCCTTCTCTTGGTCTTACAAGGTGTCTACTGTCCCATTTGAGGTTAGTAGTTGAGTCCCCACGAAGTATGGAAGAAGAGATCAAGGACTTCTTTTCTGGTCCAGGCAGGAATACTTGGTTTCGCTGGACCTCTGTTTTTGTGCTGGGCCAGGCATATCTGCTCACAAATGTGAATTAGCAGGAAAAGAGACATTTTTCAAAACACACCGAGGATTTTAAAGCTGGGCACGGAGGCACTTCCAGTGACTGACCATCATGCAATGGAGTTCAAAATTATGACTGGAGCAGTTATTGTTGCAGGGACAAGGGCATTGCTGGACTGTGGCTGGAGGACTGTTTTACAAGCACAGGTAAGGCAGCATCCACTGTGGTATTTTGCTGGCAGAAGTATGTTGGCTGAGGAATTGTCCAGGGACCCAGAAAGTGTGGGTTTCACCAGGGGAATCAAATTTTGGGTGTGGACACATGCGAACCTATGGTGACAAAAAGCAACTTAGTCAGGTGGAACAGGCCCCTTTCTCTTGCAGGATTCATCCTACATGTCATCTATTAGTTGTTAAGGGATTTAAAAACAGAGAGAAACTGTAAGAGCTGACATTAAGAACGCGATATTCATATTTCTGAGCCAAAATGGCTAACTGAGAATTCCAACTGGTGTGAAAGTTCATTTAGGAGAATCAATTATGTGGAAAACGTTTGAGCAGCAAACTTTTCTACTGCTCTCAGACAATGCTGTGAGTATTCCAAACAGCCACGGTCACTTTCAGATGTTGGAGAAATAATAAAAGAACAGCCAATGTGACAAAGCTCTGTCCTTGCCTCTGTGGGTCCCGCATTTCCTGGTGGATTTTGCTAGCCTCAGAGGCTCACTGTGACCCTCCACGTAACCCTTCTCTCTCTAGAGACAAGGGTCACAGTCTACTGAGCCATTTTCATCATAAGCCAGCAAGGGAGGTGAGGAAAAGATATCCTTCCTTGCATAGTCTCTGTTGTCTCCCAGTCTCAGTAATTAATCAGGGGGCAAAAGGGGCGGGGGGAGAGCCCAGGCCCACCCTCTACTCCAGGATCCAGCTCAGGGACCCTAATAGTATCAGCTATGGTAGCTGACCTTTTAGAAACATGACATGTACAATTCCCTGGGCTACTTCCCCCACAGCAGCCCTCATTTCCTCAAGCTCCACTTCACCCTCACCTCAGGGCCTCCTTCCTTGTGCCTGATATGGTGTGTACTACTCAGTCTCTCCAACAGCGCAACTTCCTCCCACAGCTCCTGACCTGCACACCCACCTGACTGGCTGGGAGGCTTTTAACTAGTTTCAGCCAGCCCCTGATTGGCTTCAGGTGTCCCAATCAACCTAGTGTTCTCCCTGCCTTCTGGAAAGTTCTTAATTGGCCCCAGGTGTCTTAACTGACCTGGAGCAGCTGCCATTTCACTTATCCTGGTACCAGGGATTTGTTTAGCCTGGAGCTAATATATCTATCTCCCCCTACTTTTCTATAGCCATCTGGTCTTGCCCCATCACACCAAATATAGATGTCAAGCTTCAGATCTGTCTGAAGAAATGAGATGTGGGGAACTGGGATCCTTTGCTGATGATCTGCAAAAGCTAAACATAAATCTTCCTCAAATAAATTATCTAATCTATGGACCCCCTGCCCTGTACATTGATTAAGAAAATGGGTTAGTGAAACCAGTGGATATGTTTTCATCCTGCTGTAACAGAGAGAAAGGAAACCGCCAGGTAATAACTTTGGGTGGGAAAAAATCTTTCTGCCAGACTCCAACACAATAAACTAGTGAGTCTATTATGTTAGATTTCTTTGATTTACTTCCCTTTGTGGAGCTGATCTTGATGAGTGAAGCAATAAGTGTGTCTCATGTCCCACAGGCTTATGCAGGAAGATCTGTAGTTTATTTTTGAAATAAGAGTCAGTACCTGTATGGACTTCTAGAAGAAACTGTTGTGTGAGAAAAACAAAGAGGGGATTCCTCAGTCTGATACAGTACAGGCTGGGGAGAAAAGGGGTGTTTGGTCCATTGGAGCAAGAAGCTAATCTGCCTCTACGGCTGCCACAACTATTCCCCCTGCCCACTCAGCTCCTGCATGCTTCTTCAGCTTCCCCACACACGCCCTACACTGGGCCTTACCATTGGGAGCCATTGGAATTTTATCCTTAAATCCATCCTTGCCCATGTTTTATACCACTATTTCTTATTTAAAATTCTTCAGAGGTGAACGTCATATGTCTGATATGACTTATAGAAGCTCCTATGCAGACACCATGGCTCAACAACCTCACCAGTATTGCTAGCAGACATAGTATTCGAAGCTCTTACCTTTGGCCATCTTGAGCCTGCATAACTGTTACAAGGAACATCTGCTTGTCCTTCTCTGCAAAGCTGCTGTGAATTCTCTGAACCCATTTCCAGGGACGACAGCATGCAGGAACAGGCCCATTGGCACACCTTGCGCTGTACATACAACTTGATATCCCAGTCCAAATCTGGCTGCCAAAAATACTTCTGTTCACTCTAATTCTTTTAGTGTGGCTTTCATGCAATTCCGCCATCTGGATTATGGAAATTTTTGGTATCACCACATGGAAACTCCACAATATACAGTCAGTCTCTGCTTGCAGTTCCACTTTTTAAACTGTATATGATGTAATCTGCTCACTGAGGACAACCTTCTACAATGTTATCCTTTGCAACAGAAGAGGCCAGATGTTACACTGCAGTCCCTTTATGCTGCTCCAAGAGTGCAAAGAGCTGTTCTAAGTGCAAAGTAGCAGCTCCAAGTCATTCCTCTCAGCCTTCAGTGTAGAAGGTAAGGGGACATGACTGGAGTGTTACTGTGCTCTGGCTATTCTTGGCTACTGGAGCAGCTGCTTGGAGCCACAGGCAGTTGAGTGAAAATTAAAGGAGCCCTGCGCTGCTCTGACCTATGTCAAGAGTTAGGCACGCATGTGGCTGACTCGAGAACAGGGAAAATGTTAAGGTGACTTAAAGCCATCTTTGCCTTGCTTTTATTCCGGAATCCAGAACAAAGAATTAAGCCCCAATCTTTTTCCTAAAAAGAAAAGGAGTACTTGTGGCACCTTAGAGACGAACAAATTTATCTGAGCATGAGCTTTTGTTGCATCCGATGAAGTGAGCTCTAGCTCACGAAAGCTCATGCTCAAATAAATTGGTTCGTCTCTAAGGTGCCACAAGTACTCCTTTTCTTTTTGCGAATACAGACTAACACGGCTGCTACTCTGAAACCAATCTTTTTCCTGTCTCCAGTGTAATTACTTTTGCAGCAATAGGAAATCTTTCCACAAATGAGATTTTGAAGATGAGATTTGCTGGTGGTAGATTTTTCACCTTTTAACAGCAAAGGGCATAATGCTTTGTGTTTTTCAGATGACTCATACCAGATGTCATAATAATGAGACATCAGTTTCTGAGCCCATTTCTGTAATCCAGCAGCAGCTCAAGCCAATACAGTAAAGGTGTTTCTTTGCTGCGGTTATCCAGATGTTCCTAATTTCCTCCTCCCATCCACACATAAAAACCTAAGTTTGGTGATGCTTTCAACCTGTGCGGCCTGGCCTGGGGGTTGGGTTAGAGTCCAGGTTCTGCCTTTGCTTGGGCTGGTAATCTGGCCACTTTGCAGTGAGGACACAGGCTAAATCAAAAGCCTCAGCATACTCTGAACATAATATTTCCAGGAGATGGGATGCTATATTTAGATTCATAGATACTAAGGTCAGAAGGGACCATTATGATCATCTAGTCTGACCTCCTGCACAACGCAGGCCACAGAATTTCACCCACCCATTCCTGCGAAAAACCTCTCACCTATGTCTGAGCTATTGAAGTCCTCAAATCGTGGTTTAAAGACTTCAAGGAGCAGAGAATCCTCCAGCAAGTGACCCGTGCCCCATGCTACAGAGGAAGGCGAAAAACCTCCAGGGCCTCTTCCAATCTGCCCTGGAGGAAAATTCCTTCCCGACCCCAAATATGGTGATCAGCTAAACCCTGGGCAAATGGGCAAGATTCACCAGCCAGATACTACAGAAAATTCTTTCCTGGGTAACTCAGATCTCACTGAGATGCTGGACATTGAAACTGACAGTACAGGTGAGGGGGAGAGAAAGTTCCCTTGGACTATAAAAGAGAATAAGCAGGGGGTGAGGAATGGTCTCAGATCAAGAAAAGGGAAGAAAAAAAAAAAAGACTAGCTGTATCAGGATTGGAAGAAGGAATGCATAGAAAAGAAAAACAGGATAAAAGTCAACATTTTATCATTGTCAGAGACAGCAGATGTGAAAATAGAAGATGTTTAAAGACTGAATGGATAAAGCAAAGTGCTGGTGATGTACAAAGAATGCAGGGTGGAGATCTACTGATAGACTATACCCATAAAGAGCAAGCTGGAAAATGTCTTACAACTGTAACCTGAGGGAAAATGAAAGTTCCTAAATTCCTGCTGGAAGCAGGAGGAGTTATGTCTGGATTGTCACTAGGTTTGTCTGAGGATGATCTCAAAAGGAGTATAGGCAAAGATAAAGTATTGTTTGTTTGTTAAACAGCTACTTAGTAGGAGAGAGGGAGAAAACCAGACATCTACAGCTTCTTGCATAACACATAAACATGGGCTACTTCCAGATAGGATCCAAATGGGGTATCCATCTTTCTGGGTTAAACAATATATTCACACACACCCCCAACCCTCCCCCCCCACACACATGAAGTGCTATAATTGTCAAATGTTTGGACATATGGCAGCCATTTGTAAGCAGCCATTCTGTCTAGAAGGAACAGAACCTAAATGCAGCAATGGGGAGGGGGGCGGGAAAGCACAGTGCAGCATATAAAGGATGTGTGATAGCACAGTGAGCCATAGAAATAAAAAAAATTATTTAAATAGTATCACTTATATAATAGTATCCTCTCAAAAGGTACCCACTGAAGAAAACAGAAAGCGAGGAAAACATGTACGGGGCAGCAGAACGTATATTTGGTCAGGCAGGCGAGTAAGAGAGGAATGGGAGATGATGTATTGCTTGTAGGTAAAGAGAAGTTTACAGCATTCATTACAGAAGTTATTTACAGCACCTTGCAGACAAGGAGAAACACCGAAAGGATTAAAATCATAGCAAAAGCAGCAGAAAAATATCTAAAGATAGACACCCTCTCATTAGACCTCATTTACACAATTTTAAATGAAGGCAATAATACAATTTAAATAAGATAGTCTTAACGATCCTTAACTGGAATGTACATAGTTTAGTAATGCATGGACAGGCACAAAAGAGAGCCATCTTTGAAGTGGGGGAAAGGCCTAATCTAATATGTGTGTAAAGAAACATGGCCAATAAGTAAATTTGCATTCAGTTCAGCAGGATATGAGATGCTCCGGAGTGACTGAGAGGCTACCTGAGTGGCAGGAGGTTCGCATATTTATAAAAGAGGGACATAACCATGTTGAAATGGATGTGTAGAAACTAAGTTTTGAATATAATGCTATTGAGATTCCCATGCATAACAAAAGCATTTACTTACAGATTAATAATGTTTATAATCCATGCAACATTAGCTAATTTTTTAGTGCTAAAATAACTAATATCAAAAACCCATTTGTGATTTGAGGAGATTTTAATAGCCATAAGCAGTTATGGGGAAGTAAGAAAATTGACCAAAATGGTAAATGTTACTGAATACAGGAGCAGCTACTAGATTTAATCAGTGGATAGTTCCTTTTTCTGTTTTGGAGTTGGGAATTGCAACAAATATTATAGCTAGTGAATGGAACTGGGAAATTCATAAAGATGGAATGGGAAAGAAACGGTTACTCACCTTCTCGTAACTGTTGTTCTTCGAGATGTGTTGCTCATATCTATTCCAGTTAGGTGTGTGTGCCATGTGCACAGTTCGCTGGAAGGTTTTTCTCCTAGCAGCGTCTGTTGGGTCAGCTCCAGAGCCCCCTGGAGTTGCACCTTCATGGCACCCCATATAGGGCCTCGCTGACCCACCGCCACCTCCAGTTCCTTCTTGCCGGATATGCCAACAGAGGGGAAGGCGAGTGGGTTTGGAATTGACATGAGAAACACATCTCGAAGAACAACAGTTACAAGAAGGTGAGTAACAGTTTTTTCTTCTTCAAGTGCTTGCTCATATCGATTCCAACTACGTGACTCCCAAGCCTTACCTAGGCAGTGGCACAAGGTCTGAAAATTTGGACATTGCATCCCATGACTTAAAGTTATATCGGCTAAGGATTACTTGCTGGTTTGTGATCCAAAGCTGGAGCCTTCTGGTGGAGTATATCTTCCTCCTGAAGAGGTCCAGCTTCTTTGCATCCTTAGCTTGAGGGTAGGCCCTTGCTGCCCTTGTCTCTCCCTCTCATTAACAGACACCCCCCCCCACCGAATCTGTCGGGGGGGTGGATGAACAAATATTCATAGCCCATGGAGGGCACCAAGTACTTTCTCTCAACTCCTTTATCTGTAGGAGCCAGAGAGGATGGTGTTTGCCAGAGTTTTTGTTCTCCTGAATGGTCTTTATCAGGGCAAGGGTCACCCTGGTGGGTCCTGCCAGGGATAAAATGTCCATAATTGGGTCTGACACCTCAGTGACCTCTTCCATCTGTACCCCGAGGTTCTGAGCGACCCAGCTCAGAAATTCAAGGTGGGCTGTCAGGAACAGGAGGCCCTGCAGATGTTCCTGCCACTGCCTCCTCTGGAGACAATGAGGAGCCCCAAACATGGGAGGGCCCCTCCTGCCCATCTGGCTCCTCAAAACGCTGTGGCTCCAGCCCCAAATCGGTGTCCACCTCAGTGCTGGCCACAGTAGCAGCTGCGGCGCTAGCCGCAGTACCTTCTGTGATACTGATCATAGCCACAGTGCTGGGTATGGTGCCGCCAAGTTCGGTGCCGCCAGGTACAATGCCGGTGCCGGCTCTGCTGTCTGTGCCAGGTGCAGGTACTGATTCTGGGAGTAGTGGTGGCTGATGCTCAGGAGAGATCCCTGGCCCTAGACACGGTTCTTCTCTCAGAAGCGACCGAAAAGGAGCATGCCAAGGTGGACCCCGAGACTGGTGGTAAGCCCACGGGGTCCAGAAGGGCCACTGAGTCAGCATCTGCCATTGTGGAGGCCACGGTACCAGGGGGAAATTTGAGTCATCCCCGCTGTCTGGGAGTGCCGGTGTCTACGGTGCCAGCTTCTCTGGGACACATATAAGTCTGTGTCCAATTTGGACTCCAATGAGTCCATGCGCAGAGACCCTGGCAGTGCCCGGGATCAGTGCTGGGGCGATGGAGACCATTGCCAAGTCATAGCCGGCTTGCTCCTGGACTGCACCAGTGGCCTCTGTCATTTGGGGCCTCGGTACCAGTGCAGTGCAACCATGGTCGGGGGAGTATGGACCTGTCAGAGTTATCAGGTCCCGTGCCACCTCATACATTTTGGGTGTGGAAGGGCGATCCAAATCTTCCACCTGGGTCTTTAATGATCCCTCCCATGGGCCTGGAGTCGATGGTGCTGGCTCTTGAGCTGGAGGGGAGGTGCAGTCTTCCACCGGTCGCCCTCCCTTGGGTGGTTCACGTTCCCTTGGACTGGAAGGTGAGCGCCCTCTATCAGTCTTCCTGTGCTTCTTCTTTGGGACAGGAGACTGTGAGCAGTGCGGAGATTGATCCCACACCATGCTCGGTGCTGGAGAATGCTGGTGCCGAGGGTCTCTGACCCCAGAGTCCTTCCTTGGCATCTCCTGGACTGAAGCTGGTGCGCTGCGCACTGGCACTGAGGAGCCCTATGTGGTATCCATGGGGCTCGACTCAGACTGAAGGTGGAGAGCTGCTTCCATTAACAGTAACTTTAATCCGTGGTCCCTCTCTTTCTTTGTGCGGAGGTGAAAAATCCTACAGATTTACACCTGTCTGTTTGATTGGACTCCCCCAAGCACTTTAGACAAGCCGAGTGTGGGTTGCCCTTGGGCATAGGCTTCTGGCAAACCCCACACAGCTTAAACCCCTGGGTCCGAGGCATGCCCCAGGCCCAGGAGAGGGATGGGGAAACAGGGGAGGGACACCCCCACACACACACACTACACCAAGTCCAAATATTTAACTAACTTTTAAAAAAACCTATCTTTAACTATTTACAGAATACTATGCTAGAGGATCACTTGTTGAACATGAGTCAAAAGGCATCAACGACCGTCACTAGCGATAAGAAGGAACTGGAGAGGCAGCCGGTTGGTGGGGCCCTATGAAGGTGAGACTCAAGGGGGTTCCAGAGCTGACACAGCAGACACTGCTAGGGGAAAAACCTTCCAGCACACTGTGCACATGGCATGCACACACCTAATTGGAATCTATATGAGCAAGCACTCAAAGAAGAATGATCGCTTCCTTATGCTTATTGAGAACCAAGGCTGAGGAAATGTCAAAAAGAGTTCCTAGTGTAAAATTTTTAAAATCTGATTGGGGGCCATTTCAAGATCAAATGTGATGAATATTTATGTAGTAACTGTACAAGTGATAACCTAGGAGAATTCTAGACCAACGTAATACAAGGAATTACAGGAGCAGCTGATCTGGCCATCTACAAAGCATCATATTGCCCCTGACTTTGAAATCTGGTTTCCTGGTGGAAGGAGGATTTCAAATTAGCAATCAAAAAAAGAAAAAAGGCATACAAGCAAGCAAAACACAATGAACAGTAAAAACTTAATGATTAGAAAAGATGTAAGGTGGTGGCACAAAGGATTATCAAAAAGACCAAAAACAGGAAAATTGTTCAATTTCCCACAAAAATTTCTCCAAGATTCAAAGCTTTCAGAAATATATAAGTAAATTCAAAGAATGAATGAAATTTAAAATAAAAGTGTACCTGGTTTTATCGTAAACAATGAAATGGAGGTCTTTAACTTAGAATGACGGACATTTTATCAAAATAACTCCAAGGCCAGCAGTGATATGAATCAAAACAATGAGTTTTGTAAGGGGAAATAGGAGGGTTTTTTAAGGAGAAATGTGAACTATTAAAGGACTAGAGAGACTGTACTGATGTGTTAAACAAAAAGTTGAGTGTGCAGGAGCTTATTCCAGCCACTAGGAAAAGGAAGCATACAGCTCCAGGCAAAGATAATTTAAGTAACGAAATGCTTCAACACTTATCAGAAGGGAATATAAAGATTCTGTTGCAGTTACACAATGATATAGGGAAAAGGTCTGCTGCTAACAGAGTGGAAACAAGCATTAGTGATACCGGTTAGGATACTAAGCTAGCTACATACAAGCCCTGATGCTTATAGGCCTATTTCTCTCCTATCGTGTGTGGAAAATCATGGAAAAAATTATAAATGTAAGACTACTGGCATACTTGGAGACAAATGATGATATAACTGACGTACAAAGTGGTTTCAAAAAGGAAGATGCACAGTTGACCATATAGTGAGACTAGAAACGGAAGTACAAAAAAAGCATAAGGACTAAGAACTTCATGATAAGTTTTCCTGGACATTGAAAGAGCATATGACATTCATGGAGGGAAGGCCTCTTATATACACCAATAAAACTAGAATAAAAGGGAGGATAAGGAACTTCTGAAGTGAAAGATCTATACAAAGTACACCCTGCTTTATCAAAAACCTACAAGCTTACCAAGGGAATGCCACAAACCTACTTTGTTTTCCACTATGATAGATGACCTCACAGAAAGTGTGTGGATGGGAATAGGTATTTCCCTTTTTGCAGACTACTCTCTAAGCATAAAATTGCTACAGTAGCCATGGAAAAGACAAATGAGGCTCTCTAGAGAATTTCCAAGTAGAGAAATGATTGGGGATTTAAATTTTCCCTTGCAAAAAAATAAAGGAGTGCGCCTTTAACCATGAAGAAAATTAGGGAAGGCTGGGACTTATTTCTTTATAGTGGAAAAAATTCAGATAATTCAACCGTTTATGTTCCTAGGAGGAGTGTTTGATAATACATTAACTTAGAAGGGTCACACAGATAATATCCTGCAAAAGTGTAGATGTAGGATGAACTTACCTAAAAATGTAGTTGGAAACAAATGGGGTGCAGATCAGACGGTACTGATGATGATGTGTAGAGCATTGATAAGATCAGTTTTAGACTAAAGATACCAAGCTTTTGGTTCAGCCTCAAAAACAACTCTAGAAATGTGGAATTACTTCAGGTTCAAGCTCTGCAATTGGCATGTGGCGCAATGATAACACCACCAGTGTGTGCGCTGCCAATAGTCGATGGAGACGTATCTATAAATCTAAGGATAAAACGATTAGATCTAATCTTTTGGGCAAAGGTTAAAAGGAATCCTCAAACTAGAAGTACACAACAGATTTATGAGGACTGCTGGGAGTTTAGTAGACAAAATGATGTGGATTGCCACAGAGGGGACAAGGAGTAATGGTCTCAAGTTGCAGTGGGGGAGGTTTAGGTTGGATATTAAGAAAAACTTTTTCACTAGGAGGGTGGTGAAACACTGGAATGCGTTACCTAGGGAGGTGGTAGAATCTCCTTCCTTAGAAGTTTTTTAAGGTCAGGCTTGACAAAGCTCTGGCTGGGATGATTTAGTCGGGGATTGGTCCTGCTTTGGGCAGGGGGTTGGACTAGATGACCTCCTGAGGTCCCTTCCAACCCTGATATTCTATGATTCTATCTGAAATCCTTACTGTGCTACGTTTTTTAATCAACTGAATGGCTTGAATAAATCAGTTCTCTGATTTCTTGCAGTGATTTTTTTTTTTTAAATTTGATTTAGACTTCCTCATACTATAAGGTCAAAATGGGTAAAGGAGATATGTGTCACCTTTTGGGGTTCAATCCAAACTGCCTTGTAACCCTGGGTGCCTTAAAACGCTCTGCTACTGTAACTCCCATGTGTGGATGCTCCCAGCCAGCAGACAAGCATGCACTGAGTGTCTGGGTGATAAGCAGCCCTGGTTCAGTAACTCTGCCTCAAGCAGCCTGCTTGTTACACCACAGCTTCACTCCAGTCTCCACCAGCTGTGGTTACTACTAGCCAAGTGACCCCAACACACATTCACTCTTGAATTTCTCCAAAACAGTCTGCCCGGAAGCATCCAGCCCTTTCGTGGGCCACTCAGAGAAATAATAAGGTTTGTTTGCTCTTTAAGGAGCAATGCCCAGTAGCTTGCCACATTAACTGGAGTTAATTATTTAGTTCAAACACAGCAGTGGGTTGGTTTAGAGTAAAATAATTTTACAATTATTAACAATAGGACACAGGTTAAGTGATGCCAAGTAAAAGAAATAAAGGTAGAGATGGATGTAAGCAAATACAGAGGAAACATGAATCTAAAATTTAATCTAGCAAGGCACAGTCTTTGTTTAAGATGGTGTCACATACCAGTTATTCTTGGTCCAACATAGCTGACACTGTCTCAGTCAGGACCTTCCACAGAGGTAAAGTGCTGAGTTCCTTTGTTATCTTTAGGTGAAAGATAAGTTTGGGGGTTATTGCCCCTCTCTTTATAGTCCAGTAAACCTTTGAAAAACATATCTCTTAAAGTTCAAGAAGCAAGAAGGCTTCCTGGTGATGCGGTCTCCATCCCCTGTTGAAAGTTGAATTGTTACCTCCTCCCTTTGTTAGCTTGATGGCTTTGTTTATCTTTTATATAAATGTACCTTCCTTGTCTCTGCCTGATGACCAGGTTGGTTAGACAAGCAAATACTCAATTCTTTGTGATCCAGTCGTGCTGATTCCCAAATCACTTTGTAAACTTTGATGGTTCCATTTCCCGCATATGTAAATTTCATTCCCATTGTCATTAGTTGCCCTACTTCATTGGTATTCAAGACGTGGGCAGACCTGTTTCTGTATTTGAACAAAGTAGACTTTAAAAGTTAATATCAGAGGACATCTGTAACTCCATATGCAGCACAGTTGCATATAGTCCACAATTATATTATTGACCAGTGTGTAATTAGTTTTCAAATCCTAGAATCGTAGGGCTGGAAGGGACCTCGCGAGGTCATCTAGTCCAGTCCCTGCAGTTATTTTAGTATTTTATCTAAACCAGTGTGTGTGTTTAGATTGAAGTGTTTGGGAACACTTGAGTTAACAAGGCCGGTGCAGAATCATTTTCCTTTGATGAAATGATAGACTTTCTATGAGCTTGTACTGTCCAGGAGAGTACTAGGCAGCACAAGATGCACATTTCTGAGGTCAAGGCTGGGACTAAGAACATGCGGATGTCGTCCTGTGAGTAATTAATTAATGGCTGGCAGAGCATTCATGTTACATAGCTAGGGGTGACTTTGCATGCTGAAGGCTGTGTGAGCAGGCCAGAAGTGGATGTTCTGACAGAAAACCTGTGTAAAAGGCATCCCAGGATAGAGAATCTAGGGGGCCCTGCTGTTCCACCATCCAGATTGTGCCCTGGAGATTGTCACAATTGGACATTCTGGTACTTCTGTCCCTGCCAGCCTGGGCCTGCCACTGTGCATGCATGTGAGGTCCTGCTACACAGAAGGCATCATTTTGTAGAGTCCCCCATTCCCACCAGAGAGACCACATGCATGGTGCATGCAAGCTCACTCCAGCGGGGACGGAGTGACATAGTCTTCAAAATGGCACCCTCCACTCAGATACCAGAAAAAACATGTCCAGTTTTGTCTCAGTACCGGACAAGGGACAGTGCTGCCCTAAAAGAGGACTGTCTGGCTTGAAACTGGATGAATGACCAGCCTATTGGGAACTCCCCACTATAGAGGAAGGGTTGTGAACATGCCCCAAATTGAAGAGGAGGTGGGCCAGGAAAGGCTGGTCAGGTGCACCAGGAAGAGGCAACCAAGACACTTTACATCTCTCCCCCTTGCATCCTGGGCTGGGATCCAGAAAAGAGAGAAGACCTGGGGTCTGCCTGCCTTTCCCCCTGCCCGTACAGGAGAACTCTGGAGCACCAGGGAACAGTCGACTGCTGGTTGACCACTGGGCCTGCTGACCACCAGGCAAGCCCACCCTAGGACTTTGGGTGTGGAAGGACTATCTCATCGTAGACTAACCAGTAGGCTTGCCCACCTTGGAGTTGAACATGCTACACCCCCAGTCATGCAAGTACTCCTGTTGACTTCAGTGAGACCACTCAGGTGAATGAGTTTGACCTCACATGAGTAAGGCTTTCAGAATCGGACACTTAGGCCTTGTCTACACTACACAGTTTTGTTGACAAAAGTCTCTGGACTCTAGAGAGATTACTGATGAACCCAGGAAGCTGAGTAGCAAATACAGCCTCCTCTGCTGTTCTGGGACCTGCATGGGGCATATCAAAAGCTTCTTCTGATGAGAGTGAGAGGCTTTTCCCCACAGCAGCTTCGGGTCTGGGGAGGGGAGGCACAGCATGTCTGTGGCAGGGCCAGGGCTGGGGCATAGGGGGAGTGGGCCTCGGGGCACCTCCAGGCAGGTGTGTGTGTGGGGAAGGGACTCAGGGCCTCCAGCCAGCCTGGGGCTCCTCTGGCTGAGGGGGGCTTGGCACTCCTCTGGATTGGTGGGGATGGACTTGTGGCTCTGGCCATGGGGTGTGGGAGGGAGAGGGTCTCAGGGCTCTGGCTGTAGGGGAGGGGTGCAGGTGAAAGGGGCAGAGCCGGGGACTAGCTTCTCTTAAGGGGGGCTCCACATGCATCACAATGCAATCCCACCACTCAGTCCTTGTTTCCTGAGCCCAGTACCGATGGTCCTCCGTGTGCAGCTGCTCCGTGAATGCCAGCAGCAATTTTGAATTGTTTCTTTCCATTGCACACAGCAGGCCAGGCACCACAGAATCACTTTTCTGTTTCCCAGCTCATGAAATCCTGCAGGACAAGCCGCGTTGTGCTCATAACAGTCATCACCAGACTGATCAGCAATTTAGGATACATATCAGGCAGAGATGGCAGATGCACAGTTTACAGGGGATGTTAAAAATGGCTCAAAACAAAGTAGGAAGCCCACGGAATGATGGGGTGGAACAATGAGCACGCCCCTATGATGCACTGCGATCCATTCCCAGATCTCCCAGCAGTAGAGGGTGGAGAGTTTCACAGTGGAATAGCTACCCACAATGCAATGTTCTGTCAATGCAAGAGCACCGACTGTGGATGCACTCCACTGACACAAGGAGCGTTGTGTGAACATGCACAACCAATGTAATTAAAGTGGCATAGGGCTGTCCATGTAACGTAAATCGACTTAACTCTATAGTGTAGACAAGACCTTAGTGACTTAAGACAATTGCACTGTGTTGATTGGCCATAAATTGTAGTATGAATTAAAAAACAACATGATGTTGTTTTCAGTGCTATAGTCTTGCGTTGCATTTTTATTATTAATTTTCTCTTTGTAATTCTTAGTCTTTCTGTTGTATTCTGGAAATAATATGAGAACCTTCCTGTGGCTAATTTTCAGACTCGTAAATTCTCATAGCTGATGACTGAAAGGGTTTGTCTTGACTAGGATTTAAAGTGTGGTATAATTTTTTAGCTAACACGTTCTAAAACACTAGTCTAGACAAAGGAGACTAGACTTTTACCACATACTACCTGTTTGTCTTGAAGTCTCTAGGGGAGCTAGTTTTGGTGTTTGTATCAGTATAGAGTATCTCAATAATTTACATCAACATATATAATGACATTAGGGGATTGTGCTACACTGAGGGGTTGTGCCAATTTAACCAAATCAGTTTTTGTATCAGTGTAGTTAAAACAGTACAAAAACTGGGCATAGTTAAGCCCTTAGAAGTTGTCTACCTTGGAAATTAGCCCTGGTTTCAGCCATCAGTGTAGCTGCAACTCCCTAGTGTGTTGTTTTTGTTTTTTCTTTCCTACAATTGGCAACAGTAGAGCTTGTCCCTGCTTGAAACTGAGGCAAAACACCAGTGGTGTAAATTGTAGCTTATCTTCCAGAAGAGGTTTACACGGGTGCAGCTATATTGCAGACCAAAATCAGGGTTAATTTCTAATGTAGACAAATGCCCTATTTTCTGTGTTAGATTACAATGTTTTCAACAATTATTTATGTTTTTCATCCAAAAAATAAATATATAAACAACTTCTTGCTGAACAAGCAGAACATAATGCATGGTATTCAATCAGTTTTCCATAACATATTGTCTTCACTTAGATTTTTGACATGAACTAGGTAACAAGAATATTTTGCTCCTTCAAAGTCCTGGGCCAAATTCATCCATGGTATAATTAAATGGAAAGTAATAGATTTACTCTAGAGATTAATTTGACTCGTTAACTAATTAATCCTCACAACATCCTGTGAAGTACATTAGGTAAATAGGTACTATTATTCCTGTTTTACAGGTAGGGAGGGATTTGACTTGCTCAAAGTCACATTGACCATTGGTTTGAATGGAAGTTAGGAGACTCAACACCATTATGGATCTGGGTCCTCCTATCTTCTCTCTTAGGTACTTATGTGACACTCCTCCCACACTATATCCATAGTGTTTGAGCACCTCCCAATCTTCAATGTATTTATCCTCACAATACCCCTTGTGAGATAAGTATTTAAAATAATGAGAGCCTAAAGTTAGATTCCTAGAGCGGGATTCACAAAGGTATTTAGGTGCCTAATGCCCCTTGAGATCCCCTTATTTAGATGTCTAAAGTAGCTTAGATTTTAAAAATTGATGGTTTTTGTAATGGTTTAATGGTTTTTGTACCCAATGTAAAACACTTTAAAGGGGCCCTACCTTTTCAGAGGGTGAATAGTCCGCACTTTCTGAAAATCGATCATATGTAAAGGGTCTCAAGTTGGGCCCCCAAAAGCTGAGGCACTCAACAGGACTAGCTATTTTTTGTAATTTAAAAGCTAATGAATTAAAATCCTGTTAAGCAGTAACTTTTATTGCTAACAATTCTATTAATATTTTCCACCCATGTGATTAATTTTGAGGGTTGGTTTTTTTGTTTGTTTTTTTCCCCCCATTTTTCTAGTCAGATGTTAAACAAGCCAAGTCAGAAAAAGAACCGTTCAGCCACATAAAAAAATGATAGCTCTAACAGCAGCCATATTAGACAAGGGTAGCTATTTATTTGTCTTCCAGTATATAGTGGTCCTGCCTTTGCGGGTTCTTATGTGCATGTTGCTGTGTAAACTCATTGGAGAAGGCCAGGTTGAAAAAGTTCATGTTGCACTTGGATCAAAAAGAGGGGAGATTTGCAATGGACCTTAGCTTCTGAAGGTATTTGTGCCACAGTCTTGGACTGGCCCCTGGGAAAGTTCTGTCTCCTGCACCCGCAAGATATATTCTTATTGTAGAGAGTTCCATTGTACCAGAGGAGCAGAGTTGTTGAACACAGTCTTCATCCCAGAGCTTCAGGCAACCTTTTGGATATCCTGGGCCCAGGTGACTGAGCACCACTGAGCAAGCTGAAGATAAGGGCCCAGATCCAAAAAGGTTTAGGTGCCTAACTCCCATTGATTTCAATGGAAGTGACGTTCCTACAAACCTGTGAGGATCTGGGCCCAAGACGTGACATGGTTTGATAATGGTATGGGAAGCCAATGCAGAGAGTGGAGGACAGATGTGATGTGCTCATGTTGGTGAGGAAAAATGCTATAGCATTCTGTAGTAGCTGAAGTTTTGTAAGCACTGAAGTCTTCATACCCACGTGTATTGCACTGCTGTAGTTCATCCTGGAGGTAATGATGGTATGTACAGCTGAAGCCAGGTCATTATCTGATAGGAAGGGATGCTTTCAACTGAGCTACAATGATTTGCACAAATTGAGGATCTGGCCCATATTTGTCTTCAAGATAACTAGTCAATTATCTGTTCTTTATGGCCCCCATCGCTATATATCCAAACATCTACACAGGTCTCAAACTATAAAGGGTTTTATAGAGCAAAACCAACACCTCCGAAGCCAGCGCAGACTTTGCAGCAAAGGTGAAATGTGATCTATGCATGAAATTTGATTCTCTCTTCCCCCTCACCAATCCAGAGCTCCTATCTGTGCGAAACTTAATTGTGTCTTGGTTAAGTTCATACCAACATGGTCCACTGAGGAGATGGCACTTCAAAGACGATCAAACTTATTTTTAGGGTTAGATCATATATATTGATTAACTTGGTTAATTTTAATTAAAACAAAAGAAACTTATTCTTGTAAATAATAATGAAGAGTTAATACAACATTACAGGCAAAGAAGCACGTCTCTAAGCATACTTTCCGACTTCTACCCTTGTTTCTGACTTTAACTAAAAAGATTCTACCAAAAAAGAACCAATGGACCAATCCAGTTCAGTTCAGTTGTATTTATTTGGTACATTGCATTTAATTGGGACAGGAAATCCACTTAATTGGCAGGAAACTTACTGAAGCCTAATGATATGCAAGGCTGGGATGGCTGCTTTAGGGAGACAGTAATTCTGTTTAACTGAGATGTTTTTAGGTGACGTAATGGTTCAAATTGGTGTTTAGCTCTTTTTCTTCAGTATCATGCTGGTTCTGTCTGTCTGTTCTTCTAGCTATAGCTTGCAGTTACACCTTACGTGCGACACAAAATACTTCATCACTACCTGCTCTTATCTGCTAACCTGTATTTTCTAGCTGTACCTGCTAAGTCTCCTACTGCAGTGCCTCCGCTCCATGGACCTGTCTAGTAATGTGAAAAAATTGCTGCATTACCATTGAAATGGCATCTTCTACTAATCTGGGGAATTTATCACTAGCTCTGGGGATCCTTTTATCTCTAGGTCTCTCATTCAAATCCAGCCCAGAGCAGCAATGACTATAGCTCGTTGAACATTTCTGACAAAAAAACAAGTCATGCTTCCCCCCACTCAGACATTTTCTAGTAGTAAGCTACTGAATGATAGCTGTTACATCTGATGATTGTTCAGTCACCTGTAGGACATGATTTAGTAAGCATAGTCCAATTTCTTAGTAGAGAGATTACCTATCTTAACTGTGCCATTTGCTGGCAATCTCAGGAGTGAAGCCAAGCAAGGAATGGACACGGAGACTCAAATGTTCTCTCACTTCTAGAGATGGTCTCTCCAACTCAGTGCTCAGTTATGCTGACGGATGGTGTTGGGAAGCTTGTACTTCTGCTGCCTCCCCCGAACCTATTCTGTGCAGAAATAGACGAAATAAGTTCCAGGGCTAGTACATTCTCTAAACCATTAAGTTGACCAAACAGGCAAGAAGAAAAAAGTACATTGGTAAAGATACTATTTTAAACAAGATGCAAAGCTTGAGTAGTTTCCACAGTATGAGGCTGTAGACTGTGTGTCAGCATACCATGAAGCCATACTTCCAACAATGAATAGCTTAATAGCAGAAGCCAGTTCACGCTAAATGAAGTGAACAGGCTCATTGCTTGAAATTAGACCCTATCAAATACTGTGGTGTAGGTCCAAGAGATGTCAACGGTAAGCAGCAAAAGAAAATTGCAACCCATATGTGGAATTGAGAAGAGCAGGAAGGTCATGGAGAAATGAGTAAGCTGATCATATAACTTTTAAACCACCTAGCAAACGAGCAGGTGCCTTTGACACATGGCTAAGATAAGGGAGGGCAAGAGCAGAAAGTGTACTCATTTAAAAACAATGACAAGATGGACCTATCAGCAAACTAATGGATCCCTCTTAAATTGGACTTTTTCTATCATGCATCTCCACACCGCCATTATTTTACCCCAGCTCTCTGCATTTGAAACACCACTTGGGACCTACGTTGGACACAGTTTAATGGGGGAACCTAGGATCAACCCTGGCCAGCTAGCCTGGGTTCAGAGATGTTGAACTGTGTTTGTATTCCATCCTAACTGGCATTTCAAATTAGTTTGGTGAGCACGATTTTTTAAAACATGTTCTCCTTGATTAGACAAGGCTTAATTGGAGAGGGGACAGAACGTTGGAGCCAGGCAATTCCACAAGGGTTGGGATTAGCAGAGGGGACAGCAGCTGGAGTGAGGAATAGGAAAGAGAGCAGGGGACTGTGTGGGAGGGAGAAGAGGAACAAAATGGGGGAGAGGAGGAGTGGGGTAGAGAGAAGACAAAGTAAGATTCAGCAGAGACTTGCTGCCATAGTTCCCCTGCTGGCCCTGGATCCTTACCAGTTGTGGAGCTCAGGGGTCAGAGCATGAATGGGAAACTCATTTAATTTAAAACTAACTCAGTCAGTATAATTTAGGTCGGGAATCCCCATAGGATTGATGTAATATTTGCAGTATGTGACTTAATGCATTTTATAGCTTCTCTATACATCCCGGGGTCACCACAGCCCTTGCACTTACTCCTGTTCTGCTGACTCCATATCTTCCACTCCACTTCTTGCAGATGAACCAGCCCACCAGTTCAGTGGCATGATTTCATTATTTGTGAGAGACAGAACAGCTGCAGTTTAGGAATTTTAGGAGAAGAGGAACATGGTGTTCATAAGAGAAACAAATCTACAAAATTCTTATATGAACCATTGGATTTGGTAATATGAATGGATCAGTCCCAGAATTGTGTTCCAAATCTTCCTCCTGCTGCCCATCACCTCTCTGCATTCCTCTCCTACTGCCCTTCTCCAACCTTTCTCCTGTTACCAGCCCCAACCCCAACCCACTTGTTCTTAAACCCTCCCCCCCACACACATAGGGAGTTCCACAAGAGACAGGAGGAGGCAGAAAACAGAATGATACTTCTCCCTTCTCTGTGTCCTGTTTGACTCTGCCAGGATTTCATCCTCTCCACTGTGAGGTGGAGGGAACAGTTTGACCCTATGTTCTATAAAAAAATGTGAAATGTGATCTGGGTGCCTAAAGTTAGCATTTTTATTACAGCTAAAGCAGTTTTATTTGAGGAGACCAGCAGGGTTACAAATGCTTAAACTGGATAGTTGCAATAATTCTTTTATAATATTGTAATTCAATAAGCACTTCCTATTGATAACAAATGTGAACTAATTTATATCTGCATGAATGTAAACGTGGCCACTTCCATTCCATTGATTTTTTTTTAATTATTAATTATTATTATTTAAGATATATGGCCAGGTCTTAGAGTAACTGTAAGAACTACAGTGTAGAGTTGGATGGAAGGTTAAATGCTATTTTGAGACTCTTATTCTCTTGCTAATCATACGCTCTCTGAAGATTCATTATTGGAAGCATAATTTGACTACCATTACAACAGATTCTACTTTAGGCTTCCAGGCAGCAGTTTGATGGTGCAACTGAAGTTAGAAATTAATTTTTAAATGGTATGAATCAATATTAAAATGTAATCACCAGAGGAGCAAACTAAGTTTTTTCATTTATTTCTTAATATCACAGCTGTACAATTTTCATACATACAGAAGGAAATGCACATTGGATACACAATGGCATTTGGCTGCATTTCCGATTATAATACAGTAAGTGCAACTCCACTTAAAAATTTACATTTATACACCTTATACAAATTAAAGATTGCTACACTATTATCTGTGACAGTATAAAGCTTGATTTATGTTAAGTTTCATTACTAAACCACTTCCTGGTTAAATATAAAATGTACTCAATCATTTTAAAATGGCCCTTGTGGTACTCGGCCAGTATATAAAATATTTGTCATGTAAAATTTAACCATTTACTTTTTTAAAAAATAATCTTCTAACGCTATTTAAACATTCGTTATTGAACTGTTATACTGACACACTCTGTAGCAGAAGTCATATTTTACCTTCTTGTTTGATCTTGCATTGGTCATCACTGAAAGAAATTAAATTTGTAATGTACTGTCATTTTATTCAAATACAACTGGATGGCTAAATATTAGACAGTTTGCTGGAAAGGTAAATAACATTCCTCTATAAAGAAAAATGAAATTACATTAAGCAATATTTGTTATCTAAATGTTAATGGGTATAGTGCTACCAGCACAAAAAAGAAATATTATATTGTCTTTAGATCTATCTGAACACTAAATTTAAACTCTTATTACATGTTTATTAATGTTGGTCGCCAGACCACTTTCACTTTCTTTTTACAGCTGTATCAAATGGAAAAACAAAATTGCTCTTATTGCCGTCCCTATAACAGGAATGGTTTAGTTTCTAACCTCCTTTAAAAATATACATTTTACAATCCTTGCACCTCAACAAAGGTGACACTGACAATAAATACACTGGTTGGTTGGTTGGTTTTTTATCTTTCTTCACAATCAAGAGTCTACAAACTACCTGTTGTAGGCCCTTTCTTTTTTAGATTTCTCCAGTGCCTTGTCCATAGTTTTCTCATTTTCTCCTCTACATTTAGGGCAGTACCATTTGCCCTTTGGTTTATGATTGAGTCCCACACATGAAAAATGAAACCACTCAATTGGGCACTCATCATTATCACATCCTATCATTTCTCCATAGGAGACTTGATTACACAAGCAGTATGTTGGCTCATTGGGATCAATAGGAAGATCCGCAGGGGAAGCCTCCCTCTCTGCTTTAGCCTTAGACCTCTTCTTTTTCTTGGATGTTTTTGCTTTCTTCTCCTTTGGCATTCCCGAGGTGATGTCATCATGATCATGATTATTAGAAGCATTTTCTCGATTTTCATTATTTCTTTGCCTCCTAGATCTCTTATTGTTGGGCTTTTCAGCCTGAGTGATTGTCTCATTCTTTGACTTATCTTGGCTGGCTTTGCCACTGTTTCCAGTGGTCTCATTAGTCTCTTGACAGGTCTCAAATAGTTCCACATGACTGTCCACTTGCCTGGTTCTATTCTCAACAAGCTCCACCATCTGACTGACAATTTGGATCTTTTCATCTCCCAGTTCCTGACTCCGGATCAGTGCTCTCTGTATGCAATGCAACAGTCTTCTCTTTTGCACTGCATCGGTCTCTCGTTTGAACTTTTCATAATAATCATCCAGCTCCTTTAAGATCTCTGCAAAGGAAAAAAGTAAAACTATAAATATTCTGCACATACAGAATGGCTGAACAAAACCTCCCCATACTATTGCCTCCCAAAAGCAGCACTACTTTCTTGTAAAGTACAAAGCTGATCAAAGGCAGTCACACCGAAGTTGAAATCTGACAAGTAGCGGCTCACATCTACAGCTGAATAGTTGGTCTCTCTGGAACAAAATGCAAATGCCATCTAGTTTAAATTTAGAAATGTATTATTAAAATAATTTCATTTTAGACTGTTACACCCTGTGCGAGTTTTGTGGGTGCGGCAGTATGTGATGTCTATGAAGCAGCTTGTCACAATGAAGGGAAGTTACAGATTGCCAGGTAAGTGGCCTAGATCTTCAAGACTTTTCCTTTTAGACAATTGAAGTGGATTGAAGTGCATCATGGGTGAGGGCTCAATGTCCCATGATGCAGTTTTTTCTGTACCATCATTCCATGGGCTTTCAACTGCGTTTTGTGGCATTTTTCAATGGCCCCTGTTTATTGTGCGCTCGCAATCTCTGTCTGAAAGGATGGATCCAGCATTGCTCTCTATTGTTGTGGTCACTGTTATGAGCACATCATGGCTGGTCACTGAGTATACCATGAGCACCCGATTTAAACAGGAATCAGAGGTGCCTGACCTGCTGTGTACCATGGAAAGAAACAACACCAGAAGTGAGCTGTAGCTCACGAAAGCTCATGCTCAAATAAATTGGTTAGTCTCTAAGGTGCCACAAGTACTCCTTTTCTTTTTGCGAATACAGACTAACACGGCTGTTACTCTGAAACCTGTCAGATTGCTTTTGGCATTCACGGAGCAGCTGCACATGGTGAACCATCACTTTTGGGCCCAGGAAACAAGCGCTGAGATCGCATAGTTATGCAAGTCTGGGATGATGAGCAGTGGCTGCAAAACTTTTGGATGCAGAGCGCACCTTCCTGGAACTGTGTGCGGAGATAGCCCCAGCAGTGCGGCGCAAGGACACCAAAATGAGAGCTGCCCTCTGAGTGGAGAAGCACGTGGCGATTGCTGTGTGGAAACTGGCAACTCCAGACTGTTACCGGTTGGTTGTGAATCAGTTTGGAGTTGGGAAGTCAACCATTGGGGCTGCGGTAACGCAAGTGTGCAGGGCCATTAATCACATCCTGCTACAAAGGACTGTGACTCTTGGCAATGTGTGTGAAACAGTGGATGGCTCTGCGGCAATGGGATTCCCTAAGTAAGACAGAGCAATAGATGGCAGACATATCCCAATTTTGGCACCAGACCACCTTGCAATAGAGTACATCCATAGAAAGGGGTATTTCTCGATGGTGTTGCAGGCACTGGGGATCACCATGGGCATTTCACTGATATCAATGTGGGATGGTCCGAAAAGGTGCATGACACATGCATCTTCAGGAACACTGGTCTGTACAGAAAGCTGCAAGCAGGGACTTTCTTTCCAGACTAAAAGATTCCAATGGGGGATATTGAAATGCCCATAGTGATCCTGGGAAACCCGACCTATCCCTTACTGTCACGGATCATGAAGCCTTACATGGGAAACCTGGACAGCAGCAAGGAGCACTTCAACAATAGGCTGAGCAGGTGCAGAATGACTGTAGAATATACGTTTGGCAGTTTAAAAGCAGGCTGGCGATGCCTTTATGACAAGTTAGACCTAAATGAGGAAAATATTCCCATGGTCATAGCAGCCTCCTGGGTGCTCCATAGTATTTGTGAGGCTAAAGGTGAGACGTTTCCCACGGGGTTGCGTGGAGGCGGATCACCTGGTGGCTGATTTTGAGCAGCCAGATACCAGGGCTGAAGTGCACCAGGGGGAGAGCAATTTGAATCAGGGAGGCTTTGAGGCAACACTTTGACAATGAGCTCCAGTAATGTGTCATTCTATACAGCACTCTGCCATGCTTTATTAACTTGCTGCGTTGTATGAAAATGTTGATGATTCCTGACCGGGATGTGTAGTGAGCAAATGATGAAATTGACACTGTGTATTAATTCCAGCATAAACCACTGTGTTTTGGAGACAAATAAAGACAGGTTATCATTCAAAGAGTTTGTTTTTATTAAATACCAATTAACAACACACACAAAAGACTTGGTGGGAAGGGAGATAACAATGAAGGGCAGTGTAGGCTTTCATAGCTGAGTGTAAGTCCAGCTATCATTCTGGAAGCTGTCCAAAGAGGTGGAGTAACCAGGTACCAAGATGGGCTGGGAAGTTGCACGGAATGTGTGGGAGGAGTTTGGGGAGTGCATGGAAGGCAGTTCTGTATCATCTGCAGGGGGGTCGAACACATGAATTCTGCCTGCGGTGTGATTAGAGACTTCAACATCTCTGTTTGCTCCTCCAACGCTTTTATCATCTGCTCCTAGCCTACTAAAATTCACTCCTAGCTCTCCTTTCTGTCCTGCCTATTTTATAATTTTTTTTTTAAAGTCTCTCTCCACAACCTGCGTTCTTGTTTTTCGGCCTCTGAGGATTGGAGCAATTCTCGGAACATATCCTCCTTGCCTTAGCTGGCGGAGGCACTCCACCAGTATGTAGGGGGTTCCACTGAAGGCCACAGCTGTAGAAACACAAGAAACAATAAACAGAAGCATGAATGTTAGTGCACACACTGCATCGACTCATTATAGTAAAATGCACCTTTAAAAAATACGAATCAGTTTCTCACGGTCTTTTGGCAAGCAGACAGCTCAGTGAGCACTCTAAATATGGTGAGGTCGGCCTAGGGGAGGGGAGGGTGCACTCAAGATGGGGCAAAGGGTCTCGGTGTTTTTTTTAAAGAGGATCACTGCAGGTGACTAGGGACAATATTGTAAATTCTGCCACCATTTTCCATAGACAGGGGTCAATGAAGATGCTATCTCACTCTTGAAGGTAAGCCAGGATGTAAGGGTGCATCTCTTGCATGCGTGCAGCTTCAGACCGGGTGTCTATGCCACTCGCCTGTGTGCTGCTTTGGTTCCTGCACAAGTGATTGCTGATTGGCGCGGGAAAGTTTCCTACAATGGGCGAAGGAACAAAGCAGCTCTGCCAACGAACCTTCAACAGAGGATTGGCGAGTACCTCCAGGAAAGTTTTCTAGATCTCTCTCGAGAATTCCCGTGAAATCTCGGTGTACATTAACACGCTGTTTCACCGCACTGCTTTGCTGCACAGAGGAATGTAAAGCACTTGCTAACACAGCTAGTCTTGTACATTTCTATCCCTTTACCCACTTCTACAATATATACAAAGCAAAGGACAGCTCTACTTCATATAACTTCAGCTCAAAAAGATCACTTACCAGAGTTCTCCTCTGCCGCATCATATACTCCAGAGATGGACTGCTGGGACTGGCTGGACCCCTCTGGAGTGGAAAAGAGTTCCTGACTCACCACACCACTGGATGACCCTAAAATGTGCTCTACGTTGTCCTCGGGGCTGTGTCCGCTGCCCCACCAAAGTATCCATGGGGCTCTTGGCATTGGAGGTGGGGTTGCTGCAGAGGATGGTGTCCAGCTCCTTATAGAAACAGCAGGTCTTCAGCGCAGCACCAGAGGGACTGTTTGCCTCCCTTGCCTTCTGGTACGCCTGCCTCACTCCTTTATCTTCGCGCACACTGATGCATGTCCCATTTGTAGCCCTTATCCAACATGCTAGAAGAAATCTGACCGTAAGTATCACAGTTCCTACAGCTGGAGCAGAGCTGGGACTGCATAGCCTCCTCTCCCCACAATGCCAGCAGATCTAATAACTCAGGTGTGCTCCAAGCGGGACAGCGTTTGTTGCATGGAGCTGCCATGGTCAGCTGGAAAGATTGTTGTGAGCTGTCCACACTGAGCAAACAGGAAGTGGAATTTCAAAAATTTTCAGGCCTTTAAAGGGGGAGGGATGCCTGGGTGCAAGGCAGTCGAGTACAAACTGCTGACCAGAGTGGTCAGGATGGACATTGTGGGACACCTCCTGGAGGCCATTTACAGCAACATGACCAAGTGCAGTGTCTACACTGCCACTTTGTCAATGTAACTTTGCTGCAAAAAGCTCTATGTCTCTTGTTGAGGTGGTTTTATTTTGGCAGCAAAGTAGGAGAATTTTGTTGGCAGAAGGAGCACTGTAGTGTGTACATCTCCATTGTCTTGTCAACGAAACCTGACTTTCATTGACAAAACTGTAGTGTAGACAAGGCCTTAAGCTACCCTTCTATTCCTCCAAGTCTTTGGCAGGTGAGAGCCAAAGTCTAAGGATTGCTGGATCAGGACTGCAATATACAAACTATAGCTATATTTTAGGTATTTTACCTCCTTTTAAGATGTGCGGGAGGCTTGGATACATGCCTGCATGTGGCCATGTCCCTCCCGCACCAACATATTCTGAAATGGTTGCAATCTGAGTAAATACATGCATCTATTTTCAATATGTATTTAACCATAGAAAATAAGTATTTAGGACATTCAAATATATCTGGCAACAGTTGGAGCAGTTATGATCTCGGATTTAAAATAGTAAAAGTATAAACCAAATGGAGATAGTCTTGAAGTGGTATTATTGTCCTACTTACTATAAGGATTTTTTTCAACAGGCAAACATTGTTTTGGAGAGAGAGAAGTTTTAAAGGGTCAAATGTGTGATTCTAGAGTTCATAACTGTGAAAAATAGATGGATGTGTTTGATTTGTGCTCATTTCATCAAACTCCATTCAATATCAGTCAGACATGTTAGATTCCTTTCCCTTTCACCATCATAAATATACTCGTTCCTCATCAGATATTATCTACAACGAGGATTCTTTTCTCTCTTTTTTTTTTTAAACTGCATCATGTTCTGTTTCTCTTTCCATTCACCTTGAAATGAACACAAAGGCTGCTGAGAAGAACAGTTTAGCTTACTAACCAAGAATGAAGGTTTTAGAAAAATGTAAGGCTTGGCAGAAAAAACAGACAAGTAACTCAGTTAACCTAATAAATATTACAATCACATCTACATTTAAATGAAATAGCAAAGGTCTGACTCTGAATTTTACAAATGTGGACATTTATCTCCCTAATAAGACTTTCTTTTGGACAAGAAAACATGCTAATAGATCTTGTTACACAACTAATACCAACAAAGCTGTTGCTATTTAGGCTTTGTCATGATTAGGATAAAAAGGTGTTTGTTTTTTGATAACATGTTAACTAATACATTTTAGGACTCTAGTTTAGATACAGCTAGTTGTACTGCAGCAGGTAGAATTGGTGTGAATGAGCTAGCTAACCTTCTTAAAAAAACAAAACCTTTTATCCTAATCAAGACAAACCCTTAGAGATTAAGTATGGTGGGAGATTAAACATTTATCATCATTATTCCCAGTGACTTAAATTCGGAAGTCTATATTCCAATTTTGTGGCACTTAGCCACAGTCATTAATAGATTAGCCCACTTAAATTTGAGATACAGATAATCTTTCTAGGAGAAATACTTTTCTTTGTGGATATCCAAAGAATGTTTCTCTACAGGCTACTAATTTTTTTAGTGGCAAAATAGTTTAATTCGGTTCTCCATTCCTATTATTAAAGCTTCATTTTAAATATGCTATATGCACATGAAAAATATACCATTATCACACTGCTAGCATTGCTCTACTATTTAATATATTGGTAAGGCATATTTCATTTAGTCATAATAATCTTGATCTTCCTAGCTGCAGAGCACTTCCTGTGAGGTGCTAATCAAAGTTGCTCAGCACAACACAAGATACTGAGTGATACAGTTGGCTGCTGTTTACAACTGTGCCCAAATAAAAAGGGTTGCTCAGCAACAAGTGGGTGTTCTGATGGATGGAGTTGGGAGACTTTGGTACTTAAGTGTGACACTAGATAAGAAAATAAGTTTCTTAGCAGCTATTTCAGCTGAAAGTTGTGCCAGGCTCTAATTTGTAATATTCCTTAGAGAAGCAGACTCAGCAGCATGGCTTGCCTGTCCTCTCCAGAATGGCTAATACTAATCCACTCTCGGGTAAATACTGTATAGGCCCTATGCAAAAGCCTAGCTGTTTCAGTGTCTCCCAAGATAGTCAACTACCTGTGAGTCCCTGGTTTTACTCTGTCACCTGTATGTTTAAAGCACGTTGGGGAAGTTACAAATGCAAAAATCACATGCTGGGAATTCTGTGCACCTTGTAACTCCGTAGGCTGCAGAGGACACAAACTATCGGTTTTTTTGCTGTGTAGCATCAGAAAGCCCACCCTCAGCCATAAAAATGAAAACATAGGCAATACCCATCAGACAATCTTAAGTACTGCACTAGCTGAGCTAAACAGTTTCTCACAACACACAAAAATTCTCTTTGAGACATTTATTTCAACATTATCCACTGCTCTGCACTGAAAGTCTCTAAGCCAATAAAGTCCCAGGTTTAAAGTATAGCTGTAGAGATAAATTTGTCTACCTTGTTCTAATATTTGCCCAGCTCCCCTGTGATCCATATTTGAATAAGAGTCACAGATTTATTTTCCAACTTTGAAATATTTACCTCACTGTTCCCACTGATTGATGGCAGCAAGCTCAGGCCCACATAAAGGTAACTAATTTGGAATATTCAGTGTTGATCTGGAATAACAGCCAGATCCTGTGCTGCAAAAATTATTTCTGTCTGCATTAAGCAAAGCAGACTGCTGGTTTGATGCCTGCAAGGGTATAAACCTTGACTTGTGTCATTTTAATTTTTTTCAGAAAACATAAATGAACAAGAGGCTCTATTTCAACAGTCACTTGAATGGCTTTGAGTCAGGGCCCCCACCCTTCTCTTCTAACAAAGATCTAGAGGCCAAGTAACAGGGGACACTTGATTACTCCGGTGGAAACAGATAGTTGCTGTACCCTATATCTGCCTATCCTTTTATATTGCCAGTGGTCTGGTGTGCATGCTCTCAGGTTGAGGCTAGCATAATCATTTCCCACCATTGCTAACATTGGTACAGCTCCATCAATAGACAAGATGCCAGCAGCTGCCAACATCACTTTCTCAACCACGCCCACAGTATGTCTAAATGGCATACTGAAACTCCCATTGACTTGAAGGGGAGCAGAGTGTGCCCAATGCTAAGCACTTTTCAAAATTCCACCTTCAAAAAGGTGACTTTTCACAAACCCAGATGGAAACATGGGTATTGTTTTTTTAAAAAAACACAGCTTTGTTAGATGTAAGGGGACTGTTGCCCCGTTGCTAACATTCAGCGGGGGTGTTTTGGTTAGCTAGCTCCCAGTACTAAAAAGGGGGAAGGGTCAATGGGGAATCAGGACCCTGAGACTGATAGTCCCCAGGCACAATGGGGAGAGGCCAATGCTCCAGGTCAGCCTGAATGACAGGGCGGGCAGGCTAATCAGGGAGTCAGGAGGCAAGGGAGGTCCCGTCCTCCGTGTGAGCTGGATTTGCCTGGGTCAGACAGAGTGGGGCTGAGCTAAGGAGAAAGCAGGGGCCCAAGCTAAGCTGGGGAGCAGAGCTGGGCCAGATCCAGAGGGACCAGAAAAGCAGCCCCGACAGAGCAGAACCTGTCTTGGGAGCAGAGCTGCAGCCCCAAGGCCAAAGGCACAGCCCAGAGAGAGCAGACTTGCCCTGGGAACAGAGCTGTAGCCCCAAGGCCAGAGGCACAGCCCAGAGAGAGCAGACTTGCCCTGGGAACAGAGCTGCAGCAACCAGAGCCAGAGGGGCCAGAAAAGCAGCCCAGGAAGCAGGTCAGTGCTGGGAGGAGAGTCACAGAAGCAGCCTGCAGAGCAGACCTGTCCTGGGAGCAGAGTTGCAGCAACCAGAGCCAGAGGGGCCAGAGAAGCAGCCCAGGGAGCTGGAGGCAGAGCAGCAGAGACAGAGTGGTGGAGCTGGGGCTGGAGCAGTCCGGAGCTGGGTGTGGTGAGCAGCTGGGGAGAACGAGGGGGACCCTGGGCAGCAGGCCCAGCACAGGGAGATGCCTCAGCCAAGAGGCTCTGCAGGCCAGGCTTGGATCGTAACCCCGACAGGGCGGGGGCGACACTGGGCAGAAGGGTCCTACCACTTAGAGCCTGAGAGCGTGTGGCCACCACCAGAGCAAGTGTCCAACCCACAGCATCCCTGCAGCACAGCCAGGGCCTGAGAAGGAGGCCTGGGACTTCCAAGGAACAGACTGTGAACTGCCCGGACATTCCAGAGACGCTGTTTGTGATGTTCCCTGCCGCAGAGCGGGGTGAGGTGTTTCCTTTCACCTTTCCCATTTCCCCTTATTCTTTTTAAAATTAATTGTCGATTAAATAACTTGCATTTGCTTTAACTTATATGTAATGGTCAGTGGGTCAGAGAAGTGCCCAGTGCAGAGAGTCTCTTGGAGTGGGGACACCCTAGCCCCTGTCATAGATGACCACAGCAGGGTTGGGGGTCGAGCCCCCCAGGAATCCTGGGCTCAGCCTTGTTGGGTTTACAAGGACTCTGCCAGACAGGAGAGTGGAAGAGGAGCCCTCAAGGGCAGGGAGGCCACTGAGTAAAGGAAGTGGGAGCGAGGACTCAGATCCTTTCGCTAGCCCACTTCACCGGGGTAGTGCAGAAGCCAGGAAAGTTCCCCACAAGAGCAGGACTATTCAGCCGCTTACATAATGGTAGTTTGGGGGAAATGTATATTGTATATGGTAGAACCTCACTAACTCAATAATTAGGAGAGCAGTTACTAATTATTAACTTAGCAATTTAGTAAATGAACAGTGGTGGTAAACGATACTGCACTATCTGTACTTTGTTCATTTACTCAACTATAACTCATTTTGTGACACTTTGCCATACATCAGTAAGTTTTATATTTTTGTACAATGAAATCTGAGTACTGGCATCTTACCACAATGCTCTACTCTTTATTATTTTTTAAAGGTATGTCAGGAGAGACCACTATTTGTGTGATTCATGAGGATTACTGTTTAATGAAGTGTGTATTTCAAAGCTTCTGATATACTGCCACACACTATAAATCAGCAAAATGCTATGCAAAATTCAATTTAAGGAACAATCCCACATCTAAAATAACTGCCAAAATCTTGCTATAAACCATATGTATAAGCCCAATGGTAATTTATATTTCTCGGATCCCCCTCTCCCTTTCAAAATCTGAAGAGATTGTTGTTTGAAGGAAGGCTAATAGCGAGCTAATTTGCTTTTAAAAAAAAATACATGAAGGGTAGGGTGGGGGCATTTTGAAGGTTACAGAGCAGAAGAAATTCATAGGTTGTGGTCTGGACTTGCCGGCCAGGCTACCCCGGGGCCCGGGTGTAAATGGCATCTCTCTGTGGAGAGGAAAGAGCTCCCTCGACACCGGCGTGGGGTGCAGATTTGCAAGGAGCCGGTTTCCGGGCTAGGAACCGGGCTGGGCGTTGGCTGTTGCACGCCTGGAGGGGGGCTGCCCAGGCGGGGGCCAGGATCGCTTCTCTCCCCCGTCCAGGCTGGAGACGGCGGAAGGTTTGGGGTCTCGGGCCAGCCGCGGGCGGGCGGGCGGCTCTGCGGGGACCCGCCACGCGCGGCGCGAGCTCCGCCCCGAGGCGCCTAGGGCCGCCTCCCGGGAAGGGCGCTGGGCAGCGGAGTCCCGCCAGCCCCGCGCCGCCCCAGCGCCTCGCCCCGCCCCAGCTCGGAGGCCGCCCCCTGCCGGTCAGACAGGACACACGCGGGGGGGCGCTTGAGTCCCGGCCTCCGTTCCCGGCTCCTCCCCCCACACCGCACCGCGGCGCTCCGCCGCCATTATAGGCGGGGGCGGGGCACCGGCGGGCGCTCAGCCAACCGGGAAGGCGCTCTCTATCAGTCTCCTTCAGGAGGCTCCGCCCCTCCTTAGCAACCGGCCACTTGCCAACGCAGTAGGCACAACCAGGACGTGACGTCAGGCTATTGTTCTTTGAACAGGAAATGGGCCCAACAGAGTTTCCCGTTTTTCGAAACAGAGGGAAGGAGGCGAAGCCGAGTCTGCCCTCTACCAATCAGAATCAAAGAGTACAGGGATAACCCGCCTTCATCCGTCCAGCACGCCAATCAGAAAGAGAAGTGCGAGGAACCCGTGCCTTTCGGCGCAGCAGGCCAATCGGAATCAGAAAACCCGGTGCTCACGTCTCCAGGGCAACCGACCAACCAGAATGGAAGGACCCGCCCACCAATCCCAAGGCTCCAATCAGAACCAGAAGGCGGAGACAGCACAGGTCCCCCACCTAAAAACGTGTCAATCAGAATCCGAAGGCCAAAGTTGCGCCCATCTCGCGCAGCCCATGGCGCCAATCAGAAACGGGGAGGCGGGGAGAACCTCAAGATATTCAAATCAACCCCACAAAAAAAAGGGGCTTCGGAAACGCCGCGAAGAGGCGGAGCTAGAAGGCGGAACAGCGAGCCCGGGCAGTGAGCGGCAGAGGCTGAGCCGTGGGGGCAGAGCCCGGCCAATAGCGCGAGGCGGAGGCGGGGCGAAGCGCGATATGCTAATGAGGGAGGGCTATAAATGACGCAGCGAGCGGGGTGACTGACTCCGACATAGCGCGGACGCAGCTCCTGTTTGCACTGTGGTGGGTGTGCAGGAAAGCGCGCCGCCCTACGCCTCCTCCCCCGCACCGGGCAGCGCTGCCCTGTAGCCCCTGCTGCCGGTGCCTTCGATGGGGAGCTTTCCACCAGTCTCTAGCCCGCGTGCGGGGAGGGGAGCCCGCAGATCAGCGGCGAGTGCCGCAGAGACCAGCCCTCGCCCCGTCCAGCAGGAGGGGTCCCCTCCAGCACCCTGTGCCACCTTTGCCCGCAGCGCCCAACAGACCTTCCCCTCTACACACACAGCAAGTGACAAAGCTGCTCCGCAAACTAACCCCTCTCCCCGCGGGGCAAGGAGACGGCATGCCCCGGAGTGAGTGCAGCCAGCATGCTGCGGGGAGGGGACACTTAGCATTCAGCTCATCCATAACCCATCCAGCGTTTATTTTATATAACTCCCCTCCCCCCTACACGGGGCTGTTTTACAGGGTGAAACGCACCCCCATTAAAAAGAGCCTGAAGAAAGCAAACCCTGCCCCCCACTCGCATCTAAACCTCCTCCCCCTTCTTCCCTAGCAGCCTCTCTCCCTTACTACAGCCATAATGAATACTGTACATTCCTAAATGTTGTTGTGCTGTAATCTCTCCCTCTGTCCACCCAGCACTTTCCCGGTACCTACAAAACCTCCCCCCACAACTACACACCCAGAAATAGCCCCCCATACCCCGCTTCCCTGCCCCCCGTCTTCTTGTCCAGTATTTTACACTGAAAAGCAGAGTCCTTGCTTAATAAGAGAAGCCGGAGACCTTTTGTTCCGCCCCATGACAAGAGCTAACGCTGCAGATCAGCCCCTCTTCTCCTCTTCTAGGCTCTTTTTTCCTGCTTTCTCCCTCCTCCCAGAAATAAAAAACTACCATCCCTGCAGGGTGCGGGGAGCGGGCAAGGGGTGCCAGGACTCAGCTACCAAGGAAAGAAAAGACACCACCTAACCCAGCACCACACACACACAAGAAAGCACTTACCTTGATATTTGGCGTCAATTTCCCTCATCAGGGAGACATTTCTCTGCAGATCGAAGGGCAGAGACTCGATGGAGTCCAGATAATCCTCCACATAGTTCACGAGGTGAAGCTGCTCTCCGTTTGCAGGACTCAACATTTTCATCCGGCAAGACAAACAGTCTTCCTCCCCCCTTCTCTGCGAGACGGAGGGCTGCTCGCTCCAAAGACGACAGCCCCAATCTGCCCGGCTCGCTCCCTGTCCACCTCTCTCTGGAGCTCCCCAAAACCGAGAGAAGCTACATCTGACTCCTCTCTTGTGAACGCCGAGAGAGAGAGAGACACGCACCCTCCGCTAGTCCCCACCGCCAGCAGCAGCTGATTGAATGGCTGTCGTTGTGGGTAACTCACGAAGGAGGTGGTAGGAACAATCAGAGGGATTTGTGTGTGCGAAGGGGGAGGCAGGGAGGGGGACTCAAACCAGATCCTCCGAAACAATCTGGAAACAAAATCTGTTGTGCAAAGTGTCTGACAGAAGCAGCAGCTCCTCCGTGCGCCGCTCCTAGCCTCTCTCCTTCCTTCCACGCTCCTCTCGCCGCCGCTGCTCCCGTCCCCGGTTATATTAATGCAGCCTCCCCTCTCGCTATACGCCGCACTTGATCCAACGTGGAAAACCCAAATACCAGTTTCAAACACTTGGGAAACATTCAGCCCCGCCACGCAGCACGCATGCGCACCCCTCCCCTCCACACACTGACCCTTCCCCCCTCCCGCAACAGCAGCAGCAGCACGAAGGCTTATGTGCATATTCATTCTCTCTGCACCTCCTCTCCTTACTCACGTTTAAGAGCAGGAGGTGGGGCAGCTGCAACAGCAGAGCCAAGCGGGGAGGGGGGAGCTTGCGCTGCGGCTGCCGGTAAGGTACCGAGGGAACAAATGGGTTCCAGAGGCAAAGGCGCGTGTGTGATGCCGGGAGCGCACCGGGAGCCAGGGCATGGTGCTCGGGGGCCCGCTGGAAAGTCGTGTGGCTACGTGCAAGAGCGCTGACGCTACGGGGGAAGTTGTGCATGGTGCTGAGATGGCGGCGATGCACGGGGCGTTTGTACGTGATGAACTCAGCGGCTGGTGCTTTTACACGGGGGTCACTGGCACCCACGCTGTGCAGCGGGTGGAAAGGGCTGCGCTGTCCCGCACAGCCTCTCCCGCGGGGCGGGAGGTATCGCCGCAGGACCGGGGGGAAGATGGTGCAGCGCGGCTGCTGCTTCAGCCCCGGAGTGGACCGCCCAGCTCCCAGGCACGGCTCCCTCGGAGTCCCGCTGAACGGGCACAGGCGCAGTCTGAGTCGCGGTACCCGGATCACCGGCCACTGGCACAGCCACCGCCAGGCAACGGCATGAATTCAAGAGTCACCCAGCCAGCGCAGGCGGCTGCTGACATTGCTGCCAGCCAGTCGTGTCCCGCCCCGCCGCCCTGCGAGCCAGTCAGAGACGGGGATCGGGGCGGGACAAGCAATGACAATTCTGCTTGGGACACCGCGACAAGGGAGGGGGGGGAGGAATGCGCATGCGCCTTCTGACGAGGGGCGACGAGAAAATGGAGGTGGGGAGAGTTAAACTACATTTCCCAACAGCCCCTGGGTCCCCGGGCATGCGCCGTACACGTGTGCACTGCGGGGCGGGCAGAAAAAGCCCTCGCACGCAGTCAGCACATGCCCATGCAGGAAACAAAGGGGTTACTGGGGAGGGAGGGGACAGCGCGTGTGTGTTGGGGAGGGTCTGCGGGGGCTCACGTGTGAGGGGGAGGGGAGTGCCTCAGGGGTGTAAGGGGGCCATACCCTATGGAGTGGGAGGGGAGGCTAGGCGGTGCCTTTGGGGTGTTGCCCGTGTGAGGGTGGGTGGAATTGGAGGGGGGATGCCTGGGGGACCTTTATGCAGCCCCGTCCCCTGTCAGCTTCCTGCCTAAGTGGGGTCCTGTGTTCTTGAAGGTAATTTGATGAGAACAATGAAATTCATCCCCCCTACTCCTCCCCTTTTCTACTTGGACAGCTCAAGAAGCCCTGTAAGCCTTCTGGGGCTCTGGTTTTCCCACATGTCTTCATGGTCTCACCGGAGATGAGGACTGGCTGCCCCTCTGGCCAGGAACTGAAGGGGCCAGCTTAGAATCATAGAATATCAGGGTTGGAAGGGACCTCAGGAGGTCATCTAGTCCAACCCCCTGCACAAAGCAGGACCAATCCCCAGTTTTTGCCCCAGATCCCTAAATGGCCCACCTCAAGGATTGAACTCACAACCCTGGGTTTAGCAGGCCAATGCTCAAACCAGTGAGCTATCCCTCCCCCCTCCTTGTTGTATCTTTAACAAAATAGCTTTTCATCCAGCAGTTTGAGTTAAAAGCCAACCAAAAAGGAAAAATAAACAAAGCAGCAGAAGAGTTTTAAACTGCCTGGAGAATTAATCACATCTCTAAACTAATTTGATTTCACTTTGTTGGCAGCTGAGATGTCCTATCTCTGCACGTTCTCTAGTAGCCCACAGAAAATGAAAAAAGTGATGCCTGAGCTATTAATATGTAAAACAAACCCTTCAAGCCTTCATGCAGCATAAAGAAATTTAAAAAAAGATACAGCCAATTACGTTCCCCAGTGTAGGTCACCTTTAATTTAGATTGTAACTAGAGGAGAGGGAGTCTTTGTTTTCTAAAGTTTGGTACACATCTATTCTGCTGGATGTGCTAGTAATGAACATCTCACAGAGGCTGTCTACCTCTACATGTCCACAGAGGCTGAAATACTGTAGTACCCAGTATGCCCCATCCCCGAGGAGGAAGAAACTAGTGTACACAGCAATTTCTCTTCCTCACATCGCCCCACTAAAAATGCCCCATTCTCCAAAAAGGAGAGTGCCTAATACACAGCAAAATCCTCCCCGATAGAAGATATCCCCAGCAGAGCGAATGAGAGACTGTAACATGCAGTAAATTTCCATTCCAGAGAGTGATAGTAAAACATACACAGTGTGCAATACTCTCTGCACCATACTGGGGGTAGGTGGGAAAGGAACAAACCCACCCCAAAGCTTTCAGAACACACTCATTTCCAGAGGCTGAGATACTAAAACACACACAGCAAAATCCTTGTCTTATCCCTAGACAGGGACACAAATATGCAGCAAAATTCTCCCTCAATCCACAATACTTTGAGAGGGGAGAGAGAGTGTAACACACACATGAGCACGCTCACACACACACACACACACACACATCATCAAAACCACCCCAAACCTCATTGGGGAAATAGACTGCAATACGCACAGCAAAATCCTCCTTTCCCATTGATAGTGTTTCCTTCCCTCACACTCTCCCTGCTCTCCAGTAAGGGAGATTTTGGGTAGAAAAAGCTCTGGCTGGAAAGCTCATTTCTCCAGAGGTGGCAGAGACTCAGCATTTCTCTGATCTGCCTTGCTGCTGTGCTGTGGGAGCTTAGATCATGATGGCAGAGGGGAGGTGTCTTTCGAAGGAGCTGAAAGTGTTATTATTTTAACAATAGCCTTTAAAATAAAGTGATTAAAAATCAGCAGGTTTCTCCCCTCCCTCTGTGTGCTTTAATGGGGGGAGGATATTTTATTTAAAATGGATACTTATTGGTAAGCCTCGTTGTCAAGACAACAGTATCATTAGCAGGAGAGGCCTAGCTCCTCCTCTTCCTCCCCCCCTCCATCTTCTCTCCCTCTCCTCCCAACCTTCCTTTCTTCCTTCCTCTTTTCCCTCCTCCCCAATCATGCTTCGGTTGCTTGTAGTTTCTCTAGTAGCTCTTCATGCATTTCTTCCCTGCGTTTCTTTCACTGACCTAGCTGTTGCTACCACTGAAGCTTCAACTGCAGGAAGCGGAGGATAACCCTGGTCTGTGTCTGGAGGAATCTCTCTGGCGGGGGGAGGGTGGGGAGGATTGGGAGCAGGTTTCTCCTGCTTGTTTTATTGCTTATGCTATAAGTACAAAATATGGGAAGTATAAATAGCAAAACTTCATTTTCCGGGATGCTGCAATGTCTATGGCTAGGTGAACGATCACAAAAAGAGCGGGAGGAAGAACAGTGTTGTGGTGAAAGCAGTGCAGGATAGACCTCTTATTAAAGCTTCCTTACAAGGTTCATATGTATGTTTCTCTTCTAAGCAGTCTTCTCATGAAGACTTGACTTTACTCATGAAGACCTTCACTTAATATAACTGGATTGGCAACATGTGTGATTTTATCATAAGTCTCTCAATATTAGGAAAATGTATCTGTGCTTATCTGAAAATTTCCTCTTTTAAAGCCCCAGATCCAGAAGTCATACGATTACGTGAGAATCTCAGCTTTCATTTAAAAAAAAAAAAAAGTAAGTTTCTAGCCTCATGGTTGTAGAGAAAAGCTGGAAAACACGATCCCTAAATGCTCCAAAACCAGGAGGCAAATAAAAAGAACCCCCCATTTGTTAGTTTAATAATCTCATGATTTTAAGCCAGTTTCATGATTTCTGGGGGCCTGACTCATCATTTTTGAATGCATAGGGTTGGCAAAACTGTTATTGTTTGTGAAGCATTAACACTGGGGTCATCACTATACAGAACACAGAGGAAGAGCCAGGCCCTACCCAAGGTATCTGAATCTATCTAGATATTTATGCTCATCACAATGATATCTGAGCACTAAATAACTACTATCCAATCTCTGCTTTCTTTTCTGTTTTATGCTTTACCCTATCTGTTTTCTCAGTTTCCCCTTTTTGTCTGTTAGTTATCTTACTTATGATGTAAACCTTGAACAGCTAAGAGAGGCATAAAATGCGTGTATTTATTCTGTGTAGTAAAGCACCCACATAATGCTCTAGGCACAGAACAATAATTATGCATGCAAATTATAATCTCAAATGGCTGTAAAAGGCCCTCCTAACTCACCAAAAAATGAACTCTCCTCCTCTCCCCTCCAGCCCTATTCAATGCTTTTGGGGAAAAGCCTGGATAGATAAGCTTTTCAGTGTTTCCTGAAGGTCAATAAATCTGGGCTGTGTGGTGCTAAGAGGGAGGAAGTTCCAGAACTGAGGATCTTTCACTGACAAGACATCCTAACCTACCCCTTGTTTGAACCAGGGGATTGTAAACTCAAGTGCCTTGGTTGATCCCAAGCTTCACAGTATGACAAAAGGGGAGAGAGAAGGTCTTTCAGGTAGTCACAACCCAAACCCTTTAAAGTTTTATGCATCAACACCCACAATCCTGAGGTTCACTAAGAAATCAACGGACAGCTAATGAGTGCTGGGGACTGGACTAGATGAGCTTTCGAGGTCCCTTACAGTCCTATGATTCTATGGTCATAAATTCAATGTGCTCTCTGCATGAAATACAAAACGGGCAGCCTCATTCTGCACTAACTTTAATTTTTTGAATGGTGACTGGTGACCTTTAAGGATAGTTGGGCCTACCCCCACATCTGTGACTGACCAGCTGATGATGTGACCCAGGCATTAGGTGATAGCCTGAAGATCTCCTGGTCCTCATAAAAGTCAGTAATAGTGACTAGTGATAGTTGCAGGAAGACTCCCACAGGAGTTTCTGTGTCATGAAAAAGAACGTACTTCATATGTGCCTCCAAGGCAGATGGCCTGTAGAGTGTAACCCTGTAGGGAGTAGATGGGGTTCTGGGGAAGGCCCCAAATCAGGAGGAAAGGAAATGAATGATATTTTAAATTGTGTTAAACAGTTTTATTTTGAAGAAATAAAACTGAAGCTTTGAAGGAAAGAAAGTGAAGTCCTGTGGCAGGAGAACGTTCTCTGATGCATGGGCTTGTGAGTTAGCCCACCGGTTTGCAAGACGCATACAGAACATGTTGCAGCGATCCAACTTATAGGTGACAAAGGTACGGATACCCAGGATGAGGTCCACATGTCAAATAAATGGTCACAACCTGTTTTACCAAGTGCAAATGATAAAAACATATGTAGCAACCATGGCAATGTGGGGATCCAGCAACAACTGGAGATCCAAAGCTTTCAGGATGTGAACTTCAGTAGCAAACGGTATACATACTACATTAGTTGAAGGATCTTGATCTAGGGTCCGCCATTATTTTCTGTTATTTACCTCAGCCAATTATCTCAGTCGTACCTGGACTGAGCCTCAGTCAGCTAGCCCTCATTCAGGCCTACACTATTCGGCTTGAGTAAGTTGTTCAATTGTATTGCCAGGGTTGGATACTGAAGGCATTGTATCCCAGATCTCCCTATTAACACTCTTAACAACCTCATGTATATGTTGAACAGAAGGGTGCCAGCCAGAAGAACAGCATGAAACTGTGAATGAGAGAGCCCTTGGGATAGATGAACAATTGCCTAACAGTAATCTCTAAAATCTCTCAGACAGAATGGAACAGAGCCACTCGAGCAATTCTCTCCAAACATGCCAGGCTACAGTGACATATTAACAACACTTAATGGTCAATGGTAGCAAAGACAATAAAAGAATCAATATGGACATCTGAATTCTTTCCAGGAGGAGCCAATTTTGTCTCCATATCCTGGAGCTGGCAATAGCTGGCATGTGTAAAGGTAGTGTATTAGTATGTGTGTTTTTAGCATTTTGGGGCATTGCTCAAAGAGGACAGAGTTAAGGTTACATTGCAGGACTAGCATGTATCTTTACTTTTTATTTCCTGGTTTTCAGAGATTTTAGTGTAGCTGAACTCTGGAAAGGCAGGAGGAGGCATCAGTGGGCAATCTTAATTCTGTTTCAAAGAAGTTTTGGGGCATTTAATTTCACTGGTTTTTAAAAAATAATTTCTTAGCATCCCACACCCCAATGTACCACAGCCCAATTCTCTGCCTCCCCTGCCTTTGGCTCCCTGGCAATGGTAACCCTGGCCACAGAATGCACTAGCTGCATGCTAATCCCTTCACAGTGACATGCCTGTTCTCAGTTCCACATCCTGGTCTCAGCACTATGGGGGCAGTTTTTGAAGGGAGACAGAAATGGAAGGGGGTTCTGGATGTGGGGCAGAGCTGATGCCCTGAGTGCATCCCCCACTGCAAAGATCTGACCACCTCCTTTCTTCCCCCAACTCTTCTGCACTATTCTGACCTTCTCTTTCCTTCTAGAAGCAGCAAGAGGGGAAAAGATGAGCTCCCAAAGAAAAAAGGTCCCTCACAGAATAATCGCTTCATTGAGAATAATATTCATTGAGGGATAGTAGAAAATCTTTTGAAAACTTAGTTCTTGTCATGTACACTTTGTCCATGGTAGGTTGCAGGGCTGCTACTAGTAGGTCAAGCTTCTGTGCAGACATCTCAGAGAGATATACACCAGATGTGTTCAACATAAAATCTTTTAATGTGCTTCTAGGTATGGCTGAGGTTTAGTTAAATAAGGTATGTTATACCCAATGCCACCTAGTGGATGAACATTATAATACAGTTTAGCATTCCATTACATCTCCCCCTTTAAATTCAACGTTCCTACCATTTACAAAATTTTCAATATCATGGTATCTTTGAAGTATCAGTCTGTTAAGTGTCTCTGAATCATACTGGTTTTTAATTACATGACCCAAAACTTGGTCATCTGGCTGTTAATTAATTGCAACAATTGACTGTGGTCGATTTGCAATTTTTGAGTCTTCTTCTTGTTCTGCAGCTGCCATCTGTAGAATTTGCTCAGTTGACTGTTCTTTCTGAGGAACAAACTGTAAATGTCAATGGTTTCTGTTTAACTCTCCACTGTCGGTCTCAATCACATATGATTTGGGTGATTCATAGATTCATAGATACTAAGGTCAGAAGGGACCATTATGATCATCTAGTCTGACCTCCTGCACAACTCAGGCCACCAAATCTCACCCACGCACTCCTGTGAAAAACCTCACCTATGTCTGAGCTATTGAAGTCCTCAAATCGTGGTTTAAAGACTTCAAGGAGCAGAGAATCCTCCAGCAAGTGTCCCGTGCCCCATGCTACAGAGGAAGGCGGAAAACCTCCAGGGCCTCTTCCAATCTGCCCTGGAGGAAAATTCCTTCCCGACCCCAAATATGGCGATCAGCTAAACCCTGAGCATATGGGCAAGATTCACCAGCCAGATACTACAGAAAATTCTTTCCTGGGTAACTTATGACAGCTGAAGTTGTCCATCCTTTTTCTCCATCCAGTTTGACATGAATACAGTCACCAGGTTATAGACCCGGCAGTTCTCTAATTGAGTCTCACCCGTAGTAAACATGTTCATAAGCTTTTTTTGCTGTTTTTTCTGATTTGGCGACTCTCCTCATGTCTGGCTACTTTAGAGAGAGATTCTTTTCCGAAGTTGGAATGGTAGTTCTGAGTTGTCTTCCCATCAGGAGTTGTGCTGGACTATATTCAGTAGCAGCTAGTGGTGTTAATCTGTAGCTCAGAAGAGCAAGGAATGGATCTTCCTGCTGCAGGATTTCCTTGGCTATCTGAACAGCTGTCTCAGCCTCTCCATTTGCTTGTGGGTAATGTAAGCTGCTAGTAATAGGTTCAAAATCGTGTTTAGCTCATAATGAATTAAATTCTGCTGCAGTGAATTGTGATCCATTGTCCATCACTTGTTGTTTTGGAATACCAAAGTAAGCAAAAGTGCACTTAGTTTACCAATAACACTGTGACATGTTACAATATGCAACAAGTACATTATTTCTATACATCTGGCAAAACAGTCCACTATGACCAGGTAATGATATCCTTTATATTCATATAAATCTGCAGCTAGTCTTTTCCAAGGTCTATCTGGTAGAGAGATATGTTATTCAAGGTTATTTATATTGTGACGCTCTGCTAGTTCTACCGTGTTCACATGCAGATAATTTATGTCCTTGCTGATGCCTGACCACCACACTGCTTGGTTGACCCAATCACAGCCTTTAGTTAGTTTAGGATGCCTCCTCTTATTTTGTTTGGAATTACAATGCAGTCACCTGTAATCATGAGTCCATTTGCCTTACTTAATTGTCCATGTACTGCAGAGTAGTTTCTTGTTACTTCCCTATTGTCATTTAGATCTTGGACCTTCCAACTCTAAGGGTATGTCTACACTACGGAATAAGGTCGAATTTATAGAAGTCGGTTTTTTAGAAATCGGTTTTATAAATTCGAGTGTGTGTGTCCCCACAGTAAATGCTCTAAGTGCATTAAGTGCATTAACTCGGCGGAGCGCTTCCACAGTACCGAGGCAAGCGTCGACTTCCGGAGCGTTGCACTGTGGGTAGCTATCCCACAGTTCCCGCAGTCTCCGCTGCCCATTGGAATTCTGGGTTGAGATCCCAATGCCTGATGGGGCTAAAACATTGTCGCGGGTGGTTCTGGGTACATATCGTCAGCCTCCCGTTCCCTCCCTCCCCCCGTGAAAGCAAGGGCAGACAATCATTTCGCGCCTTTTTTCCTGAGTTACCTGTGCAGACGCCATACCATGGCAAGCATGGAGCCCGCTCAGGTAACCGTCACCCTATGTCTCCTGGGTGCTGGCAGACGCGGTACGGCATTGCTACACAGTAGCAGCAACCCCTTGCCTTGTGGCAGCAGACGGTACAGTACGACTGGTAGCCGTCATCGTCATGTCTGAGGTGCTCCTGGTCGCCTCTGTGAGGTCGATCAGGAGCGCCTGGGCAGACATGGGCACAGGGACTAAATTTGGAGTGACTTGACCAGGTCATTCTCTTTAGTCCTGCAGTCAGTCCTATTGAACCGTCTTATGGTGAGCGGGCAGGCGATACGGACTGCTAGCAGTCGTGCTGTACCATCTTCTGCCGAGCAGTCATGAGATGTGGATGGCATGCAGTCCGTCTGCTGCCAGCCAAAGATGTAAAAGATAGATGGAGTGGGTCAAAACAAGAAATAGACCAGATTTGTTTTGTACTCATTTGCTTCCCCCCCCTCCCCTGTCTAGGGGACTCATTCTTCTAGATCACACTGCAGTCAAGGTGCAGCGAGGTAAATCTAGCCATGTATCAATCAGAGGCCAGGCTAACCTTCTTGCTCCAATAAGGACAATAACTTAGGTGCACCATTTCTTATTGGAACCCTCTGTGAAGTCCTGCCTGAAATACTCCTTGATGTAAAGCCACCCCCTTTGTTGATTTTAGCTCCCTGAAGCCAACCCTGTAAGCGCCCCTCCCAGCGTCAGAGCAATGGCAAACAATCGGGCATCTGAGAGTGCTGTCCAGAGCAGTCACAATGGAGCGCTCTGATGGGGCTAAAACATTGTCGCGGGTGGTTCTGGGTACGTGTCGTCAGGCCCCCGTTCCCTCCCTCCCTCCGTGAAAGCAAGGGCAGACAATCATTTCGCGCCTTTTTTCCTGAGTTACCTGTGCAGACGCCATACCACAGCAAGCATGGAGCCCGCTCAGGTAACCGTCACCCTATGTCTCCTGGGTGCTGGCAGACGCGGTACGGCTTTGCTGCACAGTAGCAGCAACCCCTTGCCTTCTGGCAGCAGACGGTGCAATACGACTGGTAGTCGTCCTCATCGTGTCCGAGGTGCTCCTGGCCGCGTCGGCTGGGAGCGCCTGGGCAGACATGGGCGCAGGGACTAAATTTGGAGTGACTTGACCAGGTCATTCTCTTTAGTCCTGCAGTCAGTCCTATTGAACCGTCTTATGGTGAGCAGGCAGGCGATACGGACTGCTAGCAGTCGTACTGTACCATCTTCTGCCAGGCAGGCAAGAGATGAGGATTGCTAGCAGTCGTATTGCACCATCTTCTGCCAGGCAGGCAAGAGATGGGGATGGCTAGCAGGCGTACTGTACCATCTTCTGCCAAGCAGCCATGAGATGTGGATGGCATGCAGTCCTTCTGCACCGTCTGCTGCCAGCCAAAGATGTAAAAGATAGATGGAGTGGGTCAAAACAAGAAATAGACCAGATTTGTTTTGTACTCATTTGCCTCCTCCCCTGTCTAGGGGACTCATTCCTCTAGGTCACACTGCAGTCACTCACAGAGAAGGTGCAGCGAGGTAAATCTAGCCATGTATCAATCAGAGGCCAGGCTAACCTCCTTGTTCCAATAACAACGATAACTTAGGTGCACCATTTCTTATTGGAACCCTCCGTGCAGTCCTGCCTGAAATACTCCTTGATGTACAGGCACCCCCTTTGTTGATTTTAGCTCCCTGAAGCCAACCCTGTAAGCCGTGTCGTCAGTCGCCCCTCCCTCCATCAGAGCAACGGCAGACAATCGTTCCGCGCCTTTTTTCTGTGCGGACGCCATACCACGGCAAGCATGGAGCCCGCTCAGCTCACTTTGGCAATTAGGAGCACATTAACCACCACACGCATTATTCAGCAGTATATGCAGCACCAGAACATGGCAACGCGATACCGGGCGAGGAGGCGACGTCAGCGCGGTCCCGTGAGTGATCAGGACATGGACACAGATTTCTCTGAAAGCATGGGCCCTGACAATGCATGCATCATGGTGCTAATGGGGCAGGTTCATGCTGTGGAACGCCGATTCTGGGCTCGGGAAACAAGCACAGACTGGTGGGACCGCATAGTGTTGCAGGTCTGGGACGATTCCCAGTGGCTACGAAACTTTCGCATGCGTAAGGGCACTTTCATGGAACTTTGTGACTTGCTTTCCCCTGTCCTGAAGCGCATGAATACCAAGATGAGAGCAGCCCTCACAGTTGAGAAGCGAGTGGCGATAGCCCTGTGGAAGCTTGCAACGCCAGACAGCTACCGGTCAGTTGGGAATCAATTTGGAGTGGGCAAATCTACTGTGGGGGCTGCTGTGATGCAAGTAGCCCACGCAATCAAAGATCTGCTGATATCAAGGGTAGTGACCCTGGGAAATGTGCAGGTCATAGTGGATGGCTTTGCTGCAATGGGATTCCCTAACTGTGGTGGGGCTATAGATGGAACCCATATCCCTATCTTGGCACCGGAGCACCAAGCCGCCGAGTACATAAACCGCAAGGGGTACTTTTCAATAGTGCTGCAAGCTCTGGTGGATCACAAGGGACGTTTCACCAACATCAACGTGGGATGGCCGGGAAAGGTGCATGATGCTCGCATCTTCAGGAACTCTGGTCTGTTTCAAAAGCTGCAGGAAGGGACTTTATTCCCAGACCAGAAAATAACTGTTGGGGATGTTGAAATGCCTATATGTATCCTTGGGGACCCAGCCTACCCCTTAATGCCATGGCTCATGAAGCCGTACACAGGCAGCCTGGACAGTAGTCAGGAGCTGTTCAACTACAGGCTGAGCAAGTGCAGAATGGTGGTAGAATGTGCATTTGGACGTTTAAAGGCGCGCTGGCGCAGTTTATTGACTCGCTTAGACCTCAGCGAAACCAATATTCCCACTGTTATTACTGCTTGCTGTGTGCTCCACAATATCTGTGAGAGTAAGGGGGAGACGTTTATGGCGGGGTGGGAGGTTGAGGCAAATCGCCTGGCTGCTGGTTACGCGCAGCCAGACACCAGGGCGGTTAGAAGAGCACAGGAGGGCGCGGTACGCATCAGAGAAGCTTTGAAAAACAGTTTCATGACTGGCCAGGCTACGGTGTAAAAGTTCTGTTTGTTTCTCCTTGATGAACCCCCCCGCCCCTTGGTTCACTCTACTTCCCTGTAAGCTAACCACCCTCCCCTCCTCCCTTTAATCATTGCTTGCAGAGCCAATAAAGTCATTGCTGCTTCACAGTCATGCATTCGTTATTCATTCATCACACAAATAGGGGGATGACTACCAAGGTATCCCAGGAGGGGTGGTGGAGGAGGGAAGGAAAATGCCACACAGCACTTTAAGCACAGCACTTTAAAAGTTTACAACTTTAAAATTTATTGAATGACAGCCTTCTTTTTTTTGGGCAATCCTCTGTGGGGGAGTGGCTGGTTGGCCGGAGGCCTCCCCACCGTGTTCTTGGGCGTCTGGGTGTGGAGGCTATGGAACTTGGGGAGGAGGGCGGTTGGTTACAGAGGGGCTGCAGTGGCAGTCTGTGCTCCAGCTGCCTTTGCTGCAGCTCAACCATACACTGGAGCATACTGGTTTGGTCCTGCAGCAGCCTCAGCATTGAATCCTGCCTCCTCTCATCACGCTGCCGCCACCTTTGAGCTTCAGCCCTGTCTTCAGCCCGCCACTTACTCTCTTCAGCCCGCCACTTACTCTCTTCAGCCCTCCACCTCTCCTCCCGGTCATTTTGTGCTTTCCTGCACTCTGACATTATTTGCCTCCACGCATTCGTCTGTGCTCTGTCAGTGTGGGAGGACAGCATGAGCTCGGAGAACATTTCATCGCGAGTGCGTTTTTTTTTCTTTCTAAGCTTCACTAGCCTCTGGGAAGGAGAAGATCCTGTGATCATTGAAACACATGCAGCTGGTGGAGAAAAAAAAAGGGACAGCGGTATTTAAAAAGACACATTTTATAAAACAGTGGCTACACTCTTTCAGGGTAAACCTTGAAAGTTAACATTACATACATAGCACATGTGCTTTCGTTACAAGGTCGCATTTTGCCTCCTCCCACCGCGTGAACGGATTTTGGTTGAATGCCAGCAAACATACACTGCAATGCTTTGTTCTACAGTGATTCCCCAGTACGTGTTGCTGGCCTGGAGTGGTAAAGTGTCCTACCATGAAGGACGAAATAAGGCTGCCCTCCCCAGAAACCTTTTGCAAAGGCAGAACCGCAAATGCCAGGGCAAAGTAATCCTTTCACATGCTTGCTTTTAAACCATGTATAGCATTTTAAAAGGTACACTCACCAGAGGTCCCTTCTCCGCCTGCTGAGTCCAGGAGGCAGCCTTGGGTGGGTTCGGGGGGTACTGGCTCCAGGTCTAGGGTGAGAAACAGTTCCTGGCTGTCGGGAAAACCGGTTTCTCCGCTTGCTTGCTGTGAGCTATCTACAACCTCCTCCTCATCATCTTCTTCGTCCCCAAAACCTACTTCTGTATTGCCTCCATCTCCATTGAAGGAGTCAAACAACACGGCTGGGGTAGTGGTGGCTGAACCCCCTAAAATGGCATGCAGCTCATCATAGAAGCGGCATGTTTGGGGCTCTGACCCAGAGCGGCCGTTCGCCTCTCTGGTTTTCTGGTAGGCTTGCCTCAGCTCCTTCAGTTTCACGCGGCACTGCTTCGGGTCCCTGTTATGGCCTCTGTCCTTCATGCCCTGGGAGATTTTCAGAAAGGTTTTGGCATTTCGAAAACTGGAACGGAGTTCTGATAGCACGGATTCCTCTCCCCAAACAGCGATCAGATCCCGTACCTCCCGTTCAGTCCATGCTGGAGCTCTTTTGCGATTCTGGGACTCCATCATGGTCACCTCTGCTGATGAGCTCTGCATGGTCACCTGCAGCTTGCCACGCTGGCCAAACAGGAAATGAGATTCAAAAGTTCGCGGTTCTTTTCCTGTCTACCTGGCCAGTGCATCTGAGTTGAGAGCGCTGTCCAGAGCGGTCAGAATGGAGCACTCTGGGATAGCTCCCGGAGGCCAATACCATCGAATTGTGTCCACAGTACCCCAAATTCGAGCCGGCAACGTCGATTTAAGCGCTAATCCACTTGTCAGGGGTGGAGTAAGGAAATCGATTTTAAGAGCCCTTTAAGTCGAAATAAAGGGCTTCATTGTGTGGACGGGTGCAGGTTTAAATCGATTTAACGCTGCTAAATTCGATCTAAAGTCCTAGTGTAGACCAGGGCTAATGTAACTTAGAACTTCTTTAAGTTGTGTGTCTGTCAATATTGCTCTTTGTAACTGATGTTGTTTCTTTTCTGTCATTGATCTGTATGCATCCACAGTATCCACGTATGTCTTTTGTATCAGCTTTGAGCTCACGGTAGTTGAGTGTGATGCTGGTCTCCATGACAGAATTCCTGCTACTAACAGATTTTTCTCAGGAACCTATTTAGCATTTGGGTTAAATTGCATTAATCTTATCAAAAGATACTGGCATCTCAGTGGTGTTTGATCCAGGTCTTTTCAGTTAATGAGGGTTAGAAGAAATGTATGGTCTGTTAGTGTAAACTAATCCAATCTACACAAATATCTGTAAAAGTTCTCACATGCCCATATGCTTGCCAGGCACTCCTTTACAATACGTGCATATCATTCTGCTGCTTCTGTGAGCATGTGGGAGCAAAATGCAATTGGCTTCCACTCAAATCCATGTTGTTGCAACAATACATCACCTAAGCCATAACTCCTTGCATGCATACTGACCACTGTGGGTCTGTTCACATCCTAGTAGTTGAGAACTAGCGCTGTTGAGATAATTTCTGTTAGCTTTTTGAAGGCAATTTCTTGATTTGGCCCCCATAGCCAAGATGTGTTCGACTTTAACAGTTCATTCAGTGGTTTTGTCACTGTGGAAAGGTCTTGTAGGTCCCTTCTGAGATAAGTGTGACATCAGCTCCTAAGTCAGTTTTAAAGTCAATCATCTTTCTATGAATATTCAGCTTCATTCTCCAGGCAGGTTCTGTGTCATCACATATGATAGATACCACAAATAATGGCTCTTGATTGTATTCATATTTAGCTCTCTCACTGCCTTAGTGCAGCAAACAGCTGCAAAATGTCCATATTTTGTGCATTTATTACATATTTCACCTTTAGCTGGACACACATCTTGAGCTATAACATTTTCCACATCTTGTACATTTATTCTGAAAGGCTTTGTATTTTGCCTGGAATTTCCTCATAGTCTCAGGGCTTTTAAGAGAAAGACTTTTAGCGCTTGTATGTCTGTGTATGACTTAGGGTTAGTTTACCTGAAGCTAAGCTAATTTTAGGTCTTTAAAGCTGCTTCTGCCTTTTGTTCTGCTCTTTGACTAGTTTAAACTGCTTTGTTAGCTGTATAGCTGTATTTAGGATTAAGTCTGGTTTTAACTGTAGATGCTGTGAAAGATTTTTATCTGTTAACCCAATAACCAGCTTCTCTCTGATATTGGCATGTTTTGCAGCCCCCAAATCATAGTTTTCAGACAATGCATGCAGAGTTCTTATAAAACATCCAGAATTTTTCTTGGTTCTTAAATTCACTGGTGAAAACATGCTCTGTGAAACAAACCACATTTCTCTGAGGTATAAAGTGTGCATGAAACATAGCCAAACTCCTTCATAGGCATCATTGTGACTATCTTCAGTAAGGTAAAAGATTTAAAGATATGCTCTGCGTGCTTCCCAATAGCATAAATTAAAGAGGATACCTGTATATCTTCAGTTTCCTTATGGAGTTTTGTAGCAATGCTTCCAGGCTGTCCATTGTGAGGGTTTGTCAAAGCGTTACATTCTCTGGGGCATTGAAAAGTGGCATCTTGATGAGATCCTGCAATCTTTATTGCTTTGTTCCTTCTGTTTGCAACCTGTGTTGCTGTTTTTCTTTTGTTTCTGTTCTCCTCTGGAACTGGTTTATTCCTGACACCATGTCATGTCAGGAGTCACTGTAGGTTGCAGGGCTGTTACTAGCAGGTCAGGCTTCTGTAGCAGATATGGACTGGCCACAGAGCTTCCTTCTCAGACAGATACATACCATATGTGTTCAGTATAAGATCCTTTAATTTACTGCCAGGTATGGCTGAGGTTAGCTTAAATAAGGTATGTTACACACACTACCACCTAGTAGCTGAACAGTATAGTACAGTTTAGCATGCCATTGCAGTTGTAATCTAAGATCTAGTTACCAAACTAAGTTTTCAAAAACATATTATTATGATTAATTATTAATTATTATTATTTATTTGTATTATAGTAATGCCTAGGAGCCCTAATCATGGACCAGGACCCCATTGTGCTAGGCGCTGCACAAACGTGGAACAAAAAAGATGGCTTCTGCCCCAAAAGTTTTACAATCTGTATATAAGACAAGCGATAAAAGATGGATTCAGATGGCGGAGTACGAGGAAACAATCAGACAGTATTGGTCAGCATGACAGGTTGTAGTCACAGCACACCAGCAGCCTAGTCCTTGTCATGTTTTTTGCAGGCATCACAGCCAAGGAGAGTTTTAAGAAGGGATTTGAAGACGAACAATAATGTGGCTTTACAGTTGTTTATGGGGAGCTCCTCTCAAGTGTGAGGGGCAACATGGGAGAAAGCACAAAGATGCTTCTTTGAAAATTTAACAAATGGGTGATGGAGGATGGCATCATGGACCAATTGGAGATGTGAGTTGATATCTTAATAGTGAATGAGAGATGATAGGTACGATGGAGACAGGCTGTGAAGGGTGTTGAAAGTGAAGACAAGTAGCTTATATTTGATGCACCAGAGAAAGAGAAGTCAGTGGAGGGATGAAAGACAGGGGTGACATGGTTAAAGCAATGGGCTAGGAAACATACAAACATAAGAACAGCCATACTGAGTCAGACAATGGTCAGTGTAGCCCAGTATCCTGTCTTCCAACAGTGGCTGGTGCCAAATGTTTCAGAGGGAATGAACAGAATGGGGCAATTGTCAAGTGATCCATCTCCTGTCATCCAGTCCCAGCTTCTGGCAGTCAGAGGTTTAGAAACACCCAGAGCATGGGGTTGCATCCTTGACCATCTTGGCTAATACCATTGATAGACCGATCCTCCATGAACTTATCTAATTCTTTTTTGAACCCAGTTGTACTTTTGGCCTTCACAACATCCTATGGCAATAAGTTCTGCAGGTTGACTATGCATTGTGTGAAGAAGTACTTCCTTATGATTGCTTTAAATCTGCTGCCTATTAATTTCATTGCGTGTCCCTTGGTCCTAGTGTTATGGCTTAAATAACACTTCCCTATTCACTTTCTCCATTTCTTTCATGATTTTATAGACCTCTATCATATCACCCCTTAGTCATCACTTTCTACAATGAACAGTCCCAGTCTTTTTAGTCTTTCTTCACACGGAAGCTGTTCAATACTCCTGATTATTTTTGGTTTCAGTGTAGCAGCCGTGTTAGTCTGTATCCGCAAAAAGAAAAGGAGTACTTGTGGCACCTTAGAGACTAACCAATTTATTTGAGCATAAGCTTTCGTGAGCTACAGCTCACTTCATCGGATGCATTCAGTGGCACGGTAGCTCACGAAAGCTTATGCTCAAATAAATTTGTTAGTCTCTAAGGTGCCACAAGTCCTCCTTTTCTTTTTTCTGATTATTTTTGTTGCCCTTCTTTGTATCTTTTGCAATTCTAGTATGTCTTTTTTGAGATGGGGTGACCAGAATGTCATGCAGTACTCCAGGTATGGGCATACCATGAATTTATATAATGGCATTATGATAGTTTCTGTCTTATTAGCTATCCCTTCCCTAATGTTAGCTTTTTTGACTGCTGCTGCACATTTAGCAGTTATTTTCAGAGAACTATCCACGACTCCAGGATCTCTTTCTTGAGTGGAACCACCTAATTTAGACACTATCATTTTGTATGTTTGCAGTTAGCTTTGGACTTAACTATCTTCAGTCTGCAAACTTTGCCACCTCATTGTTTACCCCCTTTTCCAGATCATTTATAAATATGTTGAACAGCACAGGTCCCAGTACAGATCTTTGTGGACACTGCTATTTAATACTTTCCATTATGAAAACAGACCATTTATTCCTTCCCTTTGTTTCCTGTCTTTTAACCAGTTACTGATCCATGAAAAGACCTTTCCTCTTATCCCATGACTGCTTACTTTACTTAAGAGCCCTTGGTGAGGGGCCTTGTCAAAGGCTTTCTGAAAATCCAAGTACACTATATAAACTGGATCACCCCTGTCCACATGCTTGTTGACACCCTCAAAGAATTTTAATAGATTAATGAGGCATGATTTCCCTTTACAAAAGCTGTGTTGACTCTTCTCCAACATACTGGGTTCATCTGTGTGTCTGATAATTCTGTATTTTCCTGTAGTTTCAACCAGTTTGCCTGGTACTGAAGTTAGGTTTATCGGCCTGTAATTGCCAGGATCTCTCTTGGAGCCTTTTTAACAATCAGTGTTATATTAGCTATCCTCCAGTCATCTGGTACAGAGGATGGTTTAAGAGATAGGTTACAAACCAAAGTTAGTTATTCTGGAATTTCATATTAGAGTTCCTTCAGAACCCTTGGGTAAATACTGTCTGGTCCTAGTGACTTATTACTATTTAATGTATCAGTTTGTTCCAAAACCTCCTCTATTGACATCCCAATCTGGGACAGTTCCTCAGATTTGTCTCCTAAAAAGAATGGCTCAGGTGTGGAAATCTCCTTAAAATCCTCTGTAATGAAGATCTATGCAAATAACTCATTTAGCTTCTCTGCAACAGCTTTGTCCTCCTTGAATGCCCCATTAGCACCTTGATTGTCCAGTGACCACACTGATGTTTGCAAAAAGAAAAGGAGTACTTGTGGCACCTTAGAGACTAACCAATTTAATAAATAAATAAATTGGTTAGTCTCTAAGGTGCCACAAGTACTCCTTTTCTTTTTGCGAATACAGACTAACACGGCTGTTACTCTGAAACCTGGCACACTGATGTTTGGTAGTCTTCCTGCTTCTGACATAGCTAAAAAGATATTTTGCTGTCACGTTTTATGTCTTTGGTATTTGCTCTTCAAATTCGTTTTTGGACTGCCTAATTATACTTTTATACTTCACTTGCCCGGGTTTATGCTCCTTTCTATTTTCCTCATTAGGATTTGACTTCCAATTTTTAAAGGCTGCCTTTTTTGCCTCTTACCACCTCTTTTACTTTGTGGTTAGCCATGCGGGGATTTTTTTGGTCCTCTTACTGTTTTTATTAATTTGGTATATATTTAGGGTATGTCTACACTTAAAATGCTATTGCCTACCTTAGAGGTGGTAGTTAGGTAGATAGAAGAATTCTTCTGTTGACCTAGCACTGTCTACATGGGGATTTAGGTTGGCTTAACAACACCGCTCAGTGGTGTGGATTTTTCAGGCTGAGTAATGTAGTTATGCTAACCTAATTTTCTAGGCCTTCGTTTGAGACTCTGTTATGGTGTTTTTAAATAGTTTCCACACAGCTTACAGGCATTTCATTCTTGTGACTGTTCCTTTAATTTCCATTTAATTAGCTTCCTCATTTTTGTGTAGTTCCCCTTTCTGAAGTTAAATGCTATTGTGATGGGTATCTTTCGTATTTTCCCCCCTACAAGGATGTTAAATTGAATTGCCTTATGCTCACTGTTACCAAGCAGATCAGCTGTATTCACCTCTTGGGCCAAATATTGTGCTATGCTTAGGACTAAATCAAGAATTGCCTCTCCCCTTGTGGGTTCCTGGATTAGCTGCTCCAAAAAGCAGTCTTTAATAGCATCTAGAAATTTTATCTCGGCATCTCTTCCTGAGGTGACATGCACCTAGTCAACATGGGGATAGTTTAAATCCCCCATTATTTTGAGGTTTTCTGCTTTTGTAGCCTTTCTAATCTTCCTGAGCATTTCACAGTCGCCATCGCCATCCTTGTCAGGTGGTCGGTAGTATATTTCTGCTGCTATACTCTTATTATTCAAGCACAGAGTCAGCAACCCGGAGTAGCCAGCTTCAGCCAGAGTGAGAAGCAGCTCCCTCCCACTCCCCACCCATGCTTGGCTGCCAGGGACAGTGGCCAAAGATGCTGGGGAAGAGGCACAGTGGGAGAAGGACGGAGGCCCTGCAGATAATGCTGGTGGGGTGAGAAGAACGTGGTGGCCCTGGGCGGGGCGGGGAGGTCACTGGGCAGAAGAGACATGTGGGTCGGTCACATGTTCTCCTCTTTAGATTGTGCCTCCCCAGTATCAGGAGGCATGAGTCATCTATGAGAGGACCCCTGTTGCCACCCTTGTTGCTTCATTGGGGAGGAAGACCCTGCTGCCACTCTTAGGGGGCAGAAAGTCCCATGTTGCTGTCCCTTTCTTTTTGGGATAGAAGGGTGGTCCCCTAGCACCACCATTCTGAGTGGAGATTGGGGCCACAGGGAAGGGATGGGTTTACCAAGAACCTGTGTCATGGTGTGCCTGGAGCCCCAGACTGCCTGAATTTGGCCCTGTGTTTGGAAATCCCCAGAAGTATTCTTGATTTAAGGTGCATAATTCATGGTTCCAATACCTCATGATCATTAACCCAATTATTCTTGTGGGGAGGGTTAGGTTGGCAGAAATCTAATTTTCCTTTTAGAGTAACAGCCGTGTTAGTCTGTATTCCTTTTCCTTTGAAATCTAATTCTCCTTTTAGAGTAACAGCCATGTTAGTCTGTATTCGCAAAAAGAAAAGGAGTACTTGTGGCACCGTAGAGACTAACCAATTTATTTGAGCATAAGCTTTCGTGAGCTACAGCTCAATTCATCGGATGCATACTTTTTTTCCCCACAGAATGCATCCGATGAAGTGAGCTGTAGCTCACGAAAGCTTATGCTCAAATAAATTGGTTAGTCTCTAAGGTGCCACAAGTACTCCTTTTCTTTTTGCGAATTCTCCTTTTCGTATCTCAGTTTTCTAGTGCTTGCAGTAAACTATCCATTATTTCACTGAATTTATTCTACTAGAATAAAATAAGTATAAAGTGTAATGTAATGTTTATTGTTTATTTAAGTGCCTTTACTAATAACCATAACCTTTTGTGCACTTAGAAAATCATATTTCATTGCAGGACATGAAGGTTATGAATCGAATGCTAAATTAAAGCCTTTCTGAGTTCCACAGGTTGACTACTTCATTGTATTCTCTTTCGGTTCTTAAACCATACTCATCACCATACTATCTTAGAGCCTTCCAATTGTGCATTAAATGACATGACTAACGTCTGTCATGGGTTTGTTATCTCATCCTCTCCCCTTGGGGAGAAGCATGTGCAATGGAGTGACTTGTTTTAGTAGGACTTTTTATTTTTAATGAATATACCCGTTGCTATTTGTGTGTATGTTAAAGAAGGCAAAGTCAAAGTCAAAGAAGAAAGTGGTAAGGTTTGTGATGGCCCTGAGTTCCTCAGGGAGTTCATTCCACAGTCTCAGACCAGCCCTGAGAAAGTTTTCCCACACCAATAAGCTTTACCCTTATTGTAGAGAGTTCCATTGTGCCAGAGGAGCGAAGTTGTCAACCATGGTCTTCATCCTGGAGCTTTAGGTGGTCTTTTAGATATCCTGGGCCCAGGCCATGGAGTGCTTAAAGATAAGGACTGATAGCTGGAATATGATTTGAAATGATTTGGGAAGCCAGCGTAGCGAGCAAAGGACAGGTTTGATGTGCTCTGAAACCATATGAAGAAAAAAAATAAAAGAGGAGTTCTAAATGCATTCTTCTGATCAATCCCCAGCTATTTTAACAATGTCAGCCAAACTAGGGAATGAGTTAAAAACCATGCCATTAACTGTTATTTATTAATCATTTGAACTCTGCCAAAGTGATTTGCACTGTACAGAACAAAGAAGATCACAGAGTTAATGACAACTCTGCTATCAAGATGTGCGTGGAATTATACAGGAATCAAAGAGATGAGACAATAAAAAACGTTCACAATGGAAACTGAAGTAATTGGCCTGTGAAGCTTCACAGAAATACATAAAGCATATGTACACAGGGTATTGGACAGTATCTTTGATTTCATCCCAGCAAGACTCAAAATAGCGAACTATGCATTGGTGAGGTTTCTTCCTCATCAAAAATCTGAAATTGTTAGATCTAAATATTGTGGAAAATGACACGTTAGGGGAAAAAAAATAACTGCTGGAAGAATGCTAGGGCCCTTACATCTTACTCTCTGTAAACCAAAATGAGACCCAGAGATAGATAGTTTTGATGAAGAGAGATTTCTATTATCACACAGAGGCAATGAATTAAATAATCATAATAAATCCCAGAAGACTTATCTAGACCTATCCTTTATAGCTTTGAGGGAAACCTATTGAGGTTCACGTCAGGCCCTCCATGAGGCAGCATACCACAAAGAGACTTTCTATACTGTCCAGTCAAAACGGAAGGTTGTGGTCATTTACTTCCAACTAGAGCTGGGTGACAAACTGATTGTTTTGGTTTGGTGGCAGTTCCAAAAAATAGAAGAAAAAAAAATCAGGCCTGGTCAAACTAAATCTGATTTTTATTTATTTTTTTAATTTTCAGTGAATTGAAAAAATCCACTTCAATTCTGGAGCAGAGAATTCAACGAAGGTCTTGTATATTCTAGGGGCCTGGCCTAACCACCAAGCTAAAGGTGCTTAGGAGAGGGGAGAATGGAGTTTGGCAGTACCACTTCCTCCTTCGGCTGTTTTGTGAATGGCCAGATCTATTTGGGTCATATTGAGGTATAGTTTCAGGATGACCAAAACTGCAGGTTTTGTCAAATAAACTATTTGGCAAAAAAATTCTGCCCCACACTAGTTCTAACACATCTACCTTTTTTGTAGAGGTAGTAGAGAAGTTTGCTGATGAAAGAAATTCAGCCCTGTAGGAAATGGTAATGTCTCAAAAGACACCAGCCAGATCAACCCTTTCTGATATGTATTTATTATTTGCATTTCAGTAGCACCTAGAGGCCCCAAAGAGGGATCAGCGCACTCCAAACAGTGTAGTCACCACTTTAATTCCTCTTTGTGCTCCCAAGGGAGGAAGATCAACAAACAGGTAGCTGTAAACAAAGTCCAAAACCAAAACCATCGAAACACTGGTTTAGGGCTGCGTTTTCTGCTTGTGATGCCTGGTGAGAAAGCGGATTTGATAAATCAGCTGATGGAAACTGGGGAATTGCCTAGGAAGACTTTTGGAAAAGTATCTGACTTGTAAAGATCTTTTCAGAGTTATCTGGAATTAAAATAAATTGCCCATGAGACCAAACTTCAAATGCAATCTGAGAAAATCATGCCACCTTTTACTCTGTCTTTTGACTTTTTAACTCCCCTCTACACACTTGTCAATGTGTGTTTGATAATTTGAGATTGAAAAGTCAACCTCTGGTGCACACAAAAATGCACACTTTTCCCTGGCTACTCAGATGGAGACTCCACTTATCAGCTCCTTACCCCTGAGATATAGGAAATACCTGGGTGGCAATTACCCTTAGTGTCTTGACTTCCCTCCTAGGAGAGTCAAGACACTAAGGTGCAGCTGTAGCACTTAAGAACATGAGAACATAAGAATAGCTATACTGGGTCAGACCAAAGGTCCATCCAGCCCAGTATCCTGTCTGCCAACAGTGGCCAATGCCAGGTGCCCCAGAGGGAGTGAACCTAACAGGTATTGATCTGTGATATCTCTTCTGCATCCATCTCCACCCTCTGACAAACAGAGGCTAGGAATACCATTTCTTACCCATCCTGGCTAATAGCCATTAATGGATTTAGCGTCCATGAATTCATCCAGTTCTCTTTTAAACCCTGTTACAATGCCTAGCCTTCACAACCTCCTCAGGCAAGGAGTTCCGCAGGTTGACTGTGAGCTGTGTGAAGAAGAACTTCCTTTTATTTGTTTTAAACCTGCTGCCCATTAATTTCATTTGGTGGCCTCTAGTTCTTATATTATGGGAACAAGTAAATAACTTTTCCTTATTCACTTTCTCCACACCACTCATGATTTTAAATACCTTTGTCATATCCCCCCTTAGTCTCCTTTTTTCCAAGCTGAAAAGTCCTAGCCTCTTTAATCTCTCCTCATTTGGGACCCGTTCCAAACCCCTAATCATTTTAGTTGCCCTTTTCTGAACCTTTTCTAATGCCAGTATATCTTTTTTGAGATGAGGGGACCACATCTGTACGCGGTATTCAAGATGTGGGCGTACCATGGATTTCTATAAGGGCAATAAGATATTCTTATTCTCTATCCCTTTTTAATGATTCCTAACATCCCATTTGCTTTTTTACTGCCGCTGCACACTGCGTGGACGTCTTCAGAGAACTATCCACGATGACTCCAAGATCTTTCTCCTGATTTGTTGTAGCTAAATTAGCCCCCATAGTATTTAAGGTAGAGTTGGGGTTATTTTTTCCAATATGCATTACTTTACATTTATCCACATTAAATTTCATTTGCCATTTTGTTGCCCAATCCCTTAGTTTTGTGAGATCTTTTTGAAGTTCTTCACAGTCTGCTTTGGTCTTAACTATCTTGAGCAGTTTAGTATCATCTGCAGACTTTGCCACCTCACTGTTTACACCTTTCTCCAGATCATTTATGACCTGTGAAGACTTCAGTGAAGACTCCAAGACGCTACTGGGAGGGGTTCTCCTGTCAGGGAGGTACTACACCTCCCCAAGAGGTAGTAGTTAGGTCAACAGGGGAACTCTCCCATTAACCTAGCATTGTCTACACAGGGGGTTAGGTTGGATTTTCAACACCCCTGAGCGAAGTAGTTATACTGACCTAATTTCCTAGTTAACATGAGGGCCTAGTTTATTTCTATTGATAGAAAAAGGGCTGGATGGGAAGTGGTTTGAGAACCACTAACCTAATTAATGTGTCATGACTCATACAGGCGCACAGAATTTATATTACTTTTTTTAGGTTGATGAGTTAGATATACATATTAATGAACTTTACATTAATTCCTTCTTTCTGAATTTAGCTGAATAGGGGGCAGAGGAATGTCAGGAGTGGGGGGGATCTTTGACAAAAATGAATATAGTATATGTTATGGAACAGCAAAAGAGAAATAAACTCTGTCCTTATATATAAGTAAATTCATATGTTTATGTAGTACTAAAAGAACAGATGACATATTCACAAATAAGTATGAAATAACTAATCAATGTTAGCTAACAGGTAATCAACATACTCAAGGAGGACAGTGTTATATAACTCCCGTAATTAAATAATTAACAAAAAATTAAGTGTTGAAAGTATTTTCAGTATTCCAAAATTGACCCAATAATTACAGGGTTTCTATGCAAAAATGTGTATCAATCATTCACATAGGCGCTGACCTCTTCAATTCTTGGGGAGGTGCCCCACCCCCACTCCACCCCTTCCCCCAAGGATCCCCCCCGCCTCTTTCTGCCCCTGTTCCTCCCCCGCAGTGCCTCCTGCATGCTGCTAAACAGCTGCTTGCGGCAGGGCGGGAGGTGCTGGGAAGGAGGGGGAGGCGCTGATCGGTGGGGCTGCCAGGAGTGCGAGGCCCTGGGTGGATGGGGGAGGTGCTAATCCATGGGGCTGCTGGTGGGTGCTGAGTGAGCAGCCACTATTTCATTTCTGTGGGCGCTCCAGCCCTGGAGCACCCACCGAGTCGGCGCCTATGATCATTCATATAAGCAATAGTGTCACAATCCAAACAAAACAGGATTGGTTTAGCCTTTTGCAAGAAGCAGCACTTCCCTGATCTCGGCTCTTCCCTAGCCGAGACTCCCCCACTGCCCCGCTTCTGCTGCTCTAGACCCCACCTCCATCTCCTCCTTATCCCCTATCTCTCTGCATCCCATTCCCCTGCAACCACTTAATCTTTCCTGCTCGCCGGTGTACATCGGTCACAGAGTCTCTCAAGCTCCTCACAGTCCCTGTGTCCTGTCTGGCCCCCTGACTGACAGACATTTTGCCCATGGGCATGTGGCTTCAGTCTCATTGAAAACAATGGAAGGTGGCTATCAGTTTTATTAAGGACAGCCTCTCTTCCACATGCAGATAGGCTGTAAGGAAATGGGAGGCCATCCTGCTGACTTCAGCCACATTGACAGTAACAAGTGATAGTGGCCACTTTGAAGAAGGCAAAAATTTTGAGCTGATAGCCTTTCATCATGAAACACTTCAAAAATTGCGAGTCATGATAAATCACAAGAGTTTGCAATACTGGCTATGGGATATCCTGAGGTGGGGCTCCTCAGTCTCGCCTGTTGAAGTAGTTCCACCACGTATAAATAATTATTGGAGCAGGGGACTGAGTCTTCCACTTCTGTACCCTAACCACCAGGCTACAGAGCCATTGTCACCTGTTTGCTTGTTCTCTGGCCTAGTGACTCTTTAATAGATTATTTAAATGTACAGTGGAACAACTTCCACAGGAGAGATTGAGGGAACTCCTGTCCCGTAGCTCTGTGGTTGGAGCATTCACCTGAGCAATGGGAGATCCCTGCTCAAATCTTTTCTCCCTTGTAGTAGAGAGGGGGAAACTGAATCTGGCTCTCCCCCATCCCAACTAAGTTTGCCAATTATTGGGCTACAAGCTGGGCATCTGCTCTGCTGGCTGTTTTGTGTGGAATGAGGCAGGTGCCTAACTCTGTCTCACAAGTAATGACTTCGATGCCTAAGCTGCGTGACTCCTAAAAAGGGCTCCCAGCTGTGGATATCCAGCAGAGATAAGCACCTCCCTACAGCCTGGAGTGAAGTGGCTACCGCCAGGAGAAGGGCGGGGCTTCGGACACACCATTCTTGTCAGCATCTCCCAGCTTAGGTGGCTCTCAGCCTAGCACGTTTGCTTTTGTGGATAGTATTTTTGATACCCATCTCTCCCCATTCATTGTATGGGAGCTTAGGCTCAGACTTCGTGGATTGCAGTGTTGTTTCTGTGATTTTCTAGGAACCTAAAAGTTAGGTATTTAAAGGCTCAGCATCACAGCACCTAAGCCCTTTTGTGGATCTGGGCTTTTGTCCCTATCTTATGCTAAATGCAAGACAAATTCATCCTGGTATAACTCCAATTTGTAGCATAATGGACTGAATTCTATTGAGTTACTCTAAGGATGAATATGGTCCATTTTTCTTAGAAACACCTAAACCTCATCAAAAGACATAAGGCTTGCCTAGGTCAGTTGAACTCACATGGTGACTTTAAACTAATTTAGTTAAACTGGTGCAAAAGGCTTTATGGACACTAGGGGTGCCAACTTTCTAATTGCACAAAACCAAACACCCCTGCCCCATCCCTTCCCCGAGGCCCTGCCCCGTCCCTTCTCCAAGGCCCCACTCCCGCTCACTCTATCCCCCTTCTGTCCATCGCTCGCTCTCTCCCACCCTCGCTCACTTTCACCGGGCTGGGGTAGGGAGTGGGGTGTGGGAGGGGGCTCAGGACTGGGGAAGGGGGTTGGGCTGTTGGCGTGGGGTGCAGGAGGGAACTCCAGGCTGGGGCAAAGGGTTGGGGTGTGGGAGGGGGTTTGGTACAGGGTCCCGGCAGCGTTTACTGCGGCTCCCAGGAAGCAGCCGCCAAGTCCCTGCAGCCCCCTAGGCGCATGGGTGGCCAGGGAGGCTCCATATACTGCCCTTGTGCCTGCAGGCACTGCCCCTGCAGTTCCCATTGGTCATGGTTCCCAGCCAATGGGAGCTGCGGAGCCACCCATTTGCCTAGGGGCTGCAAGGACCTGGTGGCTGCTTCTGGGAGCTGCATGGAGCTAAGGCAGGCAGGGAGTCTGCCTTAGCCCCGGGCCCTCACTGCAGCAGGGTCCCTTTTCGACTGGGCATTTCGGTCAAAAACCGGATGCCTGGCAACCCTAATGGAAACTTATTTCAGTTTAAACTAAACTGAGATAAACATATTTTAAGTAGATTATGAACAAGTCTAAGATGAACTGAAATAAACCACTTTTAATTCAAATTGAGTGTTCACACACAGGTTTGCAACAGTTTAACTAAATTGGTTTAAAAGCCAATTTAGGTTCAACTCAAACAACTTTCTCTTGTATACAAGGCCTTTGTAAAGTTTACCTGTATGTCCTGAAAATTTTGACAAAAATAAGGCTATTGTACTAATAGTTTGCATTGATATATTTTATTCAAATACTTTGAAAGTGGTTTATTAATCTTAATTAAATAAAAGCTTCTCCAAATCTCAGAGGAAGGATAGTCCAGTCCTTGGGGTGCTACCTGGGAAGCTGAGAGACCCAAGTTTAATTTTCAGCTCTCACAGATTTCTTGTGTGACCGTAATCACTCTGTGCCTCGGTTTTCCCAACCATAAAATGGGGGTACTGTAAGGGTACTTCAAGGCTAAACACATTATAGATTATGAGACACTATGATAAAGGGGGGGGACACACACGCAGATCCACTTCCTTTGTTAGGCTCTCACCCTGCAAACCTTTAGGCACTTGCTGACCTTTACGTAGGTGAGCAGATTACAGGCGAAAGTGCAGGCAGCAAAGCTAATGGAGTGTGTTACCGCAAGGGCAAGTGTGACACCCCCCCCCCTTGTCCTTCCCGTGTCCAGGCGGGCATGGCCGCTGCTCGGAGGAAGCCCTGGGCGCTGGACGTTTCCCCCTGCGAGCCCAGTGGGAGCGCAGCGAACCAGGCGCCGCTGCAGCACCAAGAGCATCCAGCAGCGCAGCCCTGGGCGGCCCGGCCGCGGGCCCCGCTCGGCTCCCCCCGACTCCGCCCGGGGCGCGGCCGGCGCTGGGACAGAGCCCCCGGCCCCGCCCCTTCCTGCCGCTCGGGCTGTAGCTACATCGCTCCCTCCCTGTCCCCTGCACAGGCGGCCCGGCTGCTGTAGCTACACCCGGCGCGGGCTGTGCCGCGGCGGCTGCAGCTCCGCCCTCGGGGCGGGGGAGCCGCTTGGCCCGCCCCCCGGAGCCTGCAGCCTGGCCTGCCCCGCGCGGAGCTCTCGCCGCCCCGGGGGTGGTGGCGCGGCGCGGCGCGAGCATGCTGCAAGCCCGGCGGGCCGCTGCCTCCCGCTGCCTGCGCTCCGGGGCCCGGGGAGATCTCCCCGTGGCAGCCGGCCGAGGGGCTGGTGCGGAGGCCGGGCTGGTGCGGAGCCGGGCCTCCCCGGCGAGGCGCTGCTCTGGCGTCGGGAGGAAGTGGATCAGGCCCACGGGCCGGGATACCGGGATCCAGACCTACAACAGCCTGAGCAGAAGCAGAGAGCCCTTAATACTGGCCAATGCAGGAGTGGCGACCTGGTAGCGATTTAAATAGCATTAATCAGTGGCCAGCCCAATACAAAATAAAAGGTTATACTCTGCAGCCTTCTAGAAATAATGCTGCTGGTGAGATGGGGGGGAGGGGTCCTGTCAATGTTCCCTTGCTTTTAAACTGATAGCAAAGGGATCCATCCTGCACAGCTAATCACCTTCCTGTGGCAGTGTTCAGTTTGGTTAATGTATCTGTTTTTAGTTGTCCATAGCAGCAGGTAATACGTCAAACAGCTTTTGACTATTTTATTATTTGTTCTTCACTAGATCTTCCCTTTGTTCACAGGTATAGCTGTGGGCCAACAGTATACGATCATGCGCACCTTGGGCATGCTTGGTGAGTTGTTTTAAAATTATAGGAGGAAGACTGCATTAATGTTTTATGATGTCAGGTGACTGACTGCAAGGTAAACACCAGCAGCTGGTCTGTGTCAGCTGGTTCAGGGACTCGCAGGGGGTCCCAGAACTGGGCACCAGCCTGAGTCCAAATGTCTACACCGCAGTTAAAGAGCCCTATAGCCTGAGCCCCACGAGCCCACGTCCCCTGACATGGGCCTGTCACAGGTTTTTAATAGACAAACCTCTTGTGTCTAGTAGCTCAGGACAGCCAAAAACCTGAGGTGGATGAATGAAACGTAATTGCTATCCAAAGGACAAGCTGCTGTTCTTCACTTAAGAAAGACTGTGCCTCTTACCAGAGACTGAAAATGAAAGCTAGCCTCATGCAATTGTTTCCTGGTGAAATCTATTCAACAGTGAAACAAATGGCTTATTTTGGTTGAGAGGAGCTGCTTGGGAACTGCCCCATCCTGTTAATTTGCTAAATTCTTCCTCTGGGAGTTGGACTTCAGGACATTTCTAATCCTGTAACGTAATCAGCATTCAGCATGACCTTGAGAAATTAGAGAATTGGTCTGAAATCAACAAGGACAAGTGCAAAGTACTACAGTAAGGGTATGTCTACACTTAAAATGCGACAGCCGCATCACTTCTGTTTAGACACACCCTACACTGACCGGAGGTGTTCTCCAGTTGGCGTCGCTAATCCACCTCCCCAAGAGGCGGCACCTAAATCAAGGAAAGAATTCTTCTATTGACCTAACACTGTCTACGTGGAGGGTTAGGTCTTCTTAACTATGTTGTACAGGGGTGTGGATTTTTCACACCACTGAGTGACATAGTTAAACCAATTTAATTTTCTAGTGTAGACAAGAAGGAAGAAAAAAAAATCAAATGTACAACTACAAACTGAGGAATAGCTGGCTAGGTGGTTGTACTGCTGAAAAGGATCCGGGGGTTATAGAAGATCAGAAATTGAACATGAATCTACAATATGATGCAGTTGTGAGAAAGGCCAATATTCTGTGGTGCGTTAACAGGAGAGTCATATGTAAGACGCAGGAGGTAACTGACCTTCTCTACTTGGCACTGGTGAGGGCCCCGCTGGAGTTCTGTGTCCAATTCTGGGCACCACACTTTAGGGACGATGTGGGCAAACTGGAGAGAGTCTAGAGGAGATCAGCAAAAATGATAAAAGGTTGAGAAAACTTGACGTAGGAGAAAAGGTTAAAAAAATTGGGCATGTTTCATCTTGGGAAAAGAAAACTGAGGGGGGACCTGATAAGTCTTCAAATATGTTTATAAAGAGGATGGTAATCTATTGTTGCCCCCTGAAGGCAGGGAAAGAAGTAATGAGCTTTATCTGCAGTAAGGGAGATTCAAGTTGGATGTTAGGAGAAGCTTTGTAACTGTAAGAGTAATTAAGTTCTGGAATAGACTTCCTTCCAGCTCTATACTTCTATGGTTGTATGCTCTTCAGAGTGGAGCTGGGTGTACAGCTGCAACTTGGTAGCATTTACCGTACAAAGAAACTGAAGGAGAAGATCTGTTGTCTGACCTAGTGCTAAAATAGACATATACTAGTTAATACATCCAAAGTTTTCAAGTTCTGATCAGTTTGGCAGTTTGTCTCTATGGAGGGGAAAAAATTTTTTTGTACATATTTTCATTTATTTATTAGGACAGTATGAATTATTTTGGATCATACCTGCAGAATAACAAGGGTGCCACCAGACTCCTTGCTGTTTTTGTGGATACAGGCTAACACGGCTACCCCCGATACGTGATACCTGCAGAATGTGACTGTTACACATAATACATTAACTTTAATTTGCTAGACAGTTCCATATCAATCTGTTTTAAACATTTTGGAAGAAGAGCAGCTGATATGCCACAAGTAATTTGGATTTTAAAAAAATGAATAATTTTGCCAATTGTTTATTAAATTAACTTTAAATGCTTAAGAATATACTGCCTGAAGTACGTTTACTAAATTCCTGTGTGCAGACAAGTTAAAGACTGTTAGATCTGTATAAGCAGCTCTTTTGATCACATTACATATGAACATAGGCTGCAAGAATGATTTCTTCCTTTCATTTGGCTTGGTTACTATGTCAGCAATTAGAAAAAACAGTACGGGGCTGTTAGCGTGGTAAAGGGACATTTTAGGGTTGGTAGGCTCAAAAATTGTCTTTTTTTCTTTTTTGCTTTAAATTGTTTGAAAATTCTGTGTGACTTATTTTTTCCTCCCCATAAAAAATGTTTCAATGCCTTTTTGTTTTATAAAACCAAAGCACACAAACCTGCCAACGCTTCAAAATTCATTAACAGTTTTATAGTAATAAACCAGTTTGTGTGAGTAGGATTGGAAGATCGGGGGTAATTGTAAAGGAAGCATTTCATCTTCTTTTTTTTTTAAATTGATGTAAGGCATGTGATGACTGTTAGTTCGTCAGCCAGAGAGACTCTAAGGTCCTTGAGTTACCAGTCCTGCAACTGTATGATAGTCAAAACTCCTGCTGACTAGGAAGTTTTGCTTTCATCTGTACTGCAGAAGAAGAATATGTATAGCTTGGACAGGAACTGTGGAAATGATCTAAAATTTCCTCGACAACTTGTTTCAGTTTTGGAGTGGGGTTACCTCCACTGGTGGCGAGAGGGTAGTTTATTGTATGGTTACATTCAATCTAGGGCTTTCCTGTGAGAGAGATCAATGTAAACAATAGTATGATGTGCAGGTATGGCAGAAATAACTTTGAAAAATACCTTCACCATGTTAAAGAAAGAATGCTACTAGCGTGGCTAGAAACTGGGTGTGCTGAACATCTCCAGCTCCCACTGAAGACAGTGGAAGTTTCAAGTGCTCAGCAGCTGTTATGGTTCATGCCAATGATACTTAAAATCATAAGTGCTGGAACTCGGGGTGCTGTTGTACCCCCTGGCTGGAAGTAGTAATAACAACCCAAATACATGGTTTCTTCCTTCCGTACCTCCATTATAAAAATTGTTCCAGCACCACTGCTTAAAATAAAGAGTGTATTGCATCTTACTCCATCTCTGAGGAAGGATGTCTTTCAGGTCATGGTTAGCGGTATGAATGTCAAATACCACTTAATATTGTAAATATTTCTTCTTCGCTTATGCTGCCTCATTGACTTTGACTGTGTTCTTTCTCTGAACCCATTGTGTTCCATTTTCTGCTGTGGCAGGAACTGTGAGAGGAGAATTAGAATATTTATTTCTATGTATCTCTTGTAGAAATGCAGGTTTTGAAATACTAAGTGCCCAGACATAGAACTGGCAACCTCTCCTTTTTGCACTCTCAGTACTTATGTGTTGCTGTATTCTTTTTGTGTGTTTATTGTTGTAGTTTTCCACCTTTTCTGTAACTTTCTGACAGGGCTTTATTAATCTGGATGCTAATAAAGGTCAGAAAATCTGGAAACCATACTTGAATTATTTTAATTAATACCTAATATGCAGTATGATGATTTTTTAACTTCCAAATAACCCCTATTTTTAGTTCTACAAATTGGTGGGGGAGAGGGCTGACACTGTTCACTTTGGAAGAATAGCTTAAAACGTCATTGTTCAAGAAAATTATTAAACTTGCTATATCAATAAACTTCTTTACTCCACAAGTACCTCATTCTAGGCTCTTCTGTCAAGTGTTTTTTCCTCTGGGGTAGTGGCTCTCCACCTCTTCCATGTTAATCCCACATTACAACACAAAGTTTTAGAACCATTCTCCCATCTAGCTGTAACAAATGGGAGTGTCATTGCACACCTCTGAAACCTGTTTGGACCTCGCAGGTTGGGAACCATGCTCTCTGTTTTGAGAGTAGGGAGGTAAGTGTCATCTGAATGCAAATAACAAAAGGAAATATCTAGTAAATGGCCTGCGAGAAGGAAACCCATAATTTTCCAGAAAGTTTTATTTAAATGTAGCATCTTGTGTGCCAGTACCTTAGCATGGGTGAGTATATTCTTTTAGTTCAGTGGAATACCAAAATATACACTATAGTAGCTCATTTCTAACTTAATATCCCATATAACTTTTGCATAGTGAATTATATTTGGATCTCAGGGTTGAAACTGTTACTGTTTCTGTTCTTACTATTATCCCAGTTCCTTTTTACCCCCAATATCTTTTTCTGCATGTATGTCACTCTTTTAGTACAAACCCTAAATAGTCAGGCTTTGTACTGGAAACTAAATGGAGGCAGGATGTTTAATATTCATGGACTTTGTTAAAACAATGCACAACTAATTTACTGATTTACTACACAACTAATGCACAAATTCTGTGGGCTGGAATAGCAGGAACCAACACAATGTGTCCCCAGTTAGGGGTTTGGGAGTCTCTGGATCTGTATATGTACTTCCTCGTGGCCCTTCTCTTTTCCACCACAACTTATTCAGAGATGGTGAGGAGGCAATTCTGCGTGTCTGCTCTGCTCATTCATCTCTCCCTCCTCCTTTCCTGGACAGGTCTAAAGTTGAACAGGCCCTTTACAACTCAGGGAATTTCACCTTGTTTTAGTCTCCTTTTTCTGATTATCTCTCCATCCATCCCTCTTGTCCTCTTCTCTCTGCTGTCCTTTGCAAGAAGGGATATGTAGGAGTTCCTAACTTACCTTCTCTATATTATTCAGTTTTTCATGTACTTCTTTTTATCCCCTCTCTGAACTAAATAGCTCCTGTCTTTCACTCTTTCCTTATATGGAAGTTTCACCATGTCTCTAATCATCTTCATCTCCTATCTTTGAAATCCACCTGTTTCTCATGTTTTTTGTTTTATAAAGGGTAACTAGAACTGAACACAGCATTCAAAGTATGGGTGCACCATTGATTTATATAGCTGCATTACGATCTCTACCCCATTCCTTTTGCTTCCTCATAAATTGTTTGTTTTGTTGACTGCAGCCGTACATTGGGAATAGGCTTTCATGGAACTGTCCACAGTGACATTCAAGGCTTTTTCTGGGCTCTTACGGGTTAATTTAAAATTCACTAACATGTATGAGTAATTCAAATTATTCTTTCCAATGTGCATAATTTTCCACTGGTTTTTACGCCTTCACATTGCCCAGTTGCCTTGCTTGGTTAGGTATAACTTAAGTGTTAATTTGACTAGGATGGCAGGTTTCTCTTAGTGTCCCTCTGTAGTTGGGTCTGCTTACAGATTGCTTCTGCTCTGGACCCCTTCTTCTGCAGCTGCTGGTCAGTCATCAGCTGCTGAAGGAGGTTCATGTGGTAGGCAATTGATTAGAAAACATGGGGAGGCATCCAGGCCTATAATGTACCCGTGAGACCCACCACTCCTAGCAGCATGAAGAAAATGCTCAGATAAATTGGTTAGTCTCTAAGGTGCCACAAGTCCTCCTTTTCTTTTTGCGAATACAGACGAACACGGCTGCTACTCTGTTTAAACCATTTGTGGTCCATAAAGTTATATTTTCACTTTTTTCTTTTAATCAAAATTATTTTTGTAAAGAGTAAGGATGCCATTTTATTACTTAATTCTTCAAACAAGTTTTTATTTTTCTTGTTTTTAAACCACGACAGACGCAATTAATGAAGGAAGTAATGGTACAGATACAGAAATGAATTAACAATGGAAATGAATGTCATCCGCAGGAGGGATTTCAAAGGAATTACATTTTTGTTTTAAACCCTCTCCCCTGCCCCCTACAAATAAACGACCCTTTTATTTGCTGTGCAACAGCCCCCAGGCATTGGAACCATGTTCACATTTGTACGGTGTGTGCCCCCATTTAAGAGGATTCCTGTTAATGGGTCAAAATGTAACCTTGATTTTAAACACTTAATTCTGAAATTTTATCAGTTCGCTGACATGAGGGTTTCAACTTGGTTAGGATCCAGCTTCTCAGCTGGCTGATTCCTAGCAATAATAATCCCAAGAGCTGGGTTCTTTTCTGTGCCACCCCTTCTTCCTTCACTCTCTGCTTTCTTCTAGTCAGCATGTTGCTATTGAAGAATAAAAGAATCCTGCTCCCTGAAATGCCAAGGTTTCTGCATATTTCAACATGCTGTTTCTTCTAAAAACAGAGTAGAGGTTTATAGCAGGAGACAGTGCATTGTTCATACGTGTATTAGCAAAGAAAAACACAGAGCTGGTGGATTTAATTTTAAGCATTTTGAAGTGAGCTGTAGTTCACGAAAGCTCATGCTCAAATAAATTGGTTAGTCTCTAAGGTGCCACAAGTACTCCTTTTCTTTTTGACATTAATGGTGATTCTTTTATTGATAGTGAAATGGACTGAGAGGGCCCAGGTGTATTTTGGTGGACTAATACACAACATTTTTATGTTATTAGAATTTTACCTAGAATTAGCCAGGGATTCATTAACTTGATCTGTTTCTTAGTTTTTTATGCTACTTTTCCAAAGACACATTTTAGTATGGCAGAATTCAAGCAAGTAACACTAGTTTTCTTCATGTGCAGTTCAAATATGATATTCGCGATTTATGATGTGAGACTAAGAATTTCTGGGAAGGCATTGTGTTATCACCATCAGATCCAGGCAGCTAAGTGAAAGGTGCAAATACATCTGCAAAGTTAATGGAGCCTTGTTTGTTTTTTGCAGACACAGTAAACAGTCTCCAGTTTGTTCAGCATGCTGGATGGTATGGAGAATGTAGATTTGTGAATATCCTTCTGGACCCAGTCCTGTAAGGTACTGAATGCCCACAGCTGCCTTTGAAGTCAGTGGGAGCTGTAGGTGCTCATCACCTTGCAGGTCTGCGCCTATCCTGAGATGCTGCTGTTGTTGCTTAGCCACACCACCCGCTTGCTCCCCTGTGGCTACAGGTGAGTCTCCCTTCCTGCTCTCCCTTGGCCCCGCAGTGCAGCCCCCTCCCGTGCTGGTGGCACGGCGAGCTGAGGCTGCGGGGGAGAGGGGACAGCAGGGGAGGGGCCTGGGGCTAGCCTCCCCGGCCAGGAGCTCAAGGGCTGGGCAGGACGGTCCCACGGGCCATAGTTTGCCCACCTCTGTATTAGAGGTTTTAGAAGCTGAGTATGGAGTATTGTAAGTATGATCTTCATTTTAGTAGTAAGCCTTTCGGTTAACACAATCTCACTTCAGTATATTGTTTTAAAGAGATGTGTGCAAGAAAAGAAACACTTCAGAACATTTGATGTAATGTGTCACTAGTGCCAGAAGAGGGTAGACCACTTCAACTGAGATTTGCATAACTTCTTTACAGAATGTAACTAGTTCTGGAGTAGCATTTTGTATATATTGTGTGTGTGTGTATCTGTCTCTGTCTGTGTCTCTCTCTCTCTCTCTAAAGACTATCATTGTTCTCTTTTCATTATTAGGCCATTCAGAGCTGCTATATGGGTGATTTTTGCTGTTTTATTAATTTTATTTAGATTTATTACCAATAATACACATTTAAAAGCCCTTATTTTTCTTTTTCAGTTCCTATGTTAGATTTGATATTATTCGAAGAATAATAACTAAGGTTTTTGGAAACGAAGTAGTCATGGTGATGGGGATTACAGACATAGATGACAAAATAATTAAAAGAGCCAATGAGGTAAATATATGACGTTTACTTTGACAAAAACTTATAGTGTTTAATATACTGAGTAGTCTTGGACAACAACTTGGATTTTGTTACTGCTTTTTAAAATCACTGGCTGATTGTTTCCTGGGCTCTCAACTCATGGGAATCTGGCAGAGCTGGCATAGGTATCTCTGTGAAGGAAGCAGTGTATAAAGTTGCCCATCAGTGAGATATAGGTACAACAAATGCCATACCATTGGCTACAAAGGCAACCCTACTTAGTCGTCTGCTAGAAGGGCTGTTTTTTCAATACAAGGTTGTTTGGGAAAGTGGAAAGTCATTGGGGTTCTCATTAGAGTTGAGGAGTTGTATTAACCCCTCTCAGTCCTAGGGTGAAAATATTAACCAGTGAACTTTGGACAGTTGTCCATAGTAGCTGCTGTTTTACAGAAATTATCTAAATTGTCGCTATTCGCCTTGGAATTGGTCATTAAAGAAGATGGTTGTTCTGTAAATAATCATGGAGCTTCCATAAAATCAAGTTGCAGGTGCTCAGCACCTCTCAGAGGTTTTCCCGGAAGGATCTAACTGTACAGTGAAATGGACTGAGAGGGCTCAGGTGTATTTTGGTGCCCTAACACACAACATTTTTATATTATTAGAACATTACCTAGAACTAGCCAAGGATTCATTGATATGATCTGTCTCTGAGTTGTATATGCGCTACCTTTCTTAATGGCTTTCGAGGCCCTGAACTCAAATGGATCTACTCACAAGCTTAACGTGAGGGATATGTATAAGTCCTAGATTGATAAAGTTATTAACTATCTTTACTCTAGCAAAGTTTTCACTGATGGCTGTTGGCTAAATTAAAAGCTTTGTTTGTAAACTGCTCTCAGTGGGATGCTAATCAAATCAATTTTACCAACTGAGCATAGTGAATTGTCATTCTATCTCTTTTTCTGCTTGATAAAATTCTTATCAGATCATAAAATGTTAATAATATACAACTAAATTGTGAATGCTAATTATTTTTTGAAAGATTTAAATTGAGTTTTTTGGGTGTAAGACCTGGTGACTCCTGCCTTCTGGAACACAAGGGAATCTGTCACAATAGATCTCAGCCACAAACTGCATGTTCTTTTCCTGATGTGAGATCTATTGTGACAGTTATTAAAAAAAATAACTTTTAATGATTACAAGGAAAAAAATCTATTTTTTAACTGTGATTCACAGCAAATATAGAGAGTTTTCTCATATTGGCCTTGTTATGCGTTTGATAAAATAAGTTTTTGCTCATTCTTATTCTTTCCCTTAGGAATATTTTTTTCTTGATGGCTGCAGGCCAGTGCTTTAACATACAACCTACATTTAAAACGTGTATGCGTGTTTATCTTGAATTTTTTTTCATAAGAGCATCATGGTGATTTCTTTGCAGAAAAAGTTGACTTAATGTGTTAAAAGAATTGTAGTTAATTTGCTCCATTCTTTTGTCAAGATTAAAGTCTGTGCTATGAAGTAGTTTTAGCCTTCAGAACTTTTGTAACTATGCTAAACAAATCTGATGCTTTTATTCTATGCTTACCAAGTCCCATAAGTTGTATTCTGAGGGGTGTTTTCTACAGTTAGTAGAACAGTGGCGTACTGAAGTCTCCTCACCATTTTATGGGTATTTATACAGAGGAGGAGGTGTTAGGATTTGTTACTGACTGTCACTCTATGGTTAGGACTGTAGGTTTATCATACTATTGGGTGGGAAAGTCTTTAGAAGAGTTGTGGTAACAATAGCACAAATAATAGAAATCACACACAATTATTTAAAAATAAATCCTAGCTAAGATTTGGTGTGCCTCAAACTGTATTTACAAAACCAAGCCTCAGTTTAACGGTCTGTGGGAACCACAATACTTCTAGATTGCTTAGCATCTGCCTTTTCCGCATTAGTCCTCTGCATTGGTTTAGAGCTCCAGGAAAGGCTCTTGGTCAAACAGCACACTGAGCAGGCCAGAATGTGGTGCTTTGATCCCAACTTTATAACTTCTCTAGGTTGTTTTTGTGTTGGTTTTTCTTTTTTCTTCGGTATCTTCAAAACATTTCCATGAACATTGTCTTCAGATGCAATTAGCTTGCCCTTTATCCCCATTTGAACAAAGCGTTTCTGGATAATATATCATAAGGACATTTCTGCATTAACAGGAGGATGTATTAGATGACCTAAACGGCCTTTTTTTACATTTATTTCCTGTGATTCTTCCAGCTCGTTAAAAAAGATATTAAATAAAACTGATCTGACACCAATTCTTGAGAGTCATCCTGTAGAGTGAAAATCTCTTACTCAGTGGGCATTAATCATTAACCTTTGTTTTCAATCCTTCAGCCAGTTTTTAGTCCACCGGGGTAGGGTTCATATCCAAAGGAAGTGGAATTAATTTTGGAAGTAAGATTTCTTGACACTGTATCAGATGCTTTACCAAAGTCCAGATATAGGACATAATTGCGTTCTCCTTCTCAATCCAAAAAGCCATTTGTTTTGTCTGGAAAAATTTGTTCTTTATACTCTCATGCTGTTAATTGCTGTTGATTCCTTCTATCCTCTAGATTTTGAACCCGATCGTTTTTCAAGTCCCGATTACGGAATACATTCGGAGAGAGGCACAGGTCAATGAACAAGTTGAGGAAGGGTACGCCCCAGTGAGCTTGAGGAGCAATGCCCTCGTGAGAAGTCTCACTAATACTGAGATTCCTGTCGGGGGTGCTGGCTCCTAAATCTTGCTCAGGGATTCATTTGGAGCCTCTAGTGTCTGAAGCAACTCCTTTCTGGTTCCTAGAAAGGAGAAGAAGCTTTCCTTTCGTACCAGGCCTTCTCTCGATTGCAAGAGATGTGCCTCCTCTATTCTACCTCTTCCCCCAAACTCTTGGCTACTCCGATAAGTGGTTCAAAAAGTACTAAGCACTAGCCTGGTGAAAATCAGGCCCCTTTAAGATGTCTTAAATCAGGCATCCAAAGTCACCTTTGAAAATCTTGACCCCAGTGCCTGCCTCTAGTTGCTTATAACATTTCTGAATAGCATCTGCAGAATAAAACTGATGTATTTCTGCTCACCTAATTCTGAATGGCAGCAATAAAATTGAATTTTGTTCTGTTAATTTAATTCTGTTGCTCCTGTCTGCCAATTCAGAAAGACAGCCTTCCGTTTGTTCACATGCAGCAGATTATTTTCCAAAACCTAAGGACTAGAAATTTAAATCTTGCAAAATTTGATAACATAGCACCTCCACTTGCCAGGGAAGGTTTTGTTCTGGTGAATTTTTCAAGCCCTGGCTATGATGAGTATTTGAGACAAATGTAATATCAAATGCAAACTGACTCTTTATTTCTGTTTTCCACTTATTTATTCACTTTTGTGAAGATCCCTGTGCCTAGCTGTGAGCATTAAAAAATTGTAGATATTGTTGGAGTGCTACTATGCTTTACAAAATATTTGACTGTCTATCAGTTCATTTCCCCAATTGCATTCACATATTTGAGGAACAGCAATGAAAAGTTGAAGTATCATATTAATTTTTAACAATAAAAATACCCTGTGTGATGTCTGTAAGTCTCTGTTCTATAACTCTGACATATATCAGTAAGTGTTAGAAATGGCTTTATTGCACCATGAATCATAGAATATCAGGGTTGGAAGGGACCTCAGGAGGTCATCTAGTCCAACCCCCTGCTCAAAGCAGGACCAATCCCCAAATAAATCATCCCAGCCAGGGCTTTGTTAAGCCTGACCTTAAAAACTTCTAAGGAAGGAGATTCCACCACCTCCCTAGGTAACGCATTCTAGTGTTTCACCACCCTCCTAGTGAAAATGTTTTTCCTAATATCCAACCTAAACCTCCCCCACTGCAACTTGAGACCGTTAGTCCTCGTTCTGTTATCTGCTACCACTGAGAACAGTCTAGATCCATCCTCTTTGGAACCCCCTTTCAGGTAGTTGAAAGGAGCTATCAAATCCCACCTTATTTTTGAATGCAAAGTAAGCTTAGCATTGGAAGTGAAGTCCTTTCTGAATAAAAATAAAAGATTTGTGGACTTAATTTTTAGTCAGTTTCTATAAAAAGGTGTGGATTAAAATGTTCCTATAATTCAAACATAAATGAAATACCACTTTTATGCTAAGACTGTCTTTTATATAGTCTCTTTACTGAATGTTGGATTAATAAACCTTCCTTACTTTTTTTTTTTTAACTCGGGGAAACCTCATAACTCTTCCAGTTAGCCATTAACTGACTGATAAGACTATACTATTTTGTATTATTTTGATTTTTGATTCACTCATCTGCCTCTCTTCTACAGATGAACATATCACCATTAGCTCTTGCCCGGGTTTATGAAGAAGGCTTTAAACAAGACATGGCTGCATTAAAGGTGTAAATCTTTAATATTTTATTTTTTCAAACTGAAATTATTATAAAGTGCATTTATTTGTTAAAGGAAAAATGACAACCTGATTTTTAAGTTATATTTTTAATTGACTAATTTAAAAATACTCTATTTCTGATGAATCGTCCTTTAAATAGTACAGAGTGAACATTTTTAAAATTCCTTTTCAAAATTTTTATAAGATTTCATCTGATCCCCCTATGTTTACATGTGTCTTTTGGCAAGGGAGAAATGTCTCAAGGAAGGAATGAACGGTTATAAGCTCTTCAGGATAGGTACTGCATACTGCCTGTGTTTGGGCAGTGCCCAGCACCAGGAGGCTCCATTCTTGGTTGTCTCTAGGCACTAGCGTAATGAACATGATTAATCAACTACAGAAAGGGCCTGATCTAAAGCCCATTGAAGTCAGCAAGTGTCTTTGCATTGACGCCAAAGAGCTTTGCATCTGGCTCAAAGTGCTGTCAAATGCACCAAGTAAATAAGCTAGGAAAAAATGGAGAAGTTCTTTTTTCGGTAACTGTTTTCAGTTATAAGCATCTTAGGTGTTATTTGTAACTATAGTATATGCAACATTTTGAGAAAGAACTGTTGTGTTTTTACGTTAGCTGGGTTCCTTTAAACATGCTGGTATTGTCACAAACTAAAGCAGCATATTCTTTCTGCTTCTTTATTTAAGGTTCTTCCCCCGACAGTATATATGAGAGTGACTGAAAATATTCCTCAGATAATTTCTTTTATAGAACGAATAATGGCTAGTGGACATGCTTATGCGACCTCCAAAGGTAAGACTTCTAGCAGTACAGTTTGATGTTAATGTGTATGCAAGAAATTCATTCTCTTCATTGGAGTTATAACCAGACCACTCTGGGGTCAGTTCAGATACTCAATATCATCTCTTCCTTTGATTGATAACTGATAAAGCAAATGCTGTGAATAACTTTAACACACTTTTTATACATGTTGTTAGCACTGTATACTTACATTGGTATACTTGTAATTGAAATGTGACTGAGTTTTTAATGTTGTTCTTTAAGGGCATTAACTGCATTATATAATTCCTAAGGAGAAATCCTGGGCTAGAAAACCATGGAACTGGCACATTCTGTTTCGTCAGAGGTTTGTGCAAGATAAGAACCTGGTAGTCCCTATGGGAAGGTGTGCATCCCTTATGCACTGCAGAGCACATCTTTTGCAAAACGGAGTGCGTAGTGGGGTTTTAGAAGCAGGGCTGACGATTGTGGGCGGACCGCAGCTGCATGTTAACTACACCTGTGAGAGACTTCATTTGAGTCCTGAAGAGTACAGTTGATATTATGTGAGCAGAAAAGAACCCAGTATGACTTTTATATCCTAGGGTGGGTTTGCAGTTAAAAAAAATAATCTTATGTGCGTGATAAGCAAACTTAATCTGTAGTCTTTGAGACACCATAAACATGGAAACACATGCTCTCGTTATTGCAGTCACTGTCCAGAGCAAAATGATTCTTTTAGGAAATGGTACACAACAGATGCTTTACTCAGGAAAAGTGTTTATCTTTTCACCACACTGGCAAAGTGAATGCCCCCTATCTTTATAATAAATCTCAATGTTTGTTTTCTAACAGGTGATGTTTATTTTGATGTCAAGTCTAGGGGAGACCGATATGGAAAGTTAACTAGTGTTTACACTGATGTACAGGAGGAAATGGGTATGTTGATATGGACTGGTTTGGATCAATACTTTGTTTCAGTTAAATGTGTTTTCTGAGGCTTAACTAGCATGTGTATGAAATCCTAATATGAAAGGCTACAACAATACAAACAGTGCATCTCCTTCTTAGTCATAGTTCTTTTGTAACTTTAATTCATAGATAATATTTATTTAGTGCTGAAGAAGTTTTGACCATTTTTTATGCATTTAAGGTTTTTTGTTTTTTTTTCCCCCCTGACTTTACTTCACTTAAATACAGTTTTCTTGCTGAAAAATTGGAAGGAAAGTTATTCTGCAACCACCAGATAACCTGGAGAATATAAAACAATCATTTCTCCTAAACATAGGTTATCTTTGGATGGAATAGAGTTAGAAATATGTTAGGTGTGGGTCTGTTAGTGGGAGCTAAGATCAGCCTGGGCACTTATAGATAAATAAGATTATATAATTTAGTCAAATACAAGTTACTGAGTTCAATGCAGGGGGAATTGGGTGAAATTCTTCAGTCTGTGTTACAAAAGGAGTTAGACTAGATGATCTAATGATCTCTTCTCGCCTTAATGTCTGTGAATGAATCAGAGTCCATTTCTAGCTCATGGTAGAATGTTCAGGATATAATTTTTGTTGAACACTTTGTGTCCAACATGTCTGTCCTCCTGGCTAGGGAAAAAAATACAGGAAAACGGAAGTGTCTGTCCAAGAATAAAATCTGGATAGCTCCCTTTACTGACATTCTGAATGGCTTCATGCATTTACTCTTTTTGGAGACTTATCCTATTAACAAATAATAAATTATTGGCAGTTGATAGCGATAAGCGACATGTCAAAGATTTTGCCCTGTGGAAGGCAGCCAAACCTCAAGAACTTTATTGGGCTTCTCCCTGGGGAAAAGGAAGACCTGGCTGGCACATTGAGTGCTCTACAATTTCGAGGTCAGATTTCCTAGTTTTTTAATTTTGTGCGAAAGTGTGTGCCTGCGTGCGCGTGTGACTGATGTGGATTTGGTAACTGGAACAAGGAAAGGATATGTCCATTTGTAATTTTTGAATATAAACAAAAATAAGAAATTGCTGACTATAAAGAAAACATGTTCATTTTTGCAGAAAGTGAAACTGGACAAATACATTGCTGAAATTTTAGTATTTCTTATGACAGGTTTCAGAGTAACAGCCGTGTTAGTCTGTATTCGCAAAAAGAAAAGGAGTACTTGTGGCACCTTAGAGACTAACCAATTTATTTGAGCATGAGCTTTCGTGAGCTACAGCTCACTTCATCGGATGCATACCGTGGAAACTGCAGCAGACTTTATATATACACAGAGAATATGAAATAATACCTCCTCCCACCCCACTGTCCTGCTGGATTACCAGCAGGACAGTGGGGTGGGAGGAGGTATTATTTCATATTCTCTGTGTGAAGTGAGCTGTAGCTCACGAAAGCTCATGCTCAAATAAATTGGTTAGTCTCTAAGGTGCCACAAGTACTCCTTTTCTTTTTTAGTATTTCTTAGAATACTTGTTCTGTTACTGTAATAAACTGGAGAAAGCATTTGGATTTAAAGTGTTTCAATCTGTTAATTACTACATTTCCTTACAAAGGCTCTTGTGGTGTTCTGATTTTGATCAGTAAAATATTATTACAGTACAGTGTTTGGAAGTCAACTGGATATCCATACTGGTGGCATAGATCTTGCGTTCCCTCATCATGAAAATGAAATTGCACAGTGTGAGGTTTATCATCAGTGTGAACAATGGGGAAATTATTTTCTACATTCTGGTAAGTAACAGCTTAAATTTAGTCATCTTAAATTTTGAATATGGCTTTCAGCTTTTCATGGCATGCTTTTATGCTCAGAAATGTGGAGAAAAACTTATATACAGATATACTGGTACAATGACCAAGTTTCTGTTTTCTCTAAATTAAGGATAATTGAAAATGAATTTTACCTTAAATAATACAAATTGACTCTTATTTTAAAAAAAAGTTCAGAAATGTAGGAGTTTGTAATTGGATTTTTGGAAGTCTCTAAGTAGTTAAACTGCATTACCATGTGGGGTTTTTTGCCCTGGATGAAACAAATGGAAGGGAAGGTTAATTATTACTCATTGAAGATATAATCTCACAGAATTCTCACTCATCCTTCACCTGCTTTCCTTAGAATTTTGAGATGTCTTTTTTATATTTATTTCTCCCAGAAAACTAGAAGAGATTTATTTATTTATTTATTTAATTGTTGTGTGTATATTCCTAAAAATAGAAAAACACATCACCTTGGAATCAGAGCCCTCCAGATCTGGGGGAAGGTGAGCAGGGTAAGTAGGTGAGTCAGAATTCTGTGAGATGTCTGATTATAATTTTCAGAAGCACCAAAACGGAGATGGATTACAAATCATTCTTGGAGTCCTTTAACTGTTGGCATCAGGTGCACTGGGCTTGAAATAAAGTGTTCAGTAGAAAGCTGTAACCAAAACGGCAGTATTTTTAAATGTAATAAAGGGATTTGAGTTGTGGTAGGGAAAGTCATCTGTACCAATGGAAAATTAAACCTGAGGATAATGCTGAGATATATAAACAGATTAACAAAGAAAACCCCTCAGTGGTGTTTTTCCAACAGAGAAACATCTGGATTAGAGAAAGATACTGGAGTTCTGAATGTGTAATTATCTGTTGTTGACATAGCACTAAACTCTAAATTCACTAAATCCACTGAATTCTGCTGAGAAACTTTTATCTACTGTTAGCATTATTTCCAGTCATGAGAAAAGAAACAAGATTGTGTCTAACATGCTCTATAATTGACTTCCGTTGCTTTATACTCTCCTGTCCTGGCGTCGTGAAAAAGAAACAACTTCAAACAAAGATTTCTTCCCTCTGCCTCCTACTCTTTTTTACAGTCTTGTTTCTCCACAACTCACCACAGTTGTTGTATTGCCCAGTCTATTTGGAACTCACTCACTGGGCACTTTATCTTTAAATTTCCCCCTAAAGCTGTGGGAGCAGTTCATCAGCTGGTCTAAACTGTCATAACTCCATTGAAGTCTTCCTTTCTAGCTTTCTTTAACTTCCTCTTTGTGATCCAAACAATTTACATTGTCTTTGATGGCAGGGTTGACAGACTAATCACTTCATATCTTGAGGAGATTCCCGTACCCCTTAGCACAGGTGAGCACCAGAGACGGTTAAATTGCCATATCAACTATGATATGCCATTCTGTTTTATAGCTAACTGTTTTCAAACATGGTTTAAAATTAGCTTGGGCCATATTGATTTTTAAACACTCTTATCAATGTGAACTTTATTTAAATCAAGTATAGAAACCATATCTAGCCTATGCACTCTTAACTGATTTTAATCACAATTTGGCACCGTCAGCATTGGTCAGAGGGGGGAAAAATAATAAAGGACGAGGTTAGCTAAAGCATACTTCTGAATGTCCCCTGCAGCTTGGTGAGTGGGGAAATTCAGAATGGAATTGTTCAGAGGTCTAGTGTGGATGGACCCATAGTGTAGACAGCCTCAACCTCTTATTTCCACACTCTTACAGAGCTTAAAAAAAGAGAAAGATTGAGAGTTGGGTGACTTTGTCACCTGTTAAGACAAAAGACGTTTTCCAGACAGCTACCTCATTGGTTTTATCTAAATAGACTCTGTGAAGGGGCCAAACCCTTGTCTGACAGAGTCTCCTGTTTGTGGCATTGCTCAGGATTGTATAGTTCCATGCTTTTGCTGCTCTGAGTAGGAACGCCCCTAACACATCTGTGTACAGCACTCCAGATAACTTTGCTCTGCATTAGGCTTTGCCACTGCATCATCTTATCCCTGGTACCATTGTCAGTACCAATATATCTACCCTGTGTATTATGGTCCTCTTTCCCACAGTGATTATTCTGACTTTCTCCAAAGTTGGTGATGATAATAGCCTGATTCTGCATCCCCAACCCCTGCACATGTGGAGTACTGCTTCTTCATGCAAGAAGTCCCATTGTGTTAATTGAACTACTCATGTGAGTAAGGACTGCGGAATAAGACCCATAGTATGTGGTATATAAACATAGGCCTAGCACAACTTGCTGAGCAGTAGATTTAAATTCATGGGGATTTGAAAAATGATCAGAGTGAGAAGAAAGAACCGTAGAACTGAAATGCCCATAGTACAATTCTGCTTGGAGGAAACTCTTGTTGCAGTTGAGTATATCTGTAATGTTGGAGCCATAGTTGATCAAATATCCAAATGCCTCAACTATTGGTTTAAACCCAGTCTGTGACCCAATATGTTTGAGTTTAACTTTCTGAGATTACAAGTATAGACAGTACTCACCCCTGGAATCTTCCTGCTGCAGCTCTAATGCTAAGCAGTATGTCATTTCAAAAATTCCTGACCTGTAATCACAAAGTATTAGTTTTCAAGTCAATATAAAGATGTCCATTTTTGTTTTGTCTGTTAATAGGCAAATATGTCTTTTGTGGGACCAACTGAAATTTTAAAACTTACTAGCAAGTTCTTTGGGGCAGGGACTGTCGTTTTGTTTGGGTTTGGACAGTGCCTAGTACAGTGGGGTCATGATGATAATATAAATAATATACTGGGAATGGCTCAGACTTGTTTCATGTATTACCACCTGCACTGGTTAAATTGAACACTGGTTTCAACTCCCAGTGTAGAGTATGTTGTAAATCAACAAATGGAGATTGTCCAGTGGCAGTCTGTTATCCGCGCTTTATTCCCTAAATCCAGGCAAGTTTAGTGGTTTCCTTGGTGAAGGATGTTCACTACTTTTCAGTGAAGGATTCTAGCTGGTGGTACCCTTTCAGTTTTAGTCTTAAATGTTGTAAATCAAACTGTAGAAACATTCTTGTCTAGGAAAGAATGAAGGATTCTGAGTTCTCCCAGAAAGAAGGAAAGAAAAAAGAAAGGGAAAAAAAACCTGGATTCCAGTGAGAATTCAGATGACGATTCTCTAGAAGCCAATAAATTATATTCTTTCAGTTAAGAAATGCTGCTGGAGGAGGATATTGTGAATTATTTAGGACAAATGATTCAGCTTCAAAAATAATTCTGCTAACACTCTGGAATACTGGCAGGCTCAGAATCATAAGAGCAGTCCTCATTAGAAGAAAATCCCTGCACTGAGGATAAATCATCTTCTAAAGATTTTATTTTTAGACTGCTCAGCCTCTGGGAAGAACACCAAGCCAAAGTTGTGAAAATCCTGATATTTTAGATTCTTTAATGGAACCATCCTCTCCCAGTGATGGGATTCTCTCATATAGAGGAGTGGGATTTGAAATAATTCACATGTTGCTGATGACTTCTTATGAAACCATGTGATCGAGATACTCTGGTCAAACATTTAAAACCTGCCTGCCTAAAATTAAGCACTTAAATCCATACTTAGACACACACACAAAAATGGCCTGATTTTTTCCAGGTGCAGCGCAATATGAGTTTCCACTGAAGTCGGTCAGAGCGGCAGGTGCTCAATCACTCTGAAAATTTGGACACTTTTATTTAGGTGCCTAACTTTAGTAATAATACCTAGCTCCTGTATAATGCTTTTCAGTAGCAGGTCTCAAAGCACTTTACAAAGAGCTCAGTATCATTATCCCCATTTTACATATGGGGAAACTGAGGCACCGAGCGGGGAAGTGAAAATGATGACCTTTGCACAGTAGACCAGCGTTATTTCTTACTGCATGCTATAGGATGAAGGACAAATGCCTGAAAATAGGATCTTGTTTTGATGGCAGATCCCTTTTTAAACCAGTCTTACACCTGTGGATCCCTGACTCCTCTCCCACCCTTAGCACTGTGAATTGTACAGATTCTGTTTCCAGTTGAGGAGGAAGGGGTTCGACGCATTCTTCCTAGAGACCATCACCACTGATCCTTAATCAGCCACAGGAATTACTACAAAGTGCTACGATACTGGGCCCTTCTCTCCACATCCCCCACACCCAGGGCTGAACGCACGGTCTCTGTAATAGGTCCTGATTTTGTTTTTGTGTGTACACGCACGCACACACAAACAAACCTGCAAATCAGTATTATGCACTGAATAATGTAAAATTGGTACAGCCAATTAGACTGTTGAACAGTACAAGGAGCAGAACTTCTGCTGTCTAAGAGAAACAAAACATAATCACATCACATAATATCCTTTAAAGAGCATTCTGACTGGGGTATAAGATGAACACTGGAGAGTGTTGATTTGAGTGGGGAGCAGTAATAATTGGATGGAGTTCAAAGCAGAATTATTGTAATTGAATAGCCAGGAAAGTTCAATTATTCATATCCACAGTCCAGTATAGTTCTTACAGCCACAATTTAGTGCTGGATCCTGAGAGGAGCTGATCACCTATGAGTTGAATGGGAGGTGCAGTTGCTCAGTATCTTTCAGGATTAGTCCCTTAATGTGAACAGCTGGCTTAAGGCTTTTAACCACACTTTTTGAAGTGGTGCTGAGTGCTTTGTTCTTGGCTACACTTATAGCTAAACCATACTCGGCACCAATTCAGCTGCACAAATTCCTTGTGCTCATTATCAGCAATGGATGGTTTTGCTAATGTAAACAAGACCCCAGAGTACCGATATGTCTGAAGGGAACTCTATCAAATGTCAGTGACATTGTATAGCAATGTTTGAGCTGAGCTACATGCTGTCCCAGGTGCAATACATACTCCTGGGGGAATTCTGCCCCTAAAAAGTCTGCACACATCACTTTAAAATCCTGCATATTTTATTTGTCAAAATAACACAAAATAAGCATGCCGGTTTCAATCATTTTGGTAATTTATTTCAAAATACCTGTCAGCAAGTATGTCTGTAACAATACAGAAAACAAAAAACATCCAGGAAATGTTTTTTGACAAATAGATTCCTTACTAGGCATATTAATACAGAACTTTGAGGAGTTCACTTAAACTACAGTATAGAAATGTGTGTCCCACATCCCTCAGAAACAGTGCAAAGGTTCGGGGGGAGTCAGAGGTAACGGAGGAGGTTAGGGAGAGGGAAGTAATTTCTGGGGGTGAATCTGGAGGAGTGTAGGGGAGAGAAGTATGGAACAGGTTTTTTTGATGCGGGGGAGGGATTGTTAGGGAGTTGGGGAGCCTCCCCCATGAAGACCCTGTCTGACCCCTAGTCTCTCCCATTCATTCAGGCACATCTGCCTCGTCTCTGTCTCTGTCCCTGTCCCCGCAACTAACTCTTCTGAATTCCAGTGTGAGACACCCCCCCCCCCCCCCAGCAGCCCCTGGGTGCCCCACTCTGTCATTCCCCACCTCACCTGGCCCCTCAGGTATGCCGCTGTGAGAAAAACAGCCCCTGCTGTCTCCCTTGCTGTGGCTGGCTGCTTTGGCTCATGAGCCAGCTGCCCTCTCTTCTGGTGCCACAGCAGCCTCTGGTGGGCGAAAGGTGCAATTGCAGCACCTCTCCAGCAGAATGTATTCTTATTCTGCGGAGATAAAAAGTCTCTGGAAGACATGAATTCTGCACATGCGCAGTGGTGCAGAATTTCCCCAGGAGTAAATACGGATGGCTGCTGCCCCTCCTCTGCTCTGGGTCCTGAAAACCCAGAGCTTATTTCAGTCTATAAAATGCAGCTATTAAAGAGTCTAGGGGCATGTGGAGTTTAATTTAAAACAACAAGCAAACTGCTCGCCCACATTCAAATGCATCATCCCAACACACCAAAATGTAAGTCCCCCACTACCAGTTCACTTCTACCCTCTTAACCCATCCTCCGAACCTGATAAAATATCTTGACCTCTGTAGGCTGGCACTTTCAGGTTGTAGTGGACCAAAGTGGGCAGTAGGTTTCAGAACAGAAGCCCCTTCTCTGTAAGTCCTGTTGCCAACCTTCTCTTTAAACTGTATGACAGCAATAAATAAAACTCCCTTGCTCCCCACGAACAGAATTGGTAGTCTGTGCTGCTCAATGTGTGGAGATGGAAGGGAGCAGTTTATCCACAACTACTTGCAGAGATGTCAGATTTAGAGCATCGCAATTCATAGGTCTAAACATGATGCAGCCAGGACGATACCGTTCACATGATCAGGGTTTCCAAAGTGGATGTGTTTTAAGGGGCTTGCCTTCTGTTAATTGGGGCTGGCCTGTTTTGTTGGAGGGGCAGCCAGGGAAATATCTGCCTTGTGTGAAAAGGATGCAATCCCAGATACAGCTTATTATTTTTGACATATATTCAGGCTGCCCCTTTAGTTCATTCTTCTCTGGTCTTCCCACTAACTTTTTCATCACTTTTAGCTCCTGAAGCATTTCTAAGCCCAGATCTTCACAAGGAAAACAGTTTCCAGTTAGCCTTACTTTGGGAAGCTGCTGGTAAAAACTGTTGATTGCTTTTCAAAATCCTTGGCTCGCTTTCAAGTCCTTTTAAGGTGGAACTTCACTGTGTATATGTGATCTTTCTGTAATAGATGAAACAATGCTGGCAAGATGTAAGAACACTTAGTATCACCTGCTCCTATTAAATCCTAAATTTGGTGGAGGTTTGTATGTCTCTTCCCTACTTTGAAACTTGCCCATTTTGTATGGGCACTGTTGTAAGGCAAAGCTTCTGAATTAGTTGTCCGTCTGTGTTACGCTTTTATTCCATTTTTGAATTTGGTTGGAAAATGCCTTGCTTTGCATGAGGATATTATATGTGTGAGGAGGCTTTACAGGCCTCCAAATATTACAGAAGGATGTCAAGAGGTAAGACTTTTTTTTATTATTATTTAGAAGTGTGTGTGTGTCTGTGTGTTGGCATTTCTGGTGAAAGCAAGCTATTTATTTACTTCCATTATGTTAGTTTTATTTCTTTAGATTAGTTTAAAATGTCCCCATCCAAACCTCTGGGTGCCTAATGGTGTAGGATTTGGCGTAAAGCTGTGGTTAAAAATACAAAGCACTGCACTGAAATGGTTATGACAAATCCATCTAAGCATATTCTACCTCCAGTTCCTCAAAGCAGAGTTTGCTTTTTCATTCACCTCTCATTCAGTAGCAGACTAATTTAACCATATTTTTTCTTCCAGGGCATTTGCTTATTAAAGGAAATCAAGAAAAAATGTCAAAATCATTAAAAAACTACATTACAATTAAGGTAAAATATTGTTATGAACTAGAGAAGTTCTGGTGCGTGCGTGTGTGTGTGTTTAATGTGCTATCATTCATTGTGGCCCTGATTCAGGAAAAAAATGTGGACACGTTTAAATCATGTGTTTAAATCCTGTCCTGTAGAGAAACGCTTTCCCCAAATTTCCAGACCTGAAGAAGAACTCTGTGTAGGCTTGAAAGCATGTCTCTCTCACCAACAGAAGTTGTCTCTGTTCCTCAGATTGGGGCCTTTGTGCCCATTATGTCTTATTCAAGCATATTAACCTTTAGTTATCAGTAGGAAACCTGCTCTTACTTAAGGGTTGTTTAGCGTCCTAAGGCCAAGGCAATGAGCCATAATCAAAAGATATAGTTCAGTTCTGTTCGCATAGTGAATTTGATACTCCTGTCTTAACATACGTGAACAAAGATACATATTCTGGAACACAACATTCATACCATCTATTAAACTGGTCAGCAGACAAGCAGATATGAATTCATTAACATAGGTTATTCAAACTCTTTCAGTCTGGGGACACTACTTTTTTGAGACTTCATTCCTTATCTCATTTATAATGAAGCAGGATTTGATAATGTAAACCCTTTTATATGGAACTGATGTATTTTCCATCACCAGTGTAGACGGCTGTTGTAGCTGGTATTTTTGTTTTAATTTAATTTTATTTATTTTACTGTCACTCTTCTTAACTCAAATAGACCTTTACCTCGTAGCTAATATCAAGTGCTCGCAGTGTTTCAGCCTGTGCGATCCTGTTAGATGATTACCGTATTAGAGAGGCATAGGCTCTTGCCAAAAGCAGCTTTCTTAGCTAACTCCACTGAAGCAGTTACTTCTGATGGCTCCTGTCTATATGTTTATTAGTGGGTTTAACCACAGGTTTTGAAGTGGTGCGGAACACAGTTTGTCCTTGATTACGTGTACAATTAAGCTGTGTTTAGCACCAGTTCAGCTGCACTCATTGCTGACATCCGTTGTCAGCAATGGGTAATTTTCCTCATGTAGACAAGGATTAAAAGGCTGTCTCAGCACATACATTCCTCTCTCTCTGCCCTCCTGGAAGACTAATTATAATCCTTTGAAAATCAGAGTGGAATGTGAGCTGCTTTATTCTTAATTCTCCTGATGCTGTCTGTGTACAGCTAAGCCTCATGTGCCCTAGGAAAATTATCCATTGCTGACAGTAATTTTCCTAGTATAGACAGGTGCTGGAGAGGAGTTGGAGGAATGAGGGTTAACGCAAAAAGCACAACTTCAAAAAATAGAAATAGTCGGCAGCTGCATTTCTAATGGAATGTTATGAGCTGAGAGAGAATGTTCCTGGGAAGGTGAAGAGAACTTTGTCATAGCAAATAGCATTTACATCCAGGGCAAGTCAGATACATTCAACAATAAATAACTACTGACCCAGCACCCCTCCCTGCAGTTCCCCAGGTGTACTTTTTCTTTAGTCTAAATATATATAGATTAGCCATGATTAATGAAGGTAATCTTGTCCTGTAGGTAATTTTCAGACCAGTGAACCAAACTTCCTCGCATTTAGTCATTCTGCATCATGAAAGCTAAACCCTATGTGGGACTTTTCATGAGAGTTCTAAAAAAATTCAAGGCTAGGATGACAATGCCTACTGCCATCGCTTTATCTCCCCTGCCAGTAATACACTGAACACATTGCAAATAGTCAGTGAGGCATGGCTTTCCTTTCCTGCAGCCATGTTTGATGCCCTTGATCAAGCTGTGCTTTTCTGCAGTATTCCACATGCACACACCTTCTGGTCTGTTAAAATAGCTATTCATATTCTCCCCCAAAATCAGTTTTGTGTGAATATTTTCAGTTTTCCCACACACCCGGTTTTGAAGAGTAACATGTTTTCCCCCAAAACATAGATTTGAAAAAAAAACAAAACAAACCATATATACATACATACACATATCCATCTATCAAGATCTTCCAATTCAGATAATCCAGATGGGCCTTGCTCCAGCTCAGAGTTTTGATTCATACAATTTATTTCCTTCCTTAGGCATAATACTCTCCTACCATACACTACCACAGTGTCTTCAGGCACTTTGAGTTTACTAAGCTATAGAAAGTGTATAGAAAGATAATTTAGTATCACAGTCTGATTCTTGATTTAGCTTAGCCTTGATTGCCCCAATTATTTCTATTTTTATTTTAGACACTGTACGTGCTCGACATTTTGCTACCTTCACTGTGCCACTTGCTCTGTAATATTGAAACAGACGCTACATTTCTGTATGCATTTCTTTGTTTTCCCATCTTTTCAGACTTGTACTAACTTCTCATTGCAATGCTATGGTTCAGCAGTACTTAGAGGGGCTACCAATTTACTACCTCTCATCTGCTAATTTAAAAGATCATGAATGTAGCATTCACTGTTACCTGCCACTCTTCGTGCTGAGAAGTAGACGGGGTTGTCACGTGGTTGACCATTTTTAAATAAACCATCACAATTTGAAATAGTTCTTTGGAAGACACAGTAAATTTCATTATCACAAGAATGAATTTTTAAAGCAACCTTAACATTAATCCAAAATGAGGGAGTTACCCTCTGGATGAGTAGGTTTTTGACAGGTCTGTATGGATAAATCAAGGTAGTACAGGAGAAGTTAACTTTCACACAGTCCTGATTTTCCTTCTATTCCTACATATTCTAATCTAATTATAACATATAAATTAAACTCTAATCTAGTTCAACAAATCCAACGTTCTGTTTGTGAAGCTAGCAAGACTTCAGGGTACCTTCCCCTTTCTGTTGTATCTGAATCTCAGCACAGCATTTCAGGTTTATTTTTCTCTTTGTCCTTCATACTGTGTGCTTGCGTGAGATGATCATAACGGTGAAAATTTAATTTTGAATGCATCTTTCAATGCTTTATATCGACAGCTGGCATATATCTGACATTGTCTTGTTTAATTCTGCCACAAATAAACTTTAGTTTAAAGTTGAACAATTAAAATAATCGTTTTCATACATTAAAACATTATAATGGCAAAACTGGATAATCAAAAATGTATTTATTAATCATTCCCAAAAGGCTAAGAAATGAACACAAAATACAGAAATACAAATCCCATCAAATACAAAGTGTAAAATTACACAATGAAGATCTGTTTAGACTATGTCTAGTATAATACTGATTGATTATTTGTTTGTTGATTAGGATTTTTTGACAAAGAATTCAGCGGATGAATTCAGAATGTTTTGTTTGCGCAGCAAGTACAGATCAGGTAAGAAGAAAAAGGGGCTGATTAGTTTGTCTTTTCACGCAATCCTCCAAAATACTGAGGGGGTCAGCGCTTCAATCTTCAATTGGGTTATCTTCATGTGGAGTCTAACTACGTTAATTCCCACACGTAGAAGACTGCTCAGCACCTTGGTAATGTGTGCTGATCTCTAACATGCTGGGAATTTTCATGCTTAAACAGTTCACTGACAGAGAGATCTTTTTGCTGCTTAAATAACTTCAGCTATTTGTAGGAGCTACACTTTTCCGCTGCCTCAATGGATCCTTGCTCACGTTAGGGGTATGTCTACACTACAGCGGCACAGCTACGGCGCTGCAGTTGTGCCGCTGTGGCACCCTAGGGTAGATGCTCACCTCGTTGACGGAAGGAGTTTTTCTGTCGATATAGTTAATCCACTCTCCAAGAGGTGGTAGCTAGCTCAATGGAAGAATTCTTCTGCATCTTCCCTTGGGTTTAGGTCAACCTTACTCCAGTGCTCAGAGTGCAACACTTTTTACAGCCCCTGAGGGATGTAGCTAGGTTGATCTGTTTTTTCAGCGTTGACCGTGCCTTGGTAGCCGAAGGCTCTAGGAGTGCTGTTTATTCTTAAAATATTTCACAGAAAGGGATGAAGAGAGAGTTAAGAATTAGATAGACCTAGCTAGGCTGCTCAGGGCTGTGAAAAATTTTGTGCCATGAGCACCATAGTTAGGTTGACTTAACCCCCAGAGTAGATGCGACTAGGTTGATGGAAGAATTCTTCCAACCTACTGCCTCTTGGAGAGGTGGAGTAGCTGCTTGAATGGAAAACCCCCTTCTGTTGATGTAGGAAGTAACTACCGTGCTCAGCACAGCTGTTGTGCCGCTGTAGACTTAGCCTGACTCTCAGCAACAGACCTCCATTACTAGGGAAAATAAAGAGCAAATTCTAGAAGAATCTGGATGCTGAGCAAGCCCTAAGTGTGGATGTGTGTGAGGTTTTCTGCGGCAGAAAATGGATGGCATGCTCCTCACCTCAGGGTCTCTGCACCCGTCACAAGACAAAATTAGTTTTGAGCACACGAATGGGTCCTTGACATGCACCTCAAGGCATTGGAGCCCTGAACAAACGTGTTTGTTTGTTTTTATAAAGAAATGGAAACCCAAACTACATTATTACGTCGTACATACGTATTTTATGGCTCAATAGCTCAGCCAAACTTTCTAAAGCTGACCCTGGGGTGAGGAGAAGTGCCGACTGCCCTGCAGCTGATGAATGGTTACCCATCATTTGCTAGAGCCTCATTAGTTCATTTACAGGATGTGAAGACTCACTGCAATGAGTCTGGGCTCTTGTGCACGTCTCATCTGATAAAGGATAAGGACATAAGAAACCTTATGATTTGGAGTCCAGTGGTAAAAATGAGAATCTGCTGATGTAACCTACAGAAGCAAACGGATACGTGAATGACTGCTGCCGTCTATACAAAGTGGGCACGTAAGGTTAATAAGGCAGGACGTGCTGTGGGACATGGGACTGATCTAAGGCCATGTCTACAATACAGAGTTATGATCATTGACAAAACTTAAGTAGACTTAAGTTGCTTTAATAATATCAGTGGAGCGCATCCACGCAACACTCCTTTTTCAGCTGAGCATGTCCACAGTTGTTGCTCTTGCATCAACAGAGCACTGCATTATGGGTAGCTATCCCACTGCATCTCACCACCCTCTGCCACTGGGAGCTCTGGGAATGGATCGCGGTGCATCATGGGAACATGCTCACTGTCCCACGATGCAGTTCATTCCATGCCATCATTCCATGGGCTTCATTTCATGCTGTTTTTCAACAGCCCTTGTAAACTGTGCACCCTTCATCTCTGCCTGACAGCCTGGATTCTGAGCTGCTGATCATCAGGTGATGAGTGTTATGAACACAACACAGATGGTCCTGCAGTATTTCATGAGCTGCGAAACAGAGTTCATCGGTAATGCCTGCCCAGCTGTCTTCCATGGAAACAAATAATTCAGGATTGCTGCTGGCATTCACGGACCAGCTTGCTACGGTGGACTGTCGGGATCACATCGTGGTGCAGGTCTGGGATGATGCGCGGTGGCTGCAGAACTTTTGGATGCACAAAGCCACCTTGCTGTGTGCAGAGCTCGCCCCTGCCCTGCGGCGCAAGGATACCAGACTGAGACCTGCCCTCACTGTGGAAAAGCAAATGGCAATCGGTATGTCGAAGCTGGCAACTTCAGACTGCTTACCAGTCAGTTGCGAATCAGTTTGCAGTTGGAAAGCCCACAGTGCGGGCTACGGGAATGCAAATATATAGGACCATTAATTGCCTCCTGCTTCGAAGAACTATGACTCTGGGTAGTGTGCAGGAAATAATTGATGGCTTTGAGGCAATGGGATTCCCTAACTGTGGCGGGTTGATAGATGGCACAGATATCCCAATTTTGGCCTCCGACCATCTTGCAATGGAGTACATCAACCAAAAGGGCTACTTCTCCATGGTCTTGTGGGTGCTGGATTACTGGGACCGTTTTGCTGACGTAAGTGCCGGTTGGTCAGGGAAGGTGCATGATGCAGGCATCTTTAGGAACACTTGACTGCATAAAAAGCTGCACACTGCGACTTTCTTTCCAAACCAGAATTTTCCAGTGTGGGAATGTGCAAATGCCCATAGTGATCCTTGGAGACAATCCCATGGCTCATGGAGCCTTACACGGGAAACCTAGGCAGCAGCAAGGAACACTTCAACAACAGGCTCAGCAGGTGCAGAATGACCGTTGAATGTGCCTTTGGCTGATTTAAAAGGTTGCTGGTGCTGGTTTTTTTGGCCGGTTAGATCTCAATGAGGAAAATAATCCAGTGATCATCGCGACCTGCTGTACTCTACATAATATTTGCTAATAGAAGTGGAGTTCTCCAGGGGAGGGCTGCTGAGGCTGATTGGCTGGCTGGCTGGCTGGCTGCTAATTTTGAGCAGCCAGATGCCAGGGTAATTAGAGGGGCACAGCGGGAGCCTGTTTGAATCAGGGAGGCTTTGAAGGAGTATTTTGACAGCGATTCTCAGTAGCGTGTCTGTATGTGATGGATTTGGCTAGGCTGCCATGAATTACCTCTGTAGTGCTCACTTCTTGAGCATTATTGCAAGGAGCAAATATTCCTACCTACAGCCACTGTGTTTCAGTGTTCACACTGAGCGATGTATGTATGTCACAAATAAAGACTCAGTTTATTTCAAAGACTCAAGTTTAATAATCGGCTAAAACACAAATTTTCAGACAAACGGGACATGAAAATGAGGAACAGTCTTGCAGTTAGGGCTCTTACAGCTGGGTGTAATTCCAGGTGTGGCATGCATGGGGTACCGTGAGGAACCGGGAATACGCAATGAATGCGGTTGGGGAGTTTGGGGAGGGCATGGACTGGAGTTCTGTAGTGGCCAGAGGGGGAGTTGGGCACGGGCTTGCTCTGATTGCAGGCTAATGAGGGACTTCAGCATCTCCGTCTGGTCCTCCAGGAGCTTTATCATCCGTTCCTGCCCCTGTGAACTTCCTTGGCTGTCCACCCTCAGTCTTTCATTAATTGTCCCCCTCCACGCTCATTTCGCATCTGTTGACTGCAGCAGTTCATGAAACATATCCTCCTTACTCCTCCTGGGTTGCTGCCTTACCTGATGGTGGTGCTCCGCTGGTGTGGAGGAGTGTGTTCTCAAGGGGACATCTGCAGAACGCAAAGAAATAATGAACAGAGACAGTATTGTGAGTGCGTTGACAGCCGTGAATCACAAAAGGTACACATACACCTCTTTCTCACTGTCCCTTGGCTAGCACACAGGTTGCCGTGAGTTTGCGGGGAGGAGAGTGGGCAAGGGAGAAAGAGCAAGAAGGGACAAAGGGTGGTTTGTGAAGGGGGGTTATTATAAGCAGTTGGGAGCCTATTCTGAATATTGGTACCCCTTTCCCCAGGCTATAGTAATCGAACCCGATATCTCATGCTTAAGGGTAACCCAGGACACAAGGGAGCATCTCCTGCATGCGTGTGACTGCAGACTGGTTCTGTATGCCCCTTGCCTGTGTGCTGCTCTGGTCCCTGCAGCAGTAATTGCCAGGTGATGCATCAAAGTTTCCTAGAGCGAGAGGAGAAACGAGGCAGCTCTCCCAAGGAACCTTTGGCAGAAGATTGCAGAATACCTACAGGAAAGTTTTTCCTAGAGCTCACTCCGGAGGATTCCAGAGGCATCCCCGTGTACATGAACAAACTTTTCTGCCCTGGCCCCACTGTGTCAATGCACTGGCTCTGTTTTTAATTTCTGTCCTGAATCCCTCCTCTACCATATAACTAAGTATATGAGAGCTCAGTCTCGTCTCACCATGTGCTATCAAAGTAAAATGAGCACTTCCTGGAGCTCCCCTCTCCTGCATGGTGTGCGCCATACTCGGAGTGCTGGGACTGGCTAGACCCCTCCAGAGTGGAGAAGAGTCCCTGACTCACTGCACCACCGGATGACCCTGCCGCCTGCTCCACTTTGTCCTCCGGCTCCACCTTCTCGTCCACCACTTCCTCATTGCGGTTGAGTCCACTGGCCTAGCTGCCTCCAGTCCCGCTGAAGTATCCACAGGGCTCTTGGCAGTGGAGGTGGGATCGTCGCCGAGGATGGGCATCCAGCTCCTTCTAGAAGCAGCAGGTCTTCGGCACCACGCCAGAACGATGGCTTGACTCGCTTGCCTTCTGATACGCCTGCCTACTGCGTGTCCTTTTCTTGCCCCTTCTCCTGCGTGGCGCTAGCAGTCAGCCCATCGGTATCAAAATTCTTACGGCTGGTGCAAAGCTGCAGCTGCAGAGCCTCTTCTCCCCATGTACTCAGCAGATCCAGCAGCTCCGGTGTGCTCCACGTGGGAGCGTGGCTGCTGGGTAAAGCCATCACGGTCGGCTGGGAAGATGGGGTCGGCCTTTAAATGGGGGAGGGGCACGTACCTGTGTACCTCCAGGGCAGGAGAGTTCAAACTGCTGGCCAGAGCGGTCATGATGGGCATTGTGGGACACCTCCTGGAGGCCAGTTAGAGTGACATAACCTAGTGAAGCGTCTACACTGCGTTGCTCTAACTATGTAGCAAAAAGCTTTGCGATGCTCGTCGAGATGCTTTTATTATGTCGGCATGGCAGGGGAGTTATAGCGGCGGGAGAAGCATTTTCAGTGTGTACACCTCCACTGTTTTGTCGACAAAAGCTGACTTGTATCAACAAAACCGTGTAGTGCAGACAAGGCCCAAGATAAAAAGCCAGAGTCTGTCCCCCTCTCCTGAGTTAGCTTTGTGTGTGTCTGTGCATCCATCCGTCCCCACTGTTTAATTCATTTTTAAAGCTTCTTTTACTACTTGCTTCTGTATGCTGCCTTTTGCAACTGCTTCCGATATAAATTGCTTAGTGCAGAGAAATTCTGCCTGAGTTCTTTGTTTGTACCTCCTTGCTCTCCTTTGTTTGTTCCTCAAAAAGCTCTGTTGGCCTACATTTGACCCAACGATAGCTGTCTTTAAGAGGAGGCATATTCTAGAGGTTAGAATACAGACTTGGGAGTCAGGAGTTGTCAGGGCTGATTCCCCACTCTGGCACATCGAGTGCAGAAGGTGGGGGCCCGCAAGGATTTTAAAAATTAATACTGGCCACTCCAGGCTTGTATTAAACTCCCAAGGTTACAAGCTTCTCTCTGACCTTGGATGGGTAGATGCTGCCACCACCCAAGTGCAAAAAAACCCTTTGAAACCAGAAAGGCGCACTGGGGAATTCCTTCCTGTGGGGTACCCTCAAGCCCTCCCCTCCCCCCCGCCCCATGGAGAAAAACTGAGAAAGAAAAACAAAGGAAATCAGCTGTTGCCACCAGCTAATTAAACAACATATGCACAGACCTCTTAGGACACAAAAAACCCAATCCTGTTTTTAAAAAAGGTAAATTTTATTAAAAACAAAAAGAAAGAAAATACATCTGGAACTTAGGCTTTTGCTAGATTTAAAAAACTCACTTACAAAAATGAAACATCAAGAATAACCTTCCTGAGGTCCAGTTTAAAGGTTACAAGCAAAACAAAAGCATTTGGGGTTAGCACAGAAGAGTCCACAAGCCAATAAGAAATAAACAGAAATAAACCTAATCATGTCTTCCTTGACATTTCCTAATTTACTTACATATCTGGGGTTTCAGATAAGCAGTCTCTAGGTATGATCTGATGGTTTTTCATACCTGGCTTTCAGCTTCTCACAGCATAACTGCTCCCTGTTCCCCTCTTTCCCGGAGAACCATAACACACAGACAAAGGGAAGTTTTTTCCCAATTTTAAAAAATTCTAGCCCTCCCATTGGCTCTTTTGGTCAGGTGCCCCTCCTTTCCTTTTACCTGTGGGCTTGTTAACCCTTTACAGGTAAAGCAAGTAGAAAATAGCTACGAAGAGGAATTCTATAGCTAACAGGCTGGGTGGGTGTCCACAAAAGGGAGCTACCTCCCAGCCCCCGGTCCCCTTTATTTGTCACAGGAGTCTAATGGTCTAGGCCCATTAATGAGCTCCTGAAACTCTGAGATATGGACAGTGGTTAACCACTCTGCTTCTCTGGCACAATGGAGCTGTCCACCAGGATGATAAAGCTTGTTTGTTCAGGAGACAGAACTTTCTCAGGGACTTCATCCAAGGTGATTATAGACATGAATGAGTGAACATAAGAAAACAAGAGCTGCCATACTGGATCAGACCAATGGTCCATCTAGCCCAGAATCTTGTCTCCCAACAGTGGCCAGTAACAGAGCTTCAGGGATAGTGTACAGAACAGCGTAATTTTGGAGTGATGTACGCCTCTTCTTCCACTCTAGAACTAAACACATTTGAACTGGACTGTGCATCTGCACTGGACCATACTTGTAGTATAGGAGATAGGCATAAATCAGTGAAAAAGAACTGCTTTATTCAAAGTGGACTTCACTGTATTAAACATTTATCATGTGTGCTTATCTTACAGTTCCTGTGACCAGAGAAATTCATTGAGTAATCTTATTGGATAAAAACTGATATCCAATTTCTGTAACTTTTTTACCAAAAAAAAAAAAAAAAAAAGTAAATGTCTGATTTGAAAAACACAGTAAAGTTTTATTTTTGAAACCAATCTTAATGCGACGTTAAGACAGATTTTATTCGCCCACAAGTTGAGAATCTCTCAAATATAGAGCCAGATTTTGACCTCTATTATATTGGGGGTAAATCCAGAGAGATTCTGTTTAAACTGTTAGACTTGTTTTTGGATTTATATTGGTGTCAGTGAAATCAGGTCTGGCCTATGGCTTCCACCACAGGTTTTTCTTGCACCTACTGTTCATCTTTCTTAATGGTGTGTGCTTTTGTTCAGTGTTTTGTAGTCATACAAAGGAGACCCTTGTAACATGTGTGTTTGTGGGGCCAGAGGGAGGGTGCCATGGAAACTGTAGGGCACACTCAGCACTGATATAAGGAGAAGTACACTATAATAAACTATACTTTGGGTGTAAGTTAGTCAGAAAACAGGTATATGTGGCAAAGCAATGTTCCTTATGTTTAGGGCCGCAGGAGGCTCCCAGAGGTTGAGGTGGGTCTGATCTCCCCCAGAGCAGCTGTGCAGGAGATGGACAAGTCCTGTCCCTCCCCAGCCCAGCCGGAGCTAGGAGCCCCCTTTGCTGGGGCACTCCTACGAACAAGGGGACATCGGATTTCACAGGGAAGGGCTTATTTCACAGTCCGTGATGTGTTTTTCACAGCTGTGAAATTGGTAGGGCCCTACTTATGTTCAGTGGATATGTCAAGGCTCTGTACCTTACTCTGACTTGATTCTCTAAAGGATTAAGTTTAAATTCAGCCCTGATGTTGGTGGGTGCAACTTCCAGTGGCCATAACTCAATGGGAGTAGCGCCCACTTACATGAGAGCTGAATTTGGCTCCAATATTGCAGTGTAAGTTAAAACATGTATAACTTTGTGTAATTTATGAAGATGATCCACAGCTGACAGCTGATGTCAGTGATGGGTGCAGGTAGACTGTTGCTGTCCATGGTTTACCTGCAGGTGTAGCCAAAGACGGAGTGTTCTCAGCACTATTTCAGAAACTATAGTTCAAACCTGAGCAGATTTTCTTTTCTTCTATCTGAAGCAAATATTTATTAGTAAGCCCTGACTTTAATTGTAGAGCTTTCACATGGGCTAAAACTAGAATCCCTCTTAGTGGTATGATGTTATCCCACATTGATGGACTGAAGATGATGTTATGGTTAATTAAACATGTATGCCTCTTTAAAAACAGGTAAGTATTTTGTGTTACACATCAGGAGATGTGATGATTTATTTTTGATTTTTATGAGTGAGTTGTATACTTAATTTTTTTGGTGGTAATTACAAATATGGCTGATTTAACTATTTTTGGGTGCCTACTAGATGGAAAAATTCAGTATGTGAAAGACTATTGTAAAATATCAGATTCTGCTTCAGATAGTTTTTCTCAGTCTTTGGGCCATTGTATTTGCTTTCTATAAATATGTGCTGTGCCATTTTTAATTACTGGATTGTTTTAGAACCATTAAATCTAATATGCCTAAAGATTAATGTTTTTAGTTAAGTTTGTAGGTAATTTAACAAAACTTTTGCTGTGACAGATAAATAGTAAAGAACTCGTATTTCTTGTAATATTTTCTCATGGCTCTGTTTCCTCTATATGTTGCACAGTATCTTCTGTATCATAACATCTAAATAAATTTTTTATTTTCTTAGCAATAGAATTTGGTGATGACAGCATGAATGACGCAAAGAACCTCCTTCAGGCCATCTCGTCTTTTATTAGTGATGCAAATGCTTATATGAAAGGACAGCTGGTGTGTGATCCCATTAGGGAAGATGTATTGTGGGAGATGTGAGTGCAAATATATATATTTGATCACTGGAAGATTCTGATTATAAGAGTGGTAATATGTGAACTCCTGATTGATTATGAGGGGTTAAACTTTGTGCCACACTGCATGTCATTAAAAAGCTGTACAAAAATCCACCCGGTCAAGATAAAGGGGGAGAGTGAGAAGCAATATCCTCTTCCTTTTCGCTTTCCGATTGCTTTTTTCCCCTTTCTTCCTTAAGCTGATACACTTGTGCATAGTCTACTGTGCTCTGATGCATGGTGTATATGTAATGTAGCCTTACCTAGGTTGCTTTGCTCCTCTTGAGTGACATAACCTCTCAATTGAATTCTGACATGGAGGAGAGGAGAGAGTGGGACATGGAGAGGACCAGAAAAAAGGTGGTATAGGGAAGAATGAGATCACAGCTGTATGGGGCATGACCCTGAAGACACAGAGTGATTTTGCTGTGAATGAGACAGAAGGTGATAGGGAACCAATGAACAGAACACAGTGATGTGATGATGTTGTTTTGTTTCCATGCACTTGTGAGATGGTGGGCTGCACCCTTCTGAATAGACTGGAGCAATTTTCGGAGGCCATAGGTAGGAGCTGCAGTAATAATTTGAAGTAACAAACACATTACAGTGCGACTGAACTGCGCATTCAAGTAGTGGAAGTGGGCTGTTCTGTAGAAGTTTTAGTCAGCATTTGCTTGTATGTAACAGTCATTTGCAAAGAGGAGTTGGTGGCTGAGGCTAGCAAGATTGTGGTCCTGAAGGGCAAGTGGACAGGTCATAGTTGAGAGAAGGAGAATGAGCTCAGTGTGCTGCTGAGGGAGCGTCTCTGGCCAAACAGGAGGATGTCAGCAGCTGGTGACAGTCAGTTGAGGAAAGTTAAGGCAGTCAGGTATTGCAGTGTTTGGGACAGGAGGAAAGGAAGCCGAAAGGGGATGTCAGTGAAGGATTCATAGGATAAATAAATTTGGGTGCCAGCAATGTAAAAGTGGCTGAGAGTAAATAGGTGAGTGATGATGTTAATGACGGGCAGTGGTAGATACACAAGGGAGAAGGGACCCTAGGGGGGCCTCAAGAGCAATGTTCTAACCTCTCATGAGCAATTGCCACCAGGCACAGAATGGCTACAAAGGGAGGAGCAAAACAGTTAGTAGGGAGCCAGAGATGCCAGCATAATGTTTGAGGCTCTCAAGAAGGCTGTGGTGCAATCATTCATGTCAAATGACGTACTGAGGTCAGTGGGAATAAACAGAGGGTTGATTGGCAGTGTAGGAGAGGGGGCCATTGACAGCCACACACTGTTTACAAGTTGCCATTTATCCCCTTTTACTAATAAATGCACTGGTAGCATTGATTCTTCCACTGGAGAAGAGAGGGCAAGAGCACCTCCCAAATTGACACCCCGAAGCTTCTCTGTCACAAAGGGCCTTTCCCTCTGAGCCAGGTATCGCACAGACGCAGTGTTTGGTGCCGAGAAAAGAGAGCTTGCTCCTGAACCTGTGTCCTCTGATGCGGCATAAAAAGCTCCTCGCTGACGCCAAGTCCGCTCTTTTGCAACGCTTTGGGACACCACATGTGACTTGGCTCCTGCAGACAGACCCACAGTTAGCGTGAAAGATGGACATTGTTCATGTAGCCATTGACAACTGTGAATTGTGATGTCCTATTTCCCGAGTGGATGTAACGGTTCAGTTTTGGATAGACACAGCTTTCCCCTTTTACACTGAAAAATTTCTGCTCTTCTGAGAGCTGTAGCATTGCCCATTATGGTTCAGATAGGAAGAAAATGACAGTGTCATTTAGATGACTCCCTCTGGCTGATAGATGAATTCAGTACTCTGCTAGCAACTTGTCCATCTTAACTTACACGTTACCTTCTCTTTTTTCAGACTAGCCAACACAAAAGCAAACGTAAAGGCTGCATTTGCAGATGACTTTGACACCTCCAGGGCTGTTGCTGCAATTATGGACCTCATTCACCATGGCAACAGACAGCTTAAGGCTGTCACTAAGGTAACCCATTAGGATACAGAGATCAGAAAATGACAGCTGTCTACAGTCCTACTGTTTAATTCAGACAGATTAGTTTATTGTTCACACACAGACCTGCAGAAACAAAGCTCTACAAATTGTTGACCTTAAAGACACACATTTATCGAGACTGCATCTCTAGAATTCTGTACTATTGTTTTATGTTTCACTGTGTCCAAAGCATGTTTCTCTCCTGCTGCCTCATATTCATAGGGAAGACTTTTGAAAGATACCTGAGGGTGTTATGTGCCAGAGGCTTTAATGCTTGTTGCACATACCTGTTTTCGAGCCCCATAATACCGATGAGAGTGGACTGGGGATTGATTGATTTTGTAAAGAAGTCACTGTTATGACCAGGATTTCCAAGTGCATGGGGTGGCAATGGCGGTTAACACAGCACCTGTTTTATTCAGCCTTCACAGTTGCCTCTGCTACTTGCAAATAATACATCCTGTCTCAAACTGCCCCTCTAAGGCTCCAGCTACCCTTCAGATCATACACTGGCAATTTGAGGCCCCATTTAAAACCTGATGCTGAAGCAGAGGAGGCTTTGGGTGGCTGATTACAAGAGTTCAAGGATGGAAATAAAGCAAAAGCACAGCCCTAGGGACTCCTGGGTTCTGATCCTAATTTTGGCAATGATGTCATCTTTGGTCTTGGGTCAAATACTTAACCTCTCTGCTTCATTGTCCCTGACTGCTTAATTACCAGTCTCATGGTTTTCACAGTTTGTTTTTACTGGGGCTGAGAGGGGTGAGGATGAATGTAGTAATAACTCATTTTCAGATTTTTTTTAAAAACCCCGTCTCCTTTGAGTCCTGTAGCAGCACCAGTCCTGGAGATCTGGACTTAGTCGCCGTCTTTCCCTTTCTTTAGAGAGCTCTTCTCCGAGCCACTGAGTCAGTCCAGTTGGTAGTTTAAGTCCTGGATAACCCAGCTGTTTGAATTCCAACAAAACAAGCCCCCCTCGTCCTTTGGATCATGTTGATTGTTTCTGAATTTCCTTTAATGATCAATCTTTCTGGTAAGGTCGTGCCCAGTACTGGCTGCACTATTCCAGGGGCAGTTGCACGCAGCTGCTTTGTGCATCTCTTTGAACATTACTATTTTCCGTGTTTTGTTTCCTACGGAGTATCTGTGTGTTGGGTTTTTTTCTCTAAAGGTACGTGGACGGTTGTTACCGCAGTGTGCAGAGTAGTACATACCTGCACGTCCTCCTAGCCCAGATCTAAACAGCAGCATGGATGGTGAGGCAGAGGGTTAGGCAAGTAGAGTGCCCTTACGTGCCAGAACCTTAGGAGATGTACCCTATACGGCTCCCTGTATGCCCAAGCAGTGCCTCCAACTTTTAGCAGTGTAGCCTTTCCCCACTGTCTGCACACCGCAATGGCAAGTGTGGACACCACCTGCCTTTCACTGCAGTGTCTAGCTACACATGTAATCTATAGTCCCTGTACTCTACACACACAGCCAATATATATGGGCTTGCATTTCCCTAAACGGAACTTATTTCATTGTTTGCTTTTTTCCCATGTTCCTAATCGCTCTTGATCCATTTGTATCTTTTTTTTCCTGGCTGCTGGTTCTAGCTCCTTCCAGTTTCGTGTCCTTTGCAAATTTCAAGCTATTTATGGCTTATCCCAGTCATTAATGAAGATGTTAAATAAAACCTCACCAAATACCTCATTTTGATGCATCTCACTACACCCTACAACTTAATATTTTGCCGTTGCCCTTTGCTAGCCAGCCTTAGTCCCCGTAAATCTTTTCTCCTGTTCTTGCCATGTTAATTTTGAATGTTGAGCTCATATTGGATAAATAGAAAAGGAGAAAGTGTGCCTGCATCCATCCGTGTTTACAAATGCTGCTCCTCGGGTGACCAGTACTTGCAGACAAATACTGTCAGGGTGTCTGAAAATGGCTTTCACAGTGCCTAACTCATCAGGACAAAAGGTGATGCTTGAAGCAGTTGATGTAATTAATTAACCTGAAAAACCTTCAGCTGTTAATTTGGTTTTCATTTTTCTTCATGCTCATAGGCCTTGTCTACATGGGAAAGAGTGTGTGGTTTTTTTTAAATAACCTAGAGCGGGAATTTAAACTGCAATAGTTATGAGTCCCTGGCGTGGACACTCTTATTCCCATATAGGAGTGTCTATGATTTAACTTAAAAGCCTTCCCAAATGACATAAGTGAAACTGAAAAAAATTCCACTCTTCTATCAGAATAATTTTCCATATAGGTGGATTATACTAGCATAACTAGTAAAATTTTCCCATGTAGTCAAGGTCATAGACTTCAAACTATATTGGCAGCTTGAGGCCTGCAATAAACCGTATGCGTAAGCCAGCTTTGTTTTTGTGATTTGTAACAGGAAGGTGGATCTCCTAGAAGCCCTGTTGTGTATGGAAGCATGCTTTCCTATATAGAGGACTTTTTTAACACTGTTGGAATATCTCTTGGAGACAGACAGGTATGAAACCGCTCTAAAGATCTATCATGGGTGTCATTGTTTGTATTATAACAACAATATAGTAGCAGCAGAACATTTTACAAAAATATAAACAAAATGTGGATGAAACTGGTGGTTCTGATTTTTGTAACTGATGCAGAAACACCGAGGGAAGGATCTGCACTGATACAGATGTAAATTATGTGGTTTAGAAGAGAAGGAAAATTAAACACAGATGAACAGTATAGAACAAAGCATGGGCTGAATTCTGCTCTTGAATATTCCTGTGCATCTTCTATTGCGGCATTGGTGCAGTGGAAATAAGTTTGGGGAGTGAAACAAGAATATGTTTGTGACTGAGGTACATAAGTACTTGATAAGATCGAAATAGGGAGGAAAAGGAAACCAGTGAAACGCCAGAGCAAGAGTGCTATGCGGAGAGATGCTAAAAGCCAAAGGCAATAATCCAATATTATATATTTAAAAAATAAACAGGACAGGAGCTGTTCCAGGCTTGTTTTCCATGGATCCTAAAATTTGCAGATGCTATTAAATTCTAAACAGGGAGCAAATTTCCTTTTGTGAGGTAGCAGATCCATATTGTAATTTTTTATAGTGTACACACACGCAGCTATTCATTCACAAGCCTTTTAAAATCACTAACTGTTAAGCTATAAATTGAGGTGGTTCCTTTGTATTACTGTGTTAGAGTGGCTTCTGAACAGCTGTGTGTATGCTAGGAGCTGGCTGTAAGTCTATGCATTTGTCGCATTATTTTTTGGTGTTATACTGTATTTGGGGGAATCGTGTAATTTTCATGTAGGACATTCATCTGCATTCTGTGGCCTTTGTACCTAGCTCGGTACATGCTTTTCTAGCCTTTTGATGCTGTATCGGGTTCTCTGGGGCTTCCAGGTGGTGCGAGGTAGGATTAGAAGACAGAGAACTCTGTGCCTGGTTTCTCTGGAAGAGAGTTTGTTGTAATTGAATGGAAATGATGCCTTGATAAAGGGATGACAGTTTGTTTGGGTCTACTACAAACATGCCAGATCCACTGCCTTTGGAAGTGGATTAAGCTAATTTGGGAATAAGAGCATCCACAGCTGGAGTTAATCAAGAATAGCTATTCTGGAATGACTTCCCTGTGTAGACAAGCCCGGAGTAGTTGTCTGAGTTTGCCACCTGCCTACCCATTGTTGGATGGTAAAGTTTCTGTAGGCATCTCAAAGTCAAGTCTTAAGGAGGGATTTGGAAATGGATAAGATGCTGGTGCAAAGGTGCCTCACAACAGTATATCTTATTCCCCTTCCTATACCAGAAGTTACATTAGCATAAGCACAGTTACACCATTATACCTGTCCAGTATAGCTAAAGCCGTACAACTTTGGGTATGCCTGCACTGCAATAAGTGTGATTGCAGCATGGACTAGCAGTACTTGCTCCAGCTTTAATCTAGATCGCACAGTTCAAAATACCAGTGAAGACACGATGGCATGAACATGTAATACGAGTATGTACCCAGGGTCCCTGGCAGCTTGTAGAGGCTGCATCACTGCAACAACGCTACTGGTTTTAGCTGTTAGCTTGATAAAAGCTGGTGGAGGTTTGCCAACCTGTGCTGGAATCAGACTCCTGATTGCAATGTACACATGCCCTGTGTGTAGACAAGGCCTTACTTCAGAGTTGAATGAATACTGCTTAACTCATTTTCTGATGCAGTGTTTTAACGCTGCTGCTCTTGATTTATAGGTTGTTCCAGAAAACAAAAATTCAGCTATGCTTTGCAGTGTGATTGATGAGCTAGTGAGCTTCCGTGTCAAGGTGCGTAATTATGCTCTTGCTATGCCTGGAGCAACAGAAGCGGTGCAGGTGGAAGAAGGTACCATTCTAGCAAAGGAAACAAAACAGGAAGAGAGAGAGAGAAGACGGCAGTTACTGCTGGAGCGAGAACCCCTTTTGCAGGCTTGTGACAACCTACGGCGAGACCTTGCTGCATTTGGAATCAACATAAAGGTTTTGAGAAAATATTGTCTTTGTAACTCCTTTAGTAATTCATAGAATCCTAGCACTGGAAGGGCCCTCGAGAGGTCATCTAGTCCAGTCCCCTGCACTCATGGCAGGACTAAGCATTATCTAGACCATCCCTGACAGGTGTTTGTTCCATCTGCTCTTAAAAATCTCCAATGATGGAGATGCCACAACCTCCCTAGGCAATTTATTCCAGTGCTTAAACTGCCCTGATGGTGAGGAACTTGTTCCTAATGTCCAACCTAAACCGCCCTTGCTGCAATTTAAGCCCATTGCTTCTTAACCTCTGAGAATAGGACAACAATTTTTCTCCCTCCTCCTTGTAACAACCTTCTATGTACTTGAAAACTGTTATGTCCCCCTTGTCTCCTTTAATCTGCTCATGTAACATACTCTAATTTTCTGTTTTATGATATATTTAATTCTGCATTCTACTTTAAATATCCCTCATGACTACCAGTCAAATTGGTAAATCTGAAAACTCCATTACTGGCCTGGCCTGTTAAGAACTTCACTTGTTAAACTGAAAGTGCCTCTGAAGAGTTCATTTCCCAAAACTGCAATTGAATGGCTAGGTAATAATAGTAGGCAGAAGTGGACTATCATACTTTTTCAAAAATATTCAACCTCATGTCATTCTTTTGAAGTTTAAAGAGCTCAAAATTAGGCAGTTTATTCTCTTTTAGTAGCCATAAAGGAGGCATATTTTGTTTTGATTTTGCAAAAGTTTTAAACATGAAAACTGACTCTGATAACGTGTGAGAAGGTACACACTAAATATTTTTTTAAAAATAGGCATTACAGTATATTCATCACCGTATACAGCTATCACAGAATGTGGTCTCAGCAATGTTTTAGAACTGAAGTTGCAATATTTTTCTCATGTCAATGCCATATTATTTAAACTAAACGGAGGAGTGTCCAATGTAATTTACGATCTGTTCTGTGAATAGATGGGACCACCTTTTTTTTTAAACTTGATCAGTAGTGACGCTAGATTATTAGAAAGCCGTATTTCCAAGTACCTACTTGTTTTTTTTAAATGTAATCAGCATTTTTGCCTTTTGAGCTTAATACAGAATGTTTCAGGTTCATTTAGGCTGCTTCTAGGGATTTAAATAATTTAACCAGGTACAAAGTACTGTGTGTAATCAAAAACTTACTGGGTTTGACCCACTTATTTATTCTTACAGGACCGGGGTACTACTTCCACATGGGAAGTGGTGGATCAGAGAAGAGCAGAGCAAAGAATGGAAAATGACAGCTGATATAGTACAGGGACATGACTGGACTGATCATGTGGCAGTGAATGCTTTAGGAACCACTGTGAATTAATTTTTTTCCCAATCAAAAAAGAACTCTGCAGAAACTTGTATATCTATTAATAAATAGTGTTAACTTAAATACCTCTCTGCTTGCCACAACTTGATTTTTCCCTTTGAGAAGGCGTTGATCTTTTCCTGCATGTATTGTGAAATAAGCTGGTAGTAACACAAGTGGTTTTGTTCAAGTAATGCAGCAACTGTAAAAAGGGGATCTATAATCCAAGTAATTAGCCTATGAGCTGGGTTTGGCATGTTGTAAATGGGTTCTACACTTGATACTGTTCATATAAAAATTGCTATAGCCTGTCAGTAACAAAAGGGAATGGGTACAGAGGATAAACCATCTTCAGCTTCTGCAGGTGCTGTGTGACTAAGCCACTGCAAATGAAGTACACAACAGTTTTGCTTTATTTGCTATATTTTTATTTCCTATGGAAAGAAACTTGCTACATTTCCAGAATCTTTTAAAATTAACTTGTAACAATTTGTATACAATGGTGAATAACAAAGTTACTTCTGTGTATAGTTAAAACAAAGGCAAATTGAAATTTATACTGACCTCTGATATCAAGCAATTTCATTTTGAAAAAAAAACAAAACAAAACCAAACCAAACCCAAAAGGTCTTATTTGATTTGGCTTTACCTACAAATGTAATTTAGAAATAATACTTCTTACATACCAAATACAAAAACCTCATTTTAAAATCAATTCAACAACTGTTTTAAAACTGTTTAACTTTTTTGATTTTAGGAATTAGAGTTGAAAAGTAATTCCAAGGGGAGAAAATGACAATAGCTTCTGTTCCCCAGGGAAGTAGACAGTTTACAAACTGTCTTTGGTAAAACACTGTAAAGTCTTTTCTTAGGAGTAAACAACTGCTCTAATTTTAAAAGTCTTAGAACCCCAACAGAATAAAATGAGCAAACATATAAAAACCTATTTTAAAAATAGGTTAGCAGTTTAGAAAGAAAAACAAAAACGCATTGGGGTGAGGTAGTAGTCACAGTGCATCCAAAAATATGAATTATAAGGGCCGGAGCTACTCAGAACAGCCTTTCTGATTGAATGTGTTCACTGAAGGAAGTTATTACAAGATGTGAAAGTGCAATCTGACTAATATATAGGGTACTAAACTCTATTCTAGAAATAAGCTACTGGAAAAATGGTTTAAATGAATATGTAGCGTCTAATAATTAATAGTTTGCAAAATTAGTCCCTATGCGGTAATGAATATGCACATTGAGTTAGATTGTAGGTTTAAACCATAGGGCAGTAAGTTGGTACTTACTGAAACGTACTTCTGACTTCCACCCACAAATTAGTTTTACCTCAGTATTAAGCTGTACATCCAGAAGTTTAAGAACCCCCGTACTGCACAAATCTCTCTCAACTTCTGATTTATTCCTGCCTGCCATCTACTCAGCCAGCCAGCGAGAGACACGCACGGAAGTGCTGAGCTGTCCTCCTTGACACTAAAGCGCTGCCTCTGTTAAATGATGATCCACCAAAAGCCTTTAAAAAACCCCTTGCTACAGCCCAGGCCCGACCGCCCCAGGCCCAGCACAGGCTCCTAGTGGACTAACTGTATTTGACTGCCTGCATGGCCCTAATGTCGTATAATTAAATGCAGCTTTCTGGCTCCTCAGTTATTACTTATGCAGGCAATAAATAGCCACATATGCATACATACAGTAATGTGCTCAGAGCTCTACTCCAGCAGTTTGAGTTGGCATAAAAGCACTCAACCGTCTACCCCCACTGACATTTTTGACCATTTAAATATCACTAGTTCCTCACCACACCTAGTACCTTTTCTTCAAAATGATTACATTTCACACACACACGGTGCTCCATGTTAAATTTTAGTCTACAGCAGATGGAATATAAAGTAAGTTATTTCAGCTAACCATAATTCCTACCTTTCATGCCAACACTTCCAGAGTAAATCCTTATTTTAAGGGGGTTCCCCCCTCCTCTACGTTTTAAAATGAGCCTCATTTTTTCTGAAAAATGAAGAGCAAGAATTTCAAATCAGCTATTGCTGCCCATGTCTAGGAATGGGCAAAGGCAACCAATTACATTCAAAATGGAAAGCAACTCAAGCTTTTCCTTTCCAAAGCGGCATCTGTAAAAAGGGGAAAATATGAATGTGGAGAAATATGAAGTGCAGTAGCTACTTCTAGATACAGAGTCTAATAACAAAATCATGACAACCGTGGTGCAAGCCAAGAAATTCAGTTCAGCTGGTGGAAGAATTTTACTTTCTTCTTAAGTATCAAGTGCATTTTTGCAGTTCACACACACTTTAGTTATTGCTCAATAACTATGAAAAAGAACAGAGGAATACTTTCACTTTAGTTTTATTATATTATATAACAGATCTGCAACTACAGCATATTTCAGCCAAAACATTTTTTTGTATTCCAAACTCTTAAAAAACTATCTACATTAATCATTTTTTCTATTTAAAAAAAAAAATCTACCTAGCATACCAATGCTGCTACAGCACTTGAAAGGGTGCATTACTTATGTATATTCTACTGTAAATGTAATTACTGTTGTTGTCATTGTTCTTCGTTTCCTTCCACTCTGGTACTTTGGCTTCAGGTTTCAAAAAGTTTGTTAAAAGCTGTTCCAACTTCTGAAATCATATCAGATGTAGTCATTGAACGTCCACATTTTTGAAAGGCTTGGTTGTTACATTGCCTTGTAAGAGAACAAGCTCCAAATGCAGCCACTAGAAAAGGATTTTGACTAAAGGAAAAAGGAAAAAACTTACGTTAATTTTCTTTAAACACTCTTACACAGGAGAACCTTGCACAATCCCAGAAGGTAGTGGCTTATGAAGATGGAGGATTGCAGTAAAAATTAAATTAATCTGGAATACACTGCTGTCTTGTTACTGAATTTAGCGTTAACATAATTTATATGCATGAAAGAATTAGTAACAGAAATCAGAGATTCTTCAGTGCTTCCATTTACCTTCTTGATGCTTACATTTTCTACTGTTATAAGAGTTTCTCAGTGTTAGAGTGAAGCACATTTATCCTTATTTACCACCTTATGCTAGTTCTTACATTTCCATATTACGGACCCTCGTCAGGCTAGAAATCCCATTGTGAATGTTTCTCCCCTCAAATACCCCCCTTCCCCAGTGATATAGTACTCAATTATATGAAAAGTAATATTAGGACAGAAGGACAAGATAAAAACAGGCTTGTTTTAGTGTAATGGGTGAGTGCTTAAGTCCATTCCTATCTTGTATCTGTGTACTGAGTTTCTTTTTCCTGTGGGGGGAGGGAGGGCTTTATATTTGTTACTACCTATTCTCCCCTTCTTCAAGTGTTTTGTAATGGACATGAGCAAATAGGTGAATGCTCACCCCGAGCAGAGCCGCCAGAAAGTTTTTCCCTCAGTGGCATCTGTCAGGTTAGTTCTGGTACCCCTTGGAGTCATGTGCTCATACCACTGGTATAAAGGGGCCTGCCACCCCCTCAATTCCTTCTTTCCACCCAGGACAGTCATTGGAACTTCAGTTCATCCTTGCATTCCCCGCAAGTACCTCTCTCAGTGGACTTTGTTCTCGAGCCTGTACATAGTTATTTGTAGTGGTTACGTTTCAGGTAGTTTGTTAGTAAGTTAGTTAAATTAGTGGACCATGCTTAGTGCGGTTAGCCCTTCCACAGCACTGGTACATGCCTCAGTGCCTGGGGTTTAAGCTGTGTGTGTCATGCTATAAGCTGATGCTGGTTAGTGACCCCCATTGCAGCTGCCTCAAGTCAGTGGGGGAGGCCCACATGCAGGAGCACTGCAGGATCTGTAAAGGTTTCAGGCCCTACACTAAGAAACACAGGGACACCAGGCTTAAGCTCTTCCTCATGGAGGTGGTACTTCATCCTTCCTCAGAGCCAAGCCAGGCCAACTTGGCACCAAGTACTTTGGCCTCAGTAAGAAGCATACCAGCTTCTCTTAGACAGATGCAATGCTGTTCTGCTTCTCTGGTGCCAAGGAAGGACGTTCCTTGGACTTCTTGGTACTCCCAGCCCCGACAGTCATCCCTGGTGCCAAAGACGACCACTCCTGCAAGGGACTCTTGACACCGCTCTCCCTATCTGGTACCAAGAAAGCAGCAGAAGAAAACTGACCAGGTGTGATCCCCAACACAGAAACACTGGCAGAATATGACCTGTGCTGGGCCACTTGGAAATACCTGCTCTTCGCTTGGTGCTATTGACTCCGGCCTGGGAAGGGCTCCATTGCGTCTGGCACATTTGGACTCTCCAACAAGAGAGCGCCCTTGGACAACTACCTTGGTGTTACCATCCAGGCCTGAGGCAGCAAGGGAGAAGCCATCACTCCCAATTCTGCTGTCCCCCGCCATTTGGGAGTGGTCAGTGGTGGTGTAAGAGGCAAGAGCTCCCACGGCACCAAGACCCCAGGTGCCGTAAAAAGGGAGAGGGGCCACAATGGCATAGCACCAGTCTCCTCCCTCCCAGCACTTCTCAGCCAGCACCAGTGAGCACCTAAACCAGTTCGGTTTCAGAGTAGCAGCCATGTTAGTCTGTATTTGCAAAAAGAAAAGGAGTAAACGGGATACAATTAATTTAGGCTTGAATAAAGACTGTGTAATGACCCATTCACTCCCAAAGTAAAACTATTTCCCCATGTTTATTCCCCTCCCCCCACTGTTCTTCAGACGTTCTTGTCAACTGCTGGAAATGGCCCACCTTGAAATTCACTACAAAAGGTCCCCACACCCCCCTCTCCTGCTGGTAACAGCTCACCTTAAGTGATCACTCTCATTACAGTGTGTATGGTAACACCCATTGTGTCATGTTCTCTATGTATATAAATCTCCCCACTGTATTTTCCACTGAATGCATCCGATGAAGTGAGCTGTAGCTCACAAAAGCTTATGCTCAAATAAATTTGTTAGTCTCTAAGGTGCCACAAGTCCTCCTTTGCTTTAAACTAGTTTGGTTAGCCTAAACTAGCCAGGGAGCAGAGAGAGCCATAAGCATGGGTTGGCCAGCTGAGCTGCCCCTAGAACATTATAGGGGCTGAGGCCCAGCGACATGAGCCATTAAACCTGAGTCCTTTTCCCTGGCCCACAGGGGGAAGGTAGGGAAGAGAGATGTTCTGAGCTGGGCCACCTGAAGGACACCCCAGGAGGCAAGACTCAGGAAGATGAGGCACTAAAGCTATAAGCTCCTCCTTTCCCTGGCACATACGGAGAAAAGGAGGTTTTGAGTGGACTGCCTAGAGCAGTGGTGTTCAATTTGTGGACCCCTAAAAAATTTCAAATAGATGTGCAGACCCCTTTGGTGCAACTAATTTTCAGCAAATGAACTGGTCTGTTTCTCTCTAGACTTGTCAAATTTCAGCATTTATAAAGTGTCTGACTATTCTGCTGCTAGTTCTGTAGCAAGTCTTTGTTCACTGATACAGTGAAAGCATAACTACAGACTACACTGACCTCTGTGTGCATACTGGATAGCATCCACAGAACACTAATATAAGAACTAATTTCACACCTGAATGTCAGCAAGAAATCAAAGTTATTTTTTAAACTACCAGGTTTTTTTTTAAAAAAAGTGGAGCCAAACAAACAAGTTACGGCTGACAAAATGTAAGACTGAAATTGAGAAGTAAAACGGAAATCTGAAGAGCAAACAGTCAAAGATGCAGAAACAAAAAAGTCATTCTTTAAATAATAATATCACAAGCAGAAAGCCTGTGAGACAACTAGTACATTTGCTGGACTAGAGGAAGTAAAGGGAACAATTAAGATAAGGACATTGCAGAGAAATTAAATTGATGCAAAGAAGTCACCAAGGATGATAGTGGGGAGATACCTAATCAAGATCTACTCTTTTCAGTGAGTGATGATGATTAAGATATTGGAACAAATGGATTAAAAAGTAACCAGTCAGAAGGATTAGCCAAGGAAAGGTTACTTACCTTACAGTAACATGAGTTCTATGAGATGTTTTGACTCTATGGGTACTCCACTATAGGATGTGCATGCACCCATGTGCTCTTGACCAGAGAATACCCAATAGCGTCCACAGGCCTGCACCTGTGCAGAGCAGTGCCTCATGCTTCCTAACAAGGGCATTTAAGGAGGTGTGGACCTACCGCCATTCGTTTCCTTTTCGACTGCAAAGCTGAAGACTCCACAGCAGATGGGAAAAAGGGCGGGAAGTGGAGCACCTATAGGGACAAAATATCCTGAAGAACTCAAGTTAGTGTGAGGTAAGTAACCGCTCCTCCTCCTTTCAGTGTATGTCCCTGTGTATGCTCCACTGTAGGGGACTCTCAAGCAGTATCTAATTGAAGAAGGGAGTGCTGAGGAGCCAAGTCCAGGACCGCTTGGAAGACTGCCAAAGGTAGTATCATCCCTGGAAGCAGGTGAGTTGGCATAATGCTTTGCAAAGGTATGGATGGTCTAGCAGCAGAGCTACAGATTTCTGCTGTGGAAATTTCTTTCAGAAGAGCTAGAGATGTGTAGTGGGCCTCGTGGAATGTGTTGTCGCTCTCTGAGGGGGCTGCATACCTGCAGATTCATAAGAGTTTAAGATGAAGCCTGAAACCCATTTAGATAGAAATGACTTATCTCCACACAAAGGTTATAATTTGGAGAGAGGATGAAGAGACAACCTCAGAGATCTGAAAGGTCTTAGTCCTATCAAGGTAGAAGGCACAGACCCTTCTGACATCCAGTGTGTGAAAGCTGGTCTTCTCTCTGGAGGCATGTGGTTTGGGTAGAAGACTGGTAGGCAAATCTCTCGGCAAATGGGATATTCCAAAGAAATCTTCAGGAGGAAATGAGGATGGGGATACAGTGTGACTTTGTCTCCATATAAGATGGCATATAGTGGGTCAGCCATAAGAATGCAGAGTTCTCCCATTCATTTGGTTGATATGACAGCTATGACAAATGATGTCTTAAGGAGGAGGGAGAGGAGAGAGCAAGTAGCCACTGGTTCAAAAGGAGGCTTCCTCAGGGCATTAAGAACCAGGCTGAGGTCCCACTGAAGGGCCGGAGGAAAAAGGTTGTGAAGACCCTAGAGGAATCTGGCTGAGGTAGGATGGACAAAGACTGAAGCCATGGATGGGTGAGTGGGAGGCTGTAATGCTGGCCAAAGGCACTTTAATTGAGCTTACTGATAGCCTTTGCGTCTTTAAGTGTAAGAGACAATCCGTGATCGTAGAAAGCAGGACTCTGAAGCTTGAGAAGATGGAAGAGAGCACCAGGAATAAAAATATTTCCACTTTTGAAGGTAAGTTCTTTTGGGCACTAGAGGTCTCTTACTGGATAGGAGGACTGTTTGAACTGCAGTAGAACAGGTTAGTTCCATGCTTGATAACAGGAGCCAAGTTGTCTGATGCAGAGAAGAGGGGCTGGGATGGAAGTGGGTCCCTAAATTCTGTAACAGGAGATCCTTCCTGAAGGAGTCAGAGAGGAGTTGCAACTGGGAGGTGAAGTAGGTTTGAGTATCACACTTGTCTTGGCCAGGCCAGTGCTATGAGGATGAGCCTCACTGTTTGCTGACACAGTTTGAATAAAGTCTTGAGGATCAGAGGTAGAGATGGGTTAGGCGTACAGCAAAGTAAGGTGCCACGGTGTCATCAGAGCCTCTCCCAATGAATTGCAGCCTTAAGCCCCTCTTGGAGAAGAGAAGGTGACATTTTGCATTGTCCAAAGTGGCAAAGACACTGCTGAGACATCCAAAGTCTGGAAGATGCTGCGGAAGACAATGTCTTTGAGTTCCCATTCATGGTCCTGCCAGAAGCGTCTGCAATTGCAGTACGGAAGCCTGGTAGAGAGACTGCTGAGATTTCTATCTGATGTGAGATGCACTAATTCCACAACCTTAGCGCTTCTGCGTAGAAAGACTGGGATCTTGCTCCACCCTGTCAATTGATGTAATACATCGCTGCCCTGCTGCTCAGAATTACCCTGATGGAATAGCCCTGTATAAGAGAGCAGGCAAGCATACCATACTGCTCTTAACTCCAGGATGTTGATATGGGGCGTAGCCCTGGATATAGTTCGCCCTGCATGGTAACTCCTTGAAGATGGGATGCCTGTTCCAATAGAGAAGTGTCTGTTGTCAGAATCTGTGTTGGTGGAAGCTGAGAGAAGGGAGTTCCCATGGAAACCTTCCAAGGGTTCTTCCTATGTCAGGGAGTCTAGAATCTTCTGCGATAATGTGACACATTTGCAAAGGCTGTGTCTGCTTGGAGTATACACTGATCTTAACCATGTTTGAAAACATGCGAGATGCAGACTTGCATGAGGTTCTACAAATGTGGAGGCTGACACGTGTTTCAAGAGTTGCAGGCAAGTCCTTACAGATGTTTGTGGACTGCACCGTACCATCAAGATTAGACTGGATAGTGTGGAAAACCTGTATTTGGATAGGTAGGCTCTGGCTGATAGGGAGTCCAGGGTAGCGCCTTTATAATTTTTTTTTTTTTGGTGTGTGTGGGGGGGGGGGGATTGGATTGCAGTTAGAATAGATTTCTTGTAACTGATGAAAAGGCCCAGAGGTTGGAATAGGTGGTGCTTTGGAGGTTGCCTACTGAAGCTGTAGGTCTGACTGGCCTCTGATCAGCCAGTTGTCCACGTATAGGAATACTGCAATGCTCCAGTGACAAAGGCAAGCTGCTATGGCTAAGAGGATCTTTGTAAAGACCCTTAAGGCCATGGAGAACTCGAAGGGGAGGGCTCAATATTGGTAGTGATATTATCCTATTACAAAGTGTAGAAAACACTTGTGGGAATGGTGGATGGCAAACAAAGCAGACATCTTGTAGGTCAAGGGCAACAAACCAATCTTCCAGATCTAGGAATGGAATAATGGTGGCTAGAGTCACCGTTCCAAAATGCTGTGCAAGGATGTAGTTGTTCAAATTCCTGAAGTTGAGGATTGGTCTCCACATTCTGTGCCTCTTGAGGACTAGGAAATAGCTGGAATAGAAGCCTTTTCTGACAAACTCGAGTGGTACCAGTTCTATCGCCCCCAATAATAAGAGACTGTACCTCCTGTTGTAGGGGCTCCTCATGAGAAAAGACGAGGGGGTTCAGTGGAAGTGTATGGTGTAACCCACTTTGATGACCTAAAAAATCTATTTTCTGAGGTGATGTGTTCCCAGGAAAGTAGAAATTGGGGCAGGCAGTTTCAAAATCTAGGCTGGATGGAATGATTGCACCACATAGAATGTGGTGGAGGAGGCTACTCGATGCCCTCAACCGAGGTTATTAAAACAGCCTCTTAGAGGGAGATGCAGACTGGATAGTTGTAGAAGCAGGTGGACTTCTCTTTTGGGGTTTCGGCCTTCTCCTGAAGGGCTCCACGGTTTGGAGAAGGCATGATGGTATTGAAACAGCCTGGATTGCTGAATGGTTTGAGATCTGCTAAAACATATTTATGTTCCCAGAGACCAGAGTGTTGCCCTGGAGTCCTCAGGGTGTGGAAAGAGTCGTCCAGGTGCTCAATGAAAAGCTTGTGCCCTGCACAGGGAAGGCCGTCTATGGTGTTCTGCTCCTTTCTCATGAGGCGAGAAGACTGAAACCAAGATGTTCTTCTCACAATCACAGTCATGGTCATGGATTTAGAGGCCGTGTCATCAGCATCTAGAGCAGCCTGCAGACAACTAACTGGCCTTCAGAAATGAGGGACAGAATTTGGTCTCTCTGGTCTTGTGGCAGGTGTTCAATAAAGTGTGTGAATTTTGAGTAGTTGTTGAAATCCTATTTCCATCATCAAGGCCTGATAGTTGGCAATCTGAAATAGAAGAGCCAATGATGAGTAGTACTTCCTGCCTCGTAAGTCCAGTGTTTGGACTCCTTATCCAGAGAAGAAGGTCTAAGGCAAGTCTGACTGTTCCCTTTGCTGGCTATGTCCACCCTGAGGGAAAGGATGGGAAAAAGGTGCTCCATTTCCTTAGGTGAAATATAATATTTTTTTATCTGTCCACTTACAGGTGGGTAGAACTGTGGCAGGTGTTTGCCACAGAGTGTGAGCGGGAGTTAATAGTGCCTCATTAATTGGAAAAGTAATCTTTCCCTTGGGATTGATGTTAAAATACTCAAAGAGTTCTGGGACTCCTGGCCTTCTTCCATGGGGATCAGTAGGGAATTTGCCAGGCACTTCATGAGGTCCTAGAAGGCCCTGAAGTCATCAACATATGATGATGGCAGTGGCATAGTTGCCTCCTCTGGAGAATGAGGACCAGCTGGTTGAGGAAGAGAGGCCTCTTCAGTCTGTGATTCTTGCTTCTCCTGTGTACCATCTAATACTGACAAAGTGTGTGGTATTGGAGATTGGTTCATCAGTACCGGAGGGTGATACGGTATTGCTGGGAGTTGAAGTTTCTTTTTGCATGACATCCTGAAGAACTGTTCTTCAAGGCGGCTCTGTGATTCTAGCAGGCACAGTGTGGAGGGGGAGTCTCGGGGGCAGTGTCACCAAACAGTCATAGTCCCAAGACATAGGAGGTTTGGTCAGTTCTGGGAGACCCTCTTCATTAAATGGGCTCATAGAAGCATGATGGTATGGTATAGAAGTGGAGTCCTGTACCAAATATCTCACAGTTCATAGTATCATCCCCAGAACTAAGTGGGGGGCAGGCCTCACGTATTGTTGCCAATACCAAAAGACTGGAAGCTCAAGGGAGAATTGGCTCGCAGGCGCCAGGGCTGTATTGGGGAGGGGACTGTGGTAGACCTCTTTGAAATGAGGGACTCCAGTTCATCTGGAACTACGAGGTGCTGTGTGGACAGGAATCTGGAACGCGATGGAGGGCTATGATAGTCAATGGCAAAAGCTGGGGTCAGTACCGGAGTGGATATCAGGAAGTAGCTGGTGAATGAAAAGTTCCCTGGATCTTCTTGGACCTCGGAGTTATGGTAAGATGATGGTACCTTAGCATGTGGGGTAGGTCTGTGTGTGTTGCGATGCTGAGGTGTCAGATGGTACCAATGAAGATGGCGGCCTGAGAGTAGAGGGCTTGTCCATGTGGAATTTTTTATGCAGTACTGGTGCCTCAGTGGCATCCTTTGAGGGATGCGAGGTCTCCTGATCAGTCTTTTGGGGTGACACACCCCCTTCTTTGTTTCCCTGCTTGGGAAAAATATGCTTTTTTTTCCTGAAGGTCTTGGTGTCGAGGGCTGCTGACAAGGTTCCAGCAGACACTGGAGTTGCCTGAGATGTTGAGGCTGATGTACTGGGGCAGGGCAGGGAAAAGACACATCTGGAGCTAGGAGGAGTTCAGCATAGTCTCCCTGTCTTTCTTGGACTTGACTTTGAACTCCAAGTAGACCATTGTCAGGAAAGAGTTAAAATTTAGCTAACAGCTAAGACAAAAACCGCAGAACAAGCACGAATGTTTCAATAAGCATTCAGTAGCAAGGACATGGACAACTGTAAACAACTGATAAGCTTATATGGTCAATGCCCGCCCAGTAACTCAGCTCTTAGAAAAATGCTAACCCTCCCTTCAGAGCCCGCCAGATATCTGTAAGCACTAATCCCTACTTCCCCACCCTGCCTCTTTCCCCCACAAGGTAGCCATGGATGCTTGATGCAATAGGATGACCTCTATACATACGTACTTCTTAGTTTTATCTTTGTTTGGGGTTCTCTCTTGACTTGTAACAATGTCTGTCTCTGTATGTACAGATAAATGCAAATGAATTGATAAGAGAATGTATATAACTGGCCACTATGGCACCATGTCTTTGAAGCTGCTTGCCAGTCTTCCCGATACCATGAATAAAGCCCCTTCAGTATTGTCTGTGCTTGCCTGATTCTTGGGGAAAAGAATCTTTTCGCCTAACACCGTGCACTTCGAAGGAATGTGGGATTCATCCAAGCACCTCAGGCAACTGGAATGTCAGTTGCTATAGGGAAAAGACCTTTGGCAGGTCTGATAGGGTTTAACCCCAGGATTTTAGGCATAACCAAGAGGATCTAGACACTAACTTCAACTTCTAAGGGGTCAAACTACTCCCTCCGCCTCCCCACCCGCAGAGCACAACCAATAAAATAATGAAATAAAATAAGTAAAGATTTCACAGGGAAAAGGGAGGAAGCTGAAAAGAGCAGACACCAAATCGCTCTGTCTTGAACAGCAGGCAGTTAAGAAGGAGCTGAGTAGTGGCGGGCACACGCCTCCTCATATGGCCTAGTAGGGAGACATGAGGCACTGCTCTTTACTGGTGTGGACCCTTGGACGCTATTTTGTATTCTCCGGTCAAGAGTGCACGGACGGGCACGCACGCACCATACAGAGGAGCACCCATAGAGACATATACTCAAAGAACTAAGAGTTCTCAAGAAACAGAGTAAAATGGCTGAGCTGCTTCTAAAAATATGCAATCATTAATATCAGTTACTATACTTGAAGGCTATGAGCAACTAATATTCTAACTATTAAAAAAGAAAAAGGCACTAATGGTGATGGTAGGATTTACAGACCCATGATCCTTACTTCAGGAGAATAAGTAGAAATGATTATTAAAATTAGAATAAAAAAACCCACCTAGATGAAAATGATAATGGGAACAAATAACTGGTCATCACTGTGGATAGTTCACTGAAAAACATCTTCCATGCACACTGGTGGTCAAAAATAGCAAACAATATTAAGATGTATAAAGAATGTAAAAGAAAAATAACTGATAATTTTATAATACTCAGAGTCAATGGTATGCCCTAACCCAAAATACTGTGTTCAGTCCTGGTCATCTTATCTCAAAACAGATATAGTGAAAACAGAAAGGGTTTAAAGGGGGGGTGATGAAAATGTCTCTAAGCATACAGAAACTGCTACAAGGAGAAATTAAAAAGACTGAGACTCTTTAGGCAAGACACATCATAAAAAGTAAATAAAATAACATTTAGTATACAGCAAGTAAATGGGATGATCCTATTTACTCTCTCTCAATATAAAAACTAGGGAACATGCAATTAAATTTAAAAAGGCAATGTATTTAAAACCTACAAAAGGAAATTCTTTAACATGGTGCACAACCTGTGGAACTGACTGGCACAATACACCATTGAGGCCAAAAGTAGAGCAAGTTTCAGAAAAGAATTACATAGTTATATGGCTAATGAGACCATCTCCCGTTCCTAAGGTCATGGAAAGAGAGGGAAAGTTATTCCATAATTGTGCAGGATTTTTTGTGATTTCCTTTGCAGCAGCGCCACTGGCTACAGAAAGGATATAGAACTATATGGACCACTAGTCTGATCTGATAGGAATTATTATGTATTCTTAAAACAGCTGGCAATGGCAATAAATTTTAAATTTATTTTAAAATGTTTTATTGTGAACCCAAATTACTTCTGAGATTTTGACGTAGCCAAATTAAATGTTTAAGTACCTGTAATTGGTTTAAGTTGATTCTTCAGTTAGTCCGTTAATATTTTACAATTTATAAATTTATAATTTAAATGACAAATTACAGTTGTGGAATAACCTGACTGAACCAACACAATTCATCAATACACCACAGAGAGAGATAATAAAATTATATATATTTGTATATTATTGAGATTTCACTGCTGTACAGCAACTGCCATTTATTTAATATTACATCTCATATATATTCTGCCTATGAAATTCATTTTAAAAACATGTTCTGGTAAATAAATATTCTTGGAAGTCCATTCAGGTTTGCATTCCTTTTCTGCCTTGTGATCTTGAGCCATTCTCAGAATCAAGAGACAGTTTGGCTTCATCAAAACCAGAACTATTACAATGGCTATTGTCTACTCTACAACACGACTTTTGTCAGGGTGATCTATCCCAGTGCCCCAAATTCAGATTGTGTTTCTTAATAGCATCTCTACAGGAGTTGCTGTGAGGAACACGGGCTAATATGAGCTAAAAGAACTAATGAAATCATACCCATTAGTTTTTTCTGGTCCAGCAAGAAATGCCCAGTGTGCCAAGACTCCAAGCGAACCTGAAAGAAGGTCCCCTTGTCCGCCGCATCTTCGGCTGCTTCCTTCATGACTGCATACAAGTACTACAAAGAAACGAAAAACAAAGGGTCACATATACTTACCCTCTGTTTACGTGACATACTACCAGGGCTGTGAGGGCTGAGGAAACACAAGAAATGCAAGGTATGCTAGAAAATTTCTTCTCTGAGGAGAGACATTGTCAGGTTAGAATTTACTTTAAAGAAGACTTCATCTCCCACTTTAAAAAAAAACATCTTTCAATGATTAAAAGCAAAATCATGTAAAAATAAAACTTATCAAGTATGCAGTTTACTTTTTCCATTTCTCTCAGAATGGAAAATAGACTCTGCATCTAGCCAATTTCATATGTAGGTTTTCATGCACTATTAAATTGTATTACCACAATGACCAGAAGCCCCAATAGGACTGGGTCTCCACTATATGAACCATTGTACAAACACAAAGCACACCATAATCTCTGACCTGAAGAGTTTACAAATCTGAGAAGTGAGTTACAAGGACGGAGCAGGGGAAAGAAATATAATTACAAACCAACCAACCAACTTGTAGTGTTTGGGTTGTAAATACTGCTTGGAATTTTTTTTTTTTTTTAATAAAACCTACATTGTGGGCAAAATTTGATCCAAGTATCCCTTTCAAAGGTCATAAATAATTATCAAAACACTCAAACATCTTATGGTATCTGCATTAACTGTCCCAATAAAAGGAGGTAGGCAATTTTTTAAAAATTAACAGAAGATTAGGGCACAGAAGATTTCTGGGTCTCTTAACACACTAAATTCTCAGGAGAAAGATGCTTTTGAAAATTTTACCCACTGTCCTAAAAGTCATTTAGGAGCCAAAGTCCCATTGAACATTAATGAACCTCAAGCACTTTGGAAAATGAGACAAAGGTTCTTCTGAAATTTTTACTTTGTGTGCATCATATAGCGGACACCATATAAATTACATTAATACCCACTCAGTCTATAGAGACAATGCTTAACATGAAATGACTGAGAGAACACTTTTTTTTGTAACGGAACCCCTGTAACAAGTTTAATATCGGAATCCAGCATCTATCACAACCTTTCCCACAAAAGGTTGTCAGCAAAACTAACTATATTTTATAAGAATGAGGAGAAATTATTTCAAAGCGCTGTTAATGTTCTGTTAATGTAGGTATAGAAATTTAATTTTCCCATTACCTTAATTTCTGCAACTTTAACTTGGCCACATTGCCTGTATTTAGAACTGTTTATTTTTGCCTTTCCTTGTGAAGTGTGTAATGAAATAGTTCTGTTTGTTGTTAAATGTAAGAAACTATACAGTACATGCACCCACAGTCATATTATCACCATTGTAGAAGCCACCTAGATGATAGAGCACTGGATTGATAGTCAGGAGACCTGGGTTCAAATCCTGGCTCTGCCACTGGCCTGCCAGTGACCACGGCAAGTCATTTCATTTATCTGTACCTCAGTTTTCCCATATATAAAATGGGAATGATACTTACCCTCCCTTTTATAAAGTGCTTTGAGATCTACTGATACACTATATAAGCAATGCGTATTACTATTTTTATAAATGTTAATTGTGACACCTTTATGTTGCATTACTTTGGGGAGGAGCGGGGGGGGGGGGGGGGGGAGAGAGGGAAGAGATTGCCTGTGCTTAATAGGTTCCAGGTAGCATTTAAAGTTATTTTCTTATGGAGGTGGGGGAAGGGGCAAGTTCAGACCTTTGCAACTGAGATTTTCTTCTGTTCTTTGTCAACAGTGTTACTATGGAAAGGTTAGGTCACAGTATTAGATTTTGCATTTTTACTCTGAAGGCACCCAGGTTCATGAAGTGAATTCAAGATAGTATGAGCATGCAAATAGTTTAGCTGTAATCTAACTCCTACTGCCCACAGGATCACTTTCCTCCATTCGCCACATATTGAGCTGCAAGGGCTCACAAAGCAAATAAAAAGAAAACAAAATGAATTCAGGCACATCCCCTCCTCCAGGCAAACAACCAGACTCACCCTCTTCTCTCTTTGGGCAAGGGTCACAAAGTCTCTCCCAGATCCAGAACAAACAGAATCTGTCCCAGCAGGGAAACAATTACTTGGGACAGCAACCCCTGCTCCAGTTCTCCAAAGTCCACCTCTGGGTCCTGGCCTTGACTTCCCCAAGATCCCTGAATATTATTGTTCATCTAAAATACCTGAGCTACTCTCACTTGAATTTTCTGCAAGAGGAATCACTGAGCCTTTTTATTTAGAAAGTGGGGCAATTTACATGAAAAATTGGGGAAATTTATTTGCACATCCTTAAACAATAGCATACAAAATCCGGTTATCACAATCACACCCTTTCCAGGTCAGCTCTAAGGCTGTACTCACTCTCTGTTGGTGGGTGTGGCAGAGAAATATACTATGAGCCTCCCTCTCTCCCCTGCCAGTTGTCTCAGCAGTAATCCATCTGGGCTCATCAGGCCAAGCAACTGTGCTTTGTTGGTATCATCGAGAGGGCATGGATCCATTAATCACTAACAACATTTTAGCAGATGCCACCACAACATGCCCAGAAGTTAATTTTTCAATCACTCCTCCCTCCACCTTTCCTCTACCCCCGCCAAGACTAGGTTGTGGATGTGTTTCTCAGTGTGTACTATGTGTGTGTCAAGTTTCAAAGGGCAGAGGGTTTTTTTTTTATTAGCTGTGTGACGAAGGTATATAGTTTTGGGGAAAATCTCTCTAATTCTGCTATTCTGAAGATAATATCTCACAGAATTTTCACTGGAAGGTCTTGAACTCTTGGCAGGAGGCAAGATGGAAAATCCTCTGTTCAAAGCTTTTATTTTGGCCATCTGAGTGGCAGCTGAGCACAAGCCCTGCTTATTAGCCGTGTGTCACCATCTGCCACTACCTCACAGCTCCTTAGCCTTCTAGTCAGTTCTGAATTGTGCAGGAGGCAACTGGTCTTCAAACTAAGCCAATTATAAAAGAAAACTATAAAGTAAAAGATTTCTGGAAGCCTCATATGTACACACCACCTAGAGGGTAAACAAAAGCGGACTCTCCACCCCCACCATAAGCAGAGATGATGGGGCACAAATCAGTGAGGAAGCTTCAAAGAAGCAAAATTCCATGTATGTAATTTAAATAATGGGAAAAAGGTACTATCATCCTCACAAGAGTCTTAGTCTTGGAGACTCAGTAACTCAAGATATGTTTCAAGATAAAAGGTTGACACACTGAAGTAAGCGCATTGCAAAAAGGAAAAAAGGCTGATGACCAGTATTAAGACCTGTGAACTTTTTAAATTAAAATAAATAAAGAATGAAATACTTCCAAGCAACAACAGGCAGCATAAACTGACAGACTGGCAGAGCCTCAGAGGATATGTCTTTGTGATGCTTTTCCAAAAATTTGGCCAGTTCAGTTAGAGACCTCTTTGACCTTCCCCAAAGGAACTGTAGGGCACCTTGTCTTGGAAACAGGTTCTGCAGTACTAAGAATTTAGATCATGGCTCTTCCCCAGAGGCCAAATCTAAGCAACAGAGCATTGTAAAAATGGGCAGGGGTGACCATGTGGATGACCTTCCATATACCTTGCATGGAGCAGTGGCAGCTAGTGGCAATGGTGCTGGTCCATCACAAGATAGAGGTGATAAAACTGTTATTAAATGACACAGAAAAGAATTCAATAAATATTTCTGTTCTGTGTTTGGAAAGAAGCAGGATGGTGCACTTGTATCATACAAGGATGAAGTACTTTCCAGACCATTACAGAAGATATTAGACAAGAACTGCAAGGCATAAACATATTAAAATCAGCAGGCCTGAATAACTTGCACTTGAGTCCTAAAAAAGAGTTGGCTGAAGAGATCTCTCACCTGCTGATGTTAATTATAATAAATCCCGGTATACTGGGAGTACTTGTGACACCTGAGAGACTAACAAATTTATTTGAGCATAAGACTGAAAGAAGACTGGAAGAGTGCTAATGTGCCAATATTCAAAAATGGCAAGCACGATGATCTGGGTAACTACAGGTTGGTTAGCCTGACATCAATCCCAGAAAACATAACAGAAAAGCTGATATGGGATTCAATTGATAAACAATAGGAATATAAATTAATACCAGTCAACACTGCTTTATAGAAAATAGGTCCTGGCAAAGAAACCCAATTCAATTCTTTGGAGAGACTGTAAATTTGGTTGATAAAGGTAACTCCATTGATATAATAAACTTAGACTCCTTGTGAAGTGTTTCACTTAGTATATCAAGACACTCATTATAAAACTGGAATTATACAACGTTAATGGAGCTCTTGTTAAACAGATTAAAAAATGGGCTGACGAATCTAAAAAAGGAGTTGTCAATGGAGAATCATCATTGAATAGGGTGTTTCCAGTAGAGCTCTAGCTATAAGCTCAACACTATTCAACATTTTTATCAATAATCTGGAAGGAAATATAAAACCACTGCTGATAAAAATCTGTGAATGACAGAGGTTGGCAAAAAGGTAAATAATGAGGACAGGGTAGTCATACGGAGCAATCTGTATCTCTCTGTAACCTGGGCCCAGTCAAACAAAATGCATTTTGATACAGCCAAATACAAAGAATGCAGGCCACACCTACAGAACAGGGAACTGTATCTTGGAAAGCAGTCACTCTGAAAAGGAGCCACAGTGGACAAACAAACAAACATGAGCTCCCGGCACAATACTGTGGCAAAGTGGGCTAATGCGATCCTTGGACCTACTATACCCAGGGGAGAAGTGAATAGAAGTACGGAGATTATTTTACCTTTGTACGCAGCACTGGTGAAACAGATACTGGAACACTGTGTCCAGTTCTGGTGCCCACATTTTAAAAACAATGTTGAAAAATTAAAGGAGTACTTGTGGCACCTTAGAGACTAACCAATTTATTTGAGCATAAGCTTTCGTGAGCTACAGCTCACTTCATCGGATGCATGCTGTAGCTCACAAAAGCTTATGCTCAAATAAATTGGTTAGTCTCTAAGGTGCCACAAGTACTCCTTTTCTTTTTGCGAATACAGACTAACATGGCTGCTACTCTGAAACCTGTTGAAAAATTGGAGATGGTGCAGAAAAGAACCACAAAAATTATTTGAGGGATAGAGGAAATGCCTTACAGTGGGAGACTCAAAGAACTCAATCTGTTTCTGATCAAAAAGATGATGAAGAGGTGACTTGATTACAGAGTGTAAGTACATTCACAAAGAGATAACAGGTATAAAGGGGATTTTTAGCGGAGAAAGGCATAACAAGAACCAATGGCTGGAAGCCAAAGCCAGACAAATTCAATTTAGAAGTCAGGTATAAAATTTTAACAGCGAGGATGATCAACCATTGCAACGAACTACCAAGACTAAATGCCTTTTGGAAGATTGGCTTTAGACAAACACAAGTGATTGAGTTCAATACAGGGATAACTGGGTGAAACGTAAAGGCCTGCATGATACAGTAGTCAGATTAGGTGATCTAATGGTCACCTTCTGGCCTTAAACTATATGAGTATATGACATGAGATGATTTGGAGCAAAGACGATCAGTGGTTCAATTGGTCTAGTGGACCTGATTCATTTCCTGGCTCTGCCATAGACTTCCTATGTGACCCTAGGCAAGTCACTTAGTCTCTCTTGTGCTTCAATTTCCTATCTATAAAATGGGCATTTCCCTACCGCACAAAGATATACTGAGGTTAAAGCACATTAAAAATTGTAAGGTGCTCAGATATTAAGAGAGCACATTAGATAGGAACCCTCAGGCCCAGCTACCATTGCCAAAAAGTTTTGAACTGAAAAAGTTCCTATACTGTAACACAATGGGTGCTAAAAACCCAGAGTGAGACTCCGGTGAGGATGCCATGCTTAGGAAAAAGAAAAAAAGGTTCTCAAACATTCCAGAAATAATTTCATCATTTTGCTAATATCAAACATGGGTAATTTCACCCTAAAAATCAGGAAGTTAAGTGAAAACAGGAGGTTATAAGTGAGCAGTCTTACTTATAGCACTTGCTGTTAAGGGCATGATATAATCGGAAAAATCAAAATGCATGGAAATATTCAACACAGCAAAACTCAGGTTATTCATACTATGCCATCAATGCTTGATTTTTAAATGTTAATCAGAATGATTAGGTTAATTTTAGATATTCATGTTCATAGTTTTTTTTATTTTTATTTATTCATATTTTAAAATGTGAGATATGGGCAAGTTCTAGCTATGACCAAATGCATAAGTAACACTGGTAAAGATAATGACTAGTGTAAAGATTTAAAGTGAAATATGTATAACGAGGCTGTAGACCAAGACATGAATTCAGAGTTCTGCTGCAGCTCACGAAAGCCGATGCTCAAATAAATTGGTTAGTTTCCAAGGTGCCACAGGTCCTCCTTCTCTTTTTGCAGATACAGACTAACACGACTGCTACTCTGAAACCTATTCCTGATTATGCTTGTCTAATTCCTGTCTGTAACAGGTCAGGCAAGTCACTTAATTTTCTCTGTGCTTGTTTCCCCATCTACAAACTGCGCATAATGCCTCTTACCCACCTTCTTAAAGTAATGAGAGATCCTCAGATGAAAGGTACTGTAAGTGCAGGTCTCATACACTGTCTGGCCCCAAACAGAATTATATTTCTTCCAAATGTTTCTCTCAAACAACATCAGTTTTCACACATAAATCTTACTTGGCCGCTTCGGATAGCTATCAAGGACCATTTTGCTTCATTAAATGGAAGATTCAGCTTTAAGAAAGTTATTTCAATTTGAATGAAATCCTCAATCAATACATTTATTTGACCTGGCAACTATTAATACTAAATGAGTAACATTTTAACCTTTTCTGTTTTGCAGGTTGGTCCGCAAAGGAATCCTGGTGACATGCCCCAGCATGCAAAAGAACAGCGATATAAATGCTAATGATTAGGGCTGGAGTAATCACTCTAGTGATGTGGGAAAGGTAAGCTGGCTTTTATTTAAAGGGTGTTTATACTGTTATATTCCCTAATCACACTTAAAATTTAGCTAGGTCCTTGAGAGTAAGATACCAGTTGTTTGAAAGTTAAAAAAAAAGTCTATTTCATTTTAATTTTCCAGTCATCTGTTTCTTTGATGGAGGCAGGAACTGAGGAGCTGCTCTGATGGCAGGTGGTGTAGAACAGTGCCAGGGAGACTACAGGCTGTGCTCAGAATGTATCTTGAACCAGTGCACTGGAACTGCAATCTCTCAATCAGGTCTAGCTTGGGGATGCAGAAAGGGAACAAACATCCTGTCCGCTGTCTGATTAAGAGAGCAGAAGAATCTATTGGATGCTCGAACATTGCAAAAGCAGCCAAGCAAGACAGGGACTCTAACAAACAGCTGAATAGCCACTTATCCAGCCATAAAGGGAGTAGGGGGAGGATGTGGGACCTTTAATTCAAGGCCTGAGTGGCACTGGACTGGCTCTCATGCCAGAAGGTGGCTTTTTAACCTCTGTTCAATAGCAAGACATTCCCTTCACCTGATGCTTTCCTACTTTCTTATACACATCTCCAGGCAGTAGGAGAGGAACTGGAGAGAGTAGCATGCTGCTGCTACCTACTGGTAGAGGGAGGCTTGGGGAAGAAGCTAGTGGCTACTTGTCAGAGACTCTCTCTTTTCAAGCAATGCTTTGAGGAGAGAAGCCAGTAACTGATATGGGGCTGGAGAAAAACATAACAATTCATTTTAAAAGTCAAAATACAGACACCTCAAGGACCTAACTAAATTTTAAACTTGTTAGGAACAAAAACTGGTATAACCACACTTTATTATTGCCCAGTTCTCCAAAGAATAATAAAAAGAAAACCTTAGAGAGCTGTGCCATATTGAATAAAAGCTGACTTACCTTTTCCCCTTATGTTGAGTACTCACGCCTGCCCTGATCAGTGATGGTACTGATATCACCTACCAACAGAATGGTGGGGCACATCTTTGTAGAGCAGGAAGTCAACAACTGTAGACCAGGCTATAATGTAGAATTGCAAAAGAAAAGAAAAAAAACGTGTATAAAACTTAATTAAAAGCCTTGCCAATTATGTTCACTGGGCAGTTGGCAGTGCATACCTGAAGTTGAGACTTTTAAAAACATTACAACTCCTCTCACTCTCCAGAAAAAACAGTAGAGAATTATTACTGGTTTCTCAGAGAGCTATGTATGTGAATAAACAATTCACAGATCAAAAGGGACCATTATGATAATCTAGTCTGATCTCCTGAATAACAGGCCACAGAACTGCACAAAATGCTTCTGCATCAAGCCTGTATATTCTGTTTGAGCTTTAGCATATATTTTACAAAAATATCCAATCTTGATTTAAAAAGAAATCGAGTGACTGAGAATCCATGAAATCCCTAGGTAAATTATTCCCATGCTTAACTACCTTACTGTTAAAAATGTGCCTTATTTTATTCTGAATTTGTCTATCTTCAGCTTCCAGTCACTGGACCTCATTATGTTTTTTTCTGCTGGATTAAAGGCCCCTACTATCAGAAATCTTCTTTCCATGTAGGTACTTATAGACTGTGATCAAGTCATCCTGTGACCTTCTCCATGTTAAGCTAAATAGATTGACCTTCTTTAGTCTGTCACTCAGATTCAAATACCAAAGAAAAAGGCTACTTGTGATGACTATATTTGCCTTACAATCATCTGAACAGAAGTATGCAATTAGCCAATGTAAACAATCGATAAAAAACTAATGCTATCTACAGTTTTCATTGCTACAGGCAGCTGTATCCTCAAAGCTTTCCTCTGTACCAACTAAGTACAAAGTAGCCTGAAAGCTTTATCTTCAAAATTCCAACTTTTACCTTTTCTGTAGCATATTCAGATTTAGTTTTTAAATTTTTTCACTAGATGTGTAAGAGGTAAGGGATGAGGTCCAGAAACTGCAGCATTTAAACAATAAGGATTAGTGTGCTAAATGCGCAAGCCGAAGCAATAGATTCCTGGAAGGAGAAAGGTAAGGGATAAAGATTGTTGGAAGATGGCAACTTTAAAAAGTACAAAACCTCTCAGAACATGGAAGTGTGCCTAAGGCACACTTTCTTAATCCGATAATAGGGATTTTCCCCAGACTGGAATCATCATGTGTGTTGTCTCATCTGATAAAAAAATTACATCAGACCAAGAGACCATAATTACAGATGAAGCAGCATAAGTAAAGACTAAAGATCTTGGAAAGACATGGTATGGAGATTGGTCCTTAGGTGCAGCACAAAAGCAACAAACAATTGTCTCCTCTCTCAATGCAATTTTGAGAAGCAGTTCTGTGGCATCAAGATGCCTCTTAACATTGCCAGAAGTCCCCAGACTCAGTTGGTTGATCTAAAGAACCTCTGTCAACAGGAGATGCACTTTGCAAACTGAATATTTGTATCGGTTATAACCTCTTCCCAGGCACGAAAGACAAACAAACATGGACGTTTGTAACAGACATCATATCCCTGTATTAAGCCCAAGACCTGAAGACTGCTTTTTTAGCAACGTCAACAATGCTGCCTGAGATGTAAAAGGACCCAAGAAAGGGAAGATATTGAATATATGGTCTGATGGGACCAATATAACAAGTAAGGGAAGCAACCTAACACAGCTGGGCCTCAGACAACACATATAATGGCTTGGCAATTGAAAAAAGTTGTTTTTTTAGAATGAAAAACAAAATGAATGGCTATACAACTATGAAAAAATAGTACTCCATAGAGCCAGAGAAAGGGCCGGGGGAGGGAGGAAGAGAACAATTAGGAAACCTCAAAGACACCAAGCCTGCTCTGAGCTCACTGCACACCTGGTGGTCAGAAGACACTGGAGAACAGTTGGGGCACTCCCTCTTTTATGGCCTCTGAATCCTGTGTGAGGAGAGAGGGTGGGGGCTGAGTGGCCCCATCTTCTAGAAAATTCTGAGGAGGCACTTATCCAAGGAGTGGGGAGCTACATAGGCAATTTTCAAAAGGAGAACAGAGAGCTATTCCCCCACTTTCCACCATCCAGGAAAACACCTGTATGTAATAAGGAAGCAATGAAGAAAAACAAATATTGCAAAAATCCTACATTGTTCTAAAACACTGCTGGCAACTAACACAGGACAGCCATACACTGGAAGTCAGGATATTCTGACTTCCGACAGTGTATATATAAAATAACTGTTAAAGCGGCATATACACTTGTCTGAAATTGGTAGTTCATATCAGCTCCTGTTAGACCTCAGCTATCTCGTTTGTTATGTAAAACATGGTTACAGTGTCACACAGGGATTACAGCATTGTTTGAATTAATTTTCTATTGATTACTAGAAAACTTGGCATCAAGCAAACAACTCCTTTTTTAAAAACTGCTAAGTAGTAATTTAACTTTTTTAAATAGAAGTTTTAAAAGGGGCAACAGTTATCTACAAAGAATTTAGCAAAAATGTTGCTAAGTCTAAAGTATGTGGCATGTACATTAAGTCTAATAGACATGAGTGATATATATCACTGCCTGCAGAGTTGTTGATAAAGAGTTTACAGATCTACATAAGAGGATGGGCAACATCACGTGACGAAGCAGCTGATGGAGCCATTCAATACATCTTCATTCCTCAGTCACATCAATACGTAGTGAAACAACTAAGTTTCCCTTGAGTAAATACATCTGGAACTAGTTTGTTAATACTTTGAACTTATAACTGCACTCCTTTCATCTGAGGATTTTAAAGAACTTCACAAAAATTAAGCTTCTCAACACGCACGTGACGTAGATAAGTATTATGCCCATTTTAAAGATGGGAACAAGGAAGTTAAAGGACTTGCACATCAAAGCCACTAAAAATCACACACACTTTTTAAGCATCAAGCTTCAAAAGATATCTAAAGTGCTGTGCAAAAACGTATCAGTCAATCCTTGAATCAAATGAATCAGCTACAGCTGGACCACAACTTTAAAAAAAAAAAATCATACAGCTGAAGACTTCACTTACCTTTTTCTCCATCTGAAATAAGATCTCGTTCTCCTTTCTGAACAATTGTCAAATTCCCCATGGCTTGACTGAGCCGTAACACACATCCATGGTGATCATTGCTATCCACAGGATCTCTAAGCTACAACACAAGAATTCCATACAGAATAATTCATTTTACCATTAATGCAAAACCAAACAATTTAAGCCTATGAAAAAAGATTTGTTATTCAGTCTTTCTATACTTTTTTATATTCTTTCCATTCATCCATTTTGTGCTGCCAAAAAAGAAAATGGTTATAAAAGCATTTTTTTTTTGCTTGCTTTAAGGATGTGCCAAGCAATGATCCAGTGTTGTCATGACAACTATCACATGCAGATTTACTTATCCCCACGATGCTTTTTACGTAGCTAAGGAACAATATGAAAGTTTGATACAATATCCACAAATATTTTTTGAAAGATGAAACAAACACATACTTATGTATCACCAAAAAATTAATCAGCAGCTCACCATAGCTTCATAAAGTCTGCTAAACTCCATATAGTTTGGAGTAAGAATGGCTCGCTGGTAACCTTGAATAAGAGAGGGTTGTTGGGAAATGAGCCACAATCCATCCTGCAGAAGACAGTTAAAAAAAGAATTTATTTAATAGCTTTTTAAATGTCAGACAAATAAATGTATGAAAAAAAAAATACTTACAGCATCAATGACAATAGGAATTCCTTTGACCTTGGCTTTTTCTATAATACCCTGCAAGAAATGCAAATGATTTTAAGACGCTTGCTATGTTAACTCCCAAAAGATCTAAATGAAATTCAGCAGTTTATTTCAGTCTAAAAAAAGCTGCCTAAGGAGTCTGGTCACACAGATCACCATCTCAAAGAAAAAATTAAAAACATGGTTAGAGAAGACACTTCCATATCAAATTTGTGCATTTTACAGACAGAGATATCTTCTAATTGCTAGCAATGCAAATTTAGTAGGATGTCTTAAAGATAAGCTGTACTCTTTCTGGTTCACATTTAACCAGCAGCAATGGAATCCTGCAACTGAAACTAGGATAATATTTGTGTATGATAACCTGGATTTGTGCTGGAAATGGCCCACCTTGATTATCATACACATTGTAAGGAGAGTGATCACTTTACATAAGCTATTACCAGCAGGAGAGTGGGGTGGGGGGAGAGAAAACTTTTTGTAGTGATAATCACCCATTTTTTCATGGTCTGTGTGTATAAAAACATCTTCTGTATTTTCCACAGTATGCATCCGATGAAGTGAACTGTAGCTCATGAAAGCTTATGCTCAAATAAATTGGTTAGTCTCTAAGGTGCCACAAGTCCTCCTTTTCTTTTTGCGAATACAGACTAACACGGCTGTTACTCTGAAACCTTTTATTTGCAAAGTTGCTTGCAACAAGTACATACCAGTCCAAAAATAAACTGTGTCTCTGTCCCCTCATTAATCACTGAAAGGCAGCAGTGATTAATAAAAGCTTTTAGAATGTTGTTTGTCGTTGGCTTATGCACTGACGCTTGAGGATTTAGATCTCCCCCCTGCCCACATATAATGTAACAGGGAATGTTATCTAAATGTCTAATCATTTTTTTAACCCTACTAAGCTTGTTTTCAGATTATATCACACGGCCATGAGCGCCACAGGTTAATTATGTACAGTAAAAACTGTGTTATCAGAAGTGCCGGTTAATAAAGTGCTGGATATCTCCCAATACAAATCAATCAATCTAGTAACTGACAACCTCCATTTCCCCAATGTGCCGGATAACAAAGCTTTTACTGTATTGTGTAAAAAAATATTTTATCATCAGTTTTAAATTCACCAAATATACTCTGTTCTTGTACTATGAAGGAGAGCAAATAAGAGTGTCCCAATTTGTCTTGTCTATCATCATCATCATCACCACTACTCCCATAACCACATTGGTTGTTGGGGCACCATCACTGATAAGCCATCAACCAACTGTCTCCACCCCTGACGATTGTGTGTCAGTGCTCGAGTCTCCGCAAAGTCCGTTCCTGTCCACTCTTATGTTGTCAATCCATCACTTCTTCTGTCTCTTCTTCTCCTCTTCCCCTGTACTGTCCCTTGGAGGATGATCGTGGATAGGCCAGTGAGCTTGTTACATGGCCGTACCACTTCAGTTTGCACTTCTTCATGGTCGTCAGGAGGTCTTCATATGACTTGGAGCGTTGGGTGATGATGTTGCAGACCTCTTCATTAGTGACGTGATCAAAGTAGGAGATGCCCAGGATTTTACGAAAGTATCTCATCTCTTCTACCTGTATTTTCCATTCAGGTTTTGCCATAAGGGTCCATGTCTTGCACACATACAGAAAAACTGAGATGACCAGTGCGTGCAGCAGTTTCAGCTTGGATTCCAGAGAGATGTTCTTATTCCTCCAAATTGGCTTTAGCTTTCCCACTGTTGCTTGCGCAGTTCTTGCCAGAATTTCTGCCTTTGATCCTTCATCAGTGATGACTGCCCCCAAATACCTGAACTGTTTCGCTGTCTCCAGCTCTTGTCCACTGACAGTGATATGTGAGCTGATCCCATCATGTACGTTTATCATCAGCTTGGTTTTCTCTGCACTGATTTCCATACCGTATGTTGCAGAGCTTTCATCCAATCGTTTCACAAAATTGGCAAGCTTATCTTCGTTACCTGTCAGGCCGGTCAATGTCATCAGCTAAGCGAAGATTTGAGATTGTTTGCCCCCCAGGGCTGATTGTGCATATGTGATCTTCCAGGGCATCAGTCATTTTGCGCTCCAAGTAGATGTTGAACAGCGTGGGCGAAAGAAGGCAGCCTTGCCAGACTCCAACAGTGTTACAAAACCACACTCTTATTGTGCCATTGACAAGAACTGTACTGCTGGCCTTGGCATACAGTTGTTTAATGGTAAGAATAAGCTTAAAACCAACACTGTACTTCTTCATGGTTGCTCAGAGAGCTTCATGCCATACTCTGTCAAATGCCTTTTTGAAGCCAACAAAGACATGGTAGATGTCCTGCTGATGTTGTAAGTACTTCGCACATAGAACATGAAGATTAAAAATCTGTTCCGTGGTAATTCTTCCAGCACGAAAGCCAGCCTGTTCTTCAGCAATGATATTCTCTGCTTGTGGCTTCAATCTGTTCAATATGACTTTCAACATCAATTTGCTGGCATGGCTAATTAAGCTTAAAGTCTGGTAATTTTGACACAAGTGCAGGTTGCCTTTCCTTGGCAGAGTGATGATTAGTGACTGTGAACACATGGAGGGCCACTCATCGGTCTGCCAGATCTTGGTGAGTACATCTATTACTATTTCTACTCCAAATTCCTTCAGTTCGGCTGGGATGTTGTCAATACCTGTAGCCTTTCCATTCTTGAGTGATTTCACAGGTGTCCCCACTTCTTCACGCAGTACTGGAAAGTCATCCTCCTCTTAAATCTGGGCTGTCCAGGACACTAGGATCTCCATTTGTCCGGTGATTGTATACATCAAAGCAGTAATTTGTCCATCTGGACAATAGAGATACAAAAGGAGCACTTAAAGACGACAAAGTCACTTGGGAGAAACTAAATGAATTCTTTGCTTCAGTCTTCACAGCTGAGGAAGTTAGGGAGATTCCCAAATCTGAGCCATCCTTTGCAGGTGGCAAATCTGAGGAATTGTCACAGATTGAAGTGTCATTAGACTAGGTTTTGGAATGAATTGATAAGCTTAACAGTAACAAGTCACCGGGACCAGATAGCATTTACCCAAGAGTTTTGAAAGAACTCAAAATTGGAATTGCAGAACTATTAACTGTGATTTGTAATCTGTCCTTTAAATCAGCTTCTGTACCTAAAGACTGGAAGATAGCTAATGTAACACCAATATTTAAAAAGGGCTCTAGAGGCGATCCCAGCAATTACAGACGGGTAAGTCTAACGTCAGTACTGGGCAAATTAGTTGAAATAATAGAAAAGAATAAAATTATCATACACATAGAAGAACATAAATGGTTGGGTCAAAGTCAACATGGTTTCTGTAAAGGGAAATGTCTTACTAATCTATTAGAGTTCTTTGAGGGGTCAAACAAACATGTGGACAAGGAGGATCCAGTGGACATAGTGTACTTAGATTTCCAGAAAGCCTTTGACAAGGTCCCTCACCAAAGGCTCTTACTTAAATTAAGTTGTCATGGGATAAGGAGGAAGATCCTTTCATGGACTGAGAACTGGTTAAAAAGACAGGGAACAAAGGGTAGGAATAAATGGTAAATTTTCAGAATGGAGGGGGTAACTAGTGGTGTTCCCCAAGGGTCAGTCCTAGGACTTATTCATAAATGATCTGGAGAAAGGGGTAAACAGTGAGGTGGCAAAGTTTGCAGATTATACTAAACTGCTCAAGATAGTTAAAGACCAAAGCAGACTGTGAAGAACTTCAAAAAGATCTCTCAAAACTAAGTGACTGTGCAACAAAATGGCAAAAGAAATTTAATGTGGATAAATGTAAAGTACTGCACACTGGAAAAAATAACCCCAACTATACATACAATATGATGGGGGCTAATTTAGCTACAATTAATCAGGATAGAGATCTTGGAGTCATCGTGGATAGTTCTCTGAAGACGTCCATGCAGCAGCAGTCAAAAAAGCAAACAGGATGTTAGGAATCATTAAAAAAGGGATAGAGAATAAGATGGAGAATATCTTATTGCCCTTATATAAATCTGTGGTACGCCCACATCTTGAATACCGTGTACAGATGTGGTCTTCTCATCTCAAAAAAAATATACCGGCAGTAGAAAAGGTTCAGAGAATGGCAACTAAAATGAGGGGTTAGGAATAGGTCCCATATGAGGAGAGATTGACGAGATTAGGACTTTTCATCTCGGAAAAGAGGAGACTAAGGGGGGAATATGATAGAGGTATAGAAAATCATGAGTGGTGTGGAGAAAGTGAATAAGGAAAAGTTATTTACTTGTTCCCATAATATAAGAACATGGGGCCACCAAATGAAATTAATGGGCAGCAGATTTAAAACAAATAAAAGGAAGTTCTTCTTCACACAGCACACAGTCAACCTGTGGAACTCCTTGCCTGCAGAGGTTGAGAAGGCTAGGACTATAACAGGGTTTAAAAGAGAACTAGATAAATTCATGCAGATTAAGTCCATTAATGGCTATTAGCCAGGATAGGTAAGGATTGGTGTCCCTAGCCTCCGTTTGTCAGAGGGTGGAGATGGATGGCAGGAGACAGATCACTTTATCATTACCAGTTAGGTTCACTCCCTCTGGGGCACCTGGCATTGGCCACTGTCAGCAGACAGGATACTGGGCTGGATGGACATTTGATCTGACCCAGTAAGGCCATTCTTATGTTCACCTGTTGATGATGTCTTTCTTCTGTAAGACTGTTCCCTTCTTTGTCTTGAATTGCATTAGCATTGGTCCATCTTTCCTTCATCAGATCTTTTACAATCTGGAAGATTCATTTGCTATTTTTATTATTGATACATTCTTCAATTTTAGAGCATTGTTTTTCTATCCATATCTCCTTGGCCACCTTCATTCCTTTCTTGATCTTTCTGCCAATCACTCTGTATTTATCAGCTCCCTCAGTGCGATTCTCGTCTCTCTTGAGTTCTCTTCTAATGTCACACATTTGTAGTATTTCATTTGTGACCCAAGGTTTTTTCTTCTTACAGTGTATCCCAAGAATGTCCATTTATGTCTCATTCATTACAGTGTTGAAATTGTTGGTCATTGTTTCTATGTCTTCCTCCAGAGCAAGCAATGGAGCAAATTTTCCACCAATCATTGCTTGGAATAACTCCGCAATGCTTCGGTCTCTAAGTCAAACTTGATTCTGCTGAACTTTGGCCTAATTATTTTCCTTAGCCGCAGCCAAAAGTTTAGCATGAGGTTGTGATCACTTCCAGCATCAGCACTGGGGAAGCTCCTTGTTTTAGCTCTGTTGATCCCAGAACGAAATCAGTTTTGCACAATGTCGTCGTCGTTCTGACTGTGATGAAAACCATCAGGTGCATGCCATGTTGATCATCTGGATGCTTTATGTACTCCTAATGCATTTACAAGGACCAGATTGTTATAGCTGGCAAACTCCAAAAGTCTCAATCCTCGCTCATTGGTTACCGCATCACAGAAAGGGCCACAATAATTTTGCCAGTCTGCGTGTGCCTCAGTACCCACTTTAGCATTCCAATCTCCCTGTACAATCAAGATATCTTTCTTGTGTACCTTATCAATGATATCTTGGAGCTGATTATAAAAATCTTCAATTTGCTCATCGTCATAGTCTGTTGTAGGGGCGTAGACTTGTACTACTGTGATATTGAACGGTACAGCCTTTAGACTGATGGAAATAAGCTTGCTGGATATTGGGTTGCATCCTAATACTGTATTCTTGATATCCTTATGCAGAAGAAATCCTACACCGTTGATATGTTTGTCCTCTCCACTGTAATAGAGTACATGGCCTTCCTCTGTTAGAGCCTCTCCAAAGTTCTTCCGTCTGACCTCAGAGATTCCTAGGAGGTGCCAGGGGTATTGTTCCATTTCATCTGTGAGTTCTTTCAACCTCCCTATTTGTCTCAATGTCCTTACATTCCATGTGGCTATGGTAACGTTCTCTTCCACAGAGCCTCTTTATTGGGATTACACCAGTAGTATACTTGTCGCGTTCACCCTGGTAGGAGACGGTTGGCATGGTCATTAACAACCCAAGCTGCAACCAATCCGGTATGGACATGGTTGACTTGCTCATCATATGGTGTGTCTTGGGCAAATTTTTAACCTGGGGGAGCCCATCCCTCTCCAGGCAGCCCCCTTTTAGTTGCCTTTTACGACATGCAGGAGCAGCAGTGGGGACTATTCGGTTCCCAAGCCCACAGGGGGTATACTTGTCTATACTATTTGTTATTTTATATCGATCTATCTTGTGCTCACAAGCTCATTTCTTCACCATATTAAATAGCTCTAACACTTCCATTCTTCTAACGATTTTCCCTAATGGTCTTTGGACTCCCATCTACTTCTGATATTGCTGACGTGACCAGAACTGAACACAGTGCCCATTTTTTGCATACCCTAACACTTGTTTTTTGTCTGATTGCTGCTGTGCAGCAAACAGATGTTTTGAGGGAGCAGTCCACATTAACACCCAGAGGCTTTTCTTGAATGCTTACTGTCAATTTAGAACCCTATGCTGCCTATAAAAAGTTCAAATTAGTCTTTCCAACATGTTTAACTTTTAATTTGTTAAGGATTAATTTCAATATGCTGTCATACTGTTCATTTACCTTTTTTTAGGACCCAGCAAAGTTCTTCAATCTTCTCATCTCAAGCAATCTAAATAATTTTGTACCATTTACAAATTTTTACCACCATACAAATTTACCTACTCTTGTAGATCATTAGTAGCTATATTTAACAGTGGTTCTAGGATGGAGCCTTGGGACCCCCCCCCCCTGCAATTTTCTAAAAGAGATGCTCTAGTTCAAGCAGGAATTAATTCAGAAAAGGTCTATTGCCTGTGTTATGCAGGAAGTCAGAACGGATGATCATGGTGATCCCTTCTGGCTCTATAATCTATGAATTAATCTTTTGGAATTTTGAAAACTGACTATGTATTCCTACTTTTTGCTTTCCTGCAAAGACTTTATGAAAGTCCAAATGAAACATACCGACATGCTTTCCATTATCCATTATTTTGCTGAAACACACAAAATTCTAGTAGATTTGCACAGCATGATTTTCCTTTACAGAAGCCATGCTGGTTTTGTCCTTATATCATGTGCATTTACAATTATATTTGGTTGCTTTAATCAGTTCACTTGGAAATAAAGTAAGTGTTTTGTTTAATTCCCAGGACCAACCCTAACATTTTCAGAATATAACACCATCAATTACTGCAATCTGGTATTGGAGCCAGTTTTACATGGACTGCATATTTTTGTCTCTCAGTCACTTCATTCTTAAGCTTCTTCAGTACTCTGGGATGATCACCATTCAAACATGACGACTTACTGCTACTAACCTAATCATCGTTTGTTTCAGAACCTCATCTTTTGATCCCTCAATATTTTGACAGTACCTCATGCCTATTACCTGAAAAATTAGATATAGGGTAGACACCTCCCCAATATATTCTGTGGAGAAGACTGATGCAAAGGTACCCAACAGAACCACAAAAATCCAATCTCACCTTCAGAGACTACTCATCTTCATCACAGTAGTAACTCGGAATATTCAGAAGACATCTAAATGGACTCTCTTCTCCTCTACACAGAATACAACGTACCGTAGCAGTTAAAGGTTAACTCCCCCATTCAGAACAGGATGGGACCACCACCTATTACAGGGTCTTACTTTGGAACCTTATTAAGTTATTTTATATGCCAACATCACTAACTATTTCACTGTTGACAAGTCAAAGCAAAAACACCCAGCTGCTTGAAACAGCTCAGCTGGGAATGAGCTGAAATAGCTCAGTTTGGAGAGCATTAGACTGAAGATCTAAAGGTCCCTGGCTTGATCTCGGTTTCGGCAGATGATTTTGGGATAGCTCAGTGGTTTGATAGCCCAGGGTTGTGAGTTCAATCCTTGAGGGGGCCATTTAGGGATCTGGGGCAAAAATTGAGGATTGGTCTTGCTTTGAGCAGGGGGTTGGACTAGATGACCTCCTGAGGTCCCTTCCAACCCTGATATTCTATGATTCTATGACACACAGTACTTGTCATGCTCCAATACTCTTATTTATTTGAATGAACATTCAAAGGCAATAAAACAAGAATTAAAAAATGTAAACCTGTCTACCAAAGATCAAATATCAAAATAATTTAAAATGTTTACTACTATTAAAAAAATATGGTAACTGTCATTGGAACAAATAGAACACAAGATACCAAACACCCTCTGGGCGGAAACACATCTTCATGAAAAACTCATGAGATTTGCACATTTAAACCAGTGTTCCCAAGAAATTTTTATTGCTGCTGAACCTCAATCTAAAACAAGGTAATTTTCTATAACACCCTCTGAGTCAGAAGCACCTATTCTGAGAAGAACCTATGTAAAAATGGCACCCTCTTGATCAATAGATCTGTTCCTTTTCCTTGGGGATGTTTAGTCTACAGAAGAGAAGAATGAGGGGGGATTTGATAGCTGCTTTCAACTACCTGAAAGGGGGTTCCAAAGAGGATGGCTCTAGACTGTTCTCAGTGGTAGCAGATGACAGAACAAAGAGTAATGGTCTCAAGTTGCAGTGGGGGAGATTTAGGTTGGATATTAGGAAAAACTTTTTCACTAGGAGGGTGGTGAAACGCTGGAATGCGTTACCTAGGGAGGTGGTGGAATCTCCTTCCTTAGAAGTTTTTAAGGTCAGGCTTGACAAAGCCCTGGCTGGGATGATTTAACTGGGGATCGGTCCTGCTTTGAGCAGGGGATTGGACTAGATGACCTCCTGAGGTCCCTTCCAACCCTGATATTCTATGATCCTATATTCTATGTGTGCTGAGGGCTTGATCTGGCTTGCAGAACCTTTAATAGTGGTAAAGATTTAAACAACAGAAAGAATGAACCCAGCTTGATTGAGGGGTATGTCAACGCTGCAATAAAAGATCACAGCTGGCCTTGGTCAGTTGACTCAGGCTCACGGGACTTGGGCTGCAGGGCTAAAAATTGCAATGTAGACATTCATGCTCAGGCTGGAGCCTGGGCTCTGAGATCCCCACAAGGAAGAAGGGTCTTGGAGCCTGGACTCCAGCCTAAATCTCTACACATGTCAGCAACTTATGTGTTACCCTGGATTTGAGGGATGTGTACCACAAAATATTATCAAGCCAACTGCAACCACGTTATGTGCATTCAGCCACTATTAATTAATAAAAAAAGAGAACACTGCATAGTTAAGGTTTAATTGGAAAGCAGGCTTTTAGAGGCAAAGTCAAAACTAGCTGGCAGTTTCTGCTAATCAGAATGGGAGGAAGGGAAAGAAAAGTAAACAAATGAGACTGAAAACCTTGGTGGTTAGGAGACCTTAAGTCTGGGCCCCTCTAATATTAAAAGTTTATTGAAAGTTAGGAGAAATGATAGCTCATAGTGACCTCCCTGCTGGGTTATGTGTTTTGTAACAATGTGTTATAAAAAGACTAGATAATAGAATGTAATTTGGAGCAGTCCTCCGAAGTCAACTTGAGACATTTTTTCCCCGACATCTTTTCTCCCCGGCAGGTGAGCAACTAGTCACTGCAAACCTGCTGTTAATTACTCACTATCATTCCAGATGTTAGGTAAATATCTGGGATGTTCTGAAACTATTGCTTATCTCTGAGTGTGCTTAAAATTTAATGAACTGCAGTTTTAGATAGAGCACGCTTACTTGCATTAATCTTTTATCAGACGGAATTGCTGTGTTCCCATTGATTTATTCCCGATACCGGCTGGAGTGAAATAGTTAAGCTACCCCTGCTGGGGTTCTGAAAATCCTGAGTAACAGAGGCATCCATTTCTGTATATGAACTATTCACGTATTAATACAATTCAAACTGAAAGCTAGTTAAGAGATCTAATTTTAACATGTACAGTATGCATTAAAAAGTTTACCATCACCCTTGTAGTTTAAAGGGGGGAAGGAGAGTGGTCTTTGGCAGAGGAAAAGGAAAATCTTAAGATGATTTGGGGAAAATTAAAAAAAAAAAAGAAGCAGAAACACCCAATCACTGAAACTAACAAAACTGGAGAAACTGCATATAAATTACTTCCCAAACAGTTTTCTTTTGCACAGGAAACAAATATAGGCAAGACCTACTTCTCAATTTCTCTCTGAATTCAAAAAGAATCCTTTGCCAGTGAACTTGCTTGGAATCCGCAATTAAGAGCTTCCACAGTACAGGACAACTGTACCTGTATTCCCCTCAACAGTTCAGCAAAGGCAACAACTCTTGGCTTCCAGCTCCCCAGCTGTTGCCTCTTTTGGGTCTCTCTCCCTTCTGACCAGAATATTCCCAGGCTGAACAGTTGTCTTTCCTTTACTGTGTCATTCCCAGTCAGGTTGTCCTAGGACACCTGCTTCTTTTCTCTTCAGAGATGGGTAACAAAGTGATTGCTACGAACATAAGTTACCACACAACTCTTTGTAAGCAAGCCTGCTTTATAAGGAACAAAGCATTACAGAGAAAACATAACAACAACAACAAAAGAACCTACACGGCATGTTAGTAAGTTTACTAGCGTTCATCCCAACACTGACATGGGCTCTGGCAAGTGCAGTCTTTTAAATTTCATTGGGTGACTCCAGGTTCTTGTTATTTACCCCTTCACATAAAAAACTTCCTTATTTACTTTCTCCATACCCTTCATGATTTTATAGACCTCTAACATATCCTTCTCCCCTTATTCATCTCTTTTCCAAGATGATCAGTCATTTCCCAGTCTTTTTAATTTCTCCTAATATGGAAGCTGTTCCATACTCAATCATTTTTGTTGCCCTTCTCTGTACTTTTTCTAATATATGTTTTCTGAGATGGGGCAACCAGAACAGCAGATAGTATTCAAGGTGTTGGCATACCATGGCTTTATATAATGGCATTGTGATTTTTACTGTCTTATTATCTATTCCTTTCCTAATAGTGCCTAACATGAGAAATAAGAAGCCTGAATGTATTAGTATCTTAGCTCACTCAGATACTATGAAGATATTCATACACTACAGACAAGATCAGAGTTAAGACAGATGAATAGAGCCCTAAGACCTCCACTCTCTCATGAGACAGGAGCAGATCTTAGAGCCCTCTTCTTTCCCATCTTCACTGCCAGTCAAAGAAAGATATAAGGGATAATTACAAACCTACATTGCATTCTTATATGCATAAGGCAGCTTGCTTAGACTAGCCAAAAATATTGTAAAGAAAAGGATACACAAAAACCGCCCTTCAATACAAATTTAAATGGCCAATTGCTGTAGCTGCTTTTTCCCCTTGGGAGAAATAAAGTTACAAAAGTGAAATTTACCACTGAAGCAAACCGACTGCACCTATCTCTAGCACAGAGATGATGGAAACACCAGGCCTCGCTATGTAAGTGACTGGGATTCACCTGCCCTGACTACACTCACATACTGAAGCCTTGGGTGAATACAATATTTAAACAAATCCAAATAAGCCACACAAAAGGGGATTGAGAAGTAGGCCCTTTCTACCCTGTACTGACCCAGAAAACATACACAAACACAAAACATGGCTCCTAGAGTTGATGTGCTTTTTGTACAGTGCTTAGGAGAATGGAGCCTGTATCCTGATAGGCTTTGTCTTCTCTGCTAAAAAAAGTGCATATTTCACCTCCGGGTAACGAATGTGCCTGAGCTATCCCCATGGTTAAAAAACACATTGAAGACGAGACATTTTAGTTTCACCACAAGGTAAGCTTGCAAAGGTCAACCCTATATCCCCGCCTGAAGTTGGCGTTGACCAACTTAGTTTAGTTAGCGAAACTAAAGCACCTTATCATCACTGTGTTATTACCTCAGGGATAGCTTATGTATGTTAGTTACCCTGAGGTAAAACACACACCTTTCTTATCAGTGAATACAAGGCCAAAGAGGCCTCTTCTACAATACAAATAAATCAGCTGGTCAAAATTTTTAGACAATTATTTTTTACCTTCAATTTCAACCAAATTTTGGACTTTTCATTGAAAATTCTAAACTTTTTGTTTTGCTTTTAAAAAATCTGAAATGAAATAAAAATTTCAAATGGAAACAGAACATTACGATTGTTTTGTTTCAGTTTTTTGTTGAAAAACAGAAACATCTCATAGAAAAGTAAACATTTTTAATGAAAACCTGTTTTGTTCAAAGTTTTTCACAGAAATAAAAACTGATTTTTGACCAGCTCTATAAATAAAGAGAACCTCCCACTTGTTAGCACACTGGGACAGTAGGGGCACAGGGCACTGAGTCTTTTCACTAATATAGCATCTACACATCATCAAATAATTTTTTAAAAATAAACAGAAGGAAGATAAGTCACAGTTTCAATGCAGAAGTTCCCAAAATCACTTCCTTTCTCCATCACATTCAGGATACTTTAACCTTCTGGTTTAAGTGTTTCTTGAATCTACTGTTTTGTAAATTCCACGCTGAAATGTCAAGATCTCTGAAAAACCTAACAATCCAACTTTTTGTTATGGTCACTGATTAGCCCAGCATTTCGCTTCACCAGAATTTACTATATTGTACACACAGCTTCCGGCATTAGACTGAAACATGAACTTTGGTGTGTTGACATATGACAGCAATAATGCAAGACTTCATCTTGGAATATTGTGTAGCAGTTTGTTCCTCTCTGTATAGAAATATTTAAATGCTCTTTTTTCCAGCAAGAATATTGCTTCCATTAGAAAAGGAAGTTTATATTTATTTATTAGCAACTCCTCCAGTGCGTGGGTACACATTTGCTTACTGATATTGTTCTTGCCAAAAAGTTTTCAAACCTGGGTGCCTAAAGTGAGTTGAAGCTTAAGCATTTCAGTGATTATTTTTGATCATTTCCATTTTGGTGATGAATCTGTTAAAAAAAAAAGGGGGGGGGCGGGGAGGGGTTGGGGACAACGTTTTCTAACATAGGAGCCTAAATATATAGAGTTAGGTGCTTAACTTTAGACACCTGCGTTAGAAAATATTGGCCTTTGTTTTTACAGATTTACTATCAAAATGAAAGTGATCAAAATAAACCACTTGGATGCATGAGCTTCAAGCCTCACTCTGAGTTTCTGATGGTGAAAATATGACTTAGGGCTTGTCTACATGGCAAGCCAACAGGAAGCCAGAGGATGAATCTACAGTGTACAAGCTTGCCTCCCATTTGAAATGGCAGTACATCAAAGTGTACCTTGTAACTGTTAATGTGTGGTAGCAGAGTCCACGCAGTGAGTTAATGTGTGACAGTCTAGCATGCTGCAGATTCTCACTGTGGCTTGCCATGCACCAACTTGCCACTTAGACAAGCCCTAAGATCTATGACCCTCACCACAAAGGCTGGGCAACTTCTAGTTTTAGCTTTTCTCTTTAAATTATAGTTACTCACATTTAGTGACCAACAGATCTTGACTACTACCAGTCATAACAAAAAGAAATTGTTTATAGAAATTTCATTTGAAGGCAGTTTTGATTCACTTATAGCCAGTAATCCTATTACAGATGTTGCTTTCAAACTATATTTTAATGGCTCCATTAAGACTATTACACAATAACCCCACTGAAAAATATTAGTTTAGCTGCACAAAAACTGAAAACTTGGTTTATAAAATTCAGTAACAAAGATGTAGAGCAAAATACTAGAGTACACATTACCTTAGCGTTCTCAAGTAGTACGTCATCTCTACCTAAACCAGGTCCTATGACAACTGAATGCAGTCGCGGCAACCACTTTTCCACTTCATGAACAGCATTAGGACGGTCACTACGTAGGGAAAACAAGTACAAAGCATTTACTTTCAACACTCTCAAATCTGAAATCTAGCATCTCCCATGTACATCTGAGGTTAGCCAAACATTACTGCTATCATGCCGGTTTTTGCCCTCTAGTGAAATAAACAGATTTTTGTTTTGTTGAAAGTTTGTTTTTTCATCTTACTGAGGAGAGGAGAATTGGGAACCATTTGGGGCCTAAGCGCTCTCTAAGGAGTGGAACGCCTGTTAGCAAAGGCCCCAGTCTTGCAATTAGATCTGTGCAGGCAGACTCTGATCCCACAAGGAATCCTGTTCACTTGAACAGGATGCTACACAGATGCACAATCAATGCTTTAATTAGGAATTCTAGGGATCAGGATCTTTATGTTCAAATGGCCAGCTATTTCATTAGTTAAAAGGACTGGTGTTCTCTGTTCTATATAGAGCTCAGACTCCCCTCAAATCACTACCCAAAACTGTAAAGAAACCATCTTTGAAAAACAGATTTGTGGTAAACGATGTGTCTATTTACTTATCCTTCACCTTTACGAAGGTAAGGTTCACTGACATTACTATAAGCCTCAACTGTAAAAAAAAAAGTCAAACAAGTCGAGTTCTACAAAATTCTGATTTGAATTTTAAAATATGCCAGCATGAGGAACTTGGAAAACTACAGTATAAAGGTAAGTGCCACTGGAGAAATAATAGATTTCCTTTAGATTAGTACATGAGTCCTTGTGTATACTAGAAAAATGCAGTTGTTTAATGAAACTGATTTAACAATTGAGTGAGTTCAACTTGTGCAAACACCCAATACAGCAGTATCAATACATTACCAATTTAAGAAAGGGTTAAACAAGTTTAAATACATCTAGGATTATGGATCTGCACTGGTTTAATTAGACTGATTTTTACATCTATTTAGTTAAAACAGTGCATCTTTCCATACTGGAAAAAGCCTCAGAGATGGAAGAGATCTCTTAGACCTAATCATTCTCCCTGTAGAATTGTTCCCTACGATACATGCTGTATTTCCCCAAAGGAAGATGAAGGTTATTTACCTGTAATGGAGTTCTTTCAGATGGACTCTGTATATTCACACTACTGGGGATGTGCCAGTGGGTACACCTCAGGAAAACCTGCTCAGAGCAATGCCAAATGAGAGCATCACCACCCACCACTCCCCTCTGTGTTCTGGAACATTCCAAGGCTGAGGCTACGAAAGGGGGCTTGACACCCTCTGCCACTTCTGTTCCTTCCACTTCCTCTTCAGACTTAAGATTCTGAGGAGAAGGTGGGCAGGGAGTGAGACAATGCAGAATCCATCTCAAAGAATTCTCATTACAGGTAATTAATCTTCATTTCTTCTTTTAGTATCCTCTGCATATTTCCACTCATGAGATAGTTTGATAAGCAGCACTTCCTGTAAGGAAGGTATGATCTGGGGTCCTAATTGAACAGGGATCATAGTAATGCTCTTCCAAATTGCACATTCCACTGAGATGCTAAGTCTAGGGAGTAGTGTTTTGTAAGTGTACATACAGAGCTCCAAGTTGCAGTTCGACAGATCTTCGCAATTTGAGCAGGTCTAAGGTGTGCTACAAAGGCTGCAATTGCTCTAGTAGAGTGTAATCTAACCCCCAAGGAGGGTGGAATGGATACTAGTTCACAGCGCTCCTGCTTGCACTGCCTAACCCAACTAACTAGCATCTATGAAGAGAGAGAGAGTCCCTTATGGTTATCAGCGTATGAAATGAAGACACTGTTAAGACACTAAGGGTATGTCTACACTACCCTCCAGATTGGCGGTTAGTGATCGATCTATCGGGGATCAATTTATCACATCTAGGGTAGATGCGATAAATCTATCCCTAATCGCTCTGCCGTCAACTCCTGTACTCCACCGCGGCGAGAGGCAGAAGCGAAGTCGACGGGGAAGCAGCAGCAGTTGACCCTGATCCATGAGGGCACGAGGTAAGTTGACCTAAGATAAGTCGACTTCAGCTACGTTGTTCTCGTAGCTGAAGTTGCGTATCTTAGGTCGATCCCCCCCCGAGTGTAGACCAGGCCTAAGCCTTTTAGCATCCAAAGTATGCAGCTCTGTCTTGTCTACATGAGTACAAGGTCTAGGGAAAAGACACTGGATAATTAATAGTTTGATTAAAAGGTGAAAGTCACACACCACCCTGGGAAGGAAACTAAGATTAGAGCAATGCACCACCATATTCTCTGGAAGACAGTGAATGAAGGATACACTAGGCAGGCATCTAATCCACTCATTTGTCTAGCTGATGTCATAGCTATGACAAAAGCCATTTTGATAGACAAGTAGAACAAAGAACACTCTGCTGTGGCCTCAAAGGAAGTCTGCGTAAGAACTAATTTGAGATCCCAGGATGGGACTGAAACTTTTATGCATGGATACATACTGACAAGTCCCTTCATAAATTCCTTTAACGTATTATGTGCAAAGACTGATTTATCTACCAACACATTACAGACAGCTATAGCTGTTAAGTGAACTTTCAAAGGAGAAGATAGAAAACCCCAAAATGATTTAATTAAAGCATTCCAGAATAGACTGAATTGCTGCTACTGATGGATACATGTTTCTTGCTTGCCCATTTCACAAACTTATTCCACTTGAGATAATACCTTCCAGTAAACTGCTTTCTAGAGTTAATCAATGCTAGTGACACTTCCGATGTGCAAGATTTCCAAAGGTACATTAGATTCCTATAGGCTATGCAGTCAGACGCAATAATAGGGTGTCAGGAGATGACTCAACAGAAGGGCAGAATGTAATAAGTCTTTGGCCACAAGGACAAGCCTATATACACCCTTGGAGAGCTGGAAAAAGTCTAAGAACCACTGTTGCCTTGCCCATGCTAGGGGAATCAACGTTATTTTGGTTCTGTCTTATCTTATCTTCTTTATCACCTTTGGAGGAGAGGGAAGGGGGGAAAGATACAAGGCAGACCTTTTCCCCACTCCAGTAGAAAGTCATCCAATATAGACAGACTGCCTCTCCCCCTTCTTGAGCAAAACCTCTGATACATTTATTTGCAACCAGACAAAATGCGAAGTATGTCTGAGAACCCCCACAGGGTGATGATCTCATCTATCACTGATATTTTTAACAATCAGTCATGAAGTTCCATTACATCTCTGCTCTTTTGATCCACCAGTATGCAGTCCTTGCTTACGAGGCGAAGAGCTACGGGATAAATAATCACAAAGCACAACTGCTTTCTCGTGCTGTTGTAGAGAAAGAATTCCCCCCATTTGTTCATATAATACACTGCCATTGTGTTGTTTATGAAGACTTGCACTACCTTGTTCTGGTTGTGAGGTAGAAAAGATTTCAGGCAGAAAGGCTCTGTTCCTACATGAGAATCAGGAACTGCTCCTGTAAAGGAAATCCTTTGTGTAGAGATTTTTTTCTTGTTTATCAAAAGCCCTAATGTCTCAGAAAGAGAGAGACCACTTGAACTACAACCTTGGAAAGGCCTTCATCTGATAAGGTTTTGGTCAGTCAGTTGTCTAAGTAAGGTTAAATTTGAGGTTTAAGATTCAATCCTGAAGACAAATGTTGAAGACTACCTCCCCTTCCTTTGGGGCTTTAAAGCCTTTTGCCTCTGTTGTGGCTGGGAAGGAGGGGGCTGTTCATGCAGAAAGAGGTATCTTTGTGAAAAATAAGACAATGAAGAGGAAGGGGGATAGAACTGTCTAGGATATCTGAAAACAAGTTCTGAGGTCCTCTTTCTTGGAGGCTGGCAGAGTTCCCAGCATCTTTAGTTGACCTAGTGTCCTTCATTTTCTCTTAATTACTGAATAACCCATAGCCTTTGAAAAGAAGGTCTTCTACCTTGGATTTAGTTTCAGGTAGGAGAGCAGACAAACAAAGCCAAGTATGTCTGTGTAGTGCAATAGCTGACACACTCACTCTTGCTACTGAGTCCAATGAATCATAAGAAGCTCTGAACAAATGTTTAGCCATTATTTCACCCTCCATTATGAAGGCGCTGCCAAGTTTCCTTTGGTCTTCGAGAAGCACTTTGGCAAATACTCTATGCTCATTTTCTCCCTTAAGTGGTACTTATAGTGCAATCTCCCTGCCTGAATTTGCCATTCAAACATTGAGCAAAGGAGATGAAAACGCTTTTCTACCAATTGCATCCCATTTTCTTTCCCTCTCCGTCAGAAGGAGTAGAATGTAACTGTCCTCTGGATCTTTATATTGACACTACCACCACATGAGAATTAGAGGTAGCGTGTATATGAAAGAACGAGAACCTTCATACAGTAATTGGTACAATATGCTGGCTTTTTTTCAGCATAGTCTGCCATAATAGAGAAGTCCAAACTGCCTGTACGTGCCTAAAATGGGAAGGGTAATCTTAGTTATAGACTGAGAACCCAGAACGCTGAATACAGCATGGGAAGTTTCTTGGTCTGTGATTGATGGGAGAGATCAAGTCATGTAATTGTATTGCAGCCTCACGTGGGGAGGATGCCGAAGCAACATCAAGATTTTCATCCATGAAAGATTCCTCGTCAAGATCTGGCTCCAAATCCTCACATTCAAATTGAGCAGCAGGTGCTGCTTCTTCCTCTGATAATGCATCAGGAACTATAGTGGAAGAACGCTCCCTAAAACCAGGTGAAGATGACGGATCCAGGAGTCTCTGATCCAAGGAGTGATACTTTTCTGGCCTATATTAGAAAGGAGTTTCTACCTTGATTAGAATGTGGAACATTCCCATACTGCCTAAGAAAGGGCTAATAGGGCCAACAAGACAAGAGCAGTATCTCCCAATCATACCAGTAACCAAAGTCAGGCTAGGAGGGTGTGATGTTCTGTAAGCGCTGTATTTAGGAGATGTAATCTTTCTAATGAGAATGGAACATAGGAGGTATATGGGTATGCTTAACATGTTTCAAAACTTCTTCAGACTACAGCTCTACCCTCGCATCTGATCTTGACTCGGACTCTAATTATTGGAGAAACTACAGGACCTGTCATATGTAAAACTCAAGAAGGGCAAAATAACTTTATTGGGGAATCCCAAAGGCATTTTAAAAGAAAGTGTCCAGGGATATCTACAACGATTTGTCTGATCACTTTCTTTTCTCTGGTGGGGAGATTGGAGCAGAAGAACTAACAGGATTCTTCCTCTTTGCTGCTTTCCATTTGGGAGATGAGACAACATTGTCTCGTTGCAAATGTGACAATAGGTCCAAATGCAGAACCATATGGTGCACTTGCAATACCACTGTGAGAGCTGATACAGTGTGGATGGGAGATACAGAATCTACTGCTGAATCTCTTCAGATCCAATACAATCTTAGAAATCAGAACATGGCTCTTAACCTGAGATTTACCCCATGCCAGATTTTTGTTTTGTTTAGGATTTGCAGTCCTTAGATTGGAGTCTGAGGATTCCCCTGAATGAGATTTGGCCCTGCTTATAGAAACCTTCTTATTCTGCAGAGTTCTCCTTAGAATTCAGTTAGATGGATTTGAAAGTTTCTCCTGTGGTTTGCCTCTGAATTCAGAGACTGGCAAAGGGATCCTCTGAGAGCTTTGAGGTCAGATACAATAGTCTGGAATCAGTCCCCACTGAAGCCTTGAATTCTGATCCTGGGGCAGAGACTGGAACCTTTGGCATAGGGCTCTCAACCTCCTTAGACTTCAAGGTAACAAGCGCAACTCTCTTATGGTTATGTACAGACCCTTTAAATGTGCCAGATCTGGGAGTTTTTGCAGCCAGAGATTCCTGCAGTAATGAGGCCTGCAGCATATTCTGGCATTCCTTGTGAGTCCAGCAGTTAAAGTGCTGCAAATTGAGCCACTCGAAGAAGAGTGACCCTCTCTGAGCCACAACAGGCATCTGGTATGGGTGTCTGACGCTGAGAAGACTGTTGGACAACAGGCACACCTCTTGAAGCCTTGTCTTCTTGTTTTCAGATCTGGTGGTTGGAACCAAAGTAGGAATTAACTAGCCTAAGGAATACAAACCTTCACAGAAAATTAAAAAGAACCAGCTAATTAACCATCCTTAAAACTAAAACTGGCTAAATAGAAGGCACTGAATTCACTAGAGAAGGACCCAGATCAGATGGGTCTGGAAAAGTAGAGGTCTGGCTGCTGCTGTGGCTGGAAGGAACTGAGGCGGCAGGGGTGCCAGCCCACCCGCTTTTTATAGCCTCACTCTCAGAATACTCATGAGCACAGACGGCAGGTGTGGAGGGGCACTTAAGCACACCAACAAGAAGGTGCAACCATTTGGCTGCGCTCACAGGCTCATCCCCATGAGTGGGAAGATGCAAAGACATGAAGAATGTACACTATTCAGATCCTGTTTGGGTGACTGTGGAGAGAGGGAAAAGGGAACAGCAGGTTTCCCTACTTGCTGGTGGAAGGGAAAGAAACAGAATAATGGTGGAAGGAATTTAGCTCCTCCCTCTCAATAAGTGTACTCTGATACCAAAACCTGGTATATTTTAAAACCAACTGAAATTACAAAAAGTAGTTCATTTTGTGTGCCCTTTCCACCTCTTTTAAAAGGGGTCAACTTAGCACCTGGACATTTTGCTATTAGTAACTATCCTGACTTTTGAATGTTAAGTCTCATACTTAATGGTAACGGACATTTGCTTGTTACTGGAACCTTTGAAAAATTGTAATTAGAGAATAATGAGCTCAAACTGCTACATGTTTGAAGAGTACACCACAGCCTTTTTTGGAATGAGTACCGCTGTTCATTGTTCTAACATGGCAAAGCTATGATCTACTTGTATTTTTTTCCTCGGATGTTCAGTTATGGCCACTGTCCCCCTCATTCCCTGTCAATTAACAGAAAAATCAAACTATCCAACTGGTGATATTATCCAGTAGAAATACGTCACACTTCCGTAGTGCTACATGGGGAAGCTGTCCAGAACAGCCATTGCAAACTCTAATCAGTTGCAGAATAGGTTTCTCTGCAACGACTATTCTGGTCTAGGGCTTCTGGGGACGGTGATCAGTTTGCCCTGGGCCCGCAAAACCTGTGTGGTGCTGCAACCCTGTACGCCATGTCACAATGCCACTCACTGGAATTAGACTCCGTGGCCTGTCTGTCATGATGGAGGGCCGAATCTGAGGGGTGCTGCAACCCTGCAGGATGGGAGCCACCACTGCAGGGTGAGAGAAGGGCAAGCTCACCATCCACAATGTCTCTCCCCGGGTCTCCCCGAGTAGAATTTTTTTTGGAAGGTGTGTGGGGGGGGGGTTGCTCAGTTTCAGATTTTACCCCAGGCTCCCAAAATTCTCTGGTCAGCCCTGGTCTGGTCAACAAGCCCTAATATTTTCCATGCACTTACCTAACTCCAAGGAGTATTGTGAGGATTAATTAGCATGTGAGTGAAGAGGTAGTAAAACACTATGGAAGGCAGGAAGTAGGACTTTGGTTTTGCTTCTTTTTAAACGGCATTAGCAAAACTACATTATAACAAAGGAATGACCAGCAAATCCTCTCTACTTTAAGCAAAAAAAGTGTTGCAAGATACTATTACTTGGAAAATCTTGAATTTGCAACATTCGTACAAAAGCTTCGTGTTTACAGATAACAGCCATCCTAGGTGTTTTAGAAGCATCAGTTATAACGATTGGTCATAACACTTGGGAGCAAACATTTAGCTTAGGTCTGTCAGAACTAGCACACTCTACAATGATTTTCTTCAAGTGTGAGGCAGGAGTCAAAAGCATTTGCAGCTATATGAGCTCAACCAGTTCTCTTCAACCCAACCCATGATGCAGTGCCTCATTTGGAAGTTGGCCAAAAGCCCCTCTGACTAGCAAGAGCTGCTTCAGGAATCCCATAATGCACTAGGACAAGCTCCCAAAAGACACTTTGTGCTGAGATTCCAAAATGGTTCTGTCAAAAATAGGATTGCTGTGCAGAAGTGATGAACCAGTGCATAGGTAAATGAGACAAACCACCATTTGATAAAAATGTGTGTCCCTGCAACAGTTTCCTTGCTTAGTGTACTGACACCCAATTTCTAATTAAAGTTTGTCTCCTTTAAACCCACAAAGAACAGTAATAAAACAGTCTCCAAATAGATATTTTCTGTCTTCTCTCTAATCAGATATATGAAAAACATTAAAGGCAAGTAGAAATGTGCTACTGGAAGTCTTGAGCTTCTAAAGCATTCTTAAAAAATTATTCATTTTTACACACAATCGAGTATGTGGAAAGGCTCCAGTAACCCAAATTCTAATAAAGGTACCATTTCTGGAAAAAAAAATGTAATGTGGGCCACTGTTTTATTCATTTATTAAATTACTTTTCCTCTTCTGCATTCTGCAATTTAAGTGTTATGTAACAAGGTTTTATTCCATGCTAAAAGAGAAGCTTTGAAAAGCATGACTTTAAAATGATTTTGGCTAGGAAAGAACAAATGCATGTAATAAATAAAAGAGGTTTGTTAAATTTAGGCTAATAGCTGAATCCAAGTCATCAGTAGTTGCATAACTATGTTGTCGCTTTTCGGACAGTTCATGAACATAACCTCATAGCAGAAAATTCACTATTTTTTTTTATTTTCAAGCTTGAAAGTTTTGTTTCCTCAGCTCAACCAATGATACACACTCTTTAAGACAACCATTTGTTCAGAAATACAAAATCCGATGTCGAGCCAATCCTGCTTATTTTGCCTTTGGTGATAATATTTAGCATTTCTGTACTCCTTTTCATCTTCAAAGCATTTTACAAACATTAACTTTCATGCAACACTTCTTTGCAATTTCACATCAAGAAAGAACACAAAGCAGACTGCCAGAAAGAACCAGAGATTAGGAGCAACAATAATGATGATGCCACCACAAAATTCACTGACATAAAGAAATGCTGAAAAATGATTGCTGGGTTATTGTTTTTTTAATAAGGGAATCAGAGTAAGTACTGCCTAGAGTAGCATCAAACCCACTTCATTTCAGAGTATCGGTGGTGTTCAGAATACCTATGATTGCACAGCTAAAGAGAAATATGGATTGCTTATATTGCATAATAGTTCTGAATACATAAATTATAAAATTGCCATCTTATACTCTACACCACACACACACACCAAATTACAGATGTAACACTGTTACTGTAACCAGTATGGGGTAATTACCTAACACGTAACCTTGTTTCACTGAAGATACAATCTTGCAGGATTCTCAACCAAAGTAAAAACTAGACACCCCCACTTCTTACTGGTCACTGTGTTGACCCCTTAAGTCAGTGGTTCTCAACCTAGGGTAGGTGTACCTCTGGGGGTACATTAACTCATCTATATATCTGCTTAGTTTTACAAAAGGGTATATAAAAAGCACTAGTAAACTCAGGACAAACTAAGAGTTCACACCGACAACGACTTATTTATGCTGCTCTATATACTATCTCGGCAGTTCTCAAAACTGTGGGTCGCAAGTTTGTCTTTATGGGATCGTCAGGGCCGACCTCAGACACACTGGGACCGAGGGCAGAAAACTGAAGCCCAAGCCCCGCCACCCAGGATGGAATGCAAAGCCTGAGCAACTTAGCTTCTCGTAGTGTGGGGCCCCAGGCAATTGCCCTGCCTGCCACCTCCTAACACCGGCCCTGAGAGTAGGAATAGACTCAATGTGGAAAAAAACATCTCTAAGGTGCCACAAGTACTCCTTTTCTTTTTGCGAATGCAGACTAACACGGCTGTTACTCTGAAAAAAACAGTTGTTGCTGTCACTTCACTGCCTCCCAGAATGACAAGACTCACAAGTGAAAAACAGACTCAAGTATCACGCTGAAATGTAAGTACAATATTTATATTCCAATTGATTTATTTTACAATTATATAATAAAAAAGTGATAAAGTAAGCAATTTTTCAGTCATAGTGTGCTGTGACGCTTGTATTTTCATCTCTGATTTGTAAGCAAGCAGTTTTTAAGTGAGGTGAAACTTGGGATGTGCAGGACAAATCAGATGCCTGAAAAGGGTACAGTAGTCTGGAAAAGTTGAGAACCTCTGCCCTAAGGAATGCAATTGCTATCCTCTAGACATTCCAGTCAGTGCCTTCAGCTGATCACTAGCCTAAGCTCCCAGAGAGAAGACTATTCAAAATGATCAACACAATCAAAAATGAACCTCAAAAGGGGGAAAAATGAAAAAGTGCAAGAGAAACCTCCTTCAAAAAACAACCATCAGGCTCTGAGGGGAACTGGTCAGAAGAACAAGAATAATGAAAGATGAGATCTTCAGAGAAGCAGAGTTATGAGAAACAAATGTTCTCTTATCCAACAGATATTACCTCTGCAGGACTCCTACTCCTGAAGCGTAAGAAGCCCTAGGAATGTCCCAAAAGAATAGCATTAACAATATAAAAAGGAGCCAGGAATTTCTTACAAGTCCAACATATAACATTTGAGAATGCAAAAAGGATTAACAATCCAATGCAAAAATTGACCAAATGAAAATTAGGGATGTCCCCAAATAAAATCTTTTTTTGAGTGGGGTGACTGGGCAAGAGTTTGGATTCCCCTATGGTGGGAATGAAAATCTCATAGTGAAAATCCACTTGGAGGTTGAATCCAAGTAATAATACTTTGTAAATCTGAAGCATAAACTATACAGTTGCTTTGCAGATATCTGCAATCAAAACATTCCTGAGGCAGGCCAAAGTGGCAGCTTTTCTTCAAATGCTGTGAACCTTTAAGCATCTGCTTAGCTCCAGGCTAGCCAAATAATAGCAATGTGAAATACCATCAGATTTTTTTTTGACTAAGTTCCCTTAATAATGGTAAATTAAATGATAGATATAAATAAGAAAGAGGAAGTGTCCCCATAGTGGGATCCAAAGGCACCTTCCTGAAAGGCCCAGCAAATGTCTCCCTGATTCTCCCCTGGCTACTGGTAAAAAGGGCAGAAGTATGCATAGGTGTATTTATCAGCATCTTATGTGCTTGTTATTCTTCCTTCTTTGTACACCCAAAATACGTATGAGACAGTCTGCAGTGAGTAACTAGGAACTGTGGAAGGTGATAGAAAAATAAAGCCATAAACTCATAAGCAAGAGTGTGGCAAGACTTGCTAGTCCTGAAGTTTGTTTTCGTTTTCTTTTGTAATCAGAGTTCTGCATCTGCCCAAATGGAGGCTAATTGTTGTGCAAGGAAGCAGAGCACTGGCAAGCCAAGGTGCAGTCACCCAATCAATAATTTCACTCATCACTGGAGAATGTGTTTTCCAAGTCTTGCTCATTAGCAGTGCACTCTAAGGGCAGGTCTATATTTACAATGCTGCATCAGTGCAGCTGCAGCACTTCAGCCAAGATCTACTATGCCAGTGGGAGAGCTTCTCCCGTTGAGGTAGTTAATCCACCTGTGATGGGTTCCCCCCCCCAGAGTGCCAACTGGAACTGGGGTACCACTGAGCCCCCCGCAACTCACAAGCCTGGGCTCCCATTCACCCTGTAATGCTGTGAGAAGCTGCAGACACGCTCCCGGTCTCTCACTTTCACCAGCACAGAGGTAGTAACACAGCTGTAGTAACACGCTGACAGGCTTTCTGACCAGTCCCTGCATGGGAAGGCTATACAGCTAGGGCACTTACCAGCTCCCAGGCATACACCCCTCTGGAGGGTAAACCCAAATTATACAGTCTTGCGCTGCACAGGGAACTGTGCAGCGTAAGCTCATGAAATTTGCTCCCTCCCTCAATGTGGAAGAAGATATGCAACAACTTTCTGCCCCAAGTTATGATTTCCACACACTGATTTTAGACAAAACAAAAACAAGTTTATTAACTACAAAAGATAGATTTTAAGTGATTATAAGGGATAGCAAACAGATGAACGCAAATTACCTAGCAAATAAACAAAAACACAATTTAAGCTTAATACACTAAAGAGATTGGATATGAGTAGCAAATTCTCACCCTAATTGTTGATTTAAGCAGTTTGAAGAGATTCTTGAGGGGCCAGCTGCACTTGCTCACAGCTTAAAAACCACAGATATTCCTTTCGCAAGCTAGAAATCCCTCTAGCCTAGGTTCTCCCAAGTTTAGTCCTTTTTCCTCAGGTGTTTCCAGGAGTCTCTTTGGGCAGGGAGTCAGTGAAGAACCACGATGTCACTCCCCTGACTTAAATAGCTTTTGCATATGGCATGAACCTTTTGTCTCCCATCTTGGTTCCCATGCCTTTCAGTGGAAAAATACTGGTATTCCAAGATGGAGTCCAGTACCAGGTAATCTGGTCACATGCCCCTGTAGTGTTATAGCAGCCATGACTCAGAGGCTGTTAGTAGTGTCCTCAGGAAGGCTCCTCCCCACCCCCCCCAGGAGATTAGCTTCTTCTAAGACCTATTGTTCTCCCTAATGGCCCTTCCCAGCCAGCCATCTAGACTGATTGCATTCTGCCTTGTGGGTGTTCCCCAGGTGTAATCACATTTGTAAGAGATGCATAGACAATATTCCTAACTTCAGATATCAAAATGATACATCCATACAAATAGGATAATCATATTCAGTGCATCATAACCTTCGCAGTGATATCCTACAGGATCCATCTTGCACAAAACACATATAGTTATGCCATAATCATAACAATATCTCTAGAAGAACATGGGGCGTAGTGTCACACCACCTCTGCAAGAGATGTTAGTTATGTTGATAGGAGAAGCTCCCCCGTGAACACAGTACTGTCTATACCGTGGGTTAGAACAGTATAATGGTGTTGGTCAAGGGGTGTGGATTTTTCACACTTCTGTGTAACAGTTATACCAATGTATGTTCATAGTATTGACCTGGCCTAAGACTCATTTAGGCAACTCCAAATAAATTGGCATAAAAACTACAAAGTTCTGTTATATAAAATCAGATAAAGCCATTTATATTTTTTAAGTGGCCAGTTTCAAAAGTCTAAGCAGAGTCTTATCTTCAAAGGTAAGAAAAAGTTTCTGATATGTGACTCAATGGGCTTCACTTGTGTTTGTCCAGTGTTTCAGGTAATTATATTAATGCAAACTGAAATTTAGATCTGCTGACATTTACACTGAGGCACCTTATACAGTAGATAAACAGATTTAAAACCAGCACACAGTGTATAGCTCCCGGATTTAAGTAATCTTAGAAAGTGGAGTAATTAACCAATATGCCAAATCCTGGGTGAGGTTGTGATGGGAAGAGAATATTCTGGGCAGATTAGCTAGAGAAAAGTGTGGGGGGAGGATTTTCTTTTTATCGTGAAGTTATGTGAATCTATAAACTCCTACAACTGATCTATTTGTTAAACGTATACACAATTATTCTTGCAGTAAATTGACAAATCTAAATTTTATTTCAGAAAGGCTATGTTTAAATATGTTATAAAATAAATACAGTAATTGTATGTTCATGAAAGATACCAGACTGACAGCAACCAACAACGATGTGCTGCACAGGAAATGCAAGAGTACCTACACCGTCCACCCAGGTGCCTCAGACTGAACCTGGGATGGACCACCTACCTGGACAGAGGGTACTTTCATCTTGGCTTACTAAATGTTTGATCTCTTTTCTGAAGCAGACAGGGGAGTGTACAGTAATAATGGATTTTGTAGTAGAAATCTGTCTGTCTACCAGGGATGGAACCAAGTCCACTAACTTTTCATACAGATCACTGAAAAAGACATCAGAAAGCAGAAACTTTCAGTATTTAATATCTTGAACTGGATTTGAAATGGTGACCTTTATGTGAAAAGCTCTATAATCCCATTACCAATCCAAGTTTCCCTCATAAAGGGCCTTAATGAACCAGATCAAATCAAAGTGACTTCACTGGCATGCTGTGGGTCAGAAGGTACCCGAGAACCAAAAAGACCTATCTGAATTTTAAGAAATGGTAATTTAAAGGGTTACACTGAAGTAAATTCAGAATACTAATACTTTTATTCATCAACCAAATTGTGGTTAATTATCACAGTGGACTTCAGACAAACTGGATGACTTTATATAATATCTGAGCTGCAGACCCCAGGTATACCAAGAGTTAGTTTCATCTTTAATGCCCTTGCATTTGTGGACTAGGTAAGCAAAAACAAAAACAAACCAAAGAAAGAGGGGGTTCTATATCTTTAACATCAACCGTTTTCTTCATGGATTTACCAGTAACAAAACCACCACTAGAGAATCTGGCAGGCTTCACCTGCAGACTAAAACAGGAGCCATGGTGGCAATCCAGTAGTGCAGTTCCAAGAGCACTGAAGTTATATGTTCACAGTAAGATACTTTGTTTAATAAATGGGCTGCCACATTCTGCACCAGCTTCATTTTCTAACCTCATGACAACAAAGACATGGATGACTCTATCAAGATCTGCATCTGAAAGAAACAGTCACATTCATCCTACCAGGCAACAACGGAGAACCAACAAAATGAGCACATTTGGCCACAGTTGCTAGTTGAACATCCAAGAACAGACTTGGGTAGAGTTTCAGCTAGTTAGATTTCAAACACTGGATCTTTTGTTTCACTGTGCCAACACGATCAGAGGTGATACAGCCATCGAACTGTGTACGGTCAACACACTATTGTGATCCATGTCTCCTTATTAACTATCCCAGAGGTATTATATGACTGTTGGGCAACAGAAGTGACAGAATACAGCCCTATGTACACTGCCAAAGAGATCCCTCAGGACAAATGAGCCACTGCCTAACTGTCCTCTGAGGCTTCTCACACAAGAACAAAGCCACTCAAGAGCAACTCTACCCACCTTGCCAAAGACTATCAATACAGCCATTTTATAGCCTGCACTTGGACATATCCAATTCTTTATCTGAGTTACAACATGGTTTGGTTTCAATCACACTACCAATTTTAATTTGTTGCAGCAATGCCAGGGAACAGCCATATTGGAACCATGTACCTTGACTCAGATTTTTTTTTAATAGTTTAGATCATCATGAAACAGGGGCCCTGACCAGCTGCAGTCATTAAAAATTCTAAGCACTGGTGGGCTGACAATTTCAACTTCATACATTTTACACTACCTATAATTTTCTTGTACTTTTAAAGTGGGGTACAGTAGTTACAATTCCCCTCTCCCCCCAAAAACCATATATTGTTGCTGGCACAGATGGCTGCCATGTAAGAACTTAAGAATGACCATATTGGGTCAGACCAATGGCCCATCTAGCCCAATATCCTGTATTCCAGCAGTGGCTACTGCCAGATGCTTCAGAGGGAATGAACAGAAGAGGGCAATTATCAAGTGAACCATCCCACATTGTCCAGTCCCTACTTCCGGAAGTCAAAGATTTAGGGACATCCATAGCATGGGGTTATGTCCCTCACCATCTTGGCTAATTGCCATTAATGGACTTGATGCAACTTTAACTATAGCATTGCCATTGTAAAGACAAACACAAGACATTAAAAAAACGTTGAAGAGAACTGCTGCAGAACTTTTACAAACCCCACTAATTCCTGGAATCTTCTCTACAAGAATTATAACAAATCACTTTTACCCTAATTAGGAAAAAGTTCACACAGAGTCTTGATTATTTACATACAAGACCTATGGTCTAAGTTGCTGGTCTGTGGGTAATACATTGGCATGCAACAGCCATAGGTCCTAGTCCCTGAGCCAGTCTTAGTTCCCCAGGTTGGCAGGGGCTCAGAGTATGACTGCAGATGAGTGAGGCTAGGCTTTGCGGAAAAAGGAGCACTCAAATTGCTCTGAAATCACCCCTGTAGTAGCACCTTTGCTCTTTCAGGGTGGCTGGCCCCAGTCCAAAGTCTCACTCAAAGCAAAGGTATGTTACATTTGGGGTGAATCAGGTGGACCTTTTTCTAGGGTGTAGTGATGGTTAAGTACGTAGGAACTAATGCTGTATCTGCCAGACTTCTTGCCTAACCTTGCAATATTCTCTCTTCTCATACAGCCAGCTGACATTCAGGGGCCAGATCCTGCCCCTTAAGTTTTGTAATTGATTTCAATGGGTATGGAATGGAGTCCTTAATGAGGTAGTGAGGGCCAAGATGCACCACTTGCCTGTCTCTCTACTGAGTAGAGTTTGAAACAGAGTCCAGGATGTTCCAAATCCCAAAGTGCACATATCACACACCACAGTTTTGGAGCATTCAGCGCATACTTTTGGTTGAGTAGGCCTGTATGCAGCGTATATCACTGGGGCCCAAAAGCTGCTAGGAACTCAGACACTTGGAAGGCTGGGAAGAGAAGGAGGTTGGCTGGCAAGGGCATGCACAGGAATAAAAATCTGGCTGCTTTTGGAGGGACACTTTGTGTGACCCCTGCAGCTGGAGGACCTGCCTCTCCACCTCACCCACCCCCCCGGCAGCCAGCGGAGCTGCTTCTCCCTTCCCATCCCCTAACGCTGGAGGATCTGCCTCTCCCCGTCATGACCCCAGGGCCAGAGGAGCAGTCATCTCCCCACTACAGCTGGTGGAGCTGGCTCTTCTCCTCCTCCTCCTGTGGCCCCAGGGCCAGAGGAGCTCACTCTCCCCTCTCCGGTACCAGAGAAGTTCTGTGCTCCCGCTGATGGGGGGAGGAGAAGGAAACCTGTGCTGCCCACCCCCGCACACAACCCTGTTGAGTGTGCAAGTCAGCAAGCTGGAACTTACTTCACTAGGAGGGTGGTGAAGCACTGGAATGCGTTACCTAGGGAGGTGGTGGAATCTCCTTCCTTAGAGGTTTTTAAGGTCAGGCTTGACAAAGCCCTGGCTGGGATGATTTAGTTGGGGATTGGTCCTGCTTTGAGCAGGGGGTTGGACTAGATGACCTCCTGAGGTCTCTTCCAACCCTGATATTCTATGAACTGGGACATTTATCATCTGTACTGCAATAGCACGTAAAGGCTCCAATAACGACCTCAACATGCTAGACCGGGGTTGGCGAACTTTTTGGCTCAAGAGCCACATCTGGGTATGGAAATTGTATGGTGGGCTGTGAATGCTCACGAAATTGGGGTTGGGATGCAGGAGGGGGTGAGGGCTCTGGGGGAGGTGGGGGGGGCCCAGAAATGAGGAGTTCAGGGTGCAGGCGCGGGCTGGGGCAGGGTTTGGGGGGTCTGAGGGCTCCAGCTGGAGGTGCGGGCTCTGGGGTGGGGCTGAGGGATTTGGGGTGTAGGACGGTGCTCCAGGCTGGGACTGAGGGGTTCAGAGTGTGGGAGAGGGCTCCGGACTGGTGCAAGGAATTGGGGCACGGGGGGTGCGGGCTCTGGCTGGGGGTGCAGGTTCTGGGGTGGGGCTGAGGATGAGGGGTTTGGGGTGCAGGAGGGTGCTCCAGGTTGGGACCGAGAGGTTTGGAGGGCAGGAGGGGGATCAGGGCTGGGGCAGGGGTTTTGGGCATGGGAGGGGCTCAGGGGTGCAGGCTCCAGGCAGCGCTTACCTGAAGCAGCAACAAGTTCCTGGCCAATGGGAGCTGTGGAGGCAGCGCTTGGGGCAGGTGCAGCATGCAGAGCCCCCTGGCTGCCCCTACGCGTAGGAGCTGGGGCAGGAGGGGGAGGACACAACACATTGCTGCTTCCGGAATCCACGCGGAGCCGCAGCGCGCGCGCACACACACACACACACAGGCCCCTGACCCTGTTCCCCGGCTGGAGCACAGGAGCGGGGCAAGCCCCAGGCCCCACTCTCCAGCAGGAGCTCAAGGGCCAGATTAAATCGGCTGGCAGGCCAGATGTGGCCCACAGGCTGTAGTTTTCCCACTCCTGTGCTAGACACTGTATGTGCCTATAATGACAACACAGTGGGCACCCTGAAGAATTTACAGTGTAAGTATGCGATGACATAAAAAAGATGAATATGATGTGAGATGGTGGGGTGAAGAGGGAGATTGTGATCCAGGCACTATGGGCTCAAGTTTTGCAGCATGTGCTATTCAATTCCACAGCAATGTTAATTAGGTTACTTTGTTGATTTTTTTGCATTACCTTGCCAAATCCTCTCAGAAGGTGCAGCAGTATATTTTACAGAATCCCTGGATAAAGGAGAAAATTACTCCTGATAAGGCTGAATGTTTAGGTTCCCTATAGAGCAGGGGCGGGCAAACTTTGTGGCTTGAGATCCGCATCGGGTTTCTGAAATTGTATGGAGGGCCGGTTAGGGGAGGCTATGCCTCCCCAAACAGTCAGGCATGGCCTGGCCCCCACCCCCATCCAACCCCCCCTGCTTCTCTCCCCCTGATGCCCCCCCTCCCCGGACTCCTGCCGCATCCAACCCCCTGTTCCCTGATGGCCCCCCAGGAACCTCTGCCCCATCCACCCCCTGTTCCCTGATGGCCCCCCAGGAACCTCTGTCCCTGACTGCCCCCCGCTGCCCCATCCAACCCCCCTTCTTCCTGACTGTCCCCCCGTTTCCCACCCTCTGACCGCCCCAACCCCTATCCACACCCCTGGCCCCTGACCACCCCCCCGAACTTCCCTGCCCTCTATCCAACCCCCCCCCCCGCTCCCTGCCCCCTTACCGCGCTGCCTGGAGCACTGGTGGCTGGGGGTGTGGCTGCACCAGGACAGGCAGCCACGCAGGACAGAGCACCGGATCAGGCTGGGCTCTGCAGCTGCGCTGCCGGTGGCGCAGTAAGGTGAGGCTGCGGTGGAGGAGGAACAGCGGGGAGGGGCTGGGAACTAGCCTCCCGGGCCAGGAGCTCAGGGGCCGAGCAGGATGGTCCTGTGGGCTGTAGTTTGCCCACCTCTGTTATAGAGACGGCTACTATTACCCAGCTCCTGGGATGTAATGGGGGAAAAGGAGTATGTGGCAGCTAGGTAAAGCTCTATCGTTCCCAGGCCTCATGCTGCTACCCTTGCCTCACTGGGAGGGGAGCAGGCACCCTGCCACCATCTGTCCAAGTGGCAGATGGGGCAATGGTCTGAAACTAGGAGTTGTGGTACACCTAGGACTGCAAATTACCCAATTCAGCCCCACATCCTTTGCGGCTCACAAGGAATGGAATTCTACCCAGTTCCTGCAGCTCATCAGGTTGGCCCTCTGCCCTAACAACCTTCCTCCTCAAACTTTGTTCAGACCCCCACGCCATGACATTTTGTATCCTGGGCATGAGTGCGTGTGCCTGGCTCCCAAGGCTCATCAGCTCAGCCTCTGGCTGTCACATACCTCCTCTGACCCACACCTTCAAAAGATAGGCAAAGGCCATCCTGATGAGCCCAGAGAGCTTTCGTTTCATGTTCCAGCTTGCACTTTTAAGGAGAGCAAGGCAGGAAAATGTGCTACTTATCGTAATGTACTCCCTCTTGAGGTGAAAGCAGTACTAAAAGAGGAAGCTGCAGTCAGCTCACAGCAGAGCAGAGAGCACAAGATGTCAGACTCCTGACTGCACTAAAAGGGGGCATTGTACAGCAGTCTGGCAAAATGTCAAATTCTGCAAAATAAAAATCAGTGAACACAGAATACACAAGGCCCTGATAATGATTGGCATAACAAGCAGGGTCACAGAACGTCAGCTGCCTAGCCACTGTCATGCATTATGCAGATATCACAGCAAAGGTGACCTTTAATGAGGGGTACGAAGAAGGACAATGCAACAGCTCTGCAAACTTTTATAGGGAGCGCCTCTCATTCATAAAGAGAGATAACTATGCAAGGGATGTTTGAGAGGAAAAAATGGACTGATGGGTTTTGCTGTTGCTGGAAGAGGAGAAACAGGGACTGACAGCTCAATACCACATAAGAGATGATATGTAAAAGATGCAACTAAGTCTTGAATGGCTTTAAAAGTGAATGTGGGCAGTGTGTGTTTGACACAGACAAAACTGGATTTAAAACATTCCATCAAGGCATTTGGGAACCCGCAAAAATGCACAGTGCTCACATTTATGAGGAAAGACCATTATTAAGATCACAAACAATTCATGGAGGTCACAGAAGAAGGGAGGGGAAACAGGGCTGGGGCATGGGGTTGGGACTCCCCTCCCAACAGGTAAGATTTAGTCACAGGTATTTTTAGTAAAAGTCATGGACAAGTCACAGGGCTGTGACTTATTGTTTATTGCCCGTGACCTGTCCATGACTTTTATTAAAAATACCCATGACCAAAACGTACCCTTAATCATTATCTCACATTTGGAGGCAGGAGAATGGGTAAGAAGTCTTATAGGGAGGTAAAAATTTTTTTTTGAAAACCAAACCTGAACATTGTTTGCGTTTTTATATCTTAAACTTTATTCAAGTTTAAGTAATGTTCCCAGCAATATCCAACCATACTGAATAAGTACACCTCTCCCCCGATAGAACGCGGTCCTCGGGAGCCAAAAAAAAAATCTTACCACGTTATAGGTGAATCCGCATTATATCAAACTTGCTTTGATCCACCGGAGCACTGCTTTACCACGTTATATCTGAATTCATGTTATATCGGGGTAGAGGTGTATATTAGCTGACTGTTTCTGCCAAGTCAGTTTGATGTGTAAAAAATAGCGATAGACACAAACAGTGACAAGGCTTCACACCTAACATTCTATTTGGATGAATAGGGCAAGTTCATTCACACACACACACACACAGAGCATTTGTCTTTTTTACAGAATTAATAGGGCAGTGCATCAGATTAGCGTCAAAAGGTTTTCTGTGCAACCAGAGGGGCAACTTTTTTTTTTTTTTTTAAATTGACAGTTTTATTCTACAGAAGACACTGAGCTAAAATCTGTGTGGAAAGAAGAACCCATAGGAATTCCACATATAGAAATTTAGAGAGAGAGAGAATCCGTCACTTCATGAAGATCCAGCAATCTCTCCTTTCTGACCACATTATCTCATTTTTTCTTACGATACCTTTTCATTACCACAAACTAGCCAACGGTACTGTGTATCAACTCCTCCCACATAAAGTCACATTGGTTACCCCAACTGTCATAGCTCCACTGAAGTAAGTGAAGCTGTGACAATTTACACCAGCTGAGGATCTAGCCATTGGAGTATAGACATTAGTGTGGTTGCACCAGGGCAATGCAAACAACTCTACCTTGTCTACACCAGGAAAACAAAAAGGTGTGCTTTAAAAATAATTTTTAAAAAAAGCCCCTCCCCCCAAAAAAATCCTGATTGCTTACTTGTTTTAAACATATTTTTCCAATTTTCACACAGAAAACATTTAACATCTTTAAAATGGGCTAACTGGTAGCAGTCAATCCCAGGCTTCCCTTTAGGGTTGATCACTTTAAAAAAAACATGTTAGCACCCTTTTTAAAGTATTAAATCCTGTCTACAGTAGCATTTATCAAATGTTTCGATTCTTGTTTTTAAAGCACTGTTTTTTCTAGTTTATATAAGGTTCTAGTGTGTGTAGAACTGATTTACACCAATGCACTGCAATTTGTACTGCAAGCTTACTGTAGGCCTCACTTATAGGGCTCTAGATCTTGATTCTTACTTGGTACATTCATTCCTAACAATTTGCAAAACCTAACCCAAACAATGTCGCCTGTAAGATATCCAGTTAGTGACACACTCCAGCCAACAACTGAAACAAAAACCAACTAACCTCTCACAAATTCATATAAGCAGACCTTGATATTTTATACTGAGTTTAGTTAACAAATGTAGTCATTAAAGGGTTATCTACAAGGTGAAACATTTAAGAAGTTTAGATTAAAAAGAAAATCATAAAAAATTAAAATCAGTTTCTCGTGCAGTAATTTAGCATGTATAGTGTCATGTCCACAGTGGTGAGAAAGTAAAACTGATGCAGAACCAAGAAGGAAAAAAATTGGGATGTGAGTGTTTTATTTTGGCTTTTTAAAAGAGATTCTAAAATGCGGACTTGTCCCATACTCAGTTCTGGATTTTGTGACTGCTCTCGTTTAATGCATTACAATTACAAACACATCAGCAAGCAAGCTGAAAGAATAACGTTTGCTTTTTTAATTTGTGCTTTGACAGAAACACGCACGCGCAAACACACGTACATGGCTCTAACAGGTCAGAATCTGCACATGCTCTTAAATGAAAATACGCAATACATAATCACTTTCATAACCTTTAATTCACCTGTCCTGTGATTCAGGAAGAGAAACATTGTAAACCAATGAACTATCACACTGAAATGTTCAATCTTGTAGTCCTGACTTGATAATTTAAAGAAAAAAAAGTTACTTACAGCACTGGATGAACAATCAGCTCCGGACTATATGACTTTATTACAGCTGCTGCATCTTTGGTACAAAATACGTGGGATAAGTCTGCACCCTAAGAAAGAAAATTTGCAGAATTACCATTTGTAATCTTAGTAGTGCATAAACAATTATTCCAATAGCTATTCATTGAACAACTATGGATTCCTACTGCTTGTTAAATAAAGCAAACTTGGCACTTATTTGTTCCATCTTGACTAGCATTCAATAGTTTGGAGAGAAATTACTTTATTTCTTAGCTCTAACTTCCATGCTAAATTGCATATTTACAGATATACTTGCTTACTGAACAGGATTATGGCAAAAATCAGTGAAAGTTTAGGGCCAGATCTTGAAACCCTTTATCACATGACTAATCCTCTCCATTCATGCATGAGCAAGAATGACAGGCCTAGTCCCACAGTAAGGAAAGACAAAAAGGAGACAGTCAAGTAGGAGATAGGTTACAGCACAGACAAAAATTGGTGTTGTGCTATATTCATGCAGGATAAACAAGATTACCCATGAGTTATTTTCCAATCCCATAGTTTTTGATCCAATGAGCCAAATCTGGACTAGAGATAAATTGGCACAATTTCATTTATTACCATTGAATTGCATGCATTTCTGAGTTTGACCCTATGCTTCTTTTACCTCTGATAAGAAAAAGCAAATAATATACACGTAGGTTAGGTAGCCAGGGACAAGAAGTTTCCAATACTTCGGGTGTAGAAAGATACACCAGACTTAAAAGATACAAACACTTAAAGGAAGACAGTAACCAACTAATGGTTCCTCTGGTGTATTAATATCATCATTTAACATTTTCCAAGCCCTGAGCAATTTAAGATCCTGATCCTGAAGTTTGTTCTGTTAAGGTGAAATGCTATGTCTGTGCATAGGCCCACTGAATTCAGTAAGGTTCCAGGTTGGTGCAGCAGCCTGCCTGCACATAACAATTGGCTGTATTATGGCCATAGTGTCTTGTCATACCGAGTAGTCATCTCTGTCAAACTTTAAACACAAAAAAGCCCAGTTTAAATTATTTTTGGTCTTGCCTAAATTAAATAATAATAAACTTAGCTTACTGAAAAAAAAAATGAATGACTTTTACAAATCTGAGATTCTTCCTAGCCATAGAAGTTATGAATGTTCTAGAACTCAGAAATTATTAAAAAGATAAAAAAAGTTACATTTCTAGTAGAACTAAAATCCCATACATAGTACAATACAAGCCTTTTGCAAATGACACTAGACAATCCATTTATGTTATTAAAAATACATTACACATGAAAGCTGGAAAACACGTACCACTTTTAGAGCTGAAATTGCAGCAAAATATGGTGCCCCAGTGTACCTACAAATGAAACATTTTCTAGGTTAGGAAACAGACACACAATTGTACCAAAAGACAAAGTTGGCAATTGATCACCCTGCTACAATGAAGAATCGAATTCAAGAGCAAGTTAAATAAATAAGCTCAAGTAGTTCCTATTTATAAAGGATGGGTGAAATCCTGGCCCCACTGAAGTCAATAGCAAAACTCCAAGTGACTTCAACGAGGCTGAGATTTCACCCTGTGCATCCACTCTCACTTGTGTGATATTTACATGGATTACATCATAAATAAAAGTCAACTCAAAGTACTCACATAAGCACAAGAGACAGACTCAATCCATTCAGAAAAGGGACTCAGAAAAAGTTCAGATATAAAAGAAAGTATCTTGCAACGTGCCTTGCCAGGTCAAATTTGGGCTCTAGTAGACCAATCAAAAAAGCGAATTAGAGAGACAAGGATAATCCAATAGGGAAATCCTAACTGTAACAAAAAGGTCCCTTCCAACCCTGATATTCTATGAAAATAATGAATTTAGCTCTTTAAGTGGTATTTTTAATCTGTAGATTTCCAAGCACGTCACAATAGAAGTAATATCGCCATTTTAGAGACGGCCAAACGGAGGCACAGTAAGGTGAAATGACTCACCCAACGCATCACAATGGGTGTCACAACTGAGATGTTCGGCAGTCTTGCCTTGGGCTCAGAGCAGGTCAGAGTTCAAGATGGACCAGAGAGCAAAACCGAGAGTCAGGCATCAGAAAGGGTCAAGATACCAGGAGATCAACAGCAGGATCAGGTACTAGAGGGGAAGCAGTCCTAAACACGGGGAACCCAGCTGCATGGACAGCTTCCTGTCCCTGTGCTTAGTTTAAATAGCAGCTCTGAACCAGTCAGTCAGATCCCAGGATTGGACTCCTCTGTCAAAGTTCAGCTTCTATTCTGACAACTTTTAGGTCACTGGGCAACAGGCTGGAACTTACTAGCTCCTCAGGACCCGGGTTCAAGACACGTGGTCCCTATCATCAGGTCCCTGGCAGAACCAGGAATAGAGCCTAGGTCCTATAACTTCCAGTCCTGTGCCCTCCTCAATTGACCTACACTATCTTCTGTTCCCCAGAGTTCAAATCAGGATACTATTAGCAAAAATATGCCACCTGATTAGTGTTGAGAAGGTGCATAATAAGAGTCTCAAAAGGCAGCTTGAATTCAAACCAAGAACCATGGCCAGGTAGCCAAGATGTAGTTCATAAGTCTGGTGTAAGTCAGGAATCGTATAAGGACATCACCACTATCATCAGTTGTTTCACCTTGTTACTTTATTCTCAATGCTTCTCCCATAAGCTCCATTTAAATTTCCTTCTACATTGTGTAAAGACAGACATTAGGGTGGAAAGAAGAGAGAAGGTAGAGGGGAATGGAACTCAAATGACCAAACTTCAACTGCATTTATAGCCAAAACAGGGATGGCATGACATTTACCAGAAGTGGTTTTTACTACCCCAAGAAAAGCTAGTTAGAAAGTGCCTTAAAGTGTGACTATGATAAAAACTGTTTCATTAATGCATACCACCTTAAACTTAGTTTTAGTTAGATTCAAATTGTGGTTATATAAATTAAATTTCTGAATCTATTGGCTTAAATTTGGCAAAAAAAGTAAAATTGAACTGGGTGTAATTCTAATATATGCAATCATAGCATTGAACATGGGAACGTCTACACATTTTGTTTGGTATTTTCTCAAGTTATACATTTCAGTCAGGACCTGTTCCATTTTTCCATGTTACATAGACAAAAATTAAAAACAGTTGATTATATGAAAGTGACAATACCGCAGAACTGTAGGCTTGAAACTTTAAGCAATCAGAAGCATGCAGAATTGTAGACTACCACTCCAGGTCCATATGGCAGTACAGCATTCTGTAGCACAAGCCCAACTTTTATGAAATGTACACACTAAGCCTCAATTTTGAACTGATGTATCCAAAGTTTGAAAAGATTTGTTCTGTGCTTGCTGAACACTGATGCAATTGTACCACCAGTTCTATGAAGTCAGATGTAATATTAGTAGTCTTCAGATTTTTCCCACCATGTTACAGGGGAAACTTTTTCCTTCATAGCAGATGAAAACACTGATTTTAGATACAGCGTTTCTACTTTAAATGCAAGTGAATATGGCAGAAAGTGAGGATTTTTACTGAGCAACCACTGCCAGGCAATTTCTTCTTATTCAGTTGACAATTTCTTTCCTGCTTATTTTAGATGAAGACCAAACCAGGTTGGCCAACATGTGTACAGGAGTAACTGCCTCATTAAATCTCTTTTGTGCTGTTGCTTTGCACAGTGCAAGATCTTCAGTAAATCCAACCATACTTTGCATGCAACTGCAATTGTTAATGTGCCCCTTTGGAATGTGTCAAATGCCACAGCAACTGGTTTTTATTGACTGATCAAGTTCTTTGCTTCTTGGTAAATCCCTTGATTAGTAGTTAGACTGATCACTCTACCTTCAAATTCTGCCTCATGATCACTCACAATCCTGAGATAACACAGCTAATTTTTAATTTATGTTTCCAGGCATACTATTTGAGTGTTCCATTGTGTCTCACCAGGGATTTGGGATTTCACAGATCCTTGGCATTTTTTTTAAACAGGCTCCAGTATTCAAATACTTTTGTAAATCTACTACATGTTTCATCAAAGCACTTTGTGCAAGGTCTTGTCCAAGTAGATTTAGCCAATGTAAGGCACAACTATATGTAACTAAAGTGTCATTTTTTCCAAATTACTTCTCATTCTTTACAACTTTTCCCCCGCACTGTCTGTCAGGTAGCTCACCACCACAAATATACAATTCACTTACTAATGCCTTGGCTTCTCTTGCCAGGGTATCACAGTACTTTCCTGTCTTATTGCTTCAAGTCTCAACCTCTGTCACATTTTAAGATTCACCCCAGACCAGTGAGTGGTTGTGTCACTACTCGCCCCATAACTCTGAATGCCTTAAAATGCTCTGCTGCTGTAACTCCCTGTCTGGGCGCTCCCAACCAGCATACGAGCATGCACTGAATGACTGCATGTTAAGCAGCACTGGTTCAGCAGCTCTGATTCCAGCAGCCTGCTTGCTACACTACAGCCAGACTCTGGTCTCAACCAGCCTTTGTTTTTATTAGCCAAGTGACCCCCAACACACACCCAGTCCCAAATTTCCCCAAAACCATCTACCCTGAAAACGTCCAGCCCTATCCTGGAACATTCAGAGAAGTAATACGGTCTGTTGCTCCTTTAAAGACACAAAAGCACAGCAGCCTGTTGCTTTAACTGGAATTAATAATCAATTTAAGTCAAACACAGTAGTAGGCGGATTTGGAATAAAAGTAAAACAAGTTTATTTAACCAAAAATACACAGATTTTAAGTGCATTCAAGAGATAAAGTCAGAAATGGTAACAAATAAAAGTGAAAACACCAATCTAAAAGTTTAAAACTTAAATTTCGCAAGACAGTCTTTGTTAAAGAGGATTTTCCTCTGATCCAGTCTTTCCAGCTTTCTACTGAATGGCCTGGCCAGGACATCACAGAGATCAAATTGCTTGGTTTCTTAAGGCAAAGAATCCCTTAGGGGCTCACTCCCCCTCTCTTTATAGTCCCATGAACATTTGAAACACATTCTTCTGAAGGGTACCCTCGGGTAAAGTTCATTAGTTCATGCTGAATAACGGAGCCATGAGGTTGGGAGGATAAGACTCCAAGCTGGTTCCTTCCCCGCTGGCTGTTGCTACTATGCTCATTATCTCTTTCTGCTGCAACTTCCCATACAAATGATAACTCACTGAATTTGGCCACACCTGACCTGAGGTGTTGGCCTCTTTTCTTATCGGAGGAAAACCTGTTTATCAACTCCCCGACATGCCTGGTTTTTAGTCACAGACTTTAAAGCATAATATTAGTGAGTATCTATAGTTTCACACACAGCCTTGTTACATATATTGTACAATGATATTATTGACCAGCATGTTATTTGTTTTCAAATGATACCTCACAAGGCATACTCTGTACAAAAATCATTGCAGTGGTGTGAAGGGTGTGAATACAGAAGTGCTTGCGCTCACAACCACTGATACATAAACCACAATTTTCCCTGTGTGCATACAGTTAGCTATCACTGGGTCACTACACATTACTCCAACCATATGCTTTTCCACATAATTTATTGCATGCTACTATCCTCAAGCCATCAGTATTTGTGTTTAACAGTTCACCAGCTACCTGCTTTCAACTGGATGCTTTGCAGCTTGGCCTTAGGCAGCTAATCATTGCTTGAGAAGTTGGATGTTGAATAAAAGAGAAGGGAATATTATAGCCATAAAATATTCTGCAATTTTCAAGTTTAATTTTTGTTTCAGTTTTGGAGTTGTTTGTGTTACAAAAATATCCATTTTTGGTTCAAAAAACATGATACTTACTCCTTGTTTTCTTTAGCCGACCTGGATCTGATGTACTTGGCAATGGTTATGCAAGTATTATCTGTACTCATCCTCAGGGTTTGATTCCAGTTCTACTACTTAGTGTATGCGCAACATGCTTCAGGTGGCATGGGACCAGGATTCAACACCAAATTTGGTCCGCGGGTTGGATCATTAGCTTCCCCAAGTTGGGATGGATACTGACAGGGAGTGCGACGTGAATGCTGATCCATGTGTTTAGCCAAAGGGAGTCTGGTGTCTTTCTTCTTTCCACAGCATTTTGCAAAATGTTTCCTCATACGGTCTGCCTTCCCATTCACTTTTTCTTTGCAATTTCTGCCTTTAAGACTCTCTTTGCCGCCACCATGAACTTTCTCAAAATAGCCATGGACTGGGTCAAGTGGTCTTCCACTTTTGCTCATGCTGAAATACTCTGACTTGAGTCACCATACACCGGAATTCAGTTGCAGCAACTGTACGCCAACTAGTCCAGTACTCTGTCTCTTGATTTGGCTAGACAGGTAGTCTGGCAATTTACCTCAAACAGAAAATGAAACGTCTGAATCTGGGAATTCCCCCTCTCTGTTTGCTTAACAAACATGTAATTTTCATTGCTAAAGCAAAGAAGGGGTATTCCCAGATTCAGACGTTTCAGTTTCTGTTTGAGGTAGCTAAGGCACTAGCATACAGTTTTAGGTCTTTTTTGTTTTATTTTAACTGAAATTAAAAGAGACCATGTTACTGCAAAATCATTATTAAGTTGCTTGATATTTGCCAGTAATTTTCATTAGTATGTTCTAATAATTTTATTCTTCCAGTTTCCCAGTTTAAACTGGTATTTACCAGCCCTGACCTAAACTAGTTTTCCCCCCAAGAAATTGCCAACCCTTAAGTCTTGCATCACTGACATAGGGGGACACGTATTCTGATTCTAATGATCGACTAAGTAAAGCCCCCTTTGAAAACAGTATTTTCAACGTAAATTATTTTAAAAAGTAGTAAAACATGTACTTGAAATCCCTAATCAACAACAGCATATATATTTCTGTTTAACTTACTCTTGACATCCTCCCACGATGCCTATCCGTCCATCTTGACCTTTATGCTTCTTTGCCGTTAGAGGAGGAATAACATTGCGCACCAACTGAAAAATATTCTCCATATCCTTTATAGAATGTGTTTTGTGTAGTGAAAAGGCTCTCTCGATAACTAGAAAAAGATAGAAACATTAAAAAAATTACTTCAGCAATGTTTCTTTTTAAATTGATAGAAACCTCAGTGCATTTTGAAACATTCAGAAGTATTCATGTAATCAATTTCTATAACAGATGTTACATAGTCGCACAGAATGATTAAAAAACCCAAACTCTCCAATTTTACTTTGAACAAAACTATTCAGTCTTGCACTCAGTAATTGTCCTTGCCATACCAACACCACAAATAAAAAAATAGATGTTCTAAGAAAGTTAGGAGACAACTCTGAAAATATTCCTGTAACAAACAAGAAAACACCGGCTCTGCGCAATGTCAGCAGAAAACCCTTTTCTCCAATCTTTACAGAATCTAACATTAAACCACACTAGCTAAACTGTAGCAAAAATCACTTTATAGTGTTCAATAATGATAATTATATTCCTGGCTGATCTCTTGTTTTGACAAGACTTCTATAATATAAAGAAAAGGCGTGCTTGTGGCACCTTAGAGACTAACCAATTTATTTGAGCATAAGCTTTCTCTAAGGTGCCACAAGCACGCCTTTTCTTTTTGTGAATACAGACTAACGTGGCTGTTACTCTGAAACCTTCTATAATACAGGCATTCAACTCCCATTGGGATCAAACACTAACCTTCTTGGAGCATGGCCAAAATATCATTGTCACAATCCAGAATATAACAAAAAACTCATCTCCGCTCTGGAAATAGGGCAATATTTCCCCCTTAAAATTACTCCACATTTTACAAACTACCTAGTTTTCTACCATAAAATCTACAAGAAACATGCATCCCATACACCTCACAATCTACTTACAGTGCCTTGGCAGCTAAAAAACCTTCAGTTTTCTTGCTTTTCTAGAACAGAGACTATAATGAGGGGGAAACAGTAGAGAACATAAAAAAAAAAAAAAAAAGGAACTCTAGACTGGATTTCACTTCTGCCTAAAGATTTCACTTCAACTTTAGATACAAATAACTTAGGTCCCAAATCATTAACATATACAGTATGTTGCCTTAAATAATTACTTTTAAAGCATATTTTATTATAAACTGTAAAAAAAATCCTCTTATGATTGGAAGCCAATTCAGAGTTTCTCTTGCTACAGTACAAAATTACAACTACATCTGCATCATCAAATGTAGTACACAGGTAATAGAACATCTTTCAGATTAAAAGTGAATGCATTTTAGAAGTAATAAATATTAAGGTTAAATATGTATTGTGTTCAAGATTTAGGAGCTTAAGTAGTTTTCTGTACCACTACTGGTAAGAAATAAACTGTAGTATACATACAGGGTCTAATTTAAATATTAAAATATTGCTCAAAAACTTTGATAAACTATTATGACATCAAAAAGTAGTATTACAGACCAGATATCCATTCAATAGAATAAGAAAGTATGCTAACTTAAACCATAACAGGCCTAAACATTCATTCCTTGTTTATTCAAGACTCCACTAAATTTCAAGAGAAGTTTGGGGGTCAGAGAAACACAGGACTGGGCCTTACATTTATTTGGCTCTTTAAATGCCCAAACTATAAGTTCTGATAGCCTGCCCAGAACCAGAAACTGGCTTACAGAGTTTTATTTCTAATTCTGCTTATCTATATATATAAATAAGACTACTCATCCACTGAATACTGAACCCACAGATGATTTTAAAAACAAAAGTAAAACAAAACAACTGTTCATTCCAACCTGATGGGCTATAACCTGTTAGCCTGTAACCTAAGCCCTGCCACCCAGGGCAGAAGCCATCAGGCTTCAGCCCCAGATGGTGGAGCTCAGGCTTCAGCTTCGGCCCTGGATCTCAGCAAGTCTACGCCAGCCCTGGCGACCCCAACTGAAATGGGGTCACGACCCACAGTTTGAGAACCGCTGATCCAGAGTGAAATCCAGGCCCTACTGAAATGAATGGCAAAACTTCCTTAGACTTCAGCAGGGCCAGGACTTCAGCCGTAATGTTCAAAACATGTCCGACATACCCACTGTTAAAAACCTCAATACATGTTATTTTTCCAGGTCTTTTTCATTACTTTGAATTAACATTTTCAAGTATGATGACAGCCTTGACAGCAAGATTACTACTCAAAAATGTTAAGATCTATATTGCTTTTTTCAATTTTATGTAGACTATTGTTTCATTCTGCTGCAAGACACTTGCTTCCAGATCATTTCCAGTAAAAGTTAAGCTCCGTAACATATTATATATAATTGCATTCTATATAGATCTGAACGTGACATGAACTGATCAGTTCTTATGGATTACTTTTCCAAAATGTTATTTCAGTATTTAGAATTTGTTAGTCTTTTTTATTTTAATATCAGTACAATAGCAAGGCAAGGCATTTTAATTCAATTTACAGACAAAAAAACTCATCACAATATTGAAAATAAGTCAAAGCTAGACATTTATTTTCAGATACAACCACCAGCCATTGCACAAATCTTTTAAATATAATATTAGATCTTATTTATGCTATAGAATGAAGTACCTATTGGTGGAGAAAGTGCTGCTGTCATAGCATTATAATTAAAGTTATCGCCATATGATCGGTGATTTGCTCTCTGAGGTGGACTAGTTGGTATAGACTGTGACCTTTGTGATACTGTAGAAGAAATTCCTGCCAACATCTGTCCCAACATTTGTAACATCTGGAGTTCTCGAGCATGCTCAGCTTCACGGCGCTTGTCCTCAATTTTAAGTCGTTGCTCTTCATATTTGTAAAATTTCTCTTCTGTATCCACACTCTGTTGTAGGAATTTCTCCATCATTTTATCCAGTGTTAAATTTGCATGGCGTTTTTTTGATCTTTTGGGTTGAGAGAGTGGTTGTGTACTGGTTTGAGCATTGATTTGTTTAAAGCCTAAAACAAAGTAGATAAAATTATTTTCAATCTTCCAGACATACTAAAAGGAACAAGTAAATAGTAAAACTGTTCCCCTTGTGAAATGGAGATCTATTTTGCCATCTCAAAGTATCATTTTGTTTCAAAATTAGGCATGATTATTTCTGATGATTTTAAGAGTACCAAAATAGGGAATACATGCTTATCCAACAAATTATACAGGTAACATGTAATCAAATAGGGACCCCTTTTAACTGCTGTAGTACTAAACTTCAAAAATAGGAAGAGGCTTTTTGATCTTTTAAAAAGGTTTGTGAAAGCTATTCAACAGTACAGCCTCATTTGTGTATTGCAGGTAATTACGCTAATCAGAATTGAGCTTCAGCCTGCTGGCATTTTAGATTTGCATTTCAAAAAAGATGTTAGTGTAAACAACACTTTGATGAGATTTATGTATAAAAAGGAGATTGGTTAAATGTCAACCAATTGGCTAACTTCCGAGTGTTCCGAAGACAGAGTCAGGTTTTAGACAAATACCCACAGCACAAGACTGGACTTTAAAAAAACATTTGTGCAGAGTACAAAGGGCAACAGGGAAAGGGGCAGGCTTTATGTTGCTTTCTACTCCCCTCCCCTCCCCCCCCCCCCCACAACTGTACTATTCAACTGAGTCAAATAAGAGTTCTAGAAAAAGCCCAGTTAGGTTTTTGGCCCACAAATGACAGTACATAGATAAAAACAAACAGAACATTTTCCTAACTATTATCATAGCAAACTATTTTTAAAAAATAATAGTTACACAGTGATAAACAGAACTGCATAGCATCTATAGCAAAGTTTAAACATAGCAGGAATGATGAGGATGCTGCCATTTTTATCCAGAACTGTTTGGCACCTCCTATCTTATCTCTACTTTAGTTTCCTATTTGTTTCCTATTGATAACAAACGAATGAAAACTAGAGACCCTTCATTCTCCCTCCCCCATATTGCAACTATTTACTTCGTAATTTTTAAGAGCTTCATGAACTAATTCCTTTCCGCTCCTGCTTTCATTCTGGGAAGAGCCAAAGGGACGAAACACTGGGATAGGGAAGGAGAAGGGCAAAAAGGAGAAGAGAAATTAAATGGAGGAGATAGGACTCCACAGTGGGGGGGGGGGGAAGGGGTTAAAGACACTAAAGACGTTTTAATCCAGTTCCCCTTGAAGAGGATGAGGAGTCTGGAAGGGAAGAGGCCAGTGCAGAAGCGATTGGAAGCACGTTAGCTAGAGGCGCTAGTACTTCTATTGTATGGGGGGGGGGAGGGACAGAGGGTATGGGGGCAAAGACGGGGGGAGGGATACCCCTACCAGCGTGCATACGGGGTGGGGCTCCCCGGCCCGGCCGCTGGTACTCACCCTCGGCGGGTGGCACGGGGATGGCGAACGGGGGGCACTCCACCTTGATGGGGTGCTCGGCGTAGGACGAGCACTCGCCCGAGTCCTCGGTGAAGTGGTCGTGGGGGGACTCGAGCTCGGCGTCCTCGTCGAGCTCGGTGTCGAGCTCGCGGCTGTTGTGGGGGGTGCCCGGCGTGGGCGGCCCGGCGGCGGGCTGGACGCCGTCGGCGGGCTGGGCCAGCAGCTCGGGCGCGCTGTCCGGCCCGCCCCGGCAGCTGAGGATCCGGTCCATCTCGTCGTAGTACTTGCAGATCTTGCGGGCGTGCCCGTTCTTCTTCAGCCCGTCCCGGGCCTGGTAGTACTGGCGCTTGAGGCCCTTGATGCGGATGCGGCACTGCTCCGGGGTGCGCTCGAAGCCCAGCTCGGCCAGGCGGCAGGCCACGTCCCGGTACACATGGCTGTTCCGAAAGTTCCCGTCCAGCGCCGACTGCACGTCGGCCTCGCCCCAGATCTCCAGCAGCGCCCGCGTCTCCAGGTCGGACCACAGGAAGCCCCGCGTGTTGGTGATCATCCTCGGCCGGCCGGCCGGCGCTGCAATGGCCGCGCACCCGGGGGGGGGGGGGGGGAGCGCCCGCCCGGCCTCGCCTACAGCCCCGGCGGCGCAGCGGCAAGTGGCGGAGAAGCCAGCGCCGGGCCCCGCATCCCAGCCCGCCGCCCCCCCACGCAAACAAACTTTCCGGCCGCCGCCGCCCGGTCCGGGTCCCCTGCAGACGGAGCCGCGGCCCCGCAGGCGCAGGGCGCCGCCCGCTCAGCCAGTCACCCGGGCGCGGCCGCTCCCCGGGCCCCGGTAGGACGCTGGCTGAGCTGCTAGGCCCCGCTCGCTGCTCATCACACGGCGCCGGCGCCCCCGCCCGCCGCGGCCGGAGCCCCGCACGCTGCCCTCCCCCCTCCTCCCTCTCTCTCCCCCCCCCCCCTCTCTCTCACACACACACAGGGCGCCGCAGGCAGCTCCGCGCCCAGACCCCCGCCCGCCCGGCGTCACCGCGCACTGCGCGCTACCTCACCCCGCACGCCGGGGCTCAGCCGGGCCGGCCCGCGGCTGCTGGGAGCGGGGCCCGCGCCGCAGCTCCGAGCTCGCTCGCCCGGGCCACGCAGCGGTGACACACAGACAGCACCTGCCGCTCGAGTCAGGCTGCGGCTGGCTCCTTAAACAACCAACCCTCGGCCGTGGCCGGCCCTCAGCCCTGCTCTCGGCAGCTCCTGGCCAACACCCCGCTCCCCTCGCGTCATGCCCCCGGGAGAGTCGCTAGTTTTGTCCACCACCACGGTAACAGGCAGGTGTGGAAGTGTTGCGCCTGGATGTATTATTTTTTATTCCAGGCGCACTTGGAGAGGTCCTTGTGTTAGGCGATAGGCAAACACCGAGGCCCCTGTGCTGAAAACTGGTCCGTGTGATGTGAACCCTCTTGTTAACAGACAGCTCCTGCCTGAGCAGCCGAATCACCTCTTCAATAATCAATATCTTCTTACCAAACACCACCTCCAAAAAAATAAAGCTGTCAGCTATAGCTCTCCACCCCCATGTAACGTTGCCTGCTATTTACATCTCACTCCTATTTGGACGCTAGTGAGTTTCACTTTGGCAGGGTCATGCTGAAACCCTGGACCGCGAACATGGCACGGGAAAGCCTTCACCCAATTGACTAAAGAACAGTTTATATTCATCCACACATTTCCATGGACACTAGGTTTTATCCAAAACGAGGAAGGCACAATGTATAGGTTGGGCCTAAACATTAGCTAACATTTGTACAGACCGTTGTAACTACAAGGCACGACTGAAATCAAATTACAACGCATTGCTGTTCTCAGCGGAGGCCCTGTCTCTGACAGCACAACCCTCTTCCTGAGCTCCTTCTTCCAATGCTTCCCGTGGCACTGCTCCGGGAAGACACCCACCCACGGCTTTGCTTTCTAATTCCTCCGCCCCGCGCCTGTGAAACTCCGCGGGGGAGTCAGAAGGGTGGGGTGCCCTGAAGAGCATCAACTCCAGGCAACCCAGACCAAGGGGCAGTTTGTTTGACGAGTGGAGACCCTGCTTGGGCACAGGGCACTTTGCTTTGTCCAGCAGTTTTCAGAAAGCCGGCGACGCGCGCCCAGCGCACACACCTGTCTGGCCCGTGGCGAGCCGGGAAAGCTTCCGCCATTCGCTTAGGCTGGCGGCAGCTGCCGCCCAAACGAAGCTGCGGGTCCCCCATACCCTGCTGGCGAGAGACCCAGTGGAGAGGGCTTATACCTTTGTCATACTGCAGCCAGATGATCGTAACTACAGCCGAGGCCAGTGCTGCGAGCACACAAGTGGTGACAGTGCCCCTTCCCCAAATCATCTCGGATGGGGGCCTGGGAACGGCCCCAGCACGGGCCCCGCACGCACCGCTCTGCACTCTCCTCTTACCTAGCCACCAAGCGGGGCTCACACCACCTCCTGCCAAACACACAGGCAAGCGCCTGACACAACTCATCAGCGCTGCTTCCGGCTCCACGCCGCCGCGGGCTGCCCACACAAGCCCGCAGCGCCACGCCTTCCTCTGGGGCACACCCACTAGCGGCAGCCAATCCCGGCTCTAGCCGAGCTCCTGACAGACACATCAGAGCCGTGCTGCCGGCTGGAGGGGAGTAGCCTGCTCTGCTCCAGTATGTACAGAATGCACTCAGGCTCGAGAGGGTGTCAGGGCCGGCTGAGGGCATTTTACCTGCTGATCTAAGGCAACAAATGTGCACCAGGAGCCACCTCTCCCACCCCCTGCTGCACAGACTGAGAAAAGAGTGAAGGTTTCACCACTCCTGCTTGAAGTGGACTGCAAACAATATTATGCATTAGCCAAAAGATAGGTGTAAAGCAGAGGAGGGGAAAACCTAAACCCAAAGCAAAGAACAACATGGGCACTTAAATTTTGAAAGGGAGTCACTGCCCTGTACTAAATCCAGCCCACTCTTCCCCTCCAGAATCCAAGACCAGAGACAGAAACTGTTTGATTCCCCCTCATTCTGACCTCTTGAGGCCCAACAGATTGTAAAATCTGCCCTTGAAGAAGTTATCAATGTTGCAATTTGCAAACTTGCCAAAGGGTCTGGATTTAGTTTAGGATTGTTGCTTGACAAAAGACTAGGGTTAAAAATCCAAACCCAGGATGCTGTTAAAATGTAAATGAGATTGTTCAAATCAGGATTTACTTTTCATATACAAGATAAATTTCTCATATAGGCTTTTCAAGCTGCTGGTTTAATTTTTTTTTGGCACCAGTTAAAATAACCCATAAATTATCTTTTCCATCTTTTAATTTGATCTCTTCTTTCAAAAAGCTCTCTGTCTCCCTCACCTGACCAGGGTCGTCTGTGTGACACTCTGATTTATGAGTGAGAGTCATCTATAAACTGTTATTTATATCTCGTGGCAGATCATTAAAATGGGATTATTGAAGTACTTCCATTAACTCCAGAACATGGCCAGGGTGAATGCAAATGCCACGATTATGGTCATCCTTAGCAGTATTTCACATATGAAACCCAGGTAACAAATCAAAAGAGGAGGCTAGCCAAGGAGAGCCGGTGAGGTTGGATTTGGCTCATAAGAAATCTGAGACATTAAGGCTCAGGACAGTTTTAATTTCTGTCCTGGATTCATGCACAGTTCTACCAAGAATACTTTTGATATCAACTCATATAAACACCTGGTCTAACAACAGGGAGAAGTCACTACAGTTTTAATGGTTTGGTTAATTCATATTCTGGTAGGGACAAGACAAATGATATTTTCTCCAGTCATTTTTTAAAATTTAGGGTCACTGTCAAGTATTACTTAATTTAATTATTTTTAGTTGCACTTCCTTAATATAGGTTCTTCGTGTTTGCTATGAATGTAAAAAAAATACCAGTTTGGGCAAATTTCTTCTGTACTCATTTAGCATGAGTAACCTCCTTTTTCCTGAGCTGATGTACAGATTGCATGGCAGCCCAAAAGAAGTCCAGTTGCTAATGAGCTTTAGCTATTCCAGGGAATTTGACCCAAGGAATGGAATATTATGTTGTGGAATTACAAAATTCCAACTCCAGAGTAAACATGTCTGGAACCTGGCATCATGTACAGAGCCACCTTATAATATTGTTTCTCATGATCATTTGTCGACTGTGGGCTGAGCAAGAAGAAAATAAATGTCTGTTGACTCCCATCAAGACATCTCCTGCTCTTAGTACGCAGGATACTGGCAGCTGCACCAAAGATGTATTTTGTGCTAAATATAAAAGTGATAGATGACAAGATAGGAAGTTGTTAATTACAGAAACAGGAGTAGCAAACAGGGGAGTTTTGCAAGGGAGTTCTCCAGATGAAAGAGGAGCGGCTACATGACCCTTGGGGTAAGTGTGTTGTCTGTTTGTTTGTTGTGTGTTTGCTGCTGGACTGTAGTATATAACGTAGTCTGTTTGCAGGGGGCCTGCATGTGCTGAGCTTAGTGGCCTGCTAGGCAAGGCTGAGAACTTCTTAACAAGGCCTTGATCCCTAATCCCTTTAGGATCCATTAACTATTAACCAGGGGAGGGCTATTCAGGGAGAACAAGGGTTTAAAAAGCCAGCTCCTAAGTGACCAGAGGAGCTAGTGAACAGGAGCAGGAAACTGAGTGTTTTGCGAGGAAGTTTAGAGAGGGAGCCAGCTACATTCTCTAAATGTCTGGGAACGGCGAACCGCAGCCACTGGGAGCTGTGAGTGGCCGTACCTGCGAACGCTCAGGTAAACAAAGCGTCTTGTGGCCCGCCAGGGGCTTACCCTGAACAAGCCACGAACCAAGTTTGAGAACCCCTGAGTTAGGCTAATAAACACCTTCCCCCCCCCTCCCCACCTCAACAAAACAGAACAACCCCGAAAATGGTGCAGGAGTAAAAAAAAAAACTGCAGGCAGAAGTCCTACAGCAATCCAGTTAATTGCACTGAATGCAGCATGTATGATTACAAGCCTTGTGGGCAGGTGGCGTATGTGTGCATTCAGTGCAAGGAGCTGATGGCCTCAGGGACTGAGTACGGGTTCTTGAGTCCAGAATAGCTGAACTGGAGGAGCTAAGGGAGAGAGAAAGGTACATAGATGAGACTTTCTCAGACAGAGTAGAGCAGTCCCACCCCCCACTCTGACAGGCTCTGTGCTGTTGAGGAGGATGAAAGTCTTGGGGAAGGAGAATCTCAAACTGGAATGGAACAAAACAGTCGCATAGCTGGGATCCTCCTTTCAGATGGATGTCATGGTATTATCCACTCATACTGAGGATCTCTCTCTGCGGGAGGCAATCCCAGTTATAAGGAAGAGAGAGAGAAAAGTAATGGGGGATCAGATCATTAGAAATATAGATAGCTGGCTTTGTGATGACTGGGACAACCTCATAGTGAATTGCTTGCTGGATGCAAAGGTTGCGGTCCTCTCAAGACATCTAGACAGGATTATGTGCAGTGCTGGGGAGGAGCTGGTGGTTTTGTCGTAGGTGTAGGTACCAATGACAGAGAAAGATAGGAGAGAGGTCCTAGAGGCCAAATATAGGCTGCTAGGTAAGAGATTGAAGTTCAGGACTTCCATGATAGCATTGTCTGAAATGTTTCCAGTTCCCACATAGGGCCAGTTAGACAGGGAGATCTGCAGGGTCACAATGCATGAATGGCGTGAGGAGGAGGATTTTAGGTATATTAGGAACTGGGGAACCATTTGGGAAAGGAGGAGCCTATAAAGGAGGGATGAGCGCTACATAAACCAAAAGGGAACTAGATTGCTGGCATGTAAAATTAAAAAGGTTGTAGAGCAGTTTTTAAACCAAGGGCTGGGGGAGAGCTGACAGGAACAGAGGAGCACACGGTTCAGACAGAAGCACCTTATAAGGGAGGATATATTAACGGGGATTTCTCTCTCTCTCTCTCTCTCTTTATCTAGTAAAGAGGAGAGAATAGAAGTTGATAAAGTACAGTTAGGAACTGAACCGAAACAGTCAAATGAAAAAGAGTCCCATTCAATTACATCACATGAAGGCAGACAACTAAAAAGTGATAAATTTTACAGGTGCTTGTATACAAATGCTAGAAGGCTAAATACTAAAATGGGTGAACTTGAGTGCCTGGTATTAAATGAGGATATTGATATAATTGGGATCACACAAACTTGGTGGAATAATGACAGGTTAATACCAGGGTACAAAATATATAGGAATGACAAAGTAGGTTGTCAAGTATCAGGGAGGAGCTGTGTTAGTCTGTAACCACAAAAACAACAAGGAGACCGGTGGCACCTTAAAGACTAACAGATTTATTTGGGCATAAGCTTTTGTGGGTAAAAACTCACTTCTTCAGATGTAAAGAAAAATATAGAGACAAATACAGTAAAAATCATAAATGACTCAAACTGTCCCATAGAATCGCTATGGATAGAAATTCCATGCTGGAATAATAAGAGTATAACACACGGAATATACTACCAACCACCTGACTAGGATGGTGATGGTGATTGTGAAATGCTCAGGGTGATTAGAGAGGCTATAAAACTAGGAAACTTAATAATAATGGGGATTTCAACTATCCCCATATTGACTGGGTACATGTCACCTCAGGACGGGATGCAGAGATAAAGTTTCCAGACACCATAAATGACTGCTTCTTGGAGCAGCTAGTCATGCAACCACAAGGGGAGAGGCAATTCTTGATTTAATCCAAAATGGAGCACAGGATCTGGTCAAAGAGATGGATATAGTTGAACCATTAGCTAGGTAATAGCGACCATAATATAAATAAATTTAACATCTCTGGGCTGGAGGGCAAATACCAAAGAAGCCCACCACAGTAGCATTTAACTTTAGAAAAGGGGAACTACACAAAAATGAGGAAACTAGTGAAATGGAAATTAAAAGGAACAGTCACAAGAATGAAATGCCTGCAAACTTTTTAAAAACACCACAATAGAAACTCAAATTAAATGTATATCCCAAATTTTAAAAAAATAGTAAGAGGACCAAAACAAAATGCCACCAAGTCTAAACAACAGAGAGGCTGTTAGAGGCAAAAAGGCATCCTTTAAAAATTGGAAGTCAAATCCTACTGCGGAAAATAGAAACCAGCATAAACTCTGGCAAGCCAAGTTTAAAAGTAGAATTAGGCAGGCCAAAAAGGAATATGAAGAGTAAATAGAAAAAGACCCAAAAACTGACAGCAAAAAGTTTTTTAAGTACGTCAGAAGTAGGAAGCCTGCCAAACAGTAAGTGGGACCAATGGATGACCAAGATGCTCAAATAAATTGGTTAGTCTCTAAGGTGCCATTAGTACTCCTTTTCTTTTTGCTAATACAGACTAACACGGCTGCTACTCTGAAACCTGTCAAGGTGCTAAAGGAGCACTCAAGGAAGACAAGGCCATTGCGAAGAAGCTAAATGAATTCTTTGCTTTGGTCTTCACTGCAGAGGATGTGAAGGAGATTCCTATACCTGAGCCCTTCTTTTTAGGTGACAAATCTGAGTAACTGTCCCAGATTGAGATGTCAATAGACTTCATGTTTAGGCTGTTATAGTGGCTGATGAGATTACACTTGATAATTTGTTGGCAAAATCTACATATAGAATTCACAACCAATTTGGGATTTGTGCCCTGGTTCTTCACAGTCTGCCCTGTGGTTGGTACTCATACTGTTGAGTCATAGAAGGCAGCTTTATAATAGGGTCAATGACTAGATTTTATTTATTATTTATTTGTATTTTGATAGCGTATCAGTGATCAGAGCCTCACTGTTCTACGTACTGTACACACATATAGGGAAAATATGGCCCCTGCCTTGAAAAACAACAACAAAACACCCCAAAAACTTTAAATTCAACTAATACAGAGACACTCAAAATGATGGGGCAGATCTTCTAGTGGCATAAATTGGTGTAGATTCATTGACACAATTTACACTAGGGCCCAGATCCTGCAAACATGCACCCATTTAACATTATTACCATGAGGAGATAATGGGTATGTCTACATTGTAGCTTGGAGGGTGCTTCTCAGCTCAGGTAGGCAGATACACACTAGCTCTGCTAAAGTTCTAAAAATAGCAGTGCAGCTGGCGGGGTAGAATGGGCAGTGGCTCAGGCTAGACACTTAAGTTGGTACCAAGGGGGTCCAGGTGAGTTTGTACTCAGGCAGTCAGCCCAAGCTGATGCTGATGCTACCCGTGACTGCACTGCTGGTTTTAATGTGTCTTTACCAATGCTAGAAGCACACTTCCAGCTGCACTGTAGATTCACCCTAATGTTTGTAGGATCAGGGCCTACATGAGGATCTGGTCCAATCAGTATAATAATAGTAATAATAATTAATAAATATAAATAAACTTCCACTTATATAGTCATTTCCATTGGTGGAAATCAATGCTTTTTAAAAACATTTATGAATCCATTTTCACAAATTGACTGTGAAATTGGGAAATATTATCCCCATTTTATATACATGGAGAAACTAAGGGACAATGAGATTATGGCCAGAATTTTCAAAAGGTTCTGTAGGTTGCCCAAAGTCCTGTAGGAATTCTGAGGGAAAGCTAGGAAGTGAACCCAGATCTTCTGATTTGTAGTCATATGCTTAAGCCACAAGGCCATCCTTCCCCAAATAACGAGAGCATAAACTCTATGTCCATTTCAAAGGTCATAAATTAGTCTTATAAATTTTTCTGGCCAAACTATCATAATCGGGCACACTGCATCTTTTTTAGTTGCTAGGAAGCGGTTCAACACATTCCACTCCATGCATCTGACGAAGTGTGATCTAGCCCATGAAAGCTTATTTTCAAATAAATTTGCTAGTCTCTAAGGTGCCACAAAGACTCCTCGTTGTTTTTGCTGATACAGACTAACACTGCTGCCACTCTGAAACCTGTCATCAGGAAACTGTGTAAGCCTGGAACTGAGTATCAGGAAGTTTTTCCCTCTGGATCCCTGGGCTCCAGGGGAGAGGAGGACGGGTGTCTGGGTAAGGGGGGCCCTGCAGCTGGGCTCATGGGGGGAAGGAGAGGGGATGCAGGTATATGGGCTGGGAGCCCCCATGGTTAAGCTCTGGGGAGGAGGAGGGTTGGGTGTATTGGCTGAGAGGGCCCACAGGTAGGCTCTTGAGGGAAGGGGTTGTGGGTGTCTGGGCCCTCAGCTGGGCTCTGTGGGGGCCGAAGGGGGCAGAGAAACAGGAATTGGTTGTCACAAGGGTTTCTTTAACTCTCTACTCCTGGGGGAATTTTTGTGTTTGTCTGTATTGTTACAGACATAGTTGCTGACAGGTATTTTGAAATAAATTACCAAAATAATTGAAACTGGCATGATTATGTACTGCTATTTTGACAAATAAAATTTGCACAATTTAGCAGAATTTTAAAATATTTTGCGCAGAATTTTTAATTTTTTGGCACAGAGTGCCCCAAGGAGTAAGCTATCTCTCTTCATAAAGGGGCTTAATGCTTCTTCCATTTAGCCTGAAAGAAGGATGGTTAGCACACCTATTAGCTTTTACAAGGTCTGCAGATCAAAGGCCTGCTTGTTGGCGGCTATTAATACCCTTCAGCATAACAAAATTTAATCCTTCCTGCTGCTAAAGTATTTTATCAGATTTGCCAAATAAACATACACACTAGCTCAAACATTGGTCATATTTTAAATGATCTCACCCAGGATCTAATTCATTTGTTCAGTTATTAACTTGGTCCCAGCCATCAATTTTGCTCTAACATAACATAATCCCTTTACTGAAGCGGGAATCCTAATATGTGTTTTTGACATTAAGGCAGTTTAAGATCAAACTGGATATTCACTCACTTTGAATTGGGCCCACTTAAAAGGAGCCAGGTAAAAGCTAAGGTTCTTTGGGCCTTATCCTACAGCCACTGACTTCAATCAAACACTTTATCTTTCTCACTGTCTACCTGATTGATCAAAGGGAGTTTTTCTACTGAGATCAAAGAAAGCCCCTTTCTCTTTGTCTGGTTAAACTACTCTGCCTATGCTCAGTAGCCTGATTTGCAATCAAAGAATGCGTTTACTGTTAAATAATTTCAGATGACCAGTACTGACATCTTCATAACATTATTGCTGAAAACAAAGCAAGGAAAAGTGATGAAAAAAGATGTAGACAATCCAAATGTTAATTACTAACATATGTAGTACTAAGGATTTTGACTAGGAATATATTGCTACCAGATCAAGAAGTGTATTTCTACAGAAGATATACTTAGTGTAAGTTCATTGGCCGGGGAATAATGTCAGTTTAGTCTTTGAGATTTCACAGCCGTTCTGTTTAATAATTTGTATATTTTGAGCAGTGTAACTGAGAGCAGAGTTGTGCCCTTTCTGGTTGTTTTTCACAAGGATTGCCTGCACTGTTGACAGTTGAACTGTGTACTGATATTATATCTCATTTACTAATGAGAATATGTTAAATTGTTAAATCAAATCAGTATCAGGATTAAAACTGCTACTTTGAATAGTCCCTTACAATATGTTCTAACTACTTATGATAAACAATCTGTTTCATGTTCTATTTTGCTGTGATGCTGGGTGTACTTTTCCCAGGCCTGAAGAAGAGCTCTGTGTGGCTCAAAAGCTTGTCTCTCTCACAACAGACGATGGTCCAATAAAAGATATTACCTCACCCACCTTGTCTCTCTGCTATATGTCATACTCAGACAAGATAAACTTAATTAGTAACAATTGTTCTACTATGAATGTTGGTATTAGAAACCAGGGGTCATCCTTGGTTTACGTCCACAGAAGTAATTCAATTTACACCAGTAATGCATTGCACCAGAAGGGCTAAAGGATGAATGAGCGTGAAGACAGAACTACATTCTTCCCCACAAGAATGGTGCCTCCAATACTGGATTGAGGCACTTTGATTAGTGAGCATGGGAGAAACACGTGCTGCTGCCTGTGGCATATCTTTTACGGAGAGATTTAAGATTTCAGTCTCCTGGGTTGTTGATTTGTTATCTCTGTTGGGTAGTAATTGCACAAATATATACATATGGATATATTCTCTGTCATGAAGTATAACATAAATCTCTCTCTTCTCTTCCCCTTTTTAATCCAGTTTGGCTTTTTTAACCCATTCGTAGTCTTAAATCAAGTTTACTATTTGTCCTGTTTTGAGATGGACTCATCCAGAATCCATCTTTTAAAGTGTGCAAGAGTATGTCTACACAGCAAAGAAAAACCCACGGCTGGCCCACGCCAGCCAGCTTGGGCTCATGGACAGGGCCGTATTAATCTTTTGTGGGCCTGGCACCAAATATATTTGTGGGCCCCCATGGAGGCAATGTAGCATGGCATGGGGAGGTCAGTCCCCAGAGCGAGGGGCCAGCCAGGGGCAATAGGTCATGGCATGGCAGGGGCAGCCCCGCTCCGCCCAGCATAAGGGCACTATTTACAAACCAGCAGTTGCCAGACGCAGAGTGGCGCACCCGGCCCTGTGCTGCCAGCATGCCCCTTCCCCTCCGGGGGTGGGCCCATGCTGCGCCACACAGCCCCCCCGCCCAACATCCCCCCTACTCCCTATGCCCAGCCCCCCACAGATCCCTACACACAAATGCACAGCGCCCTGCACACCACCCCTGCCCACAGCTCCACCCCCCCCTGCACAGAACCCGCACTCCCGAGTGCCCCAACACACACAGCTCTTCCCCACCCCTTCACAGCCCACCACTCCTCCACGCCTTGCCTCCCGGCCACATTCACCAACCCTGCTGGGAGGCGACTGTCTGCTGGGATGAGCCGGCAGCACAACCAGGGATGGGAATCGCTCCGGCCCCTCGGGAGTGGCGCGATCAACCAGGCCAGGGCCTGCCCCTGCTGGGCTCCCTCAAGACACACCAGCCAAGCCCCCCAGCACTGTCCCTCCTCATAGCTGGCTGAGACTGGCCAGGCTTCTGCACCAGTCCCAAGCGGCTCAGCTCCGAGGGGACAGGCAGGGCCCCACAGGTGGTGGGAAGCAGAGACTGCCCACAGCTGGAGGTGCACAGGGGTCCGGCCAGGGGGCAGAGAGAAGCAGGGGGTGGGGCCAGGGGGCAGAGAGGAGCTCTTGGTCGGCCGGCGGGCAGGCCAACAGGAGCAAGTAGTGGGTGGGGGGAGCCAGTGGGGTCTCAGGGCGCAGTGCAAGCGGAGCAGGCCAGGGCCCCTTCTGAGCATGGACCCAGCTCCATGGAGCCACTGGCGCCATTGTAAACCTGGCCCTGCTCATGGGGCTCGGGTTGCGGGCCTGTTTCATTGCTATGTAGACTTCTGGGCTCAGGCTCAGAGCCCTCTCACCTCACAGGGTCCTAGAGCCCGGGCCCCAGCCTGAGCCTGAGCCCAGGAGTCTACACTGCAATGAAACAGCCCCGCAGCCCGAGCCTGAGTCAGCTAGCAAGGGCCAGCCACAGGTGTCTAGTTGCTGTGTAGACGTACCCAGCTAGACTTAGAGCTCTAGCTTCCTAGCCCCACGGAGCTAGGACTGCCTACCAGGAAAGCTGCTGAAGGGCCTTAGCCGCCTGGACCGTGTGGAGAGGATAGTGGGACCTTCTTTACTCTGTTTTCCCTTTTGGAGCCCAAGGTGTTCAGCCTGGGCTCCTCAGACACACAGAGTTTCTAGGAACCCAGATCCCCTTCATAGAGATTTATCTTTTGCCTTGCAGGGAACAGTGGGGTGAGCCCGGATTGTCTTGTGGCCTGCAGGATTATTTTTTGTTTCCCTTTTTTGTTTTGGGCTGCTGTTATGCTCAGAAGAGAAGGAGCTGTGTTTCTAGGACTTACTGCGGGAGGAACACATCCTGGACTCCAAACTGGCACTACAGTGATGTCTACATACAAGGAAGTATGTCTGGGATGAGAGAGGTTCCTAGGGTCAGATTAAAAAATTATGGGACCCTGTGCACTATAGTAATTGGGGCCCCCACCTTCCATAAACTAGATAGCAAAGTGCTCCTGCTCCAAACATACCCCACCCCACACACAGACCCCTGAATGCCCCTCTCTTCCCACCCCACACACAGACTCCCAAATACCACTCGTAACCCACCCATACATCAGCCCACACAGACCTCTGAATGCCTCTCCCACCCCACCCCTCTCCATACACAGACCTCCAAATGCCTGTCCAACACCCTCTCCCAGCCCTGCTAATCCTGACAGCCCCCGCACATACCAGCAGCCCTCATATACATCCCACGCATCTCACCCCACCATCCTCAGCTCCCAACATCCCAACTCCAGTATCCCCAGAATCCCCTATTCCCCACGCAGCCCTCACAACTCACCCCACTGTCCCTGACATCCTTCATTACCCCCACAACTCACCCCATCTCCCCCAACATCCTCCACTTGCCCCTAACCCAGGGGCAGCCAACTTGTGGCTCCGGAGCTGCATGCGGCTCTTCAGAAGATAATACGACTCCTGCTAGGAGCCAACTTTGGGGGGGAAATGGAGGATGCTCAGCACCAACCAGCAGCCCTATCAGAATCTCCGACCTGAACTGTGACATTGAATCGCAATTGCACTTGCAACTTCAGCAGTGTGAGTATCTGAGCATTGCTTTGGATGAGTCGTGCCATGCACAGGATAAACCTTATTATCAGTATTTGTCTGCACTGTGTCTGACGACTGTGTTGTAAGGGACGAACTCCTTGATATTGTGTCACTAAAGGACAGAACTTGTGGACGAGATTTAAAGGCAGCACTGATGTTGGTAGTTACAAAAAACCACTTGCTTTTACAGAAGCTCACTGCCATTGCAATGGACGGGGCTCCATCCAGGAGGGGATTTGCGAATGGATTAGTAGGGCTTTGTAAGTCTGACGAGAGCTTTCCCGAATTTTGGACATTTCACTGTATTATTCATCAGGAGCAACTGGTATCAAAAATCTCAAATTTCATCACGTCATGAAACCTGTTTTTCACATTGTGAAATTCATTCTCTCAAATGCACTCAATCACAGACAATTTCAAAATCTAATTGAAGAACTGGATGAAGACGACTCCCCTGCCAATTTGCCATTTCACTGTACACTTTGATGGCTCTCAAGAGGTAAAGTTATTTCCTGTTTTTTTTTGAGCTCCTGGAACCAGTAAAATTGTTTATGAGGAGAAGCACAGAATACACCCTGAGCTTACAGAACCTGGATGGGTTCTAGACTTGGCATTTCTTGCAGACATGCTGCTACATTTGGATAAACTAACATGGACTTACAAGGAGAATTCCAGTTGCTGTCTGATCTAGTGCAAGGTGTATTTGCATTCATGAACAAACTGCAGTTGTTTCACAGACAAATGCTTGACGGAGAGCTGACATACTTTCCCTCAATGTCACAACTTCAAGCCAGTTCAAAAGAAGATGCAACAGAACCCCTAAAATGGAGCACAACTAGGTATGTGAGCATGATTAAAAATCTTAAGGACAGTTTTGAGGAAAGATTCCAAGATTTGCAGCAGAAAAGACCTCAAATCAGATTTCGGATTGACCCTTTTAGTACTGAAGTCAATTGTCTGAAGCCCCCTTTAGTCACTGATGAAGCAACATCCCAGATGGAAATAATAGAACTTTTGGAATATGACAGACTGAAATCTGTTCAGAAGACAGAGGGGACCCTTACTTTCTGGAAATCTGTACCAAAGGATAAATACCCCAACATCAAAGGTGCAGTCCTAAAATTAATCTCGATGTTTGCCTCGACCTATCTTTGTGAGTCTGTTTTCTCGACACTCAAACATGTGAAATCCAAGCATCGATCCATTTTGATAGATAGCCACTTAAGAGAACTGCTGCATGTGAACACAACTGATCACAAACCAAACTTCATGGGAATTGTTGAAAGTAAAGATTGCCAGAAGTCCCACTAAGTAAAAGATTAAGTTGTTATTATCGTTAACTATACTTTATAAATGTATAATAAATACACATTATCAACTTATATAATGATTATGTGTGGGCATATTATACACACACACATATATATAATCATTACATATTACTATGACTCTTTGGCAATGTACATTGGTAACTTCTGGCTCTCTCTCAGGCTCAGGTTGGCCACCCCTGCCCTAACTCCTCACCCTGCAACACTCCCCACTCACCCCATAGCCCACCAATGACTCATCTCCAGCCCTCATCCCCTGCTTTGAGGCCCTTCCTGGCCACTCACCAGCATCCCCTTGGCTCAGTGCTCCTGTCCCAGGCTAGGGCGGCTCCTCCTGATCCTGGCCTCCCAGCTCTGCTCTCTCTGCTCTCACACAGCCCACACTGCCTAGGTTTGGCCCCTCCATCATGGCCGTGCCAAATTTGAGCAAGTGGCACTGCTACACATCACCACTCAGTTTACCCCTCCCTCCCCCTGAGATGGGGGCCCTGTGCAAATGCACAACATGCACATTGGTTAATCCAGACCTGGAGGTGTTTACCCTCACCCCAATGGGGTGCCCTAGAGGTATTACCAGTGGTGAGCTGGAGCCGGTTCACACCGGTTCACACGAACCGGTTGTTAAATTTTGAAGCCGGTTTAGAACCGGTTGTTAAAGGGGTGGGGAAGCTCAGGCGAGATGGAAAGGATGGGGCCCGCGGGACCATCCTGTCTGTCCCGCCTGAGCTCTCGGCTGGGGAGGCTCCCATGTGAATTCTTACTGACCTGGCGGCACTCCGAGCCTTCGGCGGCACTTCAGCGGCGGGTCCTTCATTGCCACCGAAGACCCGGAGGGACTGAAGGACGTGCTGCCAAAGTGCCGTCGAAGACCCGGAGCGAGTGAAGGAACCAGTTCTTGAGCTTCTGGCAACTCATCACTGGGTATAACCTATGATATACCTTTATACCAGTGGTCCCCAAACTTTTCAGGGTCACACTCACATCTCTATTACCCCTGTCTGCTGCCCTACCCTTCCCCCCCCAAGCCGGGGCTGGGAACGGGGTCCCAATTCTGGAGGGGGATGGGGACAGGGGTAAGGGGGCCAAGGCTGGGGCCACAGCTGGGGGTGGGCAGGGCCGGGAGTGGAGCCTCAGCCAAGGACCAAGGCTGGGGGCCGAGGCTGAGGCTGGGGTCCAGGGCCCCCTGCCGGCACAAGGTCGGCAGCTGGGTGGTGCTCCCTTTACACCCCCTGTGGGGGTTGACTTGGGCCCCACCTGTGCCCCTCCAAACCTTCCACCACACACCCCTGGGGGGCATGCCCCACAGTTTGGGGACCTCTGCTTTATACCAATATAACTGCATCTACCCTAGAGGGATTGTGCCATTTTAACTATAATGGTATAGTTAGAGCAGTACAACTTTCTAGTGTAGCCAAGAATCTAATGGCCAATTAATTAATTTAGCCCCAGGTTTTCTACAGAGTAATTCTGAATAAACAAACTTTCATGAATACATTTCAATGTTCTGTCCTTTTGTATTGCTAAAGGTTCCAGGTAACACCTTTTCCAGAATGACATTATCATGTAAATGAAGAGTCATCTTCTGGTAAGTCATTTGCCTAATGAGTAGTTCGCTTGTGTAAGGGAGGCATTATAGGTATAAAGATCAAGGACAGGATTTTTGAATGAGGTGGGATAATGGGAAGCAGGAGTGTTAAAGGAAGATCCCCAGAACTAGCAACGCTGCTGTACTTATTACACTGAGGTGGATGTGGGCAAAAACAGAGAGGTAGAGTGAGCAAGGACCACTGAGAATACTTCTGGAATCAACAAGTCAGCTTCATCCACCTTAAATCTTTTTGTCTAGCATATATTGCATTGGATGCTTCAGCAAATAGCATATGTTGATAGTTTATTACTATTTGTGACTGGCTCATTAGTATGATGACATAGTCTTTTATGTGAAGCCTGAGTGACGAGCAGTTTTTTTTTAAAATTGCCTCATCATGAAGCTATAGAAGGACAGGGTGTTGCTTTGGTCCCAGAAGTGGCTCCTTAAGGATTAAAAAAGACAATGAAAAACAAATAAAAATGTTAGAACTTGCATGCATATTGTGACAAAGTTCCTCCTCTGCCTCAGTGGGTCCTGCGCTTATTGGCGGATTTGCTTGCCTCAGAGATTCACGGCAGCCCTCAGTTTGGCCACTCTTGCTAGTGGCTCAAACCTGGCATCCACTCAGCTAACCTCATCACTGGCCAGCATGGAGGAAATGGAGAACAATCCCCGCAGTCTCCGTGTCCCACCTAGTGGGTCGGGGACAGGGCAGATCCCTTTCCAATTTAGACCTTCCCTTCTGGTGTTTCTCACAGACCAGGTTAACTCTTCCTGTGTCCGATCAGGAGTTGGGGGCTGGGGGGGAACCCAGGCACACCCTCTACACCGGGTTCCAACCCAGGGCCCTGTGGATAGCAGCTGTCCACAATGTCCCCTGTATCAGCTGCGTGACAGCTACAACTCCCTGGGCTACTTCCCCATTGCCTTCCCCCCAGCACGTTCTTTATCCTCACTGCAGGATCTTCCTCCTGAAGCTTGATCATGCTTGAACTCTTCACTCCTCCAGCAGCACGCCTTCTCACTCCCTGCTCCTGGTGAAACCCCCTACTAACTGATGGGAGGTCCTTTTTAAACCAGGTGTCCTGATTAACCTGCCTGCCATAATTGAATATAGAAAGTTCTTAATTGGCTCCAGGTGTCTTGATTAGCTTGCCTGTCTTAATTGGTTCTGGCAGACTCCTGATTGTTCTAGGGCAGCCCCTGCTCTGGTCACTCAGGGAACAGAAAACTGTTCATCCAGTGGCCAATATATTTGCCTTCTACCAGACTCCTGTATCCCACTAGTCTGGGTCTGTCACAATATCTAAAAGGATATTTCTGGTGGAGTAAGGTCCTCACGGCATGTCCAGCCATGTTCCATCATGTTGAATTTGGCCCATAACGTGACTCTGGTTACAGAGAATTCATGGCGTAACCCTAGGTTATTACGTGTACCATGTTTCTTAGGAAAAAAAATCTTTTTGATTAGTTTATTCCCTATTTTCTCCTTTTAAGTCTCCTTTGCCTGCTTTACAGGCTTCTTTTTACTGAAGGTTTTGGAGGCCAATGAATCTGCTCCAATGCTACCCTAGTCCAATGGTTTATTCCAGTGACTGGTTGCTGACATATTCCAGGAAGCCGCATCATCACACAGTTCTAGCAGAAGGTGTTTGGGAGGCTCTGTGCCCTAGTTCTGATGGACCCCCCATTCCCCAATTCTGCAAATGCACATTGGCTAATCATTTAATTTAAAGGAAGCAAAATACATTGAAGGATGATTTTTCTTAGCTCAGCTTTTTAAATGTAAACGAGAAGGTTCTGCATTGGCATGTGGAAAGATATGAAAGTTAAGGACATAAATTCAAATCAAGTGTCCATTGTTTGAGAAATTCAGAGGTGGCTGGCTTATTATGAAGTGTTAATTCAGTCTGTGTAAACAGCTTCTGGCAGTATAAGCAAAACTTGTATTATTAAGTTCATCTAAGGTAACTTTATTATAGAAGGAAGTAAAAATGGCCCTTTAATATAAAAATCTGCCCCAGAGAATGGGAGTGGTGAGAAAAGGAACCACTGACTCCATTCAGAAATCTTACCAGTTCTCAATAGTTTATTTTGAGGGGCTGATCCAGGGACAGTTTAAAGAATTGTCAGCCCAGAGCAGGGGCCTTGCTATGCATGAGATCAAGATTAGCCAGAGTATGGTCTCAAAGCAGCTATATTTCTTCCCATCCCCAGCAACCGCTTTCATTCTTGGAGCCAGAATTTTTCCCTATATATTCTGACAAAGCATTTGGAGTAGGGTGGGTCATATTGAGGGTATGTATGGGAAGACATAAGATTATTTGGGGGCCTCATAGACCCGAAGCAGGTTTGGTTATAGTAAAGACGTGGGAACCAACACCTCACAAAGGAAGAGGAGTAGGCGACCTGGCACTTTTCTTAAATTTCGCAGATTACCTTTTGAGAATACTTTATCATTAGTGGCCCATTGACCCCAGAACAACACTTTCTAGCTGCGTGGTTCAAAGACGTTTATATGTGGGCTACAACACCAGCCACAGAAGCTGTTCCCTTTCGAAACAGTTCTCTTCTGCACTAGTCTGTTGTGAAAGATGGCAGAAACCTTAGGAAAGTTAAATTTAGGACCTAAAAGTAATAGTGACTTCTTATGATTCCTACAATATGGAATACAGATGTTATAAGTGAGATTAATACATGCAGCAACTCACAGTCATTGAAGTTTAAACACTAAACACATTCTTATCATTCTAATACCTATTTTAACAATACTAACACAAAGGTGAGCCAGACTGATTCCAGCTATGTATTTGTCAATATTCAATTGAGGCATGGGGACCTTGGCATTAGCTGGCATCTGGTCTGCCAGCATTACAATTATTATGACAGATATTATGAAATATTGGGCAGGTTTTAGCTTATTCCTAGCTGTTGCTTCATTTATGGACAGATGCTGTGCCATTGTACTTGTGTACCATCCCATCTCCTCCTCCCTCTTGCTACCACGGTGCTTCAAATGGCAGACAAGTGGGGGAGGGGGGAGCAGCAGCTTACAGGGGCTGAACGCAGTAGCTTTTTTTAATGGAAAAACATTAATGCAAAAGTTGAATATTTGTGGCCTCATCTCGGAGAAAATGTAATTTGTTGTTGTAACACAATCCTTAAAGGCACTTCTATCCAATACCCCTGCTTGCGAAGTCGCCCTCTCATTAGTGCAGAATCTGGCTTATTGCTGATCTTACTTGGTCCACTCCTGGAGAGAGTAGTAAAATAGAATTATTCACCTAATAAAAATTCCAGACAGTCTGTGAGATTCATTGGTAAGGGAAGCCTCCATCTGCCACTGCTTTAACTTGCAATCCCTGTCCAGGCACTTATCAATTCATCTGTCACAAGACACAGAAAGATTTCCATTGCATACACAGAAGATCTCCCTGAGGTCTAGAATAATGGGTCCTTCTTTCATTCTCGTATCTGAAGCGGCATGACATCTTGTAAGGTGGCAGCAGCCTGAAAAGTGTTTAGTATAATCACCATTTCTGCTCTGTCTCCCAGGACCTGCACCCCTCCCCGCTTTTCTCAAAAAGAAATTTTTGGGAGAGTTGAAAGGTAAATGAACTCATCATTAAGGCTATGATTTTGTCCCTCCCACGCCTGCGGCAGCCAGGAGTTGCAAGGTACCCCCAGAGCGCTGAGACACTCTGGGCAGTGGGGATACCCCACAGTGCCTGGCTGCCACAGGTCGCAGGGCCCCTGAGAGCTCCGAGCTGCTGTGGGTGGCACGGGGACCCCACAGCTCAATGCTGCTGCGATCAGCAGGGGGCTCTGAGCCAAGGAGCTCCCAGGCGTTGCAGGCGGTGGAGACCCACCCGGAGCTCCGAGCCATCACAGGCGGGGGGGACACCCAGAGTTCCGAGCCATGGGTGGTGGGGGCTCCTAGAGCTCTGAGCCAGGGCCCTCACCGCTGCGCAGCCGCCGCAGGCAGTGTAGGGACTCCAGAGCTCCTCATTTTGTCACAGATATTTTTAGTAAGTCAGGGACAGGTCAAGGGCTTCTGTGAATTTTTCTTTATTGCCCGTGACCTGTCCATGACTTTTACTAAAAAATTCTATGATGAAATCTTAGCCTTACTCATCATCTCTTTCCCTGGGAAAATTTGGTGGCCAAGAGACTCAGCAAAGATAAAGGCATTCTCTGGATATAGATTCTGATATATTTTATTTGTGGCTGTGCACAATGAGGGATTCAAGGGCACTCACAAACTTTTCTCCATCTCTCTGTCAGGACTAAGTACAACAGTATCAGACTCACTGAGGGAAGGAAGGGCACCTAAGAGGTCATTTATTGTCAGTGAAAGCCTTCAGAATTTGAGGTCAAAGCAACAGAGGATCAGAGATGCATGGAGGTGCATAAGGACTCCTCCAGGTGACTGGAAAAGCACAAGAAGTCTGAGGAGAACTGAAGAAAGGAGGACAAGGAGATGGAGGAGAAGCTGCAGGCTAGCATCTCATGCATGATCATGAGATGAAGGAGTGAGACATGGCATTTCAGAGGACATTATTTGGGCTCATGAGCCATGAGGGCAAATCCATAGTGTGCATAAGCACCATGACTCTACTTCAGTGTTGCCATGTCCTACAGCCTATGAACCCAATGCCTGAAGGAACCAATCAATGAGCCATGGAACCTCAGACCATCATCAGATCTGTGCACTCTACACCTGTTCCAATTCAGGGGAAAGAGAACAGATAAACTAATGTTTAGTTTTCTTATTAGTGACAAGTTTTTGTTATGTCTTATGTTTGCATGTTTGAACCACATTAGGGCAGTGGATTTGCCCACATTTTTAGCATGAATCAATTTCAATAAAAGTAAAGAGAAAGGAATCTTTATTTCTTTAATGCATGCAAAAGCATTACATGTGATTTCAAGGCAGCAGCATCAATCAGCCCCAGTATATTCCCCATGCAGTTCAAGAATATCAGTGCACAAGGCATCCCTTGTGGCCTTTTCTGTAACAGACCCTGTGCCAGCAAGGGGTATATTTGGTGGCTGCCTGGAAGCAGACTCCAGATCATCATTGTTGGCACAGACAAATCCATTGCAAAGTATTTGCCCTTATCCTCCCATATAACATGAAGCATACAACATGCCCTGATCACATGTATGATGTTAAACACACTAAAGTCCAGACAAATCAGTAAGCAGCACCACCTTGCTTTCAGTTGGCCAAAAGCACATTCCACCATCAACTTGTACCTGCTCAATGTGTTGTTAAACTGCTCCTTTTCCAGTTGGTGCAAATCAGTATAAGCAGAGTCTGAATGAGCTGTCCCCTGACATCTAGAGATGAGCTGTGGAAGAGGAGTTCAGGAATTGATCTCGTTTGCATGTGCACCCCCACCCTGCCTAGGTGCTCAGCATGATGGGATTGCTTGGCCAAATGGTCACTTTTGGCTGGTGTGGGATCCCCAGTCTCCTTGTTATTGGGGCAGGAGTAATAAAGGTGCTAACCTTGTTAACCTTGTTAACCTTGTGGTGTGAATCAAGGGCAACAGAACTGTACTTGGCATTTCCCAACTGAGGGACTCACTCTCAACTAAACATTACTTGCTAGGCAGGGACATGGGTTCCAAAGCCCAATGAGTTGAGAAAGGATGGGAACAGGCACTTGTAGCTGGTGGTGTGGGCTATGCCTAAGGGTGCCAGGCACTGTTTGATCCTTTCTGTCTCCAGTGTGTAATAACAGCTAATTTAGATTCAATTGAGAGTCTTGTTACATACTGCAGAGCTGAAATCACTGATACCTAGGTTTAAGTATTAGACCTGCTTTGGGACAGTGTTTCTGATGCAAGAGACTGTCCAGTGTGCACCAGCAGTGAGGCTCCCTAACTAACAGCTGAACTCATTGAGAGCTGTGTTAAGTGGTGAGCCCTGAAGACATCTTGGCAAGCAGCCAGCAGGGTGGCTGGTGAAGAGGCATGGTGAGTGGCCAGCAGGGTGGCTGGTGGAGAGTGCCAGAGCAGAGCCCCACAGAGGGGCAGTGAGCGATTGCCGAAGCAGCGGAACAAGTAAGGTGCCTCCTTACCCGCCCCTCCACCCAGGGTTGGAGGTGAACTCTGCAGATGCACCTCTGAACTTTGGGTCTGCGCTGTCCAAGGTGGGGTGCAGAGAAGGGATGGGCATGTAAAAAGGACTTTTGGGTTGCTGGACTTAAGAACCCACGGGGAAAAGGACACTGCCCAATTTACTTGGCGGTGGGTCTTTTGCTCATGGTTATGTTTATGGACCCTGTTTGCAGTGTTTTCCCAAATTAATGCTGAGTTTCTTCCCTCCTTTTATTAAAAGATTTTTGCTACACTCAGACTCTGTGCTTGCAAGAGGGGAAGTATTGCCTCTAGGCGCCCAGAAGGGTTACATCAGAATAAGCCTTCATCAATCAGGGCAGCAGAGGGTAGGCTGGGTTGCTTAAAATCACAGTGGGCACAGATACTCCACTGATCACTGTGTTGTTTGGGGGAAACAACATACTAGCTTGCCCATATTGAAACAAGCCAGATCTGAATACCCTGGTATCTTTCTCTGTGCCACCGCATCTGATGTAGGTGTCCATGAATATTCTACAGTGATCCACAAAGCCCCACATAATGATGGAATAGAATCTTTCCTGTTAATGTATTTGCATACATAGGATGGGTATATGCATGCCATCAATCATACCTACACTGTGCAGGAACCCCATCCATTCCAAACCCCACAGGACCTTAAATTGTAAATTCCTTCAAGCACAGACCTGTTTTTTTTCCCATTGGTATGTAAAGTGCCATGCACACTGATGGGACTGTATAATAATATCCCTTCGTATATTGTAATTTTGTTTGGACTTTTTGAACTGACATGCCCATATTATCTTCACCTGCACATCTTTTACAAAAAGGACAGTGTATTGGGTACACAACATACAGGAGAAGGAACAGGCAAATAAGGGAACTGGGAATATATTCAAAGGGCATTGGCAAGGCACCTTTCATATTTTTTCTATTGTTTATAATAATCCATTGAAATTTAATGAAGTTGTTTACTTATGTGTTTTTCCCCTTCTATCAGTTGTGTGCAATTCTGCTGAGTTCTCCTGTGTCTTTGGCTACTGGAACTGCTTCTTTTCGTTGTGAACATGTGCATTAAAACACTTACTTTGAGAAAAAAGAAACATTTAGATCATTACATGGACTTAACAAACAGCCATCCGAAATAAAGATTGGTCAGGCTTCAGGTTTCTCAATCTTAACAGTGTCCATGTAATATCAACTGAACATCAACTGAACCTGGATGGTATTTACCCAAAAGTACTAATGGAAATTAAGAATGGAATGTATGACCTGTTAACGAAAATATTAATCTATCATTGCAAATGTATTATACTGTGCTTAGATGCTACAATGATGTGTGCTATAGAAATACCTTAGACAGATATTTTATTTTTCTATTTATTAGAGAATAGGAAGGTTGCCAACACTGAACCCATGCTAAAAAAGACCCAAAGAAATATAGGCCAATTATCTTGATTTCATTACGGGGAATAATTGTTAAGAAAGTAATTAAAGACAAAATTACAGAGCACTAAAATAAGTATAATGTGATAAGGACAAATTAGCACATCTTCTGTGAGAGTAAATTGTGACTAACGTTTTATAATTTTTTTCAAGCATTAACAAAAAATAGTGGATAAAGGTGATATCATTTATTGGATAAAGTCTCACACTAGAGCTATAAAATAAGCATGATAACCACAGGGTGAGAGGTAAATTATTGTCATTGATCAAAAACTATTTAGGAGGAAGGAAGCAAAGTATATGAATCAATGGCTAATTCTCATACTGGATAAGGTTAATATTGGGTTGGCTCAGAGATCAGTACAGTGAAAAATTTCTGTTGTGCTGTCACCAAGCAAAGCCAATAAGAGGTAGCAAAATAATGATAAAAAGATGTCAGAAAATATTACAGTTCATTACCAAAAAGGTACAGATCCTAAAACTTGTTGGAAATTGGTGATTAGCACTTATTGTCCCCCTCACCCACTCAAACCTTAATGTCGTTCTACCATGCTGCAAAACCATTCAACAGTGTTATGCAATTATTTTGTTCAAAGTTCTCATAATGTGAAAAAGGGTCCAGTTACCATCTTCACCTCCCTGGAATAAATCCACTTGCCATGGTCCAGACTGTGCATCTACCTATGCAAAAGGTGATATGCGACTGGGCACAATTGCTCTCTGTTCATGCCCCCTAGAGCGCAAAAGGATGGGAAGTGAGGGAATAAGTTGGGCTGAGTATTTGGCCAGTGGCATACAAAGCACAAACCCAAATCCCTGGCAACAGAACTCAGACCCAAATTACTGTTAATACTGTAGCAGTAACAAACAAACAAATGAATTTATAAGTAAGTTAGCAAAACTTTATAACATGCTAAAAATCTCAACTCCACAATAAAGTCTCATGTCAGTCTCTAGACTCCTGCATGAGACTGGAGAGGTTGGAGAGGACCCCAATTCACCTTCCAGCTATCTGTGTGGGCCTGGTAGCAATGGAGCCTACCAGGGTTGTAAAGTGCGTGGCTATTCACCAGACACCTGCCCAGGCCAGGCTGTACTGGGAGCTTGGCAGGAAGCCCAGAGAACTCCCTTCTTTATTCTCTAGACCCTATAAAAGGCCAGGAAGCAACAAGATCCTGGTGAAGAGGACAGGAAAAGCTCCCTTTTTCATTTGCTGGGAGGTGAGGGCACTGTGAGATAAATGCTCAGGTCTTTCCCAGAAGGCACTGTTACAAACATGGCTTGGTATATTGGTTTGACTAAACAAACTTAGAAGACATATTGCTGTATTGTGGGAAAAACGTTGCTGAGTGGAGACACAATTCAATTGTGTTCGTTGTAATTCACTTAGATGAGAGTGTCACAAACTGGCTACAAAAAGTCAGTTGTACTTGTTGTACTGACAGGCCCTAAAATGAGGCCAAACGATATGAAAACTATGTTTAAACATGACCCATGGTGGCTGGCTAAACCAGGTCAAAAATCAGTTTAGCTGGAACCTTAACTCATTTTGATAGTTTCTTAACTTCGTCTGAGTCCTGATAGGGATATGCACGCTTCTGTCCTTCAAAACTTGGGAACACGACAATTTCCTGGACAAGAGCTGTTTTCTATAGCTGAGGGAAGGAAGGCAAACTGTGTGCTCTGTGAGGAGAGTCTCTGATTTTTAAACATATTAACATTTCAGAGCTATATTCTGCTTCATTAACACATTCTCAAAAGAACAATAAATGCATGCACGTATAATTTATGGCATGTGATTGTCTTTTGTTAGTTTCTTGTGTCACTTATATTGTCAGATAACTCTCTGAAGATCAGGGCTTTATTATTCCCTTTACATGAGACAACTGAAGTAAGAAACAATTAGAGAATATGAATAATAAGCATGAAGAAACCTGGTCCCAGGGTCTTAGTCACAAATTGATGTTTCTGAAGAAATAATGGAGACTTTGCAATAACATTTTTTTGCCTTCATCTCAAAATGCCAAATGAATGAATTAAAATAAGGAGTGCCCCCAGTGGCAGATTAATTGGTCCCGGGCCAATTTGGGGGCACCCAGCAGGAGCACCAAAGCCTGGGTAGAAGTGTGGGGGTGGACGAGGCCCCACCCTCTCCATGGCCCAGCTCCCTGCTCTTCCTCTTTCCCCCAAGGCCCGGCCCCCTGGCCAGGCCGGAAGCCGGAGTTGGGCCATAGTAAAAGCCACCCAGGGAGCACAGCCACTGTGGGGAGCCCCAGACCATCCATCTGCCCTGGGCTGGGGACCAGGGTGCCAGAGAGGAACCTTTGGCCCATGTCCCTGCCACCTGGGGGTGCACCACACATGGGAGGTAGAGATTCTGGGGCTCCATATATAGCGGCCTGGGCTCCCTGGGTGGCTCTTACCATGGCCTGGCGCCGGCTCTTGGCCTGGCCATGGGGTGGGCCTCAGAAGGGAAGAGGAAAAGCAGGGGCCAGGCCACTGAGACGGACCGGGCCTCATGGTGAGGGGGAACTCAACCCACCCCCCACCCCAGCTGTCCACCAGGAAGAGGCTGGCACTCCTGGCAGGTGCTGTGCTTCCTGGCGGGGTAACTTTGTATTAATGCATTTTGGTACATTTGTGTTTTAATGGGATGTGGGGAGGCTAAATGTTCTTTGTGCCCAGGACCCCCATGCATTTTAATTTTCCTCTGAGCAGAGCAAGAAAGAATATATAGAACTGCTCCTGCTAAAATTATTAGAGACATTCTGGGACTCTGTCTCAAAGACATGAATGGGTTTCTGACCTGAACTGTCATGCATTTGTTATACAGTAACTCCCCACTTAACATCCTGTCGCTTAACATTGTTTCGATCTTACGTCCCTGTTTAATTACAGAACATGCTCCATTTAAAGTTTTGCAATGCTTCGCTATAACGTTGTTTGGCTGACTGCTTTGTCCACAGCTGGCAGGCCCCCTATCAGCTCCCCTACCCTCCCCCACAAACAGTGCCTTCCGCCAGCCAGCAGACCCCACGGATCAGCGCCTTCCCCCGCCTCTCCCCGCCTCCTGCCCGCAGCAATCAGCTGGCTTGTGGCATTCCGGAGGGAGGGGGGAGGAGCGAGGACTCGGCACGCAGGCTCCCCCTCCCTCCCCTGCCTCTTGAACGCTGCAAACCAGCTGACTGTCATGGGCAGAAGGCAGTGGATGGAGGGGGAAGGCTGCGCGCCGAGTCCTCACTCCTCCCTCCTGCCCCTTGAATGCCACAAGCCAGCTGATTGCCGTGGGCAGGAGGGAGGGGGAAGGAGCGAGCATGCGGCACGCCTTGCCCCTCCCTCCCTTGCCTCCTGCCCGCGGCAATCAGCTGGCTTGCAGCATTCAGGGGGCAGGGGAGGGAGGGGGAGCCTGCATGCCATGTCCTTGCTCCTCCCCCCTTCCTCCTGAATGCCACAAAGCGGGGGGGGGGGGGGAGGGAGGGAAGAAGAGACAGGTTAAGGGTGGGGGCTTGGGGGAAGGAGTGGAGTGGGCGGGCCGAGGGTTGAGCCCCCGCCCCTGGTGCTTGCAGAGTAGGAGAAGCTGCCGCTGCTGCTGCACAATGTGCTTCTCCTAGCCTACAGCCCCTTCAGCCTCCTTGCCTGCCTCATCTCCAGTGCCAGTGGGCTGTGCCTGTGTGGGGTAAGGTGGGGGCACCTCCCAACTATAGTACTGTACTGTATGGCAAAAAAAAATTTTTCCTGGAACCTAACCCCCCATTTACATTCATTCTTATGGGGGAATTGGATTCGCTTAACGTCGTTCCGCTTAAAGTCGCACGTTTCAGGAACAGAACTACAAGTTACTGTATATGTAGCTTTGGGTGATTTAACAAGACAGACTAGATAGAAAACTATGGGAGAAATGAAAAAAATTAAATTTGTTAGTTACAGCATATATCAGTTGCACTCTGGAATTGATGAGTACAATTTGCTTACACTCACATAAAACAGTTTTGTAGAGCAGTATGAATTGTAGCGACTCATAGGACCAATTTCTGCCCTGATACATACTCTCTGTGACCTCATGAAAGGCTCAGATTGCACAAGGTTTGATCATGGCTCAAATTTTACTGGGGGCAGATTTTTCCTTTACAGCCCTGCGGTGGTTCTAAGAATAAGAGTCCCCTGATAAAACTCCCTTCTAAAGAAACCCCTCTTCATTTTTCCTCTGTTTTTATTCCTCTCCTCATCATGCATTGCAACTGTTAAATGACTTTAAAGCCCATCGGTCCTGCTTTTTAATCACCCTAGGAACCCGCATCAGTGTAGCAAGCAAGAAACCAGAACAAGAAATTGAATAATCAAGCCAGAGTCTACTGTAGAATACTACCATCAGGCTAGTCCGAAGGAAAATGTTTTTGATATCCTCACAGAAATTAGAAATGGGAAGGAATCTATTATGCCATCTCCCACAATAGGAGCTCAGTGTGTGCCCAGTATCGCTAAAAATCAAGTCACCTGTTTAGGTGCCCACCCTTAGGTATCCAAGTTTGAAAATTTTGGCCTAGGTTACTATTTCTTATGATTGTTTTTTTAAAAAAACCTTTAAAATGTGAACAGAATTGAAATTGATGTAGTGTTGTCTTCTTGAGTTTGTAAATTGACAGCTTAAAACAAGAGCTTGAAAGTATCTCCATGTGTGTTGACTCTGAAGCCTAATGGCAACACATACTTTAAATGTCAACATTAACTCCTTTAGTGTTGATCATTTTAGCAGAAACATCCTGCTAATGTGCTTGTCTTCTGTTGTTGGATGCAGTGGTGGATCATAAGGATGGAGGTGGTGGGACAACTGTTTGGGCGGATGGAAATTTAGCACTTCAAGATCCCTCCCAAAATTTCAAATCACTTCAGATCCTACTCACAGTGAGGTGGGAATGAGGAGAGTCATTCCCTTTCCCTTGCCAAAGGCGTTATCCTGTGTCCTGACTTCCTGGGTGCCCAAATCTCTAATTATTTCTTATCCACATGCAAAACCACCTGCTATTTTTCTCCTCTGCCCTGACAATTTCTCTAGTGCATTATATATTGTAAATATAAACATCTGCAGTCCATTGAAAACTGAAAATGGGGGCCTCACAAAATAAATTGGAGTTTAATATTCAAATAAATACCACAAGGGACACTTGTGTTATTCATTTTCATATCTGATTCAATAAAACAATTTTTTAATTTACCAGAAGTTGATGCTGTCAAGATTCCTTCCCCACTCTGAACTCTAGGGTAGAGATGTGGGGACCTGCATGAAAGACCCCCTAAGCTTATTCTTACCAGCTTAGGTTAAAAACTTCCCCAAGGTATAAACTTTGCCTTGTCCTTGAACCCTATGCTGCCACTACCAAGCGTTTTAAACAAAGAACAGGGAAAGAGCGCACTTGGAGACGTCTTCCCCCAAAATATCCCACCCAAGCCCTACACTCCCTTTCCTGGGGAAGGCTTGATAAGAATCCTCACCAATTTGTACAGGTGAACACAGACCCAAACCCTTGGATCTTAAGAACAATGAAAAATCAATCAGATTCTTAAAAGAAGAATTTTAATTAAAGAAAAGGTAAAAGAGTCACCTCTGTAAAATCAGAATGGTAAATACCTTACAGGGTAATAAGATTCAAAACATAGAGAATCCCTCTAGGCAAAACCTTAAGTTACAAAAGACACAAAAATAGGAATATACACTCCCTCCAGCACAGCTTATTTTACAAGCCATTAAACAAAAGAAAATCTAACGCATTTTCTAGCGAGATTACTTACTAACTTTACAGGAGTTGTAAGGCTGCGTTCCTGATCTGTTCCCGGCAAAAGGATGACACAAACAGTCAGAACCCTTTGGTTCAACCCCTCACCCCCCGACCTCCAGCTTTGAAAGTATCTTGTCCCCTCATTGGTCATTTTGGTCAGCGAGGTTATCTTAGCTTCTTAACCCTTTACAGGTGAAAGGGTTTTTCCTCTGGCCAGGAGAAATTTTATAGCACTGTTTCCAGAAAGGTGGTTACCCTTCCCTTTATATTTATGACAGATGCCTAATTTTTTTTTGCCACAAATTCTTCACTGGTCTCACACTAAACTCACATAGACTGATGTTATAATGGTGTAACTCCACTAGCATTAAAATGACTGGTTTAAAGATGATTTTTACCTTCTGAGGGCTTTATTTTGATATTTACTTACACTGATATAAATAAAGTGTCAATAAAGTTATATAACATTTATAATAGTTTAAGTAATCAGAATCAGGCCCTTAAAAATAAAATAACTTTCGATCTCATCATTTCACCACTTTACTGCCTACTGCTTACTTTCAGATACTTTATACCTACTAGTATGTTCACCAAAGCTGTAATTCTAGGTTTATTGTCACACTTGAACTGCAACTTCTGGTTCCAAGTCCTCATTCTCTGGCCTTTTCAGTTATATTCCTAAAGCCTCCAAGAGGTTTCTGTATTTAGATACAGAACTGCTTTTTTGCCTTTTAGTTTGCTTTACATGGTTTTGCTATGCCTCCATGTCACCTGGGAACTCTCTGCATTTCACCCAGCATTTTCTGCCAGGCACTACATTTCCATTTTCTTGACAGTAGTGTTTTACACTGAAAAGTACACTCTCAGCTACTTTTAAAAATAGTTTGTGATTTCTTTTCATGAACTTAAAAATATTTCCCCAATACTCATATTCAGTCAAACCCTGCTCGTTCTGTTCACAAGAGCAGTCAAAGTGAAATCACCATGTAAGGCCAACAGTGTTTGGCCAGAATTCTTTTCTGTTTAGCTGACACCGATTTTTGTTTTCATCTTCCAAATCTGTCATGTGACAGAAACATGTTAGACTATAACCACTGATGTTGGTGAGGAAAAATATAAATTTTGAGGAAGAGCGGGGGCAAATAAAAAAAAAGACTGCTTAGTCTGGGGACACACATGTCTCGTAACAGTCCAACTCATGATCCCAGCACACAGCCAAGGGAGGTGGGCTATGTGTTGGAATAATACGTAAAAACATCTTCCTCCCAAGGCCATGGAGTATCACCGGAGCTACTCTGAGGCCATTACTGCCACCTAAAGGATGCACTAGTCCGTGCAGCAGATGTGTCCCCCTTTCACAGGGGGATGCCTGGTGAATCCATGTAGTCCTGGACCCCCAAGGCTGGATTTTTCTGTTCCTGCATGGCCATTTTGCACAGCTTGGACCATGGCAAATAGTTGTATTCTGTCCAGAGGTGGTCAGCAGAGAATTCCCTTTGTGGAAGGGAGCCCTCCACTGGCATGAAGCTTGCATAGGCATTCTAGCCACCTTCTGCACCAGCTACCCCACACACATCTAGGGTCGGGAGCAGGGCCATCCCTAGCTATTCTGGGGCCCTATGCAGCCCCCATTCGGGGGTGAGGTGTGGGGGCGGGCCCAGGCCTCTGTGGGGGGCGGGGAGCAGGAGGGCTGGCCTCAGGCCTCCGCAGGGGGGCAGGGCTGGCTTGGGGGACAGGAAGGAACCACCCCCTAGCACTCACCGGCGGCGTGGCTGGGACCGGGTCATTGCAGTTCCTGCCGCCAGTGAGTGCAGGTCCAGCCCTGCTGCAGAGCTCAGGGGAGTAGGGGCGGGGCTGGGGCGGGAAAGAGGTAGGGCAGGGCAGGGGCCGTGGGGTGCCCCAAATTTCCTGGTACCCTACGCAGCTGCATACTTTGCATATGGGTAAGGACAGCCTTGGTCAGGGGCATGTTGAGAGAGGAAAGGATCATGCTGGATCAGGTTCAGATTGGGGAAGGGTCATGACAGAGCAGAGCTCCACTATGCCTATCCTCCACTGGCATAAAGTCACTTCATAGATTTTAAGGCCAGAGGGACCATCATGATCATCTAGTCTGACCTCCTGCATAGTTTAAGACTCTTACACCAGTGCCATAAAACAGAGCAGCTCCTTGGTTGCTATAATTTACTATGAGACTAGGCAACGCAAGATCATGGAGCTCTGAGATTCTGCTCAGCCAGCTCCCTGATGCCCCCCACCCCAGGGCCAAGCAGAATCTCTTCTCTCCACAGGAGAAGATTTACCCTTCAACCCCAAATACCCCTCCGTGCTGGGATGCAGACAGTCCCTGAAGAACATAAGGGTGCATACGTCCTGCTCGGTGATCCAACACTAATTGCCCTGTACAGCAGTACCTCATTGGTTGTATTACTGTTGATGGGGTGGGGAAGAATTTATCCTCTGTGGGTAACAAAAGGGAAAACACAGCATAAACAGTGGTCCCAGAATAGCAGGGTGAAAGCAAACAATCTGAACAGAATGACTCAGACATTTGGGTCTGGCAGCTCTGCTCAGGGCAGGAATAGAGGAAGGAGGAAGAGTGGGTTCTTCTTTCCCCCATCCTGGGGCAGTTAGGGTCAGGTTCAGCCCCTGACGTAGGCTAGACAACCTCACAGTTACTCTAAAATATGTCAGCTTTTAATGGGCCCGTAGATGCCTTTATGCAAATCAGAGATTGTCAGACCCTCATGCTTCTTGTATACCCCAACAAACCCCTGTGCCAGTCAGTTATGCCAGCTGTATGCCTGGCAGGAATACCCTTACACAAGAGGAATCCCCAGCTGCCCTTTTGTGGCTGCTATCCATAGTGCAAAGGTACATATTGGGGCCAAGAAACAGGTCAAATATCTGGAGTGATTTTTGTGTTGAATGAATTGCAGCAGGGCATTCACTGCTTGAATGTCAGGGTAGTAGATGCCTTAGCAACACAAGCCTCCATGAGAATATAAGGAGAGAAAATGTGATTTAACAGAAGTTATTTGCTCTCACATCCTTAAGGGATATTGTCAACCTCTATGCTTATCAGAAACCAACAGCAAACACATTTTCCAGGACAGGAAATATGATCTTAACAACATCTGACTAGACATGTATTTATTGAACACAGTGCCACTTTGTTGCATTTTATGTAAAATGCCCTTGTAAAGAGTGCTCCAGTAACTAAAAGAACTCCCTGCATGGGTCTCACAGAAAGAGATGACTGAAAAACGACTGCAGCATCTAGTCTGTGCAAGAAGCGACTAGTTTCACTGCCATAAACATATGGGACAAGATCCTCAGCTGATTTCATGCAGTGTCAATTGCAAGAGGTCTCTCACTCGAAACTTGTTAAATCTAATAGAGTGTGTCCATCTCGACTGAGTTAAGACAGGACTGATCATAGAATCATAGGACTGGAAGGCTGATAGCTTCTTAACGAAGCTTTAATCCCTAAACCCTTTAGCACTCATCAACCCTTAACCAAGGGGCAGGGCTACTCAGGAAGACTAGGGCTTTAAAAAGCCCTCTCCTAAGTGACCAGAGGAGCTAGCGAACAGGAGTGACTAACAGGGGAGTTTTGCGAGGGAGTGTGTGTGTGTGGGGGGCTAGATACACTTAACATTCTTTAAACTTAAAGCCCCAAACACCCCCTGATAAAAACAAAACATCAGCAAAGGAATGAGCTGCAGGAGTAAAAAAGAGAATGCAGGCAGAAGTCCAGCAACAGAGTGTGGGCTATCCAGTTTATTGCACCCAATACAGCACGTATGATTACCTGCCCTGTGGGCAGATGGTGTATCAGTGCTTTCGGGGGGGAGGGAGAGCTCAGTGGTTTGAGCATTGGCCTGCTAAACCCAGGGTTGTGAGTTCAATCCTTGAGGGGGCCATTTAGGGAACTGGGGCAAAAATTGGGGATTGGTCCTGCTTTGAGCAGGGGGTTGGACTAGATGACCTCCTGAGGTCCCTTCCAATCCTGATATTCTATGATTCCTGTCCCTCAGAGATCATGTATGGGCTTTGGAGACCAGAGTGCCTGAACTGGAGGAGCTAAGGGAGACAGAGAGGTACATAGATGAGACTTTCCGGGACACAGAGGAATGGTCCCACCCCCGGTTTAAGAACCTCTGTGCTGTTGATGAGGATGAAAGTCTCAGGGAAGGAGAACATCCAACTGGAGAAGAGGGAAACGATCCCATAGTTGGATACCTGTCCGGGGGAGGGAACTCCAGTTATTAGGAAGAGACAGGTAATAATTATGGGGGATTCGATCATTAGAAACGTAGATAGCTGGGTATGCAATTACCAAGAGAACCGCATGGTGACTTGCCTGCCTGGTACAAAGGTTTCAGATCTCTCAAGACCTAGACAGACTTATGTGCAGTGGTGGAGAGGAGCCAGCGGTCGTGTTACGTGTAGTACCTATGACACAGTCAAGGATAGGAGGGAGATCCTGGAGGCCAAATTTAGGTTGCTAGGTAAGAGATTGAAGTCCAGAACTTCCATGGTAGCATTCTCTGAAATGCTTCCAGTTCCATGTGCAGGGCATTAGACAGGCAGAACTGCTGGGTCTCAATGAGATGACAGTGTAGGGAGGTGGGGTTTAGATTTATTAGGAACTGGGGAAAATTTTGGAAAGGGGGATCCTATACAGGAAGGATGTGCTCCACCTAAATCGAAATGGAACCAGATTGCTGGCACTTAAAATTAAAAAGGTCATAAAGCAGTTCTTAAACTAAGGGCTGGGGGAAAGCTGACAGGTGCGGAGGAGCACGTGGTTTGGACAGAGGCATCCCTTAGGGGAGGATCTATTAATAGACATTCTGTATGTCCTAGTAAAGAGGAGAGGATGGAAGATGATAAAATATGGGTAGGATCTGATCAGAAACAGTCAAATGAAAAAGAGTCCCATTCAATTACCTTATGTAATAGCAGACAGCTAAAAAGTGACAAGTTTTTAAAGTGCTTATATACAAATGCTAGAAATCTAAATGAAGATGGGTGAACTCAAATGCTTTGTATTAAATGAGGATATTGATATAATAGGCAATGACATCACAAACTTGGTGGAATGGGGATAATCAATGGGACACAGTAATAGCAGGGTACAAAATATATCGGAAGGACAGAACAGGTCGTGCTGGAGGGGGTGTGGCACTATATGTGAAAGAAAGTGTAGAATCAAATGAAGTAAAAATCTTAAATGAACCAAACTGTACCACAGAATCTCTATGGATAGTAATTCCATGCTCTAATAATAAGAATAGAGCAATATGGGATATATTACCGACCACCTGACCAGGATGGTGATAGTGACTGTGAAATGCTCAGAGAGATTAGAGAGGCTATAAAAATAAAAAAAAAAAAATGGGGGATTTCAACTATCCCGATATTGACTTGGTACATGTCACCTCAGGACGGGATGCAGAAATAAAGTTTCTTGACACTTTAAATGACTGCTTCTTGGAGCAGCTAGTCCTGGAACCCACAAGAGGAGAGGCAATTCTTGATTTAGTCCTAAGTGCAGCACAGGATCTGGTCCAAGAGGTGAATATAGCTGGACGGCTTGGTAATAGTGACCATAATATACTTAAATTTATCATCGCTGTGGCAGGAAATACACCACAGCAGCCCAACACTGTAGCATTTAATTTCAGAAATGGGGACTACACAAAATTGAGGAAGTAGTTAAACAGAAATTAAAAGGTACAGTGCCAAAAGTGAAAGCCCTGCAAGCTGCAAGGAAACTTTTTAAAGACATCATAATAGAGGCTCAAGTTAAAGTATACCCCAAATTGAAAAAATAGTAAGAGAACCAAAAAAGTGCAACCATGGCTAAACAACAAAGTAAAAAGCAGTGAGAGGCAAAAAGGGATGTTTTAAATAGCGACGGTTAAATCCTATTGAGTAAAATAGAAAGGAGCATAAACTCTGGCAAATTAATTGTAAAAATATAATCTGAAGATTATAGTTAGCCAAGGACAGTTAGCCAAGGACTCAAAAAGTAATAGCAATTTTTTTTTAAGTACATCAGAAGCAGGAAGCTAAACAACCAGTGGGGCCACTGGGACAATCAAGATGTTAAAGGAGCACTCAAGGACAATAAGGCCATTGCAGAGAAACTAAATGAATTCTTTGCATCAGTCTTCACGGCTGAGGATGTGAGGGGAATTCCCAAATCTGAGCCATTCTTTTTAGGTGACAAATTTGAGGAACTGTCGCAGATTGAAGTGTCAGAGGAGGTTTTGGAAAAAAATGATAAACGAAACAGTAATAAGTCACCAGGACCAGATGGTATTCACTCAAGAGTTCTGAGGAACTGAAAGTGAAACTGCAGAACTTCTAACTGTAATTTGTAGCCTATCATTTAAATCAGCCTCTGTACCAAATGACTGGAGGATAGCTAATGTGATGCCAATTTTTAAAAAGGGCTCCAGAGGTGATCCCGGCAATTACAGGCCGATAAGCTTGACTTCAGTACTGGGCAAACTGGTTGAAACTATAGTAAAGAACAAAATTGTCAGACACATAGATGAACATAATTTGTTGGGGGAAGAGTCAACATGGTTTTTGTAAAGGGAAATCATGCCTCACCAATCTACTAGAATTTGTTGAGTGGGTCAGCAAGCATGTGGACAAGGGGGATCCAGTGGATATAGTATACTTAAATTTTCAGAAAGCCTTTGAAAAGGCCCCTCACCAAAGGCTCTTAAGCAAAATAAGGTGTCAGGATAGAAGCATAGAAGATTAGGGTTGGAAGAGACCTCAGGAGGTCATCTAGACCAACCCCCTGCTCAAAGCAGGACCAACACCAATCAAATCATCCCAGTCAGGGCTTTGTCAACCCGGGCCTTAAAAACCTCTTTAAGGATGGAGATTCCACCACCTCCCTAGGTAACCCATATCCAGTGGGATAAGAGGGAAGGTCCTCTCATGGATTGGTAACTGGTTAAAAGATAGGAAACAAAGGGTAGGAATAAATGGTTAGTTTTCAGAATGGAGAGAGGTAAATAGTGGAATCTGTACTGGGACTAGTCCTATTCAACATATTCATAAATGATCTGGAAAAAGGGGTAAACAGTGAAGTGGCAGAATTTGCAGATGATACAAAACTACTCAAGATAGCTAAGTCCCAAGCAAATTGCAAAGAGCCACAAAAGGATCTCACAAAACTGGGTAACAGGGCAACAAAATGGCAAATGAAATTCAGTGTTGATAAATGCAAAGGAATGCACATTGGAAAACATAATCCCAACTATACATATAAAATGATGGGGTTTAAATTAGCTGTTACCACTCAAGAAAGAGATCTTGGAGTCATTGTGGATAGTTCTCTGAAAACATCCACTCAATGTGCAGCGGCAGTCAAAAAAAGCAAACAGAATGTTGAGAATCATTAAGAAAGGGATAGATAATAAGACAGAAAATATCATATTGCCTTTATATAAATCCATGGTACACCAACATCTTGAATACTGCATGCAGATATGGTTGCCGCATCACAAAAAATATATATTGGAATTGGTAAAGGTTCAGAAAAGGGCAACAAAAATGATTAGGGGTATGGAACAGCTTCCGTATGAGGAGAGATTAATAAAACTGGGACTTTTCAGCTTGGAAAAGAGATGCCTAAGGGGAGGATATGATAGAGGTCTATAAAATCACGACTGGTGTGGAGAAAGTAAATAAGGAAGTGTTAATTATTCCTTCTCATAACACAAGAAGTAAGGCTCAACAAATGAAATTAATAGGCAGCAGGTTTAAAACAAACAAAAGGAAGTATTTCTTCACACAACGCACAGTCAACCTCTGGAACGCCTTGCCAGAGGATGTTGCGAAGGCCAAGACTATAATAGGGTTAAAAAAAGAACTAGATAAGTTCATGGAGGATAGGTCCATCAACGGCTATTAGCCAGGATGGGCAGGGATGGTGTCCCCAGCCTCTGTTTGCCAGAAGCTGAGAATAGGAGAGAGGGGATGGATCACTTGATGATTACCTGTTCTGTTTATTCCCTCTGGGGCACCTGACATTGTCCACTGTCAGAAGACAGGATACTGGGCTAGATGGACCTTTGTTTTGACCCAGTATGGCCGTTCTTATGAAGGGACCTTGAGGGGTCTTCTAGTTCAGTCCCGTGCACTCATGGCAGGACTAAATATTATCTAGACCATCCCTGACAGGTGTTTGTCTAACCTGCTGTTAAAAATCTCCATGATGTAGATTCCACAGCCTCTCTAGGCAATTTATTCCAGTGCTTAACCAGCTATTAGGTGGCTCTCAGTACTGAGAACTTGGACCAACTGTAAATGCAAATGTCTTTTCCAGTTTTCCGATTTTCATCAAGGTCAATAGAGATCTCCCCACTAATGCATAGGACATTCCCTCAAATTTTGCATTGTGTGGCTGCGCTGTTCAAAATTTCTTACATTAGATCTGGACAGACAATCAAACAGAGAAACGCCATCAGATTGAGTGTAGGCCAATGTTCCCTCTAATTTTTCCGGCACGTGTATGGAATGAATTCTCCCATCGACCCAGCACAGTGTAGACACCAAAATAAATTGACCTAAGCTATGTCGACTCCAGCTACATTATTCATGTAGTTGGAGTTGCATAACTTAAGTCAATTTAACCCCGTAGTGTAGACCTGCACTAAGTAATAACTAGACTGTTCCTGAAAGGTGTTTATCCAACCTGTTCTTGAAAATGTTCAGTGATGGAGATTCCACAACTTCCCTGGCAATTTGTTCCAATGCTTAACCACCCTGAAGTTAAGAAGTTTTTCCTAATGTCCAACCTAAATCATGCTCACTGCAATTTAAGCCCATTGCTTCTTGTCCTACCCTCCGAGGTTAAGGAGAACAATTTTTCTCCCTCTACATTGTAACAACCTTTTATGTACTTGAAAACCGTTATCATGTCGCCCGCTCAGTCATCTCTTCTCCAGACTAAACAAACCCATTTTTTTCAATCTTCCTCATAGGTCATGTTTTCTAGACCTTTAATAATTTTTGTTGCTCTTCTCTAGACTTTCTCCAATTTATCCACATCTTTCCTGAAATGTGGTGCCCAGAACTGGAAACAATACTCCAATCGAGGCCTAATCAGCATGGAGTACAGCGGAAGAATTACTTCTTATGTCTTGCTTACAACACTCCTGTTAATACATCCCAGACCTTCACGTTCACCATGACGTTCACTTTTTTTGCAACAGTGTTACACTGTTGACTCATATTTAGCTGGTGATCCATTATGACCCCCAGATATCTTTCTGTGATACACCTCCCTAGGCAGTAATTTCCCATTTTGTATGTGTGCAATTAATTGTTCCTTCCTAAATGGAGTACTTTGCGTTTGTCCTTATTGAATTTCATCCTATTTACTTCAGACCATTTCTCCATTTTGTCCAGATCATTTTGAATTTTAATCCTATCCTCCAAAGCACTTGCAACCCCTCCCAGCTTGGTATTGTCTGCAAACTTTATTTGTGTACTTTCTATGCCATTATTTAAATCATTGATGAAGATATGGAACAGAACTGGACCCAGAACTGATCCCTGCAGGACCCCACTTGATATGCCCTTCCAGCTTGACTGTAAACCACTGATAACTACTCTCTGGGAATGGTTTTCCAACTAGTTTTGCACCTACCTTATAGTAGCTCCATCTAGGTTGTATTTCCCTAGTTTGTTTAAGAAAAGGTCATGTGAGACAGTATCAAAAGCCTAACTAAAGTCAAGATATACCACATCTACCTCTTCCCCCGTATCCACAATGCTTGTTACCTTGTCAAAGAAGCTATTGATTTGACACGATTTGTTCTTGACAAATCCATGCTGACTATTACTTATCACCTTATTATCTTCTAGATGTTTACAAACTGATTGCTTAATTACTTGCTCAATTGTCTTTCCGGGTACTGAAGTTAAGCTGATTGGTCTGTAATTCCCCAGGTTGTCCTTATTTACCTTTTTATAGATGGGCACTATATTTGCCCTTTTCTAGTCCTCTGGAATCACTCTCATCTTCCATGAATTTTCGAAGATAATTGCTAATGGCTCAGATATCTCCTCAGTCAGCTCTAGGATGTATTTCATCAGGCCCTGGTGACTTGAAGACATCTAACATGTCTAGGTAATTTTTAACTTGTTCTTTCCCTATTTTAGCTTCTGAGCCTGCCTCATTTTCACTGGCATTCACTGTGTTAGATGTCCAATCGCTACTAATCTTTTCGGTGAAAACTGAAACAAAAAAGTCATTTAGCACTTCTGCCATTTCCACATTTTCTGTTATTGTTCCCCTGTCATTGAGTAATGGGCCTACCCTATCCTTGGTCTTCCTCTTGCTTCTAATGCATTTGTAGAATGTTTTCTTGTTACCCTTTGTCTCTAGCTAGTTTAATCTCATTTTATGCCTTGGCCTTTCTAATTTTGCCCCTACATACTTGTGTTATTTGTTTATATTAATCCTTCGTAATTTGACGTCGTTTCCACTTTTTGTAGGACTCCTTTTTGAATTTCAGATCATTGAAGATCTCCTGGTTAAGCCAGGGTGGGATTGCCATTCTTCCTATCTTTCCTATGCAATGGGATAGTTTGCTCTTGTGCTCTTAAAAATGTCTCTTTGAAAAACTGCCAAGTCTCTTGAATTGTTTTTCTCCTTAGACTTGCTGCCCATAGAATCTTACCTACCAACTCCCTGAGTTAGCTAAAGTCTGCCTTCTTGAAATCCATTATCTTTATTGTGCTGCTTTACTGTCTACCATTCCATAGAATCATGAACTCTACCATTTCATGATCACTTTCACCTGAGCTACCTTCACGTTCAAATTCTCAGCCAGTTCCTCTCTATTTGTCAAAATCAAATCTAGAACAGCCTCTCCCCAGTAGCTTTCTCCACCTTCTGAAATAAAAAATTGTCTTCCACACATTCTAAGAATTTGCTGGATAATCTGTACCCTGCTGTGTTATTTTCCCAACAGGTGTTTGGGTCGTTGAAGTCCCCCATCACCACCAAGTCCCGTGCTCTGAATGATTTTGTCAGTTGTTTAAAAAAAAAAACTCATCCACCTCTTCTTCCTGGTTAGGTGGTCTGTAGTGGACCCCTACCATGACATCACCCTTGTTTTTTACTGCTTTTATCCTTACCCAGGGACTAACTCTGTCTCCTATTTCCATCTCAACCTCAGTTCAAGTGTACTGTATACATTTTTAATATATAAGGCAACACCTCCTCCTTTTTCTCCCTGTCTGTCCTTTCTGAGTAAGCTGTGCCCTACTGTACCAATATTCCAATCATGCGTACTAGCCCACCAGGTGACGGCATGCAATGCCAACTATGTCATAGCTGTGTTTATTAACTAACATTTCAAGTTCTTCCTGCTTATTCCCATACTTCTTGCATTAGTATATAGACATATAAGATACTTATTTTATTTCCCCCCTATGTTTGCTCATCTCTATCTTATCCCTGCTATAATGGCCCATGCTCCCCGCAGATTCCGACCCTTCTCCCAGGTCTCCATTTCTTTGATTTACCTGTGGGCTTTTCTCACCTTCCCCCATCGAACCTAGTTTAAAGCCCTACTCACTAGATTAACCAGTCTGTATCCAAATATGCTCTTCCCCTTCCTTGATAGGTGGACCCTGTCTTTGCTTAGCAGTCCTTCTTCCAGGAACAGTATCTCATGGTAAAGGAAGCCAAAGTCCTCCTGGCGACACCATCCTCACAGCCAGGCATTCACCTCCAGGATGCATCTGTCTCTGCCTGGGCCCCTACCCTTGACTGAGGGATGGAAGAGAACACCACCTGTGGTCCCAACTCCTTCACCTGTACTCCCAGAGCCCTGTCATCACTTTTCATCTGCTGAGGGTCATACCTCACAGTATCATGGATGAGTAGCATGGGGTAGTAGTCAGAGGACTAGATGATCCTCGACAATCCCTCCATAACATCTCAGATACAGGCCCCTGACAGACAGCATACCTCCCGGGATGCCATGTCCAGCCGACAGATCCGCCATGTCCTCTACCTCGGTCCCCCTCAGAAGAGAGTCACCAACCACCACTACCCTATGATGTTGATATATAGATCACCATGTAGAACCAGTGGGTCTCTTGGTTGCCATGACAACCATGGGACTGTCCCGGGTAGCTCTGGACTCAGCATATTTAGCTGAGCACACAATGTATCTTGGTTTAGGGCTGTTGGTGGTGGTTACTCCTCTGTCATTGACTGACTATTGCCTCCTTCAGCTTCCTCCTCTGACTGAGGTCAGGATGAATCTCTTTTCTCAGGGTCAATGATCTGCTATTAGTTTGCCCTCCAAGGTTAATGGGACCAGTTGGGGAACAGTTTGATTCCACATAACCGTGGGGAAGGACATTGTATGAACTGACTACTCTGTTAATAGCCTAGAACAACATTTAGAATAATCTTTTGTCTGTTACTCTCAATACTGTGACCCCTACACTATTTCCCGGTCCACCTAGGTTATTATAATGGGAATATGATGGCAGGCAACAGATATAGTGGCAAGACACTCTAATGCCAGTACTGGAAATCCCAGTCCAGTCTGCCTACAACATGCATTGTTTTTGGATTCATATGCCATGGCTATACTATATCCCATCTCCATCATAGCCTCCGCAAAGTTCTGCTCAGTAGAACTTTTCCAGCTGGTGAACAACCTTGTTAATCTGAACTGTCTGCATCAGTAATAATTGTCAAGTGTTTCTTGCTGTGATAAGAATTCAGTTTAATTTGTGAATAGGACCAGTGGTGAGCTGGAGCCGGTTCACACCGGTTCACTGGAACCGGTTGTTAAATTTAGAAGCCCTTTTAGAACCGGTTGTCCTGCAAGGGACAAATGGTTCTAAAAGGGCTTGTAAATTTAACAACCGGCCAAAAGTGGCCAAGGGAGGCGGAGGTGAGCTGGGGCAGAGGGGTGCAAGGAGGGCTGCCTGCGCTGCAGTAGGTAACTCAGGGGGCATGCAGGGGAACCGCTCCCCGCCCCAGCTCACCTCCACCTCCCTGGGCCTGAGCGGGAAGCCGCCGCTTGCTTCTCAGCCCTCCCAGGCTTCCCGCGTGAACAGCTGATTCATGGGAAGCGGGGGGAGGGGGCGGAGAAGCAGAGCAGGGCGGCACGTTCAGGGGAGGAGGCAGAGCGAAGGTGAGCTGGGGCTGGGTGCGGGGCAGAGAGCTGCCGGTGGGTGCTCTGCACCCACCAAATTTTTCCCGTGGGTGCTCCAGTCCCGGAGCACCCATGGAGTCAGTGCCTAAGGCGCCACTTTTGATGTGATCAGTGGGGGGAGCGGCCGCTCCCCCTGCTCCTGCCCTAGCTATGCTACCCTGCCTCTAGGAGCCAGAGGGACCCGCTGGATGCTTCCCAGAAGCCGCCCCAGGTAAGCACCACCAGGACTCCCCACCTCGCCCCCCAGCAGGTCTCTCTGGCTCTTAGACATGGTGGGCACCCACTACGGTGGCCCATGAGACCCTCCTGCCCGGTTCTGGGGGCAGTCAGGGGACAGGGGAGGGGGGTGGATGGGGCAGGGGTCCCGGGGAGGCCGTCAAGGAACGCCGGGGGTTGGATGGGGCAGGAGTCCCGGGGGGTGGGGGCAGGCCACGACCCCCTCATGGGGTGAGGAGGGAACCAGTTGTTAAGATTTTGGTAGCTCATCATTGGATAGGACCACTCAGATTTAGACTGCACTGTGGTAGCAGAGCCATATCTTGAAAGGACAGAGGCACCACTGCGTTACTGCAATTGGATGATGAAATCACACTGGTCTAAAACAGAAGTAATGCAGTAGTGAATCAGGCCTACAGAGTCTTCTCTGCTCGAGTTTTAGCTGGTGTCCCGCACTAAAGTGATGGGGGACATGTACGCTGTGACTCACATGTCAGATTGATGCTCCTTCACACCCGATGAAGACTATATGGGAGGTACTGAGGTCATTGTTAAAGATGATTTTCAGTTCCTTCCTCTGTTAGTGCAAGAGGTCAGTTTTCTTAAAAAACAGATTGTCTCTTGTTGCCCCAATCCTTTCCAGTTGTTGCCAAGTGTTCATTCTTCCTTCTTGGGAAAAGGTTATTGGAAAAAAGTGTAGTCAGACAATATGCTGAGTTCTCAGGTCTCCTTGGTCCCAGTCGATTTGGATTTAGGGCTTCACATAGTACCAAAGGTGCAGTGGTTTTATTGGATGATAATTGGCTGTCAATGCTGCCTTTTGGATCTGTCAGCTTCCTTCTATACTACAGTAGAATCTCGGAGATACGGACACCAGAGTTACAACCTGACCAGTCAACTGCACACCTCATTTGTAAGCAGAAATGTGCAGTCAGGCAGCAGCAGAGACCACACACACACACACACAAAAAAGCAAACATTGTATGACTAAGCAAAATGTCAAACAGTGGAAGTGCAAACGTGTCACACTTTCAGTTGACCCAAAGCTAGAAATATTTTTAAAAACCTCAACAACGGTGTTAGCCTCAGCAACATAGCAGTAGAATATGGTATCGGGAAATCAACCATCATCGATATTGGAAAAAGCCAGGAAAAAATAAAGCAATTTGCAAAAGGAGCCAAAGACATTGGAACAGTAAAAAAGCAGGTGTATTGTACGCATAGCTGCTGCTGGTGCTGCTGATTCTGATAAGGCCGTGTATCTGTGGTTAGCACAAGGGAGATCAAAAGGCACTCTTACAAACCGTGCGATGGTTGCAGAAAAGGCAAAGTTACTCTGCTGAGAAATGTATCCACACAAAGGGGTGGGCCATTTTAAAGCAAGCATAGGGTGGCTCTGCCGGTTCAAAAATCGGGATGGAATATGGCAATTGGGGATGCAAGGAGAGTCTCTGACAGCTGACTCAAATGCCATGTGTGAATTTAAAAACACTTTCAAATCTTTTATTGAACAGCATAAATTTACCCGGGACCAAGTGTTTAACTGTGCCAAGATGGGCCTGTACCGGTGCCTGCTTCCAAGCAAGACTCTGGCAGACAGTTCAGGAAAACTTGTGAAGAATCTAAAGCCAGTAAAGATTGGGTCATGCTGATGGCTACTGCTAATGCAAGTGCGGATTTCCGTCTCCCTTTGGTTTTCATTCACAAAAGTGCGGAACCTCGCTGCTTTGCAAACATCACTATGTTAGCTCTACCTGTCCTAGGGTGACCAGACTGCAAGAGTAAAACATCAGAACACATGAGGGGTGGGGGGAACAGCCACAGGCGCACAGCCCCGACCTGAGCCATGGGAGTGGGAGGTGCACAGTCCTAGGAAGATGTGAGGGGGGTGTGCTGTGAGGAGACAGGGCGTGGGGGAATGAGTGTCTGAGAGGTCTGTGGGGGGATGTTGGGCTGTGAGGAGGTGGAAGACGCTGGGGAGTAGGGGTGCTAGGCAGTGGGGGGCCTGTTGGGGGGCGCTGGGCAGTGCGGGAGATCTGCGTGTGTCAGGGTGCTGGGCATTCGGGGTCTGTGTGGGACACTGTGTAGTGGTGATGGTAGGGCTGTGGGGAAGGGCACTGGGTAGTGGGGGAGATCTGTGTGTGCTGGGGAACTAGGGACTGGGGGTTCTGTGTGGGGTGCTGGGAAGTTGTGGTGGGGCTGTGGATGTGGTGGGCGCTGGGCATAGCGGGTCCGGGGGGTGCCGGGTGGGGGAGCTATGTGATGCAGCATGGGCCCCAACAGGACATTTAAATTGGTGGGCTTTTGTGTTGGCATTTTTTTTCATCGATAATGAACACTAAAAAAGAAGCAAGAGAAATTACTTAAAATTGAAAAACAGTACTGTGTTAAATGTAAAATACTAAAAAATAAAGGGAAAGTTTAAAAAAAGATTTGACAAGGTAAGGAAACTATTTCTGTGCTTGTTTCATTTAAACTAATGGTTAGAAGCAGAATTTTTCTTCTGCATAGTACAGTTTCAAATTTTTAAATCAATGTTCATTTGTAAACTTTTGAAAGAACAATCATAATGTTTCGTTCAGAGTCACAAACAACCTCCATTCCCGAGGCGTTTGTAACTCTGAAGTTCTAGGTTTCAGAGTAGCAGTCGTGTTAGCCTGTATTCTCAAAAAGAAAAGGAGTACTTGTGGCACCTTAGAGACTAACCAATTTAAATAAATAAATTGGTTAGTCTCTAAGGTGCCACAAGTACTCCTTTTCTTTTTTCTGAAGTTCTACAGTATTGTCCACTAGGTGGTGCTAACACACCTGCAGACCCCAGAAGTAGATCAAGTCATTTTTCAATAGTTCCACCGCTTTCTACTGAAGGCAGTGACTGTTCCTTTATAGTGATACTGGTGCCAAAGTGATATTTCAACACAATGGATCACTGTTATGTGCTCTACACCAGATTATGCCCTAAAACCATTGGAAAACTGCAGTTAGTGCAGAACACAGTGAGCCATTTATTAAGTGGCTTATCTGTAGGATATCCATTGCATCGGGGTCCATTGCCAGAATTACCAGGCGGCTGACTGAGGCAGGAGCAGATGCAGGCTGGAGCACGGTCTGACTAGCATGGAAACAGGCCTTGCTAGAGCAGGAGCAGTCTTTTGAAACTACTGGCAATGGGAGCGCTCCCAGCAGGTAGTGATATTGAGCAGACATGGGGTATGTCTATACATCAAAGAAAAACCCAGGGCTGGCCCACGCCAGCCAACTCAGGCTGCGGGGCTGTTTCACTGCAATGTAAACATCCGGGCTCGGGCTGGAGCTCGAGCTCTGGGATCCTTCCACCTCACAGGGTCCTAGAGCCTGGAAGTGTATACAGCAATGAAACAGCCCTGCAGTCCAAGCCCCCTGAGCGTGAATCGGCTGGCACGGGCCAGCGGCAAGTTTTTCATTGCTGTGTAGACGTACCCTAGAGAGACTGCTTCCATTAGGAGCCTATACACACTCCTTGTGATCAACTGAGAGGGGCTGAACCCAAGTTTGGCTGAACCCAGCTTGAATGGCATGGGGCCTATCACAAGCCGTGCAGGTAATTGTCACACTCTCTGGCTCAGGGATAACTCCTCAGACTTAAGCGGGCTCAGACACAGGTAACTCAGGGTTGACTCACCCAGTTTAAGTAGGCTGAGGCTCAGAGATAACTCGGGTTTAGGCAGGCTCAGAGATACCACATCCATAGCATGCACCAGTTTTCGCTGCCAATTGATTTGAATGTGACGTTTATAGTTTGAGTCCCCGTGTGGTTTGGGTGCTGGCTACCTTAAAGACCGTCTTTCTCAATGCATCACAACATGGTAACTGTAATCAGCAGAGTCACTCAAGCTAACAGCCTGCTGGTTTGGGGGTCTTCATCTCTAGAACTTGTTTTTCCCTTTGGTCCAACAATCCAGATGTAAAAACTTTCAGGACACACTGTAAGGCTCATCAGTTTCCCAAAGCTTTTCTGGGAGTGTCAGCTGAATAGGCTCATAGAGGGGGCAGCAAGTGAGTTTATTTGTGTGGCACAAACTATCCCCAAAGTATTCAAAGTTAGGAGCTTGTAGGGGCCTTGAGAATCATTCTGTGAGGAGGAACATAGGAAAATTACAGGCAGGTTGTCTGAGTCTCCTTCATGATAACGTTGTGCACAGTCATGAGGCTACAGGGAATCGAAAAGTTGTTCACAGGCACTTATAATAAGCAGAACGAGTGATCAAAAGAATCACTCACTGCTTTCAGATGACTGCATGAAAGTACATATGTAACTAACTGCTGAAAGGGTTCTCAGTAAACATGTTTAAATGTCTCTTTCATCCCATACTACTCCATGCAGCAACCTAACCTGTTTAGTGTGGTTCTTCAAACTAGCTAACTTCCCACAAGTTCAAGGGGCCAAATTCTGCTCTTGGTTACACTGGTGCTATCTCAATGAAGTTGCATTGATGTAAAAGCAGAATTTGGTCTATGTTCTCTCAGTCCAGACGATAAGGCCTGATGGAGCAGAACTCCAAAATATTTAAGGACCAGCACAAGTTCTAACTGAAGGTTCTTCACAAGTTCTGGCAGAGAAGCAAACTCCTATATTTAATTATTAGTTTCCCATAACAAAACCACATGCCTGTATTGAGATACGATGAGGTTTATAGGATTCTCAGAAACATATAGGAAAATGCTTGCTGCCACCTTGTGGGGCTTTAACTGAAACAAATATTGAGTATGCAAAGCTGATACTTGTGTCTATGTGAAACTTGGGAATAAAACAAGAAACACACACTCAAAGGACCAGAAAACACCAGGAGTGCCAACTCATGGAATTCCCTCGGAGCAGGTGAGTTTGCCTCCCTTGTGGAACAGGCAGTGGGCCTGAACTTCCTAACCTGCTAATGTTCTGAGATTTGCAGGGAGATCCTGCAGATCACAGTGCACCCACAGAGACCAGAGGCCCAGGGCATCCTCAGTACACTCTGCTATTCCCCCATCGCTCAAACAAAAGCTATGCTCTCATTGGCTCCCCCTGGCTACTACCCCAAAATTCCCATCAAAGGGTTTCAATATGTTGAGAAGGAATCAGTATAAGATAAAGATGACAGATTCAGCTAATTCCTGATATTGTAACTTTACAGTTCAGCTGCTCTGAGACTGTGGGAAGGGGTCAGGTGAGACCATAAAGATTTTTCTCCAGCACCCCCAAAACCACATGCCAGTATCTTTGACAAGTTAGACAGTGGTATTTGGTACTGCAGGAGGTATCTCCTGATTATCTAGTTCTGTTTGAGACCAGGACTGTCTTCCTATGTGTCTGTACAGTATCTAGCACATCTTGGGTACCACTTTAATATAAATAACATATAAAATAATACACACAACCTCTGGTTGATGAATATAGTTTTCTAGGAATGACTGCCAAAAAGTCATTAAAATATAAGATAGATACTTTTTCTGTGTGTGACCATGGTTCAGTATTAATTCCATGGGAGTCTTGATGTCCATATCACCTTTGACCAATGAATGTTTTAAGACATTATTTAACATACATTAAAAGATTACTGCCTGTTGCATAAGACTTTGTACCAGTTAAAATCATGTATTAGGCACAAAGCATATCCTCTTGGGAGAATTTGGAAATGCCCAAAATTTCAGCTAGTGGAATTTCATCTGAACCATCTCATTGCATGATTCCATCCCTAACAGAGCAGGCAGGGAGCATGGCTTTCTTCATTTATGGGTGCCCAAGATCCATGGGAAAAATTCTGTAGATTTTAAGGCATCTATGCAAGATTGGTACATTTGACTGGAGGCCCAGTGCTTCCATGCTACTCCTAAGGGAGCCATGATCACAACAGCTCTGTGCCTGCTAAAATTCCCAAAGTCTTCAAATAGTGGACATTCAAGAATCGAGTGGGAGTCTGCGTAAAAAATTGCCGACAGTAGGCCAGATTATTATCCTGCGGAGGGGATAAAAGGATCAGAAAAAGCCTTTAGTACAATTTTAGGGAGGTGGTTGATCCTATACATACAGATCTCAATTCCTTCGCCTAAGTAGAAACATGTGATCCTTCCGTGTGTGTGTCTCTCTCCAGGGGCGATGCTGGGGTGGGAGGTGGCAGCGGGGGTCAGGGCCATGGCGAGGTGGGGGTGAACCCGGAGCCGGAGCCTGAGGTCCCACTGCATGGTTGGGGACTGGAGGAGGCAGCAGGGGGAGGGGTGACATGGGACGGGGGGTGAGCCCGGGACTGGATCCCCAGTGCCGGCGCCCAAAGCCCTATGGCTGGGGGCCAGAGCCTGCCACCGCATGGCCAGAGCCTGCTGCCTGCCACCCCAGAACCGAAGCCTGAGCCCCACTGCCCCTGGAAAGGTGGGGAACTCACACTGCTCCTACAGTGTTCGTGGCTCCAGAAGGAGGCATGGACCAGACCCTGCTGGCCGTCCTGGGGGAGGGGCCACTGCTTTGTCCCTCTTCCCCCAGTCATCACCCAGGAGGCTGTGGCTGCAAGAAAAGATCCTGGTGACCGCATGCGGCCACAATGCCTGCGTCTGAGAAATGCTGGATTAGGATGAGACCTTCATTTGCCCACTGTGGGGTTTCTTGCCCTGACTTCTGACACATCTGAAGCCGATCACTGTTGGAGATAGGATACTGGACTTCTTACCCATTCATGTTGTTGGAAATAATTTTCCTACTAAGTTTATTAAGGTTTACCATGACTCAGTTTCCACACAAGGATTCCTTGATTTAGTCCAAAGACCCCTTGGTATTACATTCAAAATATCAATATAAACATATACATCCTCATATTCTTTATCTTAGTAACAATACAGTGATAAGCACTGACCAACATATTGACAACAGTGAGGTGTCCTGGGAGGTATCTTCAGTCCTGGGAGGTATCTTCCCATCCTGTCATGATTGCAGGGGAGTAAGGAAAGCTCAGACAAAGAAGAGAAAATTTGCTTTTTGTACGCTATAATAAACAAGTGATGCTATTGTTAGTCCTTGGATCTTAGCCAAAGTCAGCTGAAGCAATTTAGGGCTGCACTTTGCTCTCTTCAGGGTTTTCTTTTTATCTTATTTTGCTGCATTTTTTCCAACTACTGAACTAAGCATTTCTAACCAAGTAATTATTGCACTTGCTGCCCAATTAACCATGTTTTCTTTATTTCTTTTGCTTAGCCCAAATCTTAAATAAGCTAGCACTGGTATTTCCAAGGATATTACAAGTTTAACACAAACAATTCCTTTTTCTCACAAGTTTTTCTTTTTGGTCACGTGTTTTGGGCCTATTACTTATGTTAAAATCTATACAATTTAACACTGTAAAACCTGGGCCTATATTCCTACAGATGTCAATGGGAGTTGTCTGCACTTAGCACCTCCCAAGAGGTGCTCAGCAACTTGCAAAATTGCAACCTTTGTGAAGCTAATAAAAGATTTCAAAAACCATGACTACTGTTAATTGCCTGCAGAATAAATAAAGGAAGGTGTAACTGGACAAGTTCAGTCTTACTAAGGATTTTTACAGATTTAATAATATAAAAATTTGCATCAAGTAATAGAAAAGGTGCTTTTTTGCTTCAGTTTTATTTAAATCACTTAGAATCCATTAATAAACAACAGCACAATTAATGCAACCATTAGGAATATCTGTTACAAAATGAAAGTCTTTATGTTGTGAAAGAATCAGAAATATGCTACTCGCTTCTTCATCAGCTGTGGTCATCCAGTCATATAATGAAAGACCATTGTGGCTTGTCACAAGTCAAAAGGAAATTATCTCAGTTCAAGGAAAATCTAAGAGCTAGATCTGTGCCACTATTACTCCCGTTTGTGAGCACTTACAGTAGTAGTCCCAGTGACTTCAGTGTTACTGCTACAGTCAGTAAATGCTCACCAATGTGAGTTCAAGTTGTTCTAAGTCTGCTAGAGGTACAAAGCAGTTTCAATTCTGAGGGGTGTGAAATGTCAACAAAATAGCTGTCATTATTAACATACAGCTGTCATATATTAACATAATGAAACATATTTTACAGAAGCTGAAGAAGGTGGTCTAAAGCAGTGGCTCTCAACCTCTCCAGATTACTGTACCCTTCACAGGAGTCTGATTTGTTTTGCATACTCCCAGGTTACACATCACTTAAAAACAACTGGCTTACAAAATCAGACATAAAAATACAAAAGTGACGCAGTACACTATAACTGACAAATTGCTTACTTTCTCATTTTTACCATACAATTATAAAATAAATCAATTTGAATATAAATATTGTGCTTACATTTCAGTGTATAGTATATAGAGCAGTATAAACAAGTCATTTTCTGTATGAAATTTTAGTTTGTACTGACTTCACTAATGCTTTTTATGTAGCCTGTTGTGAAACTAGGCAAATATCTAGTTGAGTTGATGTACCCCCGAAAGACCTCTGTGTACCCCCAGGGGTACGTGTACCCCTGGTTGAGAACCACTGGTCTAAAGGGACTTTTATTATGTTACGTTGTCTATAAAAATGGAATCGTAATCAAGACTCAAATGTAATATTGTCAGTTCATCCAAACAAAAGTTAGAGCCAAAACTAAGGGCAAGAATGTGAGCTCCTTCACACACATTGGCAAGCAGTGACTCTCACAAGCAGTTACTGTCTCCCATAATTGTAATGTTATATTTTTATACATTACATTAACTCAAAATAAGGGAAACCTTAAGGACTGTAAACAGTTACCAAAATAATAACCTTTTATAAAGAGAAAAAGTAACTCTTTCTTCCTTCTTTCCAACCCCTTTTGGTTCCAGTCACAAACTCAGTGGTGTCAAGGTTGCAAATCAAGTTCACTCTTACGCAATATCCTTTCTCAAAAAACGACCAGGGTTCAGCCTTCTGGTTAACAGTTAACAAAGCTTATTTCAAGTACTTGATATTACGGGGTAAAACATTTGAGAGCTCTGAGTCAATGTTTATTTTAGCCCTTTGAAATATGAATCACTTATTCCAGCTCATGCAGTCTTCTGTGATTTTTACTTGCAAGTGTGAAAACAAGTGGGACAGAAAGAGCCACCCTGGCTTACCCGAGATATCTAAATAAAGAGCTGAACAGAAAAATCTTTATAAATATAGAAAAGCAGACGGAAGAAAGTAATAAAGACTATGATCAATAAACATTATTAGGTTACTGTTATAAAAATTAATGATGGAAAACACATATAGTATTAACCCATCTAATCTGTTCCCCTGTTGGTGCGAGGTTGTTCCCGACAGCATATTCATAACTGCTTTGTCTGATCTAGTTTTAAAGGACCAAATCAACAAGGTTTCTCCAAATTGAAACTTCATCCCACTAATTCAGTCATTGGCCTCTGCTGAAATTGCTAGCGAGGATACTAGCTGCTGGTGTTAATCTGAGAATTGGAATTGTGCCTATAAATGTCTTCCCAGTAGAAAGTGGACAAAGGAGACCTCAACTCATTTGAGAGGCTTAAGTCACAGAAGAGCTGACATGTAGATGAATGTTTGTTCTTACCTGCCTGTGTTTTGACTGAATTTGTTTTTTTCAGAATTTGCTCAGTTCCTTGATCTTTAAAACCTCCCCTCTGCATTTCTCTGTTTAAATTCAGTTTGCATTACATTGCCTCTGAAAACCGCCATTGTTTAGATTTGATTCACTTTTATTGGCTAATTGGATCATAATGATACCACCAACATAATGATCCCACAATATAGCACCGTGATGTGCTGTCAAATGTAACTATATTTGGCTGTTGGCAGTTAGTATAGATTACAATAGCCTGAGGGCTGTTCTAGTTTATGGAAGAGACAGATGGGGACAATATCCAGGGAGTAGGCAGTGGAAACAAAGGGTACCTGCTCCCCTTGCTCCTCAGTCCCCTCCTGAGCCATGCTGTTTGCCCCTGGGTTTCCTACCTCTGGACTGAGAGCTCTACCACCAAGCTATAGAATCATTCTCATGCATGTGCTTTCTCTTACACACACTCTCTCTCTGGCCCAACTGACTGAATGAGAGAGAGAGAGAGAGTGTGTGTGTGTGTGTGTGTGTGAGAGAGAGAGAGAGAGGGAGAGCGCACACCATGAGAATGACTCTATGACCTGATGGTTAGAGCACTCAATCTGGAGATGGGAGACTAGGAGCCAATCCTCCTACTCCAATGACTCTTTAACTATTTAACCAGAGTGCAACAGCTTCAACAGGAGAGCTCGAGGGAGCCCCTCACATCAAAATATCCCATAACCCAATGGTTAGAGGACTCACCTCCAGAGGTGAAAGTAAAAGTGAAAACTTACCAGTACGGGGGCTGGCTCTGGCCCCCCAGAAGGGGCGGGGCCTCGGGCAGAAGGGGCGAGGTTGCGGGGGTCAGCGTCCCCCAGCCAGCCCTTCCAGATTGCCTGGCTCGCACCACCTGGGGCTCCAGCGGCAATTCAAAGGGCCCGGGGCTCTGCCCGCTGCTGCTGCTACCACAGCAGCGGCCGGAGCCCCCGGGCCCTTTTAAATCGCCGGCCCCGGGGCAGCTGCTCCGTTTCCCCCCCCCCTCGCGTTGGCAGCCTGGGGGAGCAAAAGGGGCAGGGACGATAAAGCGCTGCCCCTTTTGCGCTCCCCTGTCAGCGGCCCTGCTGCTAGGGACTGGCAGCGCTTTACAGTAAGGCTGTAGGGGCTGGTACCGGAAGCCACTTTTTACCGGTACGCCGTACTGGCCCGTACCACCTTACTTTCACCCCTGCTCACCTCAGAGGTAGTAGATCCCTCTTCAAATTCCCACTCACACAGAAGGGGATTTGAACCAGGGGTCTCCTACATCCCAGATGAGTACCCAAACCAATGAGCTAAAAGTGATGAGGGAAGCTAGTCTTCTTCCCATGCATCTTGCTCACAGTGTCGTTGTTTACTGCCAAGAGAGAGTTTGCAGCTGAGACTCCCAAGCAGAGATAGATGTCTCCCTGCAGCCCAGACACCTATCTCTGAGACAGGGTCAGGGCAAGGACATCGGAGCCTTCCCAAAAATGGGGGGGCCAGGGCCCCCTGTTCTCTTGAGGCCCCACCCCTCCTCTTCCCCCCAAGGCCCTGCCCCCAGCCAAGCCAGAGTGGAGCTGGGGAGTCCTCATGGTAGGGTGGGGCTGAAAGCAGCCCCCTGCCTGTGTCCCCGCTCCCTGGGCCCCCCACGCAGGGCAGGTCGAGGGACCCACTTCCCACTGCTGCCCACACAGATCTGTTCCTGACCTGGCTCCGGCCAGGGGGGGCCTCAGAGCCACAACCCGGCCATGATAAGAGTTGCGTGGGGCTGGGCAGCTGTAAGGAGCTGTGGCAGACTCTCCATGAGTAGCCCCCGGTGGAGGTGGAGGGTCCGCAGCTCCTTACAGCTGCCTGCGCTGCTCTTACCATGATCGGGCTGCGGCTCCGAGCCCCGTCTGCAGTCAGAGCTGGGTCAGGGAGAGCCGCATGGGCAGCTGTGGGGAACCATCGTGGAGTCACAGACCCGCCACCTGCCCTGGGCCGGGTGGGGAGTCAGGAGGGTGGGGACATGGCCCGGGGCTGCTCGGGCCCCCCGCACCCTACGGGCAGGTGGTGAGTCTGCAACATGGCTCTCCACATCTGCCTGGGCTCCCGAGTGGCCTGGCCAGGGAGTTGGGCCTCAGGGGGAAGAGGAGGGGAAGGGAGCAGGGTCCACCCTGGCAAAAAGTGGATGGTTCCAGCCTGTCCACTTTCAAAAAGTAGGAGAGCCATGGCCCCCTGGCCCTCCCTGTTCTGGCACCGCTGGGCAGGGCTTACCACACAGCCCTCTAGTTGGCATCTCCCATGGGCTAGCTTAGGCAGCATCCTGCCCAGTAGGCTGGCTTTTGTGAATTGCAGTTTAAAGTGCCTGCCTCTCCCCATTTATAGGAGCTTAGGCGCCTAACTCAGGCCATGTCTACAATACCATTTATGCTGGCAAAACTTATGTCGCTCAGGGGTGTGAACCCATGTGCCCCTCATCGACATAAGTTTTGCCGTCATAAGTGCTCTTGTGCACAGCACTATGTCGGCAGGAGAGCTTCTCCCACCAACGCAGCTACCACCGCTTGTTTAGGTGGTTTTATTATGTTGATGGGAGAGCTCTCTCCCGTCAGCATACAGCGACTACACAAGCGATCTGACAGTAGTGGTGTTGTATTGTTTTGTGTATTGTTACCACTGTGCTGACGTAAGTTCCCTAATGTAGACATGGCCTCAGTTTTTGTGAATGGTAGTGATTTTCTAGGCCCCTAAAAGTTAGACAGTGTGATGCTCAGTGTCCCAGTGCATAACTCCTTTTGTGCCTCCATGCCCAAGTGTCCACATTACAAAGTTCATGGGCATAATTTGTTCTAACTGACATCCTTGTTGGCAGTCTCGAAACAGGAGTAATAGACTGACTGACGGAGAGAATGAAATCCATTCTTATTCCCTAGACCAGTGTTTCCCAAACTTGGGACACTGCTTGTTCAGGGAAAGCCCCTGGCGGGCCGGGCCAGTTTGTTTACCTGCCACGTCTGCAGGTTCGGCCGATCGCGGCTCCCACTGACCGCGGTTTGCCGCTGCAGGCCAAACTGGGGCTACGGGAAGCGGCACGGGCCGAGGGACGTACTGGCCGCCGCTTCCCGCAGCCCCCATTGGCCTGCAGTAGCGAACCGCGGTCAGTGGGAGCCGCGATTGGCCAAACCTGCAGATGCGGCAGGTAAACAAACCGGCCCGGCCCGCCAGGGGCTTTCCTGAACAAGCGGCGTCCCAAGTTTGGGAAACACTGCTTAGAAGGTTCCTCCAGGTTACAGAAGTCTTCATTTTATAAGCGCTGTGAATCTGTTATCTCTCATGATCACTAAATTCCTTGATAATTTTTTAAAGTACTTTGTGAATTCATACGTAATCTTTCGTTCCTCGCAACATAGAACCTGATCCAAATACCACTGAAATCAATGGGATTTTCCCCAATGACTTCAATTGATTTTGGATCAGGCTCATTATCTGAAGTCCACAAGTGTTCTTTATGATGTAAGAATTATTATAAAGATCCAATCAAACCTCAGTATAAATATATTTCAAAGCTTTATGTGATGGAGAAAAAAGTGATTGGTTGGATGTAAGTTATGGTATGCCACTTTAGCGCCTGATCTCTGAATCTCAAATCTTAATGAGACTAATCAGCACCTTCTGGTTTGAGTTACATGGCTAATTTCAGGGATCATGTGCATCTATGTACCCAAAGATGATTTTTTTTCCTTTCTAGTTGCCTCTAAAACTCTGCTTCTATTTGAAGCTGCATTAAGAACAATTATCATTATTTCTCCATTCCCATTTGTGAAAACAGGATTATTTTCTACTCCCTTTTCTTGCTGTCAATATTCTGTATAACCAGAAATTGTACTAGGCCCAAATTCAGCAAAGTATTTAAGCGCATTCTCAAGTCCACTCCTGTGGACTTTAACATATACTTAAGTCCCATTGATGTTAATAAGACTTAAGCACATGCTTAAGTGCTTCACTGAATAGGGTCTGGCTGCTGAAATGGGGCCCTAGATCACACTCTCTGTCTCATGGAGAATGGAACTATTTCTGAGCACTCGTTGATGCCCTTACTGCTGCAATGTATATTCACAGTTTCTTTCCTTTCACCCTCTTCCCTATTCCTGCAATTAAGATTTAACTTCCCTCTTTTTATGCTTTGCATCCTGTCATCTGTTTGGTAAAAGAAGTTTGTTTCACTCTTTAATTTCATTTGTTGCCTCCATTTAGTTTCATTTGCCCATATTAAATTAATTTTCTCGTTTCTCCCTTTGTTATTCTAAATGACATCAGAAAATCTTGATATTTTATTCTATAGTAATCTCTTCTCTGAGCTTTTGAGATTTACAAGCTTTTTTATTAAATAGGAATAAGCTCAATCCAATAATAATATCTTGTTCTAACATCTCCAAAATGTTAAGAACAGCCATACGAGTCAGACCAAAGGTCCATCTAGCCCAGTATCCTGCCTTCCGACAGTGCCAGGTGCCCCAGAGGTAATGAACAGAACAGGTAATCATCAAGTGATCCATTCCCTGTCGCCCATTCCCAGCTTCTGGCAAACAGAGGCTAGGGATACCAGCCCTGCCCATCCTGGCTAATAGCCATTGATGGACCTATCCTCTTTGAATTATCTCGCTCTTTTTTGAACCCTGTTATAGTCTTGGCCTTCACAACATCCTCTGGCAAAGAGTTCCATGGGTTGACTGTGGGTTGTGTGAAGAAATACTTCCTTTTGTTTGTTTTAAACCTGCTGCCTATTCATTTCATTTGGTGACCCCTAGTTCGTGTGCTATGAGAAGGAGTAAATAACACTACAAAAATGTTCTTGATGGTTATTTATTTTTACCTTTTAAACATACCAGATCAAATCCTGTCTTGATGTAAACACGTTTAAAGTCAATCAGGTTATACACTTTTTACTTCAGGGCTGAATCTGTTTTTAAGTTATAGATTTAGATCAAATAGCAACAAGTATTAATAATTCTCTACCTGAGAATTCCTCTACCTGAGATAGATACAGAAAAGCCTGCATTTTATGTATCTTTTATCGTTTAAATTGATTTGAAAAACCTCCTATTATTCTGGAACAATTTTCATAGTGCTCTCTTTTTCCATGCTAACCCTTTACAGAGCAATCCTATTTAACAGCTACTTTCCATTTGAGTGACATAAGGCTACCACTCATGTCCATGGCCATTTGTACTGATTAATGAGCTATTGGACCAAACATGACACTGACTTACAACCTCAGCAATTTCACTGACTTCAGTGGGGTCAGAATAAGTGTAATTCAGCCCAGAATTTGGTTCAATTTTTGTATAATGCTTTGAAGATGTAAAGTCCCACATAAATGCTAAATATTATTAATTACTACTAAATGGAAAAAGAAAATTGATAAGTAACTTAGCATCCTGTTTTCCTGCTCCACCCCAGCCTTTGCATTCCAAATGGAAGAAAGAATACAAACTTCAAATAGTCTTGTCAGTGCTGTTGCCAGCACAGAAGCAACCGAGGCAATTATCTCAGCAACTTATTTTTAATAAGGGCAACACATTCATGACAGGTTTCCTTTCGAGACATCTTTCCAGGCTTCCAAGACACCCAGTAGCATCAGTACCCTGATGTCAAATGGTGTCAAAATAGTAGCATGTTTCACAGCAACTCAGAAGTAAATTATCATGAAAAAATAGCACGAGCAATCACAACTTGAAGTTGCATCAGATTTTCTCATGAAGGAGCTACATAAAGGATACTTTTACCATAAGGGGGGAAAAATGTGGAATTCCTGTTTCAGCAAGGGATCAGCTGTAAATGTTTGGTTACTTTTGTCTTAACAGATTTTTTTAAAGTGGGGTTTCACCTTAAACTTAGAAAAAGATCATACATGTATAGGTACATGGGGAAAGTTTTTGAACTGGTTTAGGGCCAGATTCTGCCACTCTTACTCAAGCTGAGTAGCACTTTACTCTGTAAATAGCTCACTGATGTCAATATGGCTACTTGTGGAGTAAAGTACTCCTAAACATGAGCAACAGTGGAAGAATTGGTTAAGAAAGAAAGGGTAAAAGCAAAGCAGAGAGGTTTTATAAAATTCATTACCCGTGCATTTCTACATCCTCAAATTGAAAATGCACTTGAAAGGAAGAGAGAGAAATATGTTCTTGGGAACATTTTTGTTTAATATGCTGAAATTTGGAAGACTCAGAAAAAGAGGAGATTCTGAATGTAACATCATCATGTAGAACACTCTGCATGTATCACAGTATCACAACAGGTCAGATGCAATGATGTTAGTCTTACATTATGCTTGGAATTGGTATAATAAACCTCAGGTTTTTTAGTAGGGTTTTTTAATGTGTATGTATATACAGTTTCTCTCTGCCTGTCTAGTATATTCTTTTGGCAATTAATCAAAGCAGTACTGATTAATTGTTGTTCAAAATCTGAAATACCACTTCTCTTCCCTGTCATCTTCCAGAACTCTGTATATAATATGGACAGTAACTAGGAATTTCTCTTCCACATTTCAGGGAAAATAAAGATTTGTGTATGGCAGAACTAAAACCACTGTAACATACTACAGTAACAGGATCATTGTATCTGCTTTGAAGGCTAATCTAGAATAAGGCATGAAAAATTGCCACCATATTTTCTCATCTGAAGACTAGGCCTACTAGTTTAAGTCAAAAGTACCAGTTCTGCTACCTCTTCCCAAAAGCCAAGCCTATTTCATTGATGTTTGTACAATTGAAATCCCCCCCTAAATCATTCACCCTCACTAATAAATCAGTTATGCCACTTCTCACACATCATTAAGCCACCACCACTACCTCTGTTCACTCCAATAAATCAATTCTACCTCTTCAGTTAAATTCTGCACCTTGTTTAGGGACCACCACGATCTGGTGCAGACAGTCCAAAGGCAGACTCATGAATAGCCCTAGATTTTTCAGGAAAAAGGCATTGTGATAAACTGTAAGTCACTGTGGTCAGTTTACATTTTGAAGGTTCTAAAGTTATCTTTGAACTGAAAAGGGACAGAAGTTTCTTTTGTTTAAAAGTGAAAATGGAAATTATCACTTACATTTACAGGGTTCTGAAACTCCGAGGGCACCTAACTGCTGGCTTGGCATATTGCAGACGTGGACAATGCTTATTGGAGGAATGAAGAAGAAAATAATGGGGATCTGAGTGGATTTTCCCTCCCTGCAAAAAACACTTGAAGCGTGGCCAGTCTAGCCACACTGCTATGTGCAGGCCACAATTTGATTCCTGTCTGGACTTCGGCTCTTATTCCTAGCCCAGGACTAACCTGTGTGATTCAGCAGAGATTGATAAGGAACAATATGAGGTGCTTGGCTCCACAGAAAGAAAAGGAGTACTTGTGGCACCTTAGAAACTAACCAGCTTATTTGAGCATAAGCTTTTGTGAGCTACAGCTCACTTCATCGGATGCACGAAAGCTTATGCTCAAATAAATTGGTTAGTCTCTAAGGTGCCACAAGTACTCCTTTTCTTTTTGCGAATACAGACTAACACGGCTGCTACTCTGAAACTTGGCTCCAGAGGAATTTCCTCACCTGGAAGGGTGATGGCTGCAGCTCCAGAGCCTTTATGCAAGGTTTAAAGTTGGAAAAAAGAAAAAAAATAGTTCCTCAAGGTTTTGACAGGAATGACTTCATGAGGGGGGCAGGGCTCCTTGAAAGTGCAGTTCTGCTCTGAAAAATGACTCTTGTAAACATGGCATCTTAGATTTCCATGTTTATTTTAATGATTTACAGAATGAATTTACAAATAAAATTATGGTTTGTCTAACTGCCAGTGCTGCAAACTCAACCTGGGATTTAAAAGCCAAGCTGTGTTCTTTCTGGCTCACGCATCGGCAATGAAGCTTCTGGCATCAGAACTTAAGCCCCAAACCTGCAATCAGATTCCCGTGGTTGAACCCCTGTATGCAACTAGAGCTCATAGGACTTCGCATGGGAGCAAAGATTTGCTGACAATGGCCCCAGTTGCAGGATTAGGATGTTAGTTAACCATTCTCCTGATGATATGTGAGCCAGGTCAGACTCTAGCTCACTCTCATATCATTAAATATGCCCTGCAGTGCCAACAGGAATGAAAAAATAATAAAACGTAGTGTAAGCACCAATCCTGCAAATTCTGTGGAGGCTGCTGTATCCACACAGAGCCCAATAACTTCAATGAACATCCATACAAAAATATTGGAAACATGTGTAATCTTTAACAGCAATGGAAGCTGGAAAATTCACAAGGGAGGCAGCTATGTGGACCTTAACATATCCCATTGTACCTAACAAACACAGAGTCATCTGACATTCCTTGTGCTGGAATACCATGAAAACTAGATGAGATAAGGAGGAAGCAAGAGCCCTAATGAATTTTGTTGTTTGTCAGTCTCCTAAAATGTGATTGCAGTTTGGGAGGGGAGGTCTATGTACAGCTCACACTTCCTCACTGAGGCTATGTCTACACTGCATTTTTGTTAGTAAAACTTTCGTCAGGCAGGGGTGTGAAAAAAAACATCCCAACCGACAAAAGTTTTACCAACGAAAAGCGCTGGTGTGGACAGCACCTTGTCGGTGGGAGACGCTCTCCTGACACCACTTGTTGGGGGTGGTTTTATTGTATCAGTAGGAGAGCTTTCTGCTGCCGACAAAGAGCGGCTACGCGGTGTGCTTTACAGTGGCACGGCTGTAGCAGCCCAGCTATGCCACTGTAAGGTGTTCAGTGTAGACATAATCTTAGACGGGTGAGGTAATATCTTTTATTGGACCAACTTCTGTTGGTGAGAGAGACAGGCTTTCGAGCTTACATAGAGCTCTTCTTCAGGTCATTTCACCTACCTCGTCTTTCTAATATCCTGGGACCCATATGACTTACAACAGCACTGCCTACTTACTTAACAGAACTGCTACTCTGTGTATTGAGTCATATCTGCTTACTTTAGTGATTAAGGCACTTATCCAGCAATTTCTTTGATGTCAGTAGACTGCTCCATGCCCCCAGAGCTCCATAAACTCTATGAAGCTGTTCTTCTGTGGTTCACTTTTGCAGCCTAAATACTTTCTTTTAACATCTTTTTTTGGTAGTAATTACAGCAATCAGCCTAAAAAAGGTAGCAAAGAGCTGACTCGCTCATATACCACAATGATGGATGCAGCATAAGAACCAGTGTTACCAACTCTTGTGATCTGATCACATCTCTGGATTTTTGGTGAATTTCTTATAGTCCCAGCTCCTGAAATCAAGAGACTGCATGACAATTTCAGCTTTCACTTAAAAAATGTAAGTTTTTAGTCCTCTTAGTTGTGAAAATGTGAAGTGAGTGTACCCAAAAAAGGTTCAGAAATCAAAAGCCAATAAAAAGAACTCCACATTTATTAAATAAAAATCTCATGGTTTTTTTCAGCCAGTCATGTGATTGGGGGGGGGGGGGGGGCTGACAAGATTTTTGAAGGCTTGGGGCTGGCAATGCTGAGAACTTTAATAAAACAGGAAAAGTAGGGCAATTTGTACACTATGGGCAGGGATCTTGTGCGGAGAGAGTTGAGACCGCAGCCCATTTATGACATCACTCCCTTGTTGTTTTTAGGGCCTGATCCAGCACCCATTGGATTCAGTAGGTGTCTTTCCATTGGCCTCTATGAATGACACAGTGATAAAATTAATTTTTTTAATTTAAATATAAAATAGTTAGTTAAGCAATCAGGCATTACAATAGAATCACACACTGTATTGACACATTCTAAGATGAAATGATATTTGTAGGGATGATCAGTTCCTAAATGAACAGAGTGGGTATAACCCTTTCTCTAATGTTTCCTTGATGGTGGATGGGCGTGTCTAATCTAAAATTAGCAGGCTACTCTTTTTATAATCTATTATAATAACACTCCTTAATTAACAATAAATCCACCTTTTTACCTTAATTAAATATTTTCTACTTTTTCATTGGCTGTTTAAGATTAAACATCATCTTAATTAACATCTGCAGAAATATCATGCCAAGAACTATCAATACAGACCACATTTTCCTAAACATTAACAACATATCTAAAACAATTGTAAAAAACAGTTAGGACCAAAACAGGTTTACAATATGACCTGGGAGTTATGTCCTCACTTATCTCTCTAACTTGCCTCTGAGCTGTCTCACTTTACTTCACTCATATTTTACCAGGCCTCACTTGACTATTGTCAAGCATATTTTTTAGGAATTAGATTTTTGGGCCTACTTACATTTCAACATATGTCTATATAACATAAGCAAGCATCATCTTTATAGGCTACAGTCTCCACCTTTGACCAAAAAGTCAACTGCTTTACAAAGAGAGACAGGACATTTGTAGAGACTTGTTTGGAAATGAACTGGTGAAGGGGTTTCTATGTTAAAGATTCAACAGTGAAATTCTGAAGTGCTTTGGGAGCCCTCTGGTTGCAAGGTTGCCAATTCTCACAATATTTGTTGTTTTTCTTACAGTCCCAGCTCCTGGAGTCAAGTGATTTTATGAGAATCTCAGCTTTCATTAAAAAGTAAACTTGTATCCTTTGTGGTAGTGAAAAAAAGAAATAGACATGCAGAAGTATACCCTAAAGATTCAGATTTTGAAACCAGAAGGCAAATATAATAAATTTATTATTTTAAAAATAATGATTTTTAAGCTAATCTTATGATTTTTGAGCACTTTGGGTTGGCCACATGGCAGATGAAAGGTGCTCTACATAAATGTAAGATCCACACTGGCAGTAAAATGCTTATGTGCAACCGTACATTAATAAACTAGAGTGTGCAAAGGCCACATTGATGGGACTGAGCAAAACCCTAAAAAAGCAATCCGATGTGTGCATAGACCATATGCACCAATTATCCTTATGATAAAGTAGCCAAGATACACTACCATTGCACACCAACTCATATCTGACATTTCTTGGGCCCCTGATCACTGTAATTCCTCTCCCCAGATACAGGTCACCCATGACCTTGGGAAACTCTGTGTTACAACAGCTTAGTTCCCTGGGTTTCTACATCTGAAAGCAATTTACAGGCTCTTGTTGTCTTCCAGAGTTTTTTCAGATGAGCTCTGTAATTATTTTAATGGTCCTTATTTTGTTATACAGCATCCTGAGGTTCTGGGTGTAGAGAAGAGAAGGGCAAACATACTGTGCTGTGCATGATGAACCTGATCTCCTGAAGTCAACAGGAAGTGAAGGTACTTAACACTTCACAGGATCGAGTCTTTTGTTTACCTGAGCGATGCTACCACACATTACTGTTTTTGTGAGGGTCTTCCTTTTTCCCATGGTTACCACTTACCTCTGCTGTTGTGTGTCCTCACAACCATCTTCATATACAGCCAGCCATCCCTTCCCACACCTACTCCATTGTTAATGATTGATGATCACAGAGGAGTGAAAATGCTTTTAAATGACAGTAGGGGATAGAGGGTATAAAGAAATTTAAAAACTCACCCCACTGCCTGAATCAGCCTGTAGTGCTAGTATCAAGGTCCAACTGAACTGGATATTGGATCAGAGGGACCTACAATCCAATTTCAAAGTGCCAAGGTTATGGTTGGCGTGATGCGTGAAAAACATCTAAAGAGCTGAGTTACAGGGACTATTTGTGACGTTGCACCCCATAATGCTTTATAGAAATGTGCTTATGAGTGTAAATATGACATAATTGGAATATGTTTTATGCTAGATATGCCATGTAACATATATTTGCAAAGGTTATGTTCTACTGAATGTATTCATCCTACTCGTATGCATGTATCATTTTTATATCTGAAGTTATGAGTGTTGGCTCTATGCTTGTATTTAAAGTGTTTGATGGAGAAGGCACCTAAGGCAGATTTGATCAACATAGTGTGAAGGGGTTATTCAAGTAAATGGAAGTACTTGGCTAACAATGGACCTTGATAGACGCCAATCGACAACTGAGCTTTCCTGGGAACATGTGGGCAATGGCTCGGCCAGTAGAGAACTGAGTTATGCATGGACATGTGACTTGCCCATGTGACTCCAATACTCCATCTTGTAGTTGTGATTCTACACAGGGGGAGAGAGGGGTTTCCACCCACAAGAGAGAGACTATATAAGCCCCTGGAAATCCCTCTATTTTGTCTTCAGCTGGCTCAAGAGATAGCTTCTCCACCCCAAAGAGACTCCTGAAAGAAACTGGAACAAAGGACAGTAACTACAGGGGTGTGAGTGATTGCTGGACCCTGACTAGGAAGGAGTCTAGTCTGGCAAAGAAGCTTATTGGAACATCTCTGAGGGTGAGATTTACCTGCATTTAGTTTCTTACTGTATTAGGCTTAGACGTGCGTGTTTTATTTTATTTTGCTTGGTAATTCACTTTGTTCTGTCTGTTATTACTTGGAACCACTTAAATCCTACTTTTTATATTTAATAAAATCACTTTTTACTTATTAATTAACCTAGAGCAAGTATTAATTCCTTGGGGAGCAAACAGCTGTGCATATCTCTCTATCAGTGTTACAGAGGGCAAACAATGTATGAGTTTACCCTGTATAAGCTTTATAAAGAGTAAAACGGATTTATTTGGGGTTTGGATCCCATTGGAAACTGGGTATCTGGGTGTTGGAGACAGGAGCACTTCTTAAGCTGTTTTCAGTTAAGCCTGCAGCTTTTGGGGGACATGGTTCAGACCTGGGTCTGTGTTTGTAGCAGGCTACCATGTCTGGCACAACCAGGCAAGGCACTGAAGTCCCAAGCTGCCAGGGAAAATGGGCTCAGAAGTAGTCCCAGCACATCAGGAGGCAGTTCCAAAGGGGGTTTCTGTAACCCAATCCGTCACACTATTCACTGTCAGTAAAAATTTGTTGATGTCACTTCTCCCTGATCTCCCTGAATTGCTGTGACAGGTTGAAATACATGAAGTGCTGAGATATTGGTATCAGTTTCACACAACCACAGAAGCTTGTTGCAGATACAGCATTTAACTACTTGGCTGCATGTGATCTCTCCACCCAACATCGATATCAAAGGCATAGTATCATAGTGATATCTCCTTTTATAGTTTACTTTATTTGTTAAAACATAAAATCCCCACTATGGTTTCAGATGCATATGGTATTCCAACCACTTTCTGCCCTAACTTCTGAGCAGCATTGTAAAAAGTCTGTGTTAAACATCTGCACTATCCTACCTCAGAGGCATCTGCATTTCAGTAGTAGGTAAAAAGATCTCCATGTGCAGCAGAATCTCACTAAGCTGCAAAAAATAATCTCACAAAAACACCCAAAACACATTGGTTTCACTCCAATTAGCAGTCATGATTTAAGGGCAGAGACATCAGTTACTCAGGACTCTTACTTTTCATTACATAGGCAGTAAGTGAATAGGACAACATGCATGAGTAAGGATATGTGCTGCGGCTCCCTTTACAGATTCAAGATCTCAGAGTATGGGATCCTTGGGGAAGGCACCTTTGTTTTCTTACCTGTCTGCAAATAACCTATCACTTCAATGATATACAACTGTATATTGTATACTGTGGTTTGAATAAAGTCAAAACAAAGAGGACTCACTCAGTATGCACAAGACTAAGTGGGTGGTATATTTTAAAGGGGAACAGGTACAGTTACAGTCTGGTCCAAAATGATCTGTCATTATTTCGCAAGGAAGAAAAAGTGTGAGAGTTACTATACAGGTTAACAAGCATCCATCCATGCAGAACTAAGACCGAAGAGAGAAAAAGTGGGGAAGAAGGGGGATAACAGAGAAAGAAAGAGATTAAGGCACAGCATAGAAAGCAAGTGTGAGAGAAGAATAAAAAAGTGAAAGGATACAAACTATAGCAATACAGTACTCTTGGGTTCTGCTTACCCCGGCTCTGCCAATGACTCACTGTGTGACTTTGGGCTAAGTCATTTCCCTTCTCTGCACCTCAGTTTCCCAATATGTAACACAGGAATACTGACTTACGTACTAGGATGGGCGTGAAGATTTCACAGACTTCCTAATACAAATTAAACATTCTACTGTACATAGGCTACAGTTTAGTACAGGTGTTTTTAATAAAAGTCATGGACAGGTCACGGGCAATAAACAAAAATTCACGCCCCGTGACCTGTGCATGATTTATACTAAAAATGCCTATGATTAAATCTTGGAGGTGGGGTGCTGGGGGGAGACACTAGGGGAGGCACTACTGAGGGGCGCCAGAGCCAGGGGCACCAGATCAGCGGTGATTGCTCCGGGCAGCTGGCCACCGCCACGGACCACAGCAGCTCTGGCTGGCCACCCAGGGACCACGGCTCGGGGCCATGGACTGCAGCTGTTCTGGTCAGCCTGGGATAGCTTCCCGGGGCCATGGACCGCAGCTACTCCAGCTGGGCAGGGACAGCTGCTCAGGGCTGCACCTGCTTTGGCTGGCCAGCCGGGCAGGGACTGCTGCCTGGGGCCGCGGACCATAGCTGCTCCAGTCAGCCAGGTGGGGTCCTCTGCCTGGGGCTGCAGACCATGGCTGCTCTGGCCGCCAGCCCGCCCAGGGGCCATTGCTGGGGGCTGTAGACTGCGGCTGCTCTGGCTGTCCCGGGACTGCTGCCAGGGACCACCGGAGCAACAGCTGGTGTGGCTGTCCCGGGTGACACCTAAGCAGCTGGCCCCGGAGCCAGCTATATGGGCAGCCCTGGGGTCAGCCACACTGGCCCCTGCAGAAGTCATGGAGGTCAAGGAAAGTCACTGAATGAGCTTCCTAGTAATGAGCTTTGTGTAACCAGGGGAATGGTCCCACTATCATGGGGAACTTTCCTGGCTTATTCAATACCCCAGTGGAATTGGCTAAGGAATGGATCTGAGTCCTCGTTCTCACTCCCTTTACCCAGAAGCCTGCCTGACCTTGAGGGCTCTCCTTCCACTCCCCTGTGCAACAGAGTCCTTGTAATCCCAAAAAGGCTGGGCCCAGGATTCCTGGGGGTTAGACCCCCAATCTTGTTGTGGTCACTTAGGACAGGGGTATTCTCTCTGCTCTGGATGCTTCCCTGACCCACTAATCATTGCATATAGTTCAAAGCAAATACGATTTATTAAACAGCAACTAATTAAAAAAATAAGGAAAAATGGGAAAGGTTAAAGGAAAACAAATAACCCTGCTCTGTGGACATGGGTGAACCACAAATAGCCATCTCTGGAATATGAAGGAAGTTCAGTCTTCTCCTCATACATCCTTGGCCCTCTGCCCAGGCCCCGGCTGTGTTCCAGGGATGCAGCGGGTCACACACTTGCTCTGGCAGTGGCCATATGCCCTCAGGCTCCAGGGAGGAGGATACTTCCCCCTGTCAGATGGGGTTACAATCCCTCTCCAAGTCTGGCCTGCAGGGCCTCTTGGCTGGTGGCATCTCCCTGACCTGGGCTCACTGCCCAGGGTCCCCTCGCTCTCCCTAGCTGCTCACCACATTGAGCTCCGGCCTGCTCCAGCTCCAGCACTGGTGCTGCTGTTCTGCCTCCAGCACAACCCCCTGGGGACCTCCTCTGGCCCCTCTAGTTCTGGCTGCTGCGGCTCTACTCAGCTGAGGCTGCTCCTCTCTAACTCTGGCCAGCACAGCTCTGCTCCTCAGCTCGGGCTCCTGCTCTCCCCTTACCTCTGCCCGCGCTCTGGACCTGGCAGCTCCAGCTCACGTAGTGAAAAAGTGAAACTGTTCGAGCAGCATATTCCAGAAGTCTTGAGGTCTTTCTGAGTGTAGCCTTCATTGATTTGAGATCTACCATACCATTCTTTCACTAGAAGGGAAAACCTATAATGGCAGCAGGCCGTAAAAGAGACCCACTTTGGGAATAAGAACCATTCAAGAAATATATGTTAGCTGATGGTGTTTTAAAGAAAGTCACACCAGTGAACTGGTGGAAGTCACTTAAGCACTTGGATACAAAGACTGTTGAAGTGATAATCTCACTTTTAACAGCAGTAGCTTCTTCTGCCGATGTAGAAAGAATAGTTTCTTCCTTTGGACTAATTCATTCCAAATTGAGAAATTGTTTGGGACCTGAAAAAGCAGGAAAGCTTGTTTTTCTTTTCCAGATTATGAACAAACAGGAAAATGAAGGGGAAGATGACTGAGTTAGGTGCAGAAGCCAATATTTTAAGTTTCTTATGTTGACCTGGCTGACATAGTCGATTTAATTTTTGTTTTGTTTTTAAATATTTCTTTTAACTATTTTAGTTAAAAATAATTTTAACAAAAACAAACCTGATTTTAAAAACTTTAATGTTTAACTAAATTCAAAAATTCGTATGCTTGTTTTGTTAAAATATTATATGTTTGCTGTTGAAGAAAAAAAATCCAGAATACATAACGTTGTTGTTTTAGTTAAATAAAACAATTTAAATGTCTGTCTGGTGACATTCTCCCTCCTAATACAGCATGGCAAGAAAATCCTCCAAATATTAATAATTAACCTGTTGAATTGGAGATCGTTAACCTCCCAATGACTTCATAAATATCTGCTTCTATTACCTTTGGTAAATGAAATAACCAAACAATCATTCATTTTCTGATATAGCTGTAAAACTAATCTGAAAAGTTTTCAAAATAAATCACTTAAAAATGAAACCTACATCTATCTCTGAGTTGTGAAGAATATGTATTAAGGTTATAACAACCAACAAGAATGCACTTTTATGTAGAAACCCATGATTAAATTGAGTCTTCCTGACTAGTGATTTAAATCAATTTGATTTAAATCAAATCTACCCTGCCGCCTGCCCTATCAATCAGGCTGACCTGGAGCTTTGGCCTCTCCCCATTGCTCCTGGGGATTGTCAGTCTCAGGGTCCTGATTTCTCAGCAGTCCTTCCCCTTTCTTTTGTTACTGGGAAATGGCCAACCAGAAAACCCCACTAAGTAAGGGCCAACTGTTCCCTTATATTTGGGCAAGTTTGTGAGGAAGGTGCTCTATATCCAAATGCATTTTCCAGAAGTCACAAGACCCACAAACAGTTCACTCCTCCTGCAAGCAACATGAGAATTGCAGGGCCTCAGCTGTGTAAATCAGTGTGCAATTCCAGGGTAGTTGAAAATGGTTCAACTGCTAGTGGAGACGAGACAAAACCATTCTGAGCACTGTTATGGAAAGCACAGTTGAGACCATGTTCCACCAGTTCTGACTGGTGATTCTGTGTATTAACACTGGAAATAGTTTTGTCATGTCCACGCGAGCAGCTGAACCATGTTCAGGGGGAATCCTATTGCTGACAACCAGGCAGCAGTGGGTCATTTCCTTGTGTAGACAGACCCTATGTTTTTCTGAAAGAATCCAGATCATGCAGAATGAAGCCATAGAATCCTAACACAGTATAAAAGTTCCTGTCTCAGTGTGAATCCTTGCTTATTTCATTATTTCAGATATAAGAAGAACACAGGCTAGCTTTCCAAACAACTCATTAGTTTGCCATTGTGTATTCTGACTAGCTGGCAGATTCCTGTGTTAATCCATCACTAATACAACCTTAATAGCATGCTGCCTTGCACACTTTCCTTGTAAGTTGATTTAAAAAAAATCTCTGATTCCATTCTTCCCACACTTTCACCTTGGAGCTACCAGACAAAAAGCAACCACATTATGCTGCTTGGAAAAAGCACATGATTCAGTGAATTACCCTTTCCAAAGACAAGCTGATAGAATCTGGGCAGGAAATGGGAACCAGTCGGGAAGGTTATTTTCTTCATAGCAACCCCAACCCCCAATATTAATCAAAATGAAAACAAAAATCCACTGCATATTTCACACATAGCCTTGAGTCACATTCCACATTAAGGACCTCCTGAATAAGTTTTTAAAGTTCTTTAGCCCACTTTCCCTCTTCCTTAGGAATTGGTATGTCCCAGGGACAAATGTCTTCAGATCTTCAGTATTAGGGATGTAGCTAATACCTAAGTTAAATTGTGTATCTCTGGGGGGAAACTTTGCAAGACCAAGAGTCTGGGGGCAGCATAAGCAAAGTTCCTTGTTAGTGATAACAAACAAATAAACAAAAAAACCACCAGCCATGGAACTATTTCCTTTTTAATAGGGAAGGTAAGTGAAAAATCAAAACTTTCTGTAAACGTGAAATCTAATCTTCTAGCTAGAAGAATGCTAGCAATTTCAACAAGAAACATGTGACTGTGTACATGGGATCCCTTGTTATTAAAGAGGTTGCTGTTTTCACTTGTGCTAGGGAGAGAAAGAAATTAGCAACTAGCAAGTTACCTTTTAAAAACATTGTTGCTTTCCCCCGATGATTTAAAAAAACCTGAACATACCCTAAGATTCAAGAAAATATTGATGATCTTTTGAAATGTGCTTTTGAAATTGCTTAACCTTAGGACTGCAAGAGAGATAATCAAAGATGATGAACCAGAGCCTCAGGTAAATTAGTGTAATTTAACTCCACTAATTTAAATGGTGCTAGGCCAATTTACACCAGCTGCGATCTGGCTAAATGGCTCTGAAAATTTAAAATTTGCTACTTGGAGGCCCATCTAAGAGGAATACAAAAATCTGTCACTTAAATAAGGTGGAAGGCTCCTCCTAAACTGATACCCACAACTCCACCTGGAAATTCCTAATTCAAGCTAACTCTCTTCTCTTTAGTTTCCACACTGTAGAGGAACAAAAGAAGGAGGAGTTTGGATAGTGTTAGCCTGATTTCCTTTTGCTACCTAGAGTCTGGTGGCAAAGGAAAAAGTTCCTCAGTTGTGTGAGCACAAGAAAAGCTCTGAAGTAGGTTAAGCCCGCCCACCCCTCCCTTTCTAATTTTAGCCTTTATTCTTTAATGACTTAATGTGTGTAAAGCCTCTGAAAACCTCAGGGACGGATCTTATTTAATTAAATGCCCCCATACTATTGTTTCTACTCCCAGCCTCAGCGCAGCACACAGGATAGCCAGTGGTGCTCACTGAGTAGTTAGGTTTCAGAGTAGCAGCCGTGTTAGTCTGTATTCGCAAAAAGAAAAGGAGTACTTGTGGCACCTTAGAGACTAACCAATTTATTTGAGCATGAGCTTTCATGAGCGATGAAGTGGGCTGTAGCTCACCAAAGCTTATGCTCAGATAAATTGGTTAGTCTCTAAGGTGCCACAAGTCCTCCTTTTCTTTTTACTGAGTAGTTAATCGATATTTCTTTTTATGCTCATTATTCAATACGGGGCCTTATTTACTGCCCATCGTCCAGACTCTGGCCTGAGCACAGAATTGCCAGCTTCTTCGTGGGTCTTGGGAACATCCCAAGCCATGGTGATGAGCGAGGGACGGAGATCGAGCGAGATGGGAAGAGCAGGGGGCTGGAGCCTGAGCGGGACCCCGCGGATGGCCGCTGGGTAGTGCCCCCTGCTTAGGTTCCGCCTCAGAGGCAGCCACCGTGGCGGGGTAGCTGAGGGGCCTCGGCGGCAGCAGAACTAGTCCTGCCGGCCAGAAGGAGGGGCTGACTCTGGGCTGCGGGCAGCCCCACGTGGCCGGCTGGGCTGGATCCCTGCTCCGGCTCCTCCTGGCTTCCTCTTCCGTCCGGCCCGGAGCCTGCCGCGGGGGACGGGGCCAGGCGGGAGCTTCTCCACTGTGGGCGAGCCCGCCCCCTCGCTCGCGGCTCCGCTCGGCCGGGCAGGCATGGGCCGGGCGGCTGGCTGCCCGCAGTAGCTCGGAGCGGGGGCAGGGGGCGGCCCGGGATGCGGGCGCAGAGCCGAGGCCGCTGAGCTCCGAGCGGGGTTTGCGGCGGAGGCTCCCCGCAGGATGAAGCCCGACGGGAAGGTGGTGCTGCTGGGGGACATGAACGTGGGCAAGACCTCCCTGCTGCACCGCTACATGGAGAGGCGCTTCGAGGACACGACCAGCACGGTCGGGGGCGCCTTCTACCTCAAACAGTGGGGGCCCTACAACATCTCCATCTGGGACACTGCAGGTAACCCCCCCCCCGTCCCACCCCCTTTCTGCGGGCCACGCGCCTGGGGCAGAGGCTGCCGGGGTGTCCTGAGCCGAGCTGCGCCGCGCGGGGGATTCCTGGAGCCCCGGCACCCTGGCCACTCCGGGCTGTTGCAGTGTTGTGGCGTCAACCAGCCGGAAAAGTGAGGTGTCTCCCCGCCACCCCATGGACGAGCGGCTGGCGAGGATGTGTAGCCCGGAGCTGGCTCGGCTCGGCTCGGCTCCCGAGGCTGGGTTCAGGGACAGAAATCCGGGGTGTGGTGGAGATGGGGTGTGGGTGGGTTGTGTTTCTGCAGAGCGCCCTTTGGTGCGATGGGAGAGCAGCTGCATGAAAGCCTGTGGGCAGCGTTTGCCGGCTAACCGACTGCTCCCCCGCGGCTGAGCTTGGCCCAGGTTTTCAAGCGGCCGCCCCATGATGTACAGTCTCATGTCTCAGATGGGGGAACTTTCTCATGGCTTAAAAAAAAAAGGGAGGGGGGGGGGTCGATGTCTTCGTGGCACGAGTGGCTGTTGTACGTGTTACGTTGTTGTAACTTTAAAAAACACTTCAAAGGGGCGGAGGGAGGGGAATGCCTGTAACATAGTCTAGTACAGCGCTTCTCAAACTGTGTGAGTGGGGGCCCCGAGGTGGGGCGCAACCCCATTTGAATGAGGTCACCGGGGCTGGTGTTAGATTTGCGGGGCCTAAGCCTGAACCCCACCAGCTGGGGCCGAAGTCCAAGGGCTTCAGCTCTGGGCAGCGGGGCTCCAGTTACAGGCCCCCCAGGGCAGCGGGGCTTGGATTTGGCTTTGCCCCGCCTCCCCCATCTGGGGCAGCAGGGCTCTGGCAGGCTCAGGCTTCGGTCCCCACCCCGGTCATGCAGTAATTTTTGTTGTCAGAAGAGGATCAGGCGGCACAGGAGTTTGAGTTAATTCTTCTCCGCTAAGTTCCAGGACTCCAAACGGGGGCACGACAGTGGGGAGAGGCACTGATGTGTTCGTTCTGTTGCCATGTTCAGTAGGGTAGCTTCCCCCCAGTTTTGTAACAGGAATGTTTTTTCCCCTATATGTCTGATGCCTAGCCCATTTGCACACTCATGTCATATAAAAACTTAAAATAAGTAGTAAGTCTAAAATTAGATGTATTTATGATTGACTTATATGCATTTGTAAGGTGCTTGTCACTGATATTTGGGGCACTCTTTACAAAATTTAGATGAAAATTAGGGGGGGTGGCGAATCTCCTCACTTTTGTCTAGCTGTAGTAGTGGTCAGAACACTTTTCCTGAAAGGCCAGTGCCAGACACTTACCCATCCACGGTAGGAATTACAAAGACATTAAAATACTCTTAGCTAGTTAGAAGCTGGAGCAAATTTTTATGTTCTGTAGCATGCTCCAGGATCAGATATATGCACCCTATGGATAGTAGTGGAGAGATCTGGTTTGAAAAATGACTCTCAAGTTCAGTGAACACTCTTGTATGTTTAATATTGAATCATTCTTTAGAACAACTTGTGCAGGATTCAAGAACTTCTGACAATATCATCACTGAAGCAAGACCAAGGTTTTATATTTAACTGAATAGTGTCCAAGGAGAAAAAAAAAATGAAAACCTCTAGTACGGTTCATGCTTGCAAAACTTTGCCAGAAATGGAGAACTACATAGCATGTAATGCCCTAGTTTCCATTTGGTGACGCTTAGGCATTAACAGGAAAGTCTAGTGACTTTCCGCATGTTTCATCAATACCAGTGCAATAAATATACTGTCCAGCTGACACAGACTTAATTATTTCATCAAGTCCTATAAAGTGGCTTTTGCTGAACTGTGTGTGGAGAAGAAACTACTGAAATTTCTTAAGGAAAAATATTTATTTGGATAAGTGATCAAACATTGTCTGATTTATTTGTTTTTTCTACATTTGTGTTTCTAATTTTATGTAGCAAAATGCAGTTAAATAAAGATGATTCCATACCAATAGCTTCATGTATTTCAAGCTCCTTATCTCTCCTTTTTGGAGTTTACTCTTCTCCCGCTCCTTTCCTTTCCTCCCCCCCCCCCCCAAAAAAAAAAAAAACAACCAAAAACCCAAAACACCTTATGAAACTTAAGAGCCAGTTACAGAACTGCTTTTCTTAATGTGGTAGTGAGGAGTATGTGGTGGTGGGGGTAGCTGATTGTCTCTGCTGTGACAGACCCATGTAAATGTAGGTAATTGATAGATGGAATTTGTTTCAACAGAAGAAATACTAGTTATATTATAGCTTCAGTAAGACGGTCTCCACTTATTTTTCTCAGTTTTCTTCTGCATCCCTGTCCTTGAGAGGAATTTTTTTTTTAAATAAAGAAGATCCCATCTAGCCCTACACTTCTATCACTCCCTCTCACCCTTGTCTTTTCTCATATATCTTATTTTAGGAGTCAGAAATCAACTAGCAGTAAATATATTTGCAAATATGCACATATCTGGAAAAAGACAAAGCAGAAATAGATGTTGGATGACATTCCTAGGAAGGCCTCAGAAATTAGTACTCAGGCTTGGTCTACGCTACCCAGCTAGATTGACGTAAAGCAGCTTACATCGACCTAATTATGTCAGGGTACACACTACAGCCTTGCTCCCACTGATGTAAGTGCCCTATTCCACCCCCTTGAGAGGTGTAGGGCTTATGTCAGTGTAGTTAGGGCGACACAGTGTCCCTGTAGACACTGCGTTACTTACATCGACTGGCGGCTGTCATTCTTGTCAATTTCACAGCTCCATGCTGGAGCTGTGAAATTGATAAGAAACCTCTGGCTAGCGGTTAGCTCCAGCTAGAGCTTGGGTGCCCGTCATCCCAGCTCTCTGATTCCAGTCAGGCTGCTGCCTGTGCTTACCTCTGGGAGCCGTGCTGCCCCGGGCTCTTCACTCCCAGATGGGCTGATGCTTGGGCTCCCCGAGAAGCCCAGGCGGTTGCCCCTCCTCTCCTGGCAGGGAGATGTGCGAAGCTGAGAGCCCTGGCTCTCAGCCCGCTACACTGCCCCTCTTCAGTCAGTGGAAGTGCTCCTTGTGTGGACGCACACCACTGACAAAAGGAGCGTAGTATGGACATACAACCACTGCATTAATAACTGTGGTGGCTGAAGTCGATCTAACATAGGTCGACTTAAGTTTGTAGTGTAGACATGCCATACGTTTTTGTTTTTTTTGTTTTGTTTTAAATGGAATCTGGTTTCTGGAGCATGCACTGAGCAGAGCACTTGCTTGGTTGTCTTGTCTTTGGGTATGTCTACGCTGCACACTAAACCCAGACTCTGACTCAGCTTTGAGCTCAAGTCCCTCTTCCATCTACCGTTGGATCAGTCTGAGTTGGGTCAGCAAGCCCTCAGGACCCTAGTATGGATGTGGGTCAGAACCCAAGTTCCACTGTGACTCAGGTCCAAGCCTTGTCATTTTGCAACGTGGATGCAGGCCAAGCTGCAGAAGGTCTGTGTGGTGTGGTATGGATACATTAGCACAGCTGAGAGACCCTGGTCCAGCAGTTGTATACCCAGGCTTACATTGCAGAGTGGACGCTCAAGCACTGTCTTGGAAGCACCAAGTCCACAGGCCCGGGTCCCACAGCTTAGTGTGCAGTGTAGACATTTTCCAGTGTTGCCAAGTAGATGGGCTGTTGCTTCCTGGATCAACTGAAGCTTTAAGGTTGGAATTATCATCACTAAGGATAGTGAGTGACAGCAATCCTGTCTAGCGGTCACAAAAACTTGAACCACTGTGGCCAAGACAGAGTCACATTAGGATGGCATAGGTCTCCTAGCCAGCCACGGATTGGTGTTTTTAGTAGCTGTAGCTATTTGTGTATCCAGCAGCACTGAGGTGCTAGAACAGAGGAGAGCAAACTATGGCCTGCTGGCCACATCCGGCCCACGGGACTGTCCTGCCTGGCCCTTGAGCTCCAGGCCGGGGAGTCTAGCCCCTGGCACCTCCCCCACTGTCCCCCCTCTCCCGCAGCCTCAGCGTGCTGCGCTGCCAGCGCTCTGGCCCACTGCTCTTCCCGGGCGGCGGGGCTGGCTCTGGCAGGGCTGTGAGCACCTGCTGCTCTGAGCAGCATGGTAAGGGGGTGGGGAGTGGGGGGGTTGGATAAGGGGCAGGGGGTTCTGGGGGGCAGTCAGGGGACAGGGAGCGGGGGAATTGGATGGGTCAGGGGTTCTGGGGGGGCATGGTCAGGGGATGGGGAACGGGGTGGGGTTGGATAGGCGTGGGAGTCCTGGGGGGTCTGTCAGGGGGCAGGGGTGTGGATAGGGGTCGGGGGGGACAGGGAGCAGGGGGGGTTGGATACGGGGCGGGGTCCCAGGGGGGGCGGTTAGGGTCGGGGGGAGTCCCGGGAGGGGGCAGTCAGGGGACAAGGAGCAGGGGGGGTTGGATGGGTCGGAGGTTCTGAGGGGGGCAGTCAGGGGGAAGGGGCGGTTAGGGGGTGAGGGCCAGGCTGTTTGGGGAGGCACAGCCTTCCCTACCTGGCCCTCCATACAGTTTTGCACCCTGATGTGGCCCTCTGGCCAAAAAGCTTGCCCACACCTGTGCTAGAAGGACTCTGGAAAAGCTCCCTTTCATAGACCAGTAGAATTCATGGGAATTGTTTATCTGAAATCGTCTTTCGCTAACTTTGAATTCTGTAGCTTTGTTAAACCCTGGCATACAAATGTCAAACACCATAAAATCTTGCCATTGTTTTTATAATAGTATTTTTAAATGAGCAGTATTGTGTGGTGACAACAAGTATTTTTAATGTTTAAAGCAATATACACACTGCATATCACTACAGTCTATGAGTTTGAGATGGGAGTCAAATTTAATAACTATATGATAAAACAAATACCAGGAAAAAAAAGAAAATCGAGGGAATAGTGGGAAAAGGTGAAGGGATCCTCTTGGCAGTATCACTGCTCATGGCAAAACTGTGGAATTTCACACTTACACCTCCATGTTAATATATGAGTACAAATAATATACTGCATGTACCTATAGAATCTGTAGACTATCCCAGGGGTTCTCAAAACAAATTTTTTGGTGGCCTCAGCGTGCAGCCACCAACTCTTGCTGGTGGTCACTCTGACAATTTTTGCTGAAATACTTAATTAACTTTAGGAAAAATACACAAATATGCACATGTCCAAATCATTGTCATTTATTTATGTAGGGTTTTTTTTTTTTTTTGCAGACTCAATAATAAAAGTAATGTACAGTTGTGTCTATTCACTATTGGACCTAAACAGACTAGAAACACAAATAAGGTGCTTTGCATGTTTTGCTTTTTTTGGTTGTTTTTTTTTTTTTTTTTTTAGATGTGCTAGGTAGTAAATCTGCTACTGTGAAAAGTGATATTTGTGTATTTGTTAATATCACTTTTCACAGGAGACTTAATTTGTCCCCCAGCTTGCCGGGGATGAGTAAGCCCTAGGTGGGGATGGAGGTAGGGAGGACCAGGGACGATGTGGGAGTGAGCCTGGAGCCCTGCGGCTGGGGGATGGAGTCTGCTGCCACATGGCCAAAGCCTGCCACCCAGGGCCAAAGCCTGAGCCCCACTGCCCCCAGGAAGGTTGCCTGGTCCTACAGTGTTTGTGCTGCTGGTGGTTTTGGGGAGGGGTGGCTACTTTGTCCCACTTTCCCCCCATCACCACCCAGGGTGCTGTGGCCACAAGAAGAGCCCCTTGTGGTCGCATGTGAGAAACGCTGGACTATCCTAATATGTAGTTTTTTAAAAAAAACACCCAACAACCAACCTAAGGAAGTTTTGGGTTATGAAACAAGAGGGACGAGAAAGTAAATTGACTGATCACTCTGACTGCAAGAGTAACACAGATGTGAAAAGTACATACTGCTGCCATGTCAAGTTTATCACTGATCTCCTGAGTCCCTTAAAATATGTTTCATGTTGATCAGGCAAACCTGCACATCCTGCATTGTTACTAAAGCATACTTTGGCACAGAACTAATCAAAATATCTGTTTCCAGGAAAGAGTTGAATTTTCATGACAGACAACTAATGATAACAGAACATTGAGTCAAACATCTAAAATGTGACACTATCAGTCTTGTATATAGCATCATCGCAGCCTACCGAGTACAGGTACCTTGTTTTACATGGAATCTTTAAAAGCTGTTGGCTAGAAATGCTGAAACTTTAGTTTGAAAAATTCCAGCAGTCAAAGGAAGTTTTACTGAAAAATACACCAGTTCTTACCTTCTCTTGCTGTACTCACTAATCTCTTTGGCAGGTTCAGCCTGAGAGGTCATGGACCTAATTCAGCACTCCCATAGACTTTAAGGTCAGAAGGGACCATCATGATCATCTAGTCTGACCTCCTGCACATTGCAGGCCACAGAACCTCATCCACCCACTCCTGTAATAGACCCCAACCTCTGGCTGAGTTACTGAAGTCCTCAAATCATGGCTTAAAGACATCACGTAACAGAGAAACCACAATTTACACTTCATGTGACCCAGGTCCCATGCTGTGGAGGAAGGGGGAAAACCCCCAGGGTTTCTGCCAATCTGACTAGTGGGGAAATTCCTTCCCGACTCCAAATATGGTGACCTGTTAGACCCTGAGTATGTGGGCAAGATCCAGCAGCTAGTCACCTGGGAAAGAATTTTCTGTAGTAACTCAGAGCCCTCCCCATCTAGTGCCCTGTCTCCAGATACTGGGGAGCCTTGCTACTGGCAGTTGCTAATGGGCCACATGCCATTGTATCCAGTCCCATCATACCATCCCTTCCATAACCTTTTCAAGCTGAGTCTTGAAGCCTGTTAGGTTTTTTGCCCCCACTGCTCTCCTTGGAAGGCTGTTCCAGAACTTCTAACCATCAGAGAATGAAATCTTCATCTAATTTCAAGCCTAAAACTTGTTGATGGCCAGTTTATATCCATTTGTTTTTCTGTCTACATTGGTGCTTAACTTAAGTAATTCCTCTCTCTCCCTGGTATTTATCCCTCTGATGTATTTCGAGAGAGCAATCATATCTCCCCTCAGCTTTCTTTTGGTTAGGCTAACCAAGCCAAGCTCTTTGACTCTCCTCTCATAAGGTAACTTTTCCATTTCTTGAATCGTCCTAGTAGCCATTCTCTGCACCTGTTCTAGTTTGAATTAATCTTTTTTAAACATGGGAGACCAGAATTGCACACAGTATTCCAGGTGAGGTCTCACCAATGCCTTGTATAATGGTACTAACGCTTCCCTGTCTCTATTGGAAATACTTCGCCTGCCTGATGCATCCTAGTACTGCATTAGCCTTTTTCACGGCCGCATCACATTGGTGGCTTGTAGTTATCCTGTGATCAACCAATACACCCAGGTCTTTCTCCTCCTCTGTCTCTTCCAACTGATAAGTCTCCAGTTTATAGCAAAAACTCTTGTTATTAGTCCCTAAATGCATGATTTTGCACTATTAAATTTCATCTATTTCTATTACTGCAGTTTTCAAGATCCTCCAAATCTTCTTGTATGATATTCTGGTTCTCCTCCATATTGGTAATACCTCCCAACTTTGTCACCTGCAAATTTTATTAGCACAGTCTCCCGCTTTATGCCAAGGTCAGTAATACAAATGATTGGTCCTAAGGCTGATCCCTGAGGAACTGCACTAGTAACCTTCCTCCAGCCTGATGGTTCATCTTTCAGTATGACCTGGTGTAGTCTCCTCTTTAACCAGTTCCTTATCCACCTTTTAATTCTCATATTAATCCCCATCTTCTCCAATTTAACTAGTATTTTCCCATGTGGAACTGTATCAAGTGCCTTACTGAAATCCAGGTGGGTTTGTCTAAATAAATCAGTTATCTTCTCAAGGGGGAGATCAGGTTGGTCTGGCTGATGCAATGTGCCAATCAATCAGTCAGTCCCTATGCTTACACTTAAGTGTTGTGCTGAATCATGATAAACTAAAGTACATGCATAAATGCTGTACTAGACTGGGGCCTAAGAGCAGGCCAGGTCATTCTGGGTGAGGCTCTGCTGCTCCCATCCCTCTCCAGTCCTTTGCACTCTCATTCTTACCTCAGAAAGATCAATTGCTAAGTTAAGTCCACATCTCTTATGTTTTTCTTTGTACATGCACTTTAAGATGGGAGAATAGAAACTGGAAGAAAGCTGGGGAAAAATTTTTTTTTTCATATAGGATTTTTCACAGTAAATAACCTTTTACTGTTGAACTCATATGGCTGCTAAAATTAGGCTTTGCTCTATATAGGTAATTGAATATTTGTGTTTTAACAATATTAAAATATCAAAAAACAGAATTACTTTACTATTAAAACCTAACTCCATGCATTAATTTTTAAAAAGACTCTTTAACTCATGAGAATTTTCTTCCTGAAGCTAGTAACTAAAGTGTGAACTGCATGTCTACAAAGTATTACACTATTTAAAAGGTAATACATTGCTGGATTGGAATTTTATTTTCAAAACACATAGGCCCAGATTTTTAAAAGTATTTAGGCATTGCAGCGCTCAGTAACACCTAACTCAGTGGTTCTCAAACTTTTTTTTACTGGTGACCCCTTTCACATAGCAAGCCCCTGAGTGTGCCCTCCCCTTATAAATAAAAAATACGTTTTTATATATTTAACACCATTATAAATGCTGGAGGCAAAGCGGGGTTTGGGGTGGAGGTTGACAGGTCGCGACCCCTCCCATGTAATAACCTCATGACTTTCTGAGGGGTCCCAACCCCCAGTTTGAGAACTGATTTAGGAGCCTAAGACCTCCTTTAGAATGAGATTTAGGCTGCTAAACTAGGTAGGCATTGGAATGCTGAGTGCTGCAATGCCTAAATACCTTTAAAAATCTGGACTTTAAGCATGTGCTGTATTGAGACCTCCTTGGTAGTTTGTGCAAAAAAAAAACCAACAACAAAAACCAAGCAACAGAAGTGAGATCCTCAGCAAAAGGATCTTTCTCTGTCAAAATGGCTGTAGAATCAAAGGCTGGAGAATGAAGGATGTTAATATATATTAAAATATAATTTTTTTTTCTGGCAGCTGACAGCAGTCATGGAATATAACAAGTTCTTCCTGTTGTGAGTAGGCCGTGCGCTGCTTTGAGTTAGAGCCCATAGCCTTTCGTCTTCTCCAGGCTGGAGTTCAAATGCAGATTGAAATTCTGGTGGCCTTACAGGAGCCCGGCTTGTTTAAATGGAAAATTACCATCTGGTTTGTGAATTAGTGTTTTAGCGGCTGCTAATTTCTTTGCGGAATTTTGTCTCTATGGTAAATTTAAATGACTTGCATTTGTACCGTTGGCAGATTAAAAGGAATGTTCAGCAACAACAAAACTTCTCAATTACTAGCTGTCTCTTCTAGACGTTTTGTCTAATGCTGGCTCATTGTCAAAGTAACGGACTTGCAAGTTAATGGAAAGTATTTCACAAACTGTATTTGCTGAGGCAATAATAGTATTTTACAAAAGGGGCTGGCTAATGAATTTACCACCAGACAGTCATGTGTTTGCATAGGAATGACAAGGCGTGATGGTTAGAACTGCCGCCCTCCCACCCCCGTTTGGTTTAGCTGTGTGCATATGAGAACAGACTCCCCCACAGCAAAAAATAATTAGCTATGAACCAGTTGTAATGCTTTCCTTCAGCATCTGCAGATTTCTTCCATGATGGGGAGGGGGAATCATAAACATGCCCTGAATTGCAATGTATCCTCTTTATTTTGACAACAAAGCTGACTTTTCTCTGAAGAATGAGCTCACTGCATCTGAGCGCTCTCTCTCATGATGATCATGGGGGTGGGAAATGGAGGCAAGAACAGAAAGTTTGCTTTAAAAAAAAAATCCATGGAAACATGGTTTTTCTATGATTATAAATCTTTTCATCTCCGAGATTTGTCTGCCTGGGCACAGTACAGACAGTGGGCTGGTCTAAACTACAGCTTAATTTGGTGTAACTTAA